>NC_081296.1:104026900-104651900 GCF_030435805.1 Mustela lutreola | reverse complement strand
CTAATCCTTGAGCTCGTCTACCCAGATAGACCTTTTTCCTACAATAGCCGGCAATGAACATGCGGGGGCTACGAAAGCAGACTATTCACTTAAACTCCCTTCATTTCAGTAATGAAAAGTGAGTGGGCCTCCGACATTTTTGCAGACCCCCCCCCCAGCCCCCTTGCTACGACAGGTTATACTTTGTACAGCAGCTGTACAGCAAAGGGACCGGCTTGCTATGGACAATGAGACTTTTAGTGACAGATGGTTCCCTCGTAAGTAACTTCCCCCCAAAGTTGCAGGATGTGCGAAAGACTGGTTTAAGTACAAGAACACAGTGTTCGCAGCCAAACAGTCAGAGCCGAGGCCGGAACAGTGAAAGCGGCTTCACCCGCTCAGGGAGCCGTCGAGCCCGACCGCAAACCATCCCCGATGACGTCACACGGTCTCGGCTTCCGGCCCGCCTCATACTGGGCGTTCCCACTCTCGCGACAGCCGCAGCCCCGCCTCTGCTCCACCTCCAGGTAACGTCATCACACCACAGCTTCTAGTATCTCCTTTGCAAGCTTTCTGAGCGCCGGGCGCGGTGGCGCGCGCCTGTAGTCCCAGCTACTCGGGAGGCTGAGGCAGGAGGATCGCTTGAGCCCAGGAGTTCTGGGCTGTAGTGCGCTATGCCGATCGGGTGTCCGCACTAAGTTCGGCATCAATATGGTGACCTCCCGGGAGCGGGGGACCACCAGGTTGCCTAAGGAGGGGTGAACCGGCCCAGGTCGGAAACGGAGCAGGTCAAAACTCCCGTGCTGATCAGTAGTGGGATCGCGCCTGTGAATAGCCACTGCACTCCAGCCTGGGCAACATAGCGAGACCCCGTCTCTTTTGCCTCCTCTCCAGAAGTAGTCCCTACCTCCTAAATAAACAGTAGAAGTTTGCCCCATTTATTTATGCATTTGGGAGTCTATAATCTGTATGTTAAAAATAAGGAAGATGTAACTGGTCTCTATTACTGGCTCCCTCTCCTCACTATTTGACGCTTGTCTTCCTATTTTCCGTCTCCCTTAGGGTCCAAGCTACCGGGTAACTTCGGATATTCGGCGGTCCAGAGCCGCCTCATCGCTGACCCCTACCGGACCATCGCCAAAAGTTCTTGGCGAAGGGCTGCTATCACCCTCGCAGCCAACAGGGGCTGCTCGTTTACTCGCCGCGCGTTGGAGAAGATCGCCTCGCGACAACACTACCAAAAATGCGTCCCGGTTCCCACGTTCTCCCGGCGGCGGTCCATCCAGCTTGCTGCTCTGTTACCACTGTTTCCCCGGACCTTGCCTCCCCACCTCCACCCACGGAATGTTACTTTCTTTCACCGCTGTTAACTCAAGGTTTTTGCTTTCAAATGTTGCAGACGAAAGATCTGGCAAATCAGCAGTCTTTCCCCCCACGAATCCTTAAGTTCTGTCAACGGGTAGGAGTGAGCTTCCGACTGGGTGCCCGGCTACTCCCTCCTTGTAACGGGAAAAAAAAAAAAAAAAAAAAAAAAAAAAATGAAGAGGCGCCCACACGCCTTTGTGAGAGCAGAGGTAAAGGGCCAGCATGGCAGAACGCCTGGCCCGGTCTCCCCCTTGATTCTTGGATTGCCGACAGCCGACGTTAGCGACGGAATTGAAGCGCAGGGAACCTGGAGCACCCTGTGCGCGGCTGAGTCTTATACCCACTGTTGCAGAGAGCAAAACCTCAGCGCCCTGCTCCGAGCCGCACCGAACAAGTCTTGTGTCCCGATCTAATTTTTTTTTTTTTAAGGAAATAAATGAGCACACGAAAAAAGAATAGAATGTTTCACATTGCCAGAAGTTCTTGGTTGTCTGTCATCGTAAATTTACCTTTGTGAAAGAACTATCTTAGAGGATTCCCTTTTAAATTCAGGCATTTTAGGGGCAGCGGAAGTTGATCAAATGTTCATATCGATCTTAACATCAATCTGATAATCGTTTGGGAACTTTAAGACTCTAAGCACTAAACACAGACTTCACCACATGTAAAAGGACAAGGAAAGGGGACAATGTAGTAAGCTTTTCATAAAGCCAATTGTATTCGATTTCTTTGAGATGATTCATTCTGTTTGAACAAAGATAGCTGTCAGAAAAGGCCCTCCTTGAATTGCTGTTTCTGGGTCTCCCCTCTACAACTACATGGAATACTTCTATTCCAATTCTTCAGGACAACGTTTCAAGACTTTAGAAGTCACCTCCAAATGAATACATTTCCACAAAATGGAAATATACAGAAATGCTTTTTTATTTTTTTAATCTTTACCCTACTCCACCAAGAAAATAGGAGAAAAAATACTTTGGGCACATCTTATTTTTTTTTTTTCTTTTCTTTCTGTCTTTCTTTCTTTCTACGTGGATCCCTGAATTTGGCTCAGAATGACTTAGCTATGACTATAAGGACTGCATTTCAGTTGCCACCTCTGCTAGCTTTGGGGTTTACGGTTTCCATTACCCTTCAGTCTTTTCCACCACTTCTAGAAGACCTTCTCAGCTTTCTGGAACTGAGGTGTTCTGGAACTAAGACAGAATAATGACCCCACCCCAAGGACGTGCACTTCCTAACACGTGGAACCTATGATTTGTTACTTTACATGGTAAAAGGAATTTTACAGATATGAGTAAATTAAGGATCTTGAGATGGAGAGAATATCCCAGCAGGCCCAATGTAATTATAAGGATTCTTAGAACAGGGAAGGAGGCAAGAGGGTCAGAGTCAGAGAAGAATATGTAGCCTGAAAGCAGAGACTGGAGTCATGTAAGGTCACTAAGCAAGGAATGTGGGCAGCCTCTGGAAGCTGGAAAAAGCAAGGAAACCAATCTCCCCTAGAGCCTGCAGAAAGAATGCAGCCCTGCTGACCCATGTGGGACTTCTGACCTTAAGAACTGTAAGATGATAAGTGAGTGCTGCTTAAACCATTGAATTTGTGGCCATTTGTTACAGTAGCAACAGAAAACAAATGAGATTACTTGAGCTGTGTCAAGGTTAGCCTGTACCTGAAGAAAGCTCCTGAGGTCAGAAATGAATTATATAGTAGATAAGCAGAAACAATATTGAATGGTTGTTGCCTTTGTAGAGCTTCTGGTCTAGTTGAGTATGAGAAGGAGACCATTTTTGAAAAATAAGCCATGTAAGTTGTATTCTAGTGTTCTCATGATGGTTTCCCAACCATATTTAAGTCATGAGCCTGCCTGCATGCCTGAAATCTCTAAGACCAAAAACTCTCCCCTGGGCTAAGTCATGGTTTTCAGTTACAAATGCACTTTGGCATTTACTCAACACCGTTAGAGAACATCTATGTCAACCACCCACCCACCCACCTGGCACTTGGTTATACTTTACAATTTCCTACAATATTCATGAAAAAAGTTCAGTATATCATGAATTTGACCATACTTTTTAAGACTTTACATTAATGGTGTAATATTTTTAACAATGACTTAAAAAATTTATGTATTCAAAACTGTTAATCTTACCCTCTATGGTTTCTTTTTCATTCTTTTTTTTTTTTTTTAAGATTATTTATTTATTTAATTATGTGAGAGAGGGAGAGAGCACACAAGCAGGAGGAGGGGGAGAGGGAGAATAAGACTCCCCATTGGGCAGGGACCCCGATGTGGGCCTGATCCCAGGACCTCAAGATCTTGACCTGAGCCAAAGGCAGACATTCAACTGACTGAGTGACCCCGGCATGCTCCTTTATGGTTTCTGCTTTAGCGTTTGCTTTGAAGAGTCTCATGCATCTGAAAAGCATGTACATAGTCCCATTAATGTACATATGTGACTGATTTTAAAATAGCACTTTTGGGGTGCCTGGGTGGCTCAGCCAGTTAAGTGTTTGCCTGTGGCTCAGGCATGATCCCAGAGTCCTAGGATTGAGTTCCACATGGTCTGGCTCCCTGTTCAGTGGGGAGTCTGCTTCTCCCTCTCTTTCTCTGCACCCTCCTCCCACTCAAGCTACCCCCTTCTCAAATAAATAAATTTTTAAAAATCTTAAAAAATAAAATAAAATAATACTGTCTCCCCAAAATGATAGTTCTTTTGTTCTTAAATCTACTTTGTTGTTGTTGTTATTGTTGCTGTTGTTATTCACATTCCTGGTGCAAGGTGCTTGGCAGCAGCAGAAGCAGTACAGACATAATTCTCAAAAAATTATAGTTGTGTGTTTTGACCTGTCTGGCAGCTCTCTAAGGGATCAGTTTAAGAGTTCGCCTTTGTTTTGACTATAGAGGGGCTTTTCCAGGGTTGGAAAGGCTTATGGGCCATATTTGCTGAAAGCATTTAAAGGTAAATGTATTAGCTTCTGCCAGCTGGGGCAAGAAATAACAGTCAGGGCAAGAAATAGATTAAAAAGGCTCAGAAGAAAGAAGCTGAGGAAGGAGATACTTGGAGGAATATAGACTATGAAAGTTCTGGTATATTCCAGGAAATCTAGGAGGTCACATGCCTAGGCCAAGAATGCATGCCCAAAGAGACCTGAGAAGACTAAGCTCTCACTTCTGCCTGACCTTCAGTCTCAGAACAAAAAGAAAATGAAGGTTAAGGCCGAGTCATAAACTGCCATGCTAAATGTGCCCTAACATAGCACACTCTGAAAAATTAGAGAGAATTCTTTGTTTGCTTGTTTGTTTGTTTGTTTGGTTGGTTGGTTAGAGCATTTAAGGAAATCTGTCAAACCATTAGTAGCCTATTATACTTTTTTTTACATTAATATATTATGTATTATTAGCCCCAGGGGTACAGGTCTGTGAATCGCCAGGTTTACACACTTCACAGCACTCACCATAGCACATACCTTCCCCAATGTCCATAACCCCACCACTCTCTCCTGACCTCCTCACTCCAGCAACCCTCAGTTTGTTTTGTGAGATTAAGAATCTCTTATGGTTTGTCTCCCTCCTGACCCCATCGTGTTTCATCTATTCTTTTCCTACCCTCCAAACCCCCACGTTGCATCTCCACATCCTCATATCAGGGAGATCATATGATAGTTGTCTTTCTCTGATTGACTTATTTTGAGTAGCCTATTATTTTAATAGAATAGGAACTTCAGAGGCCACAAACAACAAAGAATAAAGACTTCACAAAATTAGGTCAAAAGAGAGAATTCTGGAAAGATGGTAGAGTTGGAAGCACCAGGAATCTGTCTTTCCACCTAGACAGTAATTGCAGAATTGCAGACAACAACTAGCAGAACCTGTGTGGGGAACCTGTTTTGGAACTCTGAGTCTACTGACTGTCTATAACTTCAGAAAAAATCTTGGATGGTAAGTTGTGGTTAGCTTTTGTCAATCTCCACTCCAAGCCCCACAGCAAGCAGTTGTGCACATGCTCCTAGAGCAGCTTGCACCTAGCTTTTGGCAGCCAGAATGGGCAAAAGGACCCTGTTTTCCAAATATTGAGCATCTATGCTCTGATTGATGATTGCAGTTTCTGGTCACAGAGGTGCAGACAAAGAGGCAGGTGGTCATTGTTGTAGTACCTCCCATCATTGGTGAAAGCCACTACTAATTTCCAGAGGATTAAAAAGGCCAGCACCCTTTTATTCTCGTCTCTCTCTTTTTTTTTTTCCTTTTTCCCCCTTTTGGGAGCCAGATATCAAAGACTAGGACATTCAAAAGCAACTGTATATATGTGGAAAATTAGAAGTTTCTGCTTTAAAGGACTTGAATAGACATTTATCCAAAGAAGCTATTCAAATGGCCAATAAGCACATGAAAATCTGCTCAACATCATTGATGATTAGGGAGATGGATACTAATACTATAATAAGATATCACTTCACACCCATCTAGAATGGCAAAAAAAATTGGAAAAATAACCCAGAAAATAAGAAGCATTAGTGAGGATGTAGAGAAGTTGGAATGCTTGTGCACTGTTGGTGGGAATGCCATTGTGGAAAATAGTATGGTGGCTCTTCAAAAAAAATTTTTTTTAAAGATTTTATTTATTTATTTGACAGAGAGAGAGAGAGAGAGAGACATCCAGAGAGAGAATACAAGCTGGGTGAGTAGGAGAGGGAGAAGCAGGATCCCCACTGAGCAGGGAGCCTGATGCAGGCCCCATCCCAAACCCTGAGATCACGACCCAAGCCTAAGGCAGACACCTAATGATTGAGCCACCCAGATGCCCTGCTCTTCCAAAAATTAAAAATAGAAATACCATATGATTTAGCAATTCTATTTCTGGGTATATACTCAAAAGAATTTATAATAGAGTTTTAGAAGAGATATATGCACACTCCTGTTCGTAGCAACATTATTCACAACTGCTAAAATGTTATAGCAATTCAAGTGTCCATTGATAGATGAATGGATAAGCAAAGTATGGTCTATACATGCCGTGGAATATTATTCAACCTTAAAAAGGAAGGAAATTCCAACATGCTACAGCATGAAACTTGAGAACACTATGCTAAGTGAAATAAACCCATCATAAAAAGACAAATACTGCATGATTTCAGTTATAGAAGGTACTTAAATTAGTCAAAATTGAAAAAACGGTAGCCTGCAGGTTTTTTAGGGGCTGGGCATAGTGGAAATTGGGAGTTATTATTTAATGGGTATGGAGTTTCAGATTTGCAGGACAAAAAGAGCTACAGAATTGAATGGTGGTGATGGTTTACAACATTATGTATTTAGTACATACTGTATTTTAATATCACTCAACAGTACCCTTAAAATAATTAAGATGGTAAATTTTCTATGGATCATATTTTACCACAATAAAAAAATGGAAAAAAAATAGTTTAGGAAAAAAAAAGTGTTTAGTTCATTATACCAACAAACAACAATTACAATAATAGGAATGTTTGACCAAATATCTAGGCAGAGTGACCTAGCCAAGTTGACATACAAAATTAACCATCACAAGTCTACCCCTTGTCAATTAGATTCTCTTATATGGTTTCTTAAACCATACTTAACTTCTAAATAAAGGCAATAACAAGGTCATACTTCTGTCTAACATGATATAACTATCTTATGTGCAACCAAAAATTCATTAAGTCTTTCTCCAAAAAAGAAGGCCAAGTTGTTGGGAGATGTTTGCTCTTCTTGATATTGCATGCATGATTTGAATACTATGATGTACAGTAACTGTCCTGTAAATTTGTCCTGTAAATCTGAAACACTTAAATACTATGATATAAAGTCATTACGTCTTATGTTACATGATAAAGGGATAAGAAAGGGAAGAAAAAAAAGATATATAAAGATATATATAAAGATATATAAGATATATATAAGATATATATATATATATATATATATATATATATATATATTATAGACACACACATACACACACAAAATAAGGAAGAAATATTCCTGACAATTACAATTCTCGTTTCTGTAACAGGTTATGTGGTCATAGCTGGTATTTGTAACTACTTTCTTCCACCTCAGCTGGTAATCATGGTTCTTCAACTGGTGGAGTTATCCAAACCTTTTTTCCTGAGGGGTCTAAGCTATTAGTAGTCTTGTCTGGATCAGGTTGTTGTAGTTCTCTATTGACTTTAATCTCAAAACATGGTCATGCTAAGAGATTCCCTAAGGAATCTACTATGTTCCAGACATACTCCCTTATTCCATGTGGAGTAGCAAATTTCTCCCTGGTAGTCCCGACTAATTACCCCACTAAGCACAATAACTCCCTTCTGGCCTATAGATTCAGAGGTATGAGGAACCCAAAGTGACTAAGCAGCTGTCTAAACTTTCTGATCAATGGAATCATTATTGTATCTCAAAACTAGCAGCTTTTTGGGTCCTGTGGTAAATGGACCCAAGTAACACACATGCCAAAGAGGAATATGCTGTCTCCAAAATCCAAGAAAAGTCCAGGAGGCATTGTGGGTTCTTCTTTGTTCTAAGGCGGACCATATGCAACACTTGCCTTTCACATTAAAAGGGATATCTGACATATCCTGCATCACTGGATCCCCTAGAAATTTCACTGAAGTAGGTCTCTGAAATTTCATCAGATTTATTTCCTCATTCTGACACAAATGTTTTACCAATAAGTCTACAGTAGTTTCTACTTCTAGTTTGTTAGGTTTAGTCAGCACAATGTCATCAATATAATGAACCAATGTGATATTTTATGGAAGAGAAAGGCAATCAAAATCCCTGTGACCTAAATTATGATATAGGGTTAGAGAGTTGATACCCCTAAAATAGGACTGTGAAAGTGTCTTGCTGCCCTTTCCAGCTGAAAGAAAACTGCTCTGCGTGGTCTTTATTCACAAAGATGGAGAAAAAGACATTGCTAGACCAATAGCTGCATATCAGATATGAGGGGGTGTGTTGATTTGTTTAAGCAATAAAACCAAGTGTGGTATAGCGGCTCCAACTGAAGTAACCACTTGGTTGAGTTTACAATAATCCACCGTCATTCTCCATGATCCATCTGTCTTCTGCAGAGACCAAATAGGCAAGTTCAGCTGAACATGGTGGGAATTACCACCACTTCATCTTTCAAGTCCTTGATGGTGGCACTAATTTTTCTTAAAAGTTTTAAATATTTATTTTGGAGAGAGAGCAGGCCATGGGAGGGACAGAGGAAGAGAATCTACAAGCAGCCTCTGCCCTCAATGCAGAGCCCAATGCAGGGCAATCCCATGACCCACAAGACCATGACCTGAGTAGAAAACAAGAGTCCATTGCCCAACTGACTGAGTCACCCAGGTGCCCCATGGTGACACTGCTCTTTGCAACCCTTCCAGGAATGTGGTATTAACTTTTGTTTAATATTTCCCTAGGTAGAAGCAGTTTTAGTGGCTTGACCTTTCCCACCATAATAGCCTTACTCCATAGGCCAGAGAATCTGTGTGGGGATTCAGAAGCTGCTAAGTATGTCTATTTCAACCATATATTCCAGTATTGGGGAAATAACCACAAGATGGGTTTTGAGGGCATCTGGGTGGTTCAGTTGGTTAAGCTTCTGACTTTTGATTTCAGCTCAGGTCATGGCCTCCGGGGTCATAGGACTGAGCCCAGCATGGGGCTCTGCGCTCAGCGTGGAGTCTGCTTGTCCTGCTCCTTCCCCCTCTCCTCCTCTTCCTCCTAGTCTCTCTCTCTCTAAAATAAATGGTAAAATCTTAAAAAAAAAAAAAAAAAAAAAAAAAAAAAAAAAGGATGGGTTTAGAGATGCCCTGGGACCACTGTGAGGCAGATCTGAGCTAAAACTTCATTTATCACCTGACCTCCATAAGCCCCTACTTTGACTGGCGCACCAAAGTGACATTTAGAGTTTCTTAGAATTAGTGTCAGGTCAGAGTTAGGGTCCAGCAATCCCCATAAGGGATTTTAAAAAATTTTTATTATTTACCGACCATTTCCTTTTCCCCCCAAAGTATAGTTACCTTAGTAAATAGGTAGATAGGCCCATCGTTCCCTATGGAGTAGACTGGGAAAAAGAGTAACAGTAGAAATTTTTGGAAGTGTACTAGGGTTCTTCCTCAAGGAGACCTGGTCTCCCTTTCATTCAAGGGGCTCTGGGTCTATAAACTGGCTCAAGTCTGGAAATTGAAGGGCTATGACTCTTGTTTTTATGATTTAAATTAGATTTTGGTCCATTTGAGCTAGAACTCTTCTACTTATACAGATCAAATGAGAATTTAGTAGGCTTCCCATATGTTTTTCTTCTAGGAGCACCACGATCAAGAGCCAGCATCACACGTCTCCAGGAGTCAGAGTGTTGGATTGCTGTTTTGACTCTGCTGCCCACTATGGTAATGACACCCAGTTTGCCTTTGGTGATGGAGTGCTGTCATTTGGACCCTGCCACTTCACCATTCAATGCATTTAGGCTTCCCAATTCAGTGGCAGCAGTTCCTACTGTAAGTTCTGACCTACAGAGAAATCTGACCGTAGAACCCTTCAAGGATGCTGAGGCTTCCCTCACAAATTTATTTCTCACTGTTGTAGTGAAAGGTTTGTCCCCAGTGGAAACTTCTAAGGTAGGTGAATAGGTCTTAAATGACAAATGCACCCCAATTTTATGTTTTTTTTTTTAAATCTCCACTGTCTAGTGGAGATGGTTGCATAACATTGTAAACATTTTGAGAGTTATTGAAATGTATACTTCAAAATGGTTAAGATGAATTTTAAGGTGAATTTTATGTTATGTGAATTTTATGTTGTTGAATGTATATGAATTATATATTATTTTATGTTATGTAAATTTACCTGTTTTTAAAAAATCTCAAAGACTACATATAGAATATTTCCATGAGTTGAGTAGTAGAAAGTAAGATTAATGATATCTTATTTTGAATGAAACTACATTGGTTCCTATTGATCACCCCTTCATCTTCTAGAGATTAGTCAACTTTCAAGTATAGGCTGGAGGCCCCTTTCATCTTGGTAGTGTAGTGCCTAGGAATTTGCTTTAATTATGTCTATAGTAATTACTGAATGCACACTAAAATTTGAGAATCATAATTCTAGATGCCCATAAGTCACCCATTAATAATTTTCTCTAAATTTTTGGCTGCTCCAAACGTTGATAGCACCTCTCTATGGTTTCAAATAGTCACTTTTATCTTCTCTTTGAACATCAGATGATTTGCTCACCGGTTGCTTCTTATTTTTTCCACAAGTCCTCAAATAATCTTATCTCAGAATTTTCTCAAAATAGAGAAATTACTCCAAAAACTAGAAATAATAGAATTCAGCAGTAAATGATGCCGTTCTCTGGTAATTTTTGCACTTATCTTGATCTACCTCTTCCCTTAGGGATTTTCTAACATTTTCTTTCTGATGTCCACTTTCCTTGATAGACGAAGCAATGTCTGAGTTGTTCGATAGGCAGAGGGACCCCTATAGCTTAAATCAGTGTTCTGCTCTATCTTATTGGTCCAGTTCCCCAAGGCGGGGGTTTTGCTATAAATACTTCAAATTTTGTTTTGAAGAAACATCCGAGTGTTGTCCCTTTCAATGTGGAGTTTTACTCGGGTGCTTTGATGCAATATACTTAAGCAATCTTTCGGGAATGGCTTCAGAGCCAACGTAATAATCTTCGTATTTTTTAGGCACAGCGGGACCTCTCATATTTGCGCTTTGGACCACAGACTACTTGGCTCCCACTCTTTCCTGACTCTCCAAATGGTTTATTTTACATTTTGAGCTATTCTGCATGGTTTATTGTGTCCTACGATGCAGTAATGAATGCTGTGTGCCCTTTGTCCCATAGCAGCCCCCCCCCCCCACGCCCCGCTAGCACCTGTACAATTCCCTCTTTCTTCCGAAATGGCAAGCGCGTCCGTTCAAGGTAGAGTCGCCTTCTGCTGGTGGGAATTCTGACGACAGCCGCCGGCGGACTGAAGAATCCTCCCAAGCCCAGGATCCTCGCCGGACGCGGTGGCGCGCGCCTGTAGTCCCAGCTACTCGGGAGGCTGAGGCAGGAGGATCGCTTGAGCCCAGGAGTTCTGGGCTGTAGTGCGCTATGCCGATCGGGTGTCCGCACTAAGTTCGGCATCAATATGGTGACCTCCCGGGAGCGGGGGACCACCAGGTTGCCTAAGGAGGGGTGAACCGGCCCAGGTCGGAAACGGAGCAGGTCAAAACTCCCGTGCTGATCAGTAGTGGGATCGCGCCTGTGAATAGCCACTGCACTCCAGCCTGGGCAACATAGCGAGACCCCGTCTCTTTTGAGTTCTCACCTTAAAGTATCCTTTTTTCTCATGTATCTACCGAGCACAGCGAACAGTGGTTTCTTAAATTTTCTTACGTTTTCCTACTACCCTGTGAATCCCCTATAGCGGGGTGATCTCTTATTCTGTCTTACTTTTTTTTATTATCTAGCGAAATACCTGAATACTCAGGTTGCCTAGCGTGTATGGAGTTAGTATTGCATACCAGATACTAGGCGGAGGCAAGGGGATGCCAAGACCTAGGTTAAATGAGAACCCCACAATTCATCTCAAAATACTCCAGAGAGCAGAGCCCATCAAAACAGGAACTCCTTTTTGAACGTTGCTTCACCTTTATCATTGAGTGTAATTGTAAGGCGAATGAAACAGTTCCGCTTCGTTACATTTCAAAATTCTACTGGTCCAAGTAACCGAATGGAAAGGGGCTGTGGCTCCGACATACCGAACCCTACCGCCCATTTAGGGGAAATCTTCCCAGTACGCTCTCATAAATTTCTACCACCAGCAGGGGTCACTAGGGAGACTCGCTTGAGTCCCGAGACAGAAGGGAGAAAGGTAGCCGGACTAGTCCGTCAGCTTTCTAGGAAGAAGTGCAGTTTCAAGAGAATAGTTTGGATTTATTTCGAATTGTTTCGGTATAACAAAAAGCCAGCTGACGGCGATTCGATAACCCAAATCTTCGGAGGAGTGACGCAAACACCTTCGCTTCAAGGAATTGTGGGTCTTCTGCGCGGCCGTAGATTTCGGCCGAGTGCGCCTGCGCACAAGAGTAGCGGCGTTGAGTCAGTGGAGAAAATTGCGGTAGCGACCCTCAGACCTCGCCATGAAGACTCGCTTTAGCACCATAGACCTCCGCGCGGTACTCGCGGAGCTGAATGCCAGGTACTGGGCGATAGGTGACCATGCTCGTGCGAGGAATGCAGAAGGCAGAGGCCAGTGTTCCAACGTGGAAGAAAGACCAGTCTGATGTTTCCCCTTAATCCTTTAGTGCTGACTTCTGCGGACTTGGCTAGGCCTGGGTGGGCGAGCGCGTGACATCTTTCCCGTGGCCTTCAGGGCACCGGGGGCACCTCAGCATCCGCATGCCCCACACCCCACTCTCACGGGTTGCTTGTCTCACCAGGTCTTGTGTCAGGCTTTGGCGGGGCCCTCGCCGAGCTCTCGCCTTGTTGGCCTCAGTTGCCCCGGTCTGGCAGCAAACATTAAGTAAAACGAGAGTCACCGGGTGAAAGCCAGAATGCCCCAGGAGTCTTTTGCCCCAGGGGTTTCCAGAATGGAGGCCTGATGAGATGCTCCTCTTAACTCGTAAGAGAGGGAATGTCGGCGTCCTAGCTGCAAGTAACAGATTCTAGTCTGGTTTCTATTCAGCTGTGTGAGTTTTGTCATTTTTTCCAGGGTTTCATTTACCTTTTTTTTTCTTTTGTAATAAAGTGGATTAGATTGTACTATATTTCCTTTAAAATATTGGGTCATTTCAAGGACGCAGGGCATTGCCTGGTTTTCTTGGGGCTGGCATACCACTTTTGTTCATAAAAAGTTACGGTTAAGTTTTGGGCCGAATGCCTGGGACTTTTAGACTCTGCTCCATGGTTGACTCCATATCCTTAGAATTGAAGATCCCCTCTTTCCAAGGCTCTGCTTCTGCCTGCCCCTTTAATTTCTGTGAAGTTCTATATTTCAAATGTTGTTACATGTTTCTTTCTCTTTGCAGCTTAATAGGAATGAGAGTAAACAATGTTTATGATGTGGATAATAAGACCTATCTTATTCGTCTTCAAAAGTAAGAGCATTTTACAGGCTTGTTTTATCTTTGGTAATTAAATATGAGATTATTAACTTTTTTAACTTGCATTTTTAGTCTTTTTTACTGAGTTAATATTGACAAATGCCCTAAAGAAAAATTTAACTTTTTTTTTCTACAGACCAGACTTCAAAGCTACACTTTTACTTGAATCTGGCATACGAATTCACACAACAGAATTTGAGTGGCCTAAGAATATGATGCCATCTAGTTTTGCCATGAAGGTAAACTTTACGTTCTACTTGAAGCTAAATTATAAGGCCCTGAGATTGGTCACTAACGATTTAAGTTTTAAAACGTTTGACTTTCCTTTACTATTGTGAATAAAGTAGAGATAAAGTAGAATAGTTGATAGATACTGGGATAAACAAAGTAGCTATTTATTGACTTTTTCCTGTTACTCTTCCCACGCATTCTGGTCCAAATCTTTCTGTTCCCACAGTCACTATTCTAATTTGAGCTTTCATAACATTCCTTTAAAGTCCCTTAATTACAGTCTACTTCTTGCTATGAAAACAGTTGTGTCAGACCAGTGTTAACTTTCCTAAAGCCTCCTTTTCATCAGTTTTTCACCTTTATGTGATTCCCTAATTTATGAACTCATATCCTATCTATATCCTGTAATTCTTGTCTTTCTGATCTTCAGTCTGACGCTCTCCCAACTGAGCTATTCCGGCCGCCCTTGTCTTTCTATGATACGCCTTACCTCCCCTTTCCTAGTTTTCTGCGGCTCACTTTTGAGCTACCAATCTGTATTTTGTTGGAATACTCAATGACATTAGTATGTTACCAATCATATCTTTTTACTTTTCACTTTTCTCTTTGCTTTTGTTTTTTATTAAAATTGAGATTCTGCATTTGTGGACGAGTTATCTATCCATTTGTTGACATAACTGAAAGATTATGTGGTATAGAGGAGGAACATTAGAATCAAATATACCTAACTTAGAGTTAATGATTTTGCCGCTAAATAATTTTATAACCCAGAAAAGGTACTTAACCTCTTGAAACTTAGTTTCTTTAAATGTAAAATGTGGATAATACCTCCCTCATGGGATTATTGGTGAGGATTAATTGAAGTAACATGTAAAGCACCTAACACAATGCCTGACACATATTAGGGCTCCATATGTATTAATTTCCTTCTTCCTCTCCTCCTCACTTTCCTTCAGAAATTTATTTGTTTTGGCATTGTGTTATTTCATTAGAGGCTTTACAGAGAAGAATCTTATCCCCAGCAACTTAGAATCTGTTTTGGATTACAAGTTAGGTAAGTGTTTCCCAAATCACAAGGCCTGTCACAAAATTATCAAAACTTAAAAGTTTAATATACTTAATAGTAACCCTAAATGGTTTTTTGGGAATTATCCCTAATGGTGGCACTTGGTATTTGTATAGCACTTTTCAAAGTAAATGAATAATGTATATTTTAAGTTGTTTAATATATCAGTAGATATGAAGAACAGTTATTTTAGTTTTACAGATGATGTAACAGATGATAAGATTATATGATACTGGAATTGTGGGAAAATCCCCAAATTAGGCTATACCAATAGGAAGCCAAATACCCTAAAAAGAGTTAGAATTTTATGAGTTAGGTGGAGCAGACAGTGTTAAGCACGTTACAAATAATTTAACTAATGCTACTGTTATATGGCATAGACATGCTCAGTTTGTGGTAAATCACAGTGATTGTTCCTCATTCTCATATTTGGGGATCCCAGTTAATGCTTTGTGGCACCGACAGTTGTTTTCATCAAGCTGCTAATAGGGAAATAAAATAAGCACTACATATGTACCATATGCCCATCTATACTCATGATAAATAATCTTCCCTTTTCTCCATTACATGATGTGGATTTCTGTTCCTTTCAAGAATGCCTTTTATCTCCATTTTGACTTTATTTTTCTTGAATAAAAACACTACTGGGGGACTCTGGAAGGATTGTGATTTTCCCCTGGGGATTTAAAAATAGCCCTATATGTAGGTCACTGTTTAAATCAAAATCATTATAGACCACTTGTAAGTCAGAACTATTGAATATAGGAAGGCGAGATTGTTAGAAGTTTGAAAAGTCTTATTACATCTGCCTGAATATATTAGTACATAAAATGAGAATTTTAGTCAATTTGAACTATCAGGTCTGGGGAAGAAGTCTTGGTTATCAAAGAGTTGGCATTCTGAAATTGATTATATATTTCTTTCTTTTGATTTTTTTTTTAAGGTGATTTTATATTAACATCTCTGTAAAATTTGTCTTGAATTTAAGTCTTGAAAGCATTCTATCTTACTGGTCTTGACTAAGGGGTCTTTCTAATTCAAGAATTAGAAACAATTGGAAAATTTTGGGGGGCACTACAGAGTAGTCTTATTTCTGGTCTGTATTATACTTAAACATTTGTACTAAAGGATAGTACATAAAATCTAAAGCAATAGGTGCTTACCAGGTAATTTGTGTTTGGGTTTAAAAATGTTAATTTTATTTTAATTGCTAATAAGAAAAGAACATCATGATTTAGGGATAGGAAGAATGGGATTTGATAAGGAATGGGAGTTAATACATTTGGATTTGAGCTAAGTTGATCAAAACCTTTGGAGACGGTACCAGAAAAAATCTGTCTGGGTTGGATTAATAGATTTTTGGGAATAGAAGGTAATTGGTTGTATGCAGAGGACTAACTTATAGAATACCAATAAGCTCATGGTTCAGAATTTGTATTTGAAGTAGAAGATTAGTGGAAACCACTAATTAATTTTGAACACAAAGGAAATTGGGGATACTTAAAAGATGGGACTAGAAAGAGGCTTAAAAGGTTATAGTTTTGAGTGAGGACATCAGGGTAAGAAAAAGGGATTTAACAGTGGTATAAACAAAATAAATTTCTCTGTAGGTCTGTCATTGTCTTCTTAAAAATATAAAATACTGTTTCAGAGTTAGTAGGGTCGTCTGAAATAAAGTGTTTTCCTTAGATTATCATCTGCAACTTTTGTTTACTACTTTTTAAATGTTATTACTGACGGTAATGAAAAGAGGAAACTTACTTACAAACCAGTATCAAACGATCAGAAATTGACTTCTGTTTAAATGACTTTTCTTCTGTTTTTCACTAGTGTCGAAAACATTTGAAGAGTCGGCGTTTGGTCAGTGCAAAACAACTTGGTGTGGATAGAATTGTAGACTTTCAATTTGGAAGTGATGAAGCTGCTTATCACTTAATCATTGAGCTCTATGATAGGGTAAGTTAAATTTGGGGAATGATAGCAAGGATAATTGATCATTATATTGTTACTTATTTGTGCAATGCTGTTGTACTGTAAGACATGGTCAGGGAATCTTCTGCCCCTTCCCTTACAGGCAACTGCAACTGCAGCCCATCTGAAGTTGATTTTTGTATGTGGTCTCAGGTAGTGGTCAATTAAAATTTGTATGATACCATCTTTTAAAAATTTTTTTAAAAACTTCTTTGTTTGGAAATGACTATAGATTCACAGGAAGTTGCAAAGATATGTCAGTGTCCCTCAGTTGCTACATTTTACATAATTAGAATACAGTATCAAAATCAGGACTAGTGTGCATCTAGTTCTGTGTAATTTACCACCTTTGTAGATCCATGTAACCACCACTGTAGTCAAGATACAGAATTTTCCATTACCACAGAGATCTTGGTGATACCACTTTATGGTAATATCCACCCACCCTACTTCCTCCCACCATCCCTACTTCCTGACAACTACCAATCTGTTCTGTCTCTATAATTTTGTCATTATATTGGGCCTTCGACAACGAGGTCAGTTTCAGAACCTTGCTTGAGAGGACATACCAGATACTCTTAAACAGGAGTTGTTAAACTGCCTGTGTCTCCTTTTTATAAAGCTCGTGAGCTTAAGAATGGCTTTTATGTTTTAAAAGGGCTCTTAAAAAAAAGAAAAGAAGGTGCAATTGAGACCATATGTAGCCACAAATGCTAAAATGTTTACTATTTTGCCTTTTACAGAGTTAGCTTTTTTGGTATCTTGACCCCCTGCTCTTATAAAATATATTGACTCACATCATCCAAGCCAGTATTGCGTAGACAAATGCCAAAATATATCAGGGAACCAAATTAGAATTTGTGAGACTTAATTTAATCTAGAAGCAGATGCTTTTATGAAAATAGAGTGCCAACCTGTGATCTAGGATGATCAGAATTAATCACACAGGACTAAATAAGTTGGAGAGAACGTAATTGTGGTTAATTTTTTTTTTCCAGAATGTTGTTAGTGTTATTTTTGTGATGACTGTCTTACTGTAGTATATGATAAAGCCCTTTGTCTTTCTCTTGATCTTTAGTAGTTCATACTTCTACAAATTGAAGTGATCTATTCCTTATATGGTAATTTGCTCTCATTGGGGTTATATTTTATATGGAATAGTAGTGTCCACAAAGCTCTCCTGAGAAACTGGTTTTGTACCTTTTCGGTGGCACGTAAGGTCTTAGCTTATTTATTGTGAGGAAGATCACATCCGTGTAGGTTTGAGTAACTTTAAAGAGAAATTTACCTATGTTTATAGGTATACCACAGACATAGTGAGTAGTGGAGGTTTTTTTGTTTCTTTGTTTTTCTGTTTTGGTTTGGTTTCATAAGCTTTGAGTTATAACCAAGTACTAACTTTTAAATCTCTGGGATAACAAACTTTTGAAAATAAAATCCCAAATTTTTTATCAATTCTCCAGGCAGCAATAATTATTACGGCTTTAGTGACTGCTTCTTACCTTGTGGCTCTAGATTTGCTGACTGTAAGGAGATTTGTATATGTTAATTAACATTTCTTGCTGTACCTATATAAATAAATCAGGCCAAGATGCAATGAGAGTAGCTTATGTGTGTGTTTATTTGTCATCAGTAATTTTGGATGTTATGATCATGAGAGGGGACTGTAAAAAAAAAAAAAAAGTATCCATTTGTCTCTTTGAAAAGAGACAAAAAGGACAAAATGTAATTTTAGTGTCCTACTGAGTGCTGTCTAGTAGGCATTCCTGGGCATTATCTTTTTCCTTAAGGATGTGTAGCTTTAATTTGGTATTTACTATTGGTTAGGTTTTTTTTTTTAAATGATTCTATAAAGGTAGATTTTAACTTGTAGAAAACTCATAGCAGTACAAATATTTCTTGCATCATAGCAATGAAAATAATTGCATCCAGTAGAGATTCAAATTGTATCTGTCCAGAGAAAAGATATCCCCAAAGGTTGGTCTATCTTACTGCCTTGAATTGGCAATCTTATACAATCATTCTCTTAGTTACTCTAAATATTTCACTTATTTCATTTCTCTTACAACCAATTTTACCATCTAGTTGGTTCAATTGTTAATTAAATACTCTTTTTGCAGTTATAAAAATAGTTCATTGTCTATCTGTCTAATAGTTCATTGTCTGTCATCATTGTTCCTAATGAAATCAGTGTGAGTGCTTTTGAAGGTAACCTAGGCTTTTTACCTGGTGCTTTAAAATTTTTTCTCTTCGTGTTCAGTTTTCAGTTTTGCTGTAGTGTGCCTAGTTGAGTTTTTATTTGAAATTATCTTTTGGGGATTCATAGCACTTCTAGAAATGAGTTGATGTTTTTCATCAGTTTTGGGAAATTCAGCCATATTTTCTTTGACCTTTTTTTTTCCATCACTAATTTTATTGCTATTGGACAAGAATCATTTAGAATTGCTTTGTGTGTCTGTTTTTAGTTTCTGTTGTTTCTTTTTATTTTAATTACATTGTGTTGTCTCCTCACATGTCTGGTTATTGTATTGTGTTGCAGGCATTGAGTAGGAGAAACAATAGTTACATTGTGAGATCTGGAATGATGTTCTCTTCCTCTAAAGAAGATAATTGCTTTTTACAAGTAGCTAAGGACACAAATAATACTAGATTACCTCACTCCAGTTAAGAATTGAATTGATTAGAAGCTGGGCCTGGAGAAGCTGGTATATTTCCGATTCATCTCTTCCCCTGAGACCTGAGATGCAGCCTTTATGACTCACTATTCAGAGTTGGATTTACAGGGTATCTTTCCCTCCCCAACTCATCTTTCACTTGGACTCTGAACTCCAGTTTTTATTCCCCTTAGTTGTCCTGTAAGTTTGTCAGAATTTATGCTCAGCTTCTCAGCCTATCAGCTACTTCTTAACAGTTAGACAAATGATCCTAGGGGAAAATTAGCCCCAAGAGTGGGACTTAACCTTTCTCAGTTTCCTTCCCCTAGGATTTGGTCCTGTAAATGTATACTGTCTTGGTTGCATTTTTTATTTCTTCTTCTTTTTTTTAAAGATTTTATTTATTTATTTGACAGAGAGAGACATAGCGAGAGAGGGAACACAAGCAGAAGGAGTGAGAGAGGGAAAGGCAGGCTTTCTGTGGAGATGGGAGCCCGATGCGGGGGCTCGATTCCAGGACCCTGGGATCATGCCCTGAGCTGAAGGCAGCCGCTTAACGACTGAGCCACCCAGGAACCCCTCATTTTTTATTTTTTAAAACACAGGCTTTGTGTATTTTGTCCAGCTTTTCTATTTCTCAGTAGAACAGTGGTTGGAATTAACCTAGTCTACCATTTAAATTAAACATGTTCTTACAAGTAGTATATGAAAACATTTTCCAGAATATAGAGAAGTACATAGAATTAAAGTGGAGGGTCTTATCATTCCTAGCCCAGACCATTTCCTCATCCCAGGGTAACCACTGTTGTGTTTGGTCTCCTATTTATGGTCTCTTTCCCTCTCCCCACCACCACAAAAAAATTTTTTTTTTCATTTGGTGGGGGAAAATCTGTAGAATGTAACTAATGGCAGGCATGCTTCGGCTTCGGTCTCTCTAGGTGACCAGTCATATACCAGGTATGGGTCTTTGCAGGGTTTTTTTTTTTTTTCTTTTTCAGTTTGTTTGTTTATTAGTTTAAGATTTATTTATTTGAGAGAGAGAGAATGAACATGTGGGCAGGAGTTGAGGTGATGGTGGGGCGGGACAAGGGAGACAGAATCCCAAGCAGACCCCCTGCTGAGCAGAGCCAGACACAGGGCTGATCTCATGACCCTGAGATCAAGACCTGAGCTGGAGTCAAGAGTCAGACACTTAACTGACTGAGCCACCCAGGCGCCCCTTTTCTTTTTCAATTTAATTTAGACCTTAATGATGCATAAAAATTCTTTCTATACAATGACTTTGTGTAATCTTTACTGTAATTTAAAAAAATCTAAACAAGCTTTTTATTTTGTAATAATTTTAGATTTATAGAAAAGTTGAAAAGGTAATACAGAAAGTTATCATATGCCCTTCGTGCAGTTTTTCTTAACATTAACATCTTACGTAATCATAGTCCATGTGTCAAAACCAAGAAATTAACATTGATGCATTACTGTTAATTAAACTGTATATTCTTTTCAGATTTTACCAGTTTTTCTAGTACATGTCTTTTTTTATTCTGGGACTCAATCCCGAATACCCCTTTGCATTTAGGGCCTTTATATTTTGAAGGGTTTGAGCGATTGGCATGCATACTGCTAGGTTTCTGAGGCCCAGTTATTTATGAGTTGGAAATAGAAAATAAGGATTTTGTACATGGGAGTATGTGCTTGGGAATTTTCAGTAGTCACTGTGGTATCTAAGAGAGGTAGGTTGGTTGGTGGTTACAGTAAATCTTGAAGATTGCTCTTTCCTCAAACCAAGGTTTGATCTCCCAGCCTTCATGTCTGGAATTTTGATGCATGGTTTATCTAGAGTTGATCAGACCTTGGGTAAAGAGGTGATTACTACTCAGATTCATTTAAGAAAGTCAGCTTATTAATTTATAACAAAGTTTCAGTAAGAAAGACTCTGGAGAAAGTAAGTTAAGATCAGAAAGTAGTTTATCAGAGTCAAGCACAGCATTTCCCAAAGTATGTTTCTTAGATACCATCTTCCATAGCTAATAAGTGTACCTAGAAATATGGATCCCCTAGCCATTAAAATTTGAGGACCTTTGATAATAAAGTAAGATAAAATTTTTTTAACTCTAGGACTTACCAGTGCCTTTAATATAATAATGTGATGTGTATATCCCCTAGAGAAGGATTTGTTAACTTAGAATTTCCAACTAATTTGATCACAGAATTTTTTTAGAGGTGGGGGAACCATCTTACAGAAGAGTTTTGGGAAACCTTGATTTAAGGAAAAAAACACTTCCAGGGAAGTAACTGCCTTGGGATCTGTCAGATGGTCTTGATAACTGCACATTTTGATTCAACAAACATTTATTAAGTACCTTCTCTGTGGCAGGCTTTATGGCCGGGCTGGTTTTTCAAGTTGTATATTTCTGAACCAGACACTGTATGGCCATTTTCCAAGCTCCCAACTTTTCCTTCTTCAGTTAACTTTTATGTTAAGTTAAATGCATGAATGCTTTGAAGTCAGAACTTTCAGGAGTAGGTATTACTCTTTCAACACCTAGTAACTTCTGGGTAATCAAGGTTAATGGTGGTCCCATCTGTTGACGCCACTAATCTTGCAGCCTGTCTTCCCCAACATGAGACTCGGGCTATTCTTACTATCTTCTCTGACCAACTTCAAATTAGTTGCTAAAGCATTTGTGATTCCCTACATGGATGCTTCTTTGTATTTTTTTTTTTAAGATTTTATTTATTTATTTGACAGAGGCACAGGGAGAAAGGGAACAGAAGCAGAGGAAGTGGGAGAAGCTGAGCAGGGAGCCTGATGCGAGGCTTGATCCCAGGACTCTGGGATCATGACCTGAGCTGAAGGCAGACACTTAATGACTGAGACACCCAGGCGCCCCAGGTATTTTAACTCTATGACAACCCGTGTCTTTGCTGCCTGTAATAAATTTAGAAGGCTGTATTCTTTGGGCAGTTTTATTTTCATTAAGTTTCTCCCTTCTTCGCCTGGGTGGCTGAGTTGGTTAAGCACTTGACTCTTGGTTTAGGCTGGGGTCATGGTTTTGAGGTTGTGGGATTTAGCTCCATATCTGGCTCTGTGCTTCGTGCAGAGTCTGCTTCAGATTCTCTCTACCTATCCCTCACCTGCACTCTCTCTCTCAAATAAATAAAATCTTTAAAAAAAAAAAAAAAAAGTTTGTTTTTGTTTTTGTTGTTTTTTTTTAAACTGAGCCTTAACTTCTTTAAAAAACTGAGCCACTGGGTGGCTCAGTGGGTTAGTAAACCTCTGCCTTCAGCTCAGTTCATGATCCCAGGGTCCTGGGATTGAGCCCCACATTGGGCTTTCTGCTCAGCGGGGAGCTTGCTTCCCCCTTCTCTCTGCCTTCCTCTCTGCTGCTTGTCATCTCTGTCTGTCAGATAAATAAAATCTTCAAAAAAAAAAGTTTCCCCATTTTTTTATTGAAAAGATTATGTAACAATATTAAATTTTAAAAAGTCTTTTTAATCTTTTAATATTTTCATTTTCCCATGTATTTGCTTTACACTTCCTAGGATACAGAGGTTTTTTTGTTTTTTTTGTCTTGTTATTTTTTACTTAATCTAGATTATAAACATTCCCCTACTTCTTCAAGACATAGTTTTCATAAGTTAACAGCTTTTAAATAGTTTGTTATGTTGATATATCATAATTCAGCAATTTCCCTAATTTTTACCTTTAGGCCATTGCTAGTTTTTTCCGTTGTAAATAAACTTCAATAAATATCTTTAATCATGTAGCTTTTGGTTTTATTGAGTTATTATTACATTAGGCTACATTATAAGTGTGGAATTACTTGGATAAAGGGTATAACTATCTTTAGTCATTTTGCCACATAACTATTGCTATCAAAAGAAAAATATCTCTTCACTTAGCTCTGAAATACCTGTTCTGAATTGTTCTGAGTAAGATACAGTATTTGTAGACCTGCCTCACAAGGGCAGCAGTTAGTTCAACTGGTGGTCATCAAGGTGTTAATCGACTTCAGGTTTCCCCTACTGTCCAAAAGTAGAGACATTCTTGTGAAACCTTTTCTAAGCTGAAATAGTGTAAAGCAAAGACACAGTTGCCGGCAATTTACATGGAAAAATTTTTGAGCATTCCCAGACCCAAAAAATAACTTCTCTTAGGCTTTTCTTTTTTTCTTAAGACAATTTCTAAAATTATTTTTATTAACATATAATGTATTATGTGTTAATAAAAATATAAAACATAACATGTATTATATGTTAATAAAAATAATGTAATGTAATGTAATGTATTCAGGTCTGTGCATTGTCAGTCTTACACATTTCACAGCACTCACCATAGCACGTTCCCTCCCTAATGTCCATAACGCATCCACCCTATTCCCCCACCCCCACCCCCCAGCAACCCTCAGTTTGTTTTATGAGATTAAGAGTCTCCTATGGTTTGTTAAGAAAATTTTTTTAAATGATTTTATTTATTTATTTGAGAGAGAAGTAGCGAGAGAGAGCATGAGCTGGGAGGGAGGGAGAAACAGGCTCCCTGATGTGGGGCTCAATCCCAGGACCCTGCGATCATGATCTGAGCCAAAGGCAGACACTTAACTGACTGAGCCACCTAGGCACCCCAGGCTCTTCTGATATGTTAAATTGTGTCTTACTAATACTTGCACAAAATAAGTAGACATAAAGCACAGATAGTTCAAAGCTATGATTGCTTGATGCGGAGATGCTAAGAGTAATTCTGTGGAATCAGTGGTATCACCTTTTACTGCTTGGGATATGTGCTGATTCTGTAACAGATCACTGCAAAACACACTGAGTGCTTTTTTGTTTGTTTTTTGCCTTTTTTTCATAAAAGTGAAAATCCTTTTCGGATTTCTTTTGGTTAGTGAAAACAGATACTAATGTAGGTCTTTTGTAAGAAAGCCAATTTCAAAAACTGGGAGTAACTCTGTTGTGCTTCTATTAGTGACTTCTGTTAGAACCACCAGACAATGAGTTTAAAGTTGCTGTGCATTCCTTCATTATGTTTCAAACTTGGGGTACTTTATTTGCTCATCTTACTTCACAGTCTGTGCTGTGCAAATGTAAAAGAGCAATGTTTAGATGTGACTTAAATGTTTTTTGTTTGTAACTTCACTTGTATAGCTTTAAGTTTTTAAGAGACTGCATTTTTTTCTCGCTTTTTTTTTTTTAAAGGATTTTATTTACTTATTTGAGACAGAAAGATACAGAGAGAGAGAGAAGCGCACGAGCATCAACAAGGGGAAATGCAGAGGGAGAGGGAGAAGCAGACTCTCTGCCAGGAGCCTGATGTGGGGCTGGATCCCAGGACGCTGGGATCATGACCTGAGCTGAAGGCAGATGCTTAACCAACTGAGCCACCAGGCGCCCTTTTTACTCTCTTTTTACGAAGTTTTAAGAATGATTTGGGAAAAGCAGTAAATTATATCTTATTCTATTACAGGGAAACATTGTTCTTACAGATTATGAGTACCTAATTTTGAATATCCTGAGATTTCGAACTGATGAGTCAGATGATGTTAAATTTGCTGTTCGTGAACACTATCCAGTTGATCATGCTAGAGCTGCTGAGCCTTTGCTTACCTTGGAAAGGTAACATGTTATATTCAAGCTCATTTCATAATGTATTAGAAGGTAAAATAGGTCATAGGTCAGAATATGAATGAACTCTCACATCAGAAAAAATATTTTGTTTACTTGCATACAATAAGTACATTTGGATTGCTTGAACTACATAAATGCATATAAGCAATTAAGCTTCATCTGTAGGTAGCAAATGCAAGTCTTTTTTATCTAAGTCTGGCGTTAGTTCAGGTGTTTTTGATTTCTTGGTAAAGTGAGGGGACTTATTAGCTATTCTGTGAGAAGACAGATGTTTGTCTTGGGCAGAGTGCAAATGGAAATGGTTTAGCTAAGAAAAGGGAGTACTGTAGGATAAGGTGCTGATTTTAATTGTACTCTTCTGGCTGAAAGCTTTTGCTGGCTAATAGCTATAGAAGAGCTTCTGAAAGTATAGCATGCATCACATTTCACCTGGAGGGCTTAATAAAACATAATTGCTGCCCCTGCTTTTGGTGTTTGAATCAATGGATCTGAGATAGGCCCAGGAATTTACATTTCTAACAAGTTCTTGGGTTATGCTGATGCTGCTGATCTGGGGACCAGAGTGATCCACAGCATCGGTAAGAGTTCTCACCAAGTGCATAATTAGGTAAAGCCATTCCAGGTATTAAGATGTATCACCAGGTTCTACAAACATTTACCTGTTATTTGAAAACATCACTTACCTGTCATGTATGAACACACTGGCAGTAAGCAATATGACTTAGTTGAGAAAGTATTGATTTTTCTTAGAAAATTTGGTTTCACATCCCAGTCTGCTGCTCAGGAACCTACTACCCTTGGATAAATTACTTTTACAATTCATTTTCTTACCTACAAAGTGAACTAATTCCTCTTGTACTTAAGTACTCTGATGATCAGGCAATTTGATGTATATGAAAGTTTTATGAATATGAATATTGCTGTTTGTTAAATACAAAGTAGTAAGAGGCATGTCAATTTTGTTTTCACAGATTGACTGAAATAATAGCCAGTGCACCTAAGGGTGAACTACTGAAGAGAGTTCTTAACCCATTACTTCGTGAGTAATCCTAAATAGAGCAGTGAAATGGGCCCCCCCCATTTATTTATTTATTTTTATTTTTTATTATTTTTTTAATTAACATATAATGTATTATTAGAGCAGTGAAATGTTTGCATGAGAATGTAGTTTTCAGGATTCCCTTAAGAAATTAGAAGTCTGCAGCTTTCCAACAGTTAGTATAGCACACATAAAATTTGCAAGTTGGGATTTTTTATTAATTTAGTTTATTAACATTAGTCAGTTTTTGGATATTAAAACTATCTTTTCATTCCTGATTTATGTCCTTAATATGTGGCTCAATTCCATTAAATTTCTGTAACTTGGGCACTGACTTCTATAATTGTCTTAGTCTCAAATTTTTTAAGTACCTGAATTGTTATTACCTTTCAACTTTAGAATAATTTCTCTTCCTCTACCTAAATATTTGAAGTGGTTATCAAACAATAGTCTCTGGTACAGGCTTGAAGGAGTTGAATTATTCACCTTCTGACTAGGAAGTTAGAGTGCTTTTAGAAATAGCATTATGCATTTCTTTCTTTCTTTCTTTCTTTCTTTTTTTTTTTTTAAGATTTTATTTATTTGACAGACAGAGATCACAAGTAGGCAGAGAGGCAGGCAGAGAGAGGGGAGGGGAGCCTGATGGAGGGCTCCATCCCAGGACCCTGGGATCATGACCTGAGCCAAAAGCAGAGGCTTTTGCCCACTGAGCTACCCAGGTGCCCCTTGAATTGTTATTTCTAATAACATTCAAAGTAAGTAAACTTAAAAAAAAAAATCTTAAAAAGCAAAATAAGTAAATTGTTATTTTCACTGCCCACTATTATTGAGTAGATATTTATATTGGGATAAAAATTTTGAATTATATTTTGAATTTTAAATTTTATAGGAAAATACTAAAAATGATACCCTCTGCTTTTACAGCCTATGGACCAGCTCTCATTGAACACTGTCTTATAGAAAATGGATTCTCTGGCAATGTCAAAGTGGATGAAAAATTTGAAAGCAAAGGTATCCCTGCATGCTACAAGTCCATTTTCATTTATTTCCTTTTTTAAAACTATGAAAATTCTGAGAAAATAATAAAAGTGAGCAGGTAGTTATAAACTTAAAAACATTTGACCTCTGAATGTTCTATCCGTATCGTATTCTCAGCTTCTTACACTGATGTGGCACTTTTATCATGTTATTTTTTTTCTTTTTGAGATTTTATTTATTTATTTGAGAGAAGGAGAAAGCACAAGCAGGAGGAGGGGCAGAGGAAGAAGTAGGCTTCCCACTGAACAGGTAGCCCAATGTGGGGCTCAATCCCAGGATCCTGGGATCATGACATGAGCCAAGGGCAGATTGTTAACTGACTGAGCCACCCAGGTGCCCCACTTTTATCCTTCTTAAAAATTTTATTTATTTGGACAGAGTGAGAGAACACAAGCTGGGGGTGATGGGTACAGAGGGAGAGGGAGAAGCAGACTCCTCACTGAGCAGGCTTGATCCCAGGGCCCTGGGATCATTACCTGAGCTGAAGGCAGTTGATTAATAGACTGAGCCACCCAGGTGCCACCCTAATGTGGTACTTTATCCCTAGTAACTCACAGTACAGTCTCTACCTTATTACCTTTCAAATTTAGAATAGTTTCTCTTCCTCTACCTAAATATTTGAAGTGGTTATCAAACAATAGTCTCTGGTACAGGCTTGAAGGAGTTGAATTATTCACCTTCTGACTAGGAAGTTAGAGTGCTTTTAGAAATAGCATTATGCATGCATTTTAATTCTGAAAGAACTGTAATGTAGCTATATGATGAATTAGGCTTTTGTAATTACTTAAGGGAACCTAACTAAATTGCCAGATTAGGATAGTAAAAATTAGAGGAAATACAAGGGAAATGGAAGACTTGGTCTTTGACAAATTTATCTGCAGATTCTGATGTAAAATTTTTAAAAAGCCCTTCTTCATGTTTATATTTTGGGATTATGTATATATAACTTAAGGTTTAGGGATAGTATTTTTTTTTAAGATTCTTTTTTTTTTTTTTTTTAAGATTTTATTTATTTATTTGACACAGAGAGAGAGATCACAAGTAGGCAGAGAGGCAGGCAAAGAGAGAGAGAGAGATGGAAAGCAGGCTCCCTGCTGAGCAGAGAGCCTGATGCAGAGTTTGATCCCAGGACCCTGAGATTATGACCTGAGCTGAAGGCAGAGGCTTTAACCCACTGAGCCACCCAGGCGACCCGGGATAGTAATTTTTACTGTAAATGTTTTTATGTTTAAAATTACAAGTTAAGGCTGCCTGGGCAACTCATTCAGTTAAGTGTCTGCCTTCAGCTCAGGTCACGGTCTCAGGATAGAGTCCCACATCGGGCTTCCTGCTCAGCAGGGAGTCCGCTTCTCCCTCTGACCTCCTTCCTTCTCATGCTTTCTCTCTATAATAAATAAAATTTTTTAAAAAATACAAGTTAAATGTTTTAGTGAATGCTTTAGTATTTAAAATGTGAATTCAGTACAATCCTGATCAAAATGCCAACAGGTGGTATTGTTTTTGCAATTGTAGTGTTTTGTTTCAAATCTGATATTCTTGTGGAATAAAAGCATGTGAAGTGTTGTGGAAAACTCTGGAAAATAATAGTATAGTTATAATATAATATATAATAATATAAAATAATAAATTATAATATAAAATTATAATAATAGTAGTAGTTATGGAGAATAACCATTTCATTCATTAAAATATATTAAGAATCTAACAGTTTTTGAAGAAATACAAAATAAAGAATTCAGAGACAGGCCCAAATACATAAGGGAATTTAGTATATGAACAGAATACCCTTAAGATCATGAGGGGGAAAAATGATTCAGTAAAAAGCTATTGGAATCACTAGCTGGCCAAAACACGTCCTTAATTATATCTACTGATTACAAACATGAAATAACTGTATCTGCTTTTCTCGAACATTTTTTATTATTCCATCAACACTTTTCTGTTTTATACATGGTTGTTTAATAGTTGTTAATTGACACTTGATTGGCACTCCTTTTTTCCATTTTTATTCTGTAGATATTGAAAAAATACTTGTTTGTCTGCAGCAAGCAGAAGACTATATGAAAACAACAACCAACTTCAGTGGAAAGGTAGTACCACATATACTTACTGTATATTGTTGTGATTCTATTTATTTAGATTTTCAGAATTTAGGTTCATTAAGGATCACTACCTTTAAGTGTTTTGTTGTAACTTGGAAATTCAACATCTATAATATAGTTATTCTAGGTTTTGTTTTTTTTAAATTCATGTTGGTTTTATAATTTTTTTTGTTTCTTTTGTAGAAAGTACTAGGTCAAGTCATTACTGGTATACCAGGAAAGTTGAGGGATTTGAAAATATATCCTTTTAGGTTGATTTTTAGATAGAGAAGCATATTTTAATTTGCTAGTGCTTTTTAAAAAATTAATGCTTTACATCACTATTTTTTATATTTAAAATTTCTTTTAATTTACATTCAGTTAGCCAACATAGAGAACATCATTAGTTTCAGGTGTAGAATTCAGTAATTCATTAGTTGCGTATAACACCCAATGCTCATCACACCATGTGCCCTTCTTAAAGCCCATCCCGCACTTACCCCATCCCCGACCCACATCCCCTCCAGCAACCCTCAGTTTCTTTCCTCAGTTAAGAGTCTCTCCTGGTTTGTCTCCCTCTCTGATTTCTACCCATTACTTTACATCACCCTAATAGGCAAATACCCTCTGAATTATCTCATACCTTCTTTCTCTTCCGTATTTGAAGTATAACTTTATTTATAACAGAAGTTCAGAAAAAGTTCTGTGCAAATTCCGTGCAAATATACTTGCTCAGTTTTTTAAATGAATTAAAATTTCTTACCAACAAAGTGAATCTAAGACTTTCTACTGGAAGTAAAATGCTTCTGGTTGTTTCAAAGTTGCAGAACATCTAAAAGTGGAAAGAAAAAGGTGTAGTGTACATGTATAATCCCACCATTTTATCAAATCATTAGTGTTCATTTTCTTCCTTATTTTTTCTTGACCATATGAAAAAGACAGTATTATTTAATAATACTTAGTCTAGAAACATCATTTAAGAATTGATACAATCAGTAGAAAAATGCAGCAGATTATTTAAAACTGGAATAATCTTATAAGTTAAATTAATAAAATTTGTATCAGTCGTGGAAAGTAAATCTTTGTTAACTATGAAGAGAAAGAGTTTTAATATTGAATTTTTGTAGGGGTACATCATTCAGAAAAGAGAAATAAAACCAAGCTTGGAAGTAGATAAACCGACTGAAGACATATTCACGTAAGCATGTAGGCATGAGTCAATTTTCTTTGGATGTTTATTAATGTTCTTGAATGATATAATAAATATGTTTTACAGGTATGAGGAATTTCATCCTTTCTTGTTTTCTCAACATTCACAATGTCCATATATAGAATTTGAATCATTTGACAAGGTGGGTTTTCCAATTCTGTTTTTTGACCAGTTAGCACGATATGAGTTATTAAATTAATACCAACTTGCTTTGATTGCTAAATTGAAAATATTTTGGAGTTTACAGTCTCTGTGAATCTGGGCATTAAAAATCAATGCAGTACTCCTGGGGATAAAAATATATGTTTATAAAAAATAAAAAATTTTTAAAAAAATCAATGCAGTCAACAAGTAAAAACTATTGAAAAGTTTTGTTGCCCTCTTATTTCAAGATGAAGGACCAAAGATTTTAACTTAAGTTGATTCTATTTATCTGTATGATACATTTACTGGGAATCTGTTCAAGTTCTTTGAGTAGTGTTATAAAATGGACTCTAAAATTCTATGTATGTAAGTTGAAGTAGAGACCATGGTTTTTTAAAAAACTAGTCATTATCTTTTCTTTTTTCTCCTAATAAGGCTGTGGATGAATTTTATTCCAAGATAGAAGGTCAGAAAATAGATTTAAAAGCTTTACAACAGGTATGGTATTGCTGAAGACATTTATATTAAACCAGCTAGCCTTAGTGTGGTTTGCTGTGTAAATGATGCTTTCATAATAGGAATGGGCAGCCTTTCAGAAGTGGTATGGGAATGCCCTGATCCCTTGGTTTATTGATAAAGGTCCAGGGGAGGTCTCATTGTTGAAAAGCATTCCCTCATTTGTTCCATCAGTATGTCAGATATTCTGCAAAATGCAAAATACAGTGGGAAGGTGGGCCCATTATTTATTCCTTAGTATAATTTGCATAATTACAGCAACCCAAAGCTTCTCAAACTTTACTGTTAAGGGAATACTATTCCAAGGAGATTTTTTAATAGGCCAAAAGATAGGAAAACGTCCTTTCTGTACAATTTAATCATATTTATCATTAAAATGTTTTTTTCTAAGTGGGCTAACTCTGCAGGAGAGTTTAATATACTGTTTCCCCAGCACATTTGACCACATTTTTGGAGCATTGCTGCAGAACAGCTTCAGAAATTAGCCACATTCACTCTTGATTTGAAGGGGATTTGATTTTTCAAAAATATTAAGTAGGGACACCTGGGTGGCTCAGTCATTAAGTGTCTGCCTTCGGCTCAGGTCATGATCCCAGAGTCCTGGGATCAAGCTCCGAATCAGGCCCCATGCTCAGCCTGCTTCTCCCTCTCCCCTGGCTGTGTTCCCCCTTCGCTGTCTCTCTGTCAAATAAATAAGTAAAATCTTAAAAAATATATTAACAGGTAAAGTCTTGAAATATGTGTGCAAAAATTTGAAATTATGTGAATCCCTGTACCCTCTCTTTATCGAATAAAATTAAACACAATTTCAAAGCAGGTGGGTTGAATGAATTAAATAAGTGTTACCGCCACACGGTGGCAGTACATGAACCAGTACAGTTATTTCATGGAACCATTGAATGGCATGTTTTTATGTGCATCAGAATATCCATGAATTATTTTAGTGATCACTGTTTACTTCTAATAGTCACTGTTGTGTTTTTAAATTTTTTTAAAGATTTTATTTATCAGAGAGAGCGAGAGAGCACAGGCAGGGGGAGGGGCAGAGGGAGAGGGAGAAGCAAACTCCCCTCTGAGCAGGGGCCCAATTTGGGACTTGATCCCAGGACCCTAGGACTATGACCTTAGCCAAAGGCAGATACTTAACCGACTGAGCCACCCAGGTATCCTCCACCCCCCTTTTTCTTAAAAAATGTTTTCTTAAGATTTTACTTATAGTCCCCATTCTTAAAATTCAGATTTTTAACTAACTTATTTTAAAGATTTTATTTATTTATTTGTCAGGGAGAGCAGGAAACCGAGCGAGCATAAACAGGGAAGCAGAAGGCAGAGGGAGAAGCAGGCTCCCTCCTGAGCAAGGAACCCAATGCAGGACTCTATCCCAGAACCCTGAGATCATGACCTGAGCCAAAGGCAGAGCTTAACTGACTGAACCACCCAGGTGTCCCAATTCAAATTTTTAAAATATTACATCCAACATTCAAACATTCACTAATTGGTGATGTTATTACTGGTGTTAGAAAACTTGCTCCAAATCAGTAAATTTGAAATGTAAGTGATACATGATAAAATGAACTACCATGAGCCTTTGTGGCATTAATTTAGGAAAAAGAGTACTCTGTAGAGATGATGATGAGAAAATTAAAGGGGCAATAAAATAAAAAGAAGCTATTTTGGTAATTAATGTTCTTTAAGAATGCATTTCCCCAAAACTTCACTTTTATGTGTTAGGAAGACAGTGTCTTGAATTTTGCCTTGAATAATGCAAGGGCATTAGGGGCATATATTACATACAGTGTTACCAGTAATCAAAATACCTTCTTATATAGGGAAGGGGAAGTGGGTAGTCAGGAGAGGTAATTTGAGAGCTTGAAACACTTTGGGGTAGGATAGACCTGGGAGGTGGGTTATAAGAACCTTCGCTAGCAAGGTGACAATATTTAGGGGGCTGAAGTGGAGGTGGGATAGCGAGTTTCAGGACAGAAGAGAGAAAAGGTACAAAAGGCACGAGAAATCTAATTTTTAAAAATCTGTTTTGTCTACAAAAGGAAAAACAAGCATTGAAGAAATTAGATAATGTCCGAAAGGATCATGAAAACCGATTAGAAGCTCTTCAGCAGGCTCAGGTATTATGTTTAGCTTTTTCAGTTTTCAAAAATGGTAACTTTAAAAAAAATGATGACTTTAAATACAACACTGTGTGTTAACTAAGTGGAATTAAAAACTGAAAAAATGGTTACTTTAACTGGCATTATAGTAAACATTTTTGTTTATTTCTTAAGGAAATCGACAAACTTAAAGGAGAGCTCATAGAAATGAATCTACAAATAGTTGACAGAGCCATTCAGGTTGTTCGAAGTGCTTTAGCCAACCAGATAGATTGGACAGAAATTGGGTTAATTGTGAAAGAAGCCCAAGCTCAAGGAGACCCAGTTGCAAATGCAATTAAAGAATTAAAACTACAAACAAATCATGTTACAATGCTACTGAGGTAAGTTTGATTCTTAGTTAAGCAGTTCATGTTTGTTTTCAGTTTGCTTTTTAAGTGTTCACTGTATTCATTTAAAATTTTTTTCTCTTTTATTTGGAAATTTTTCCTCAAAGATAAAGGAAAAACAATTTACATTGAGATGAGACACCTATTTAATTTTTTAAAAGATTTTATTTAGAGAGTAAGAGAGTGTGAGCGTGTGCATGAACACACGTGGGGTTGGACGGAGAAGGGGAGAGAGGGAATCCGAAGCAGCCTCCATGCTGAGTGTAGAGCCCATCACAGGGCTCAGTATCATGACCCTGAGATCATGACCTGAGCCAAAACCAACAGTTAGGCACTTAACCGACTGTGCCACTTAGTGTCCCCCCGCCAAATGCACTTATTTAAATATTGTAAACCATCTATAATGTAATTGAGGAAAAAAAACTTGAAAACAAAGTGATGTCATTGACATTAGTGAAATACTATTGAATATTTTTAATAGAAATCCATACTTATTATCAGAGGAGGAAGATGACGATGTTGATGGTGACATCAGTGTTGAAAAAAATGAAACTGAACCACCAAAAGGAAAAAAGAAAAAGCAGAAGAATAAACAGCTGCAGAAGCCTCAGAAAAATAGGCCATTACTTGTTGATGTTGATCTCAGCTTGTCGGCATATGCCAATGCCAAAAAGTAAGTGTTAAATATAAGTATAAATTGTAGGTAAAATACTACTCAACAAATCATTTAGGATATTAAGGATAATATATGTATGTATGTTGTGTATGTATGTGCTTTTGGGTGAAAACACTTTCAGATCTTATTTTTTGCGTTATACAACTTTGTTTTTATTTATATAAAATAAAGATGGGTAATGCACAAAACTTGTTTCGTGTGATTTGAGAATCTAAAATAAGATAAAATAAATAGAAAGCTAAAGAATAAAGATTTTACTTAAAATTAAGAGAAATATATTTTTCTAGATACTATGATCACAAGAGGTATGCTGCTAAGAAAACACAAAAGACCGTTGAAGCTGCTGAAAAGGTACTTAGTATTTCTTAGAGTGAATGTGAATTGTTTTTCTCTGCTTTAACTTAATGGCCCTAATTATTTCTTCTATTTAAATGAGGTTTTCTAATTCAGAAATATCTTTCAAATTTGATTTTGCTTTAAATATGTGTATTTCCAGTATTTATTTTCTTCCCCAAACCTCCTTCCCAGTCTATCCTGTCTCAGTAAATAGAGCTTTCTTTTTTCCCTTTACTTGGCTTAAAAATGTTGGACTCATCCTAGACCCTTTGCTCATAAACCATATCCATTCCCTCATCAGCATATCCGTGTAGCTTTTCTTAAAGGGTGTAACCAGAATCTGGCCACTAATTAGTCCAGGCCCCCATCATCTCTGTTCACATGGTCTTTAATAATAGCCTCTTCCTGGGTCTCTCTCATTCTACCCTTCTCCCCCTGTAGTTTGTTCCTCACACAGCAGCCATAGTGATCTTTTTAAAATTATTTCTGTCTGTTCAAAAGCCAGTTGCTTCCCATCTTACTTAAGACAGTTCAGGGGTGCCTGGGTGGTATAGTCTGTTAAGCATCAGACTCCTGGTTTGGGCTCAGGTCATGATCTTAGAGTTGTGAGATCGAACCCTATGTCAGGCTCTGTGCTCAGCCTGGAGTTCGCTTGGGTTTCTCTCTCCGTCTCCTACTGCTGTCCGCCCTCACCCCTTGGCCACTCTCTCAAATAAAAACAAGACAAAACAAGACCGTTCAAAGCCCTTCTGTCCTAAAGGCCCTACATGATCTGTTCCCCTCCCATCTAATCACCTGTACTCCTTTTGCTACACTCTTTCCAGCTACACTGGGAACTTAGCTGTCCCTGCAACAGTGATCCACGCTGCCTTCTCAGGGCATATGTGCTTGCTGCTCTTTCTTTTGAGAATGTTCTTCCCTCAGAATTTCCATGGTTTGATCCCTCCATTCATTGGCATGTTTTCTAAAATGAGACTTGATGAGACCTTTCTTGACCACTACTACTAAAAGTAGTACTGTCCTCAATCACTCCCTCTCTGCTTTATTTTTCTTCTTAAAAAACACCCCTTCCAGGGACCCTGGGTGTCTCAGTTGTTAAGCATCTGCCTTCAGCTCAGGTCATGATCCCAGAGTCCTGGGATTGAGCCCCGCATCAGGCCCCCTACTCAGCAGGAAGCCTGCTTCTCCCTCGCCCGCTCCCCCTGCTTGAGTTTCCCTTCTTGCTGTGTCTCTCTCTGTCAAATAAATAATCTTAAGAAAAAACAACAACAAAAAACCCTCCCAGCATATGTTTTTTTGTCTTCCCTCTAGAATACAGGTTGTATGAAAGTAGGATCTTTGTTTTACTCATTACGTTGTCCCAGCCCCTGGAATATTGCCTGGAACATAGTAACATTAATATCTGTTAAATGAGTGGCCTTCATGACTTGGCCCTCTGTTTGCCTCTCCAGCCTCATTTCTTGACATTTTTACCTTGAGCACTACTCAAGTGCTACAAGCTGGCCTTTTCTTTTTTTGCTTACAGTGCTCTTCTTCCTATTTTTGCCTTGATAGTTCTATTAACCTTTCAGGCTTCAGCCCAAATGCCATTTTCTCAGAAGTACCTTGTTTGACCTAAGCAGTTATAAATTAGTTTCCCTTGTTTACTCTCACAGCATCCCTAGAAGTGATTAACCTATGTTTTATTTGAATAATTATGTATTTTATATTTGTATCTTCCCTAGACCCCCTGGTGGGGTGGTAGTGAGAACTTTGTCTTGTTCACTTGTGTGTCTCAGCACCAAGTCCAGAACCTATTTATTACATGGTAGATACTCAATATCTGGTAAACAAATGATACTTTCTGTAATTTGTAGGTCTTGAGCAAATATTTGTATGTGGCAAATCTTTGACTTAAATTATTTTAATATTTAAGACAAAAAAATCTGCTTTCATGTGTGTATGGGATGTGTGTGTAAATAGTGCCATTTTGTGACATTTAAAAGTGATTTCTTGCCCTGTCATTTATTGGTGTTTTGTATATATATAACATATATATATATATATATGTTATTTAATTTATCTATCTATCTATCTATTTATTTTTGAGAGAGAGAGAGAGAATGCATATGTTCCTGTGCATGTGGCTGCGGTGGGGGGTGGGGAGAGGAGCAGAGAGAGAGGGAGAGAGAATCAAGCAGGCTCCATGCTCAATGCTGAACCCAGTGCGGGACTTGAGCTCACAACCCTGAGATCATGACCTGAGCTGAAATTAAGAGTCAGATGCTTACCCAACTGAGCCACCCAGGAGCTCCTTACTTGCTGTTATTTAAATATGTTCTTAACAAAAATTTTTAACAAATTATTTAAAAACTCTCTTCTTATAAATAGGCATTCAAATCAGCAGAAAAGAAAACAAAGCAAACCTTAAAAGAAGTCCAGACAGTTACCTCTATTCAGAAAGCGAGAAAAGTGTATTGGTAAGTGTTTAACCTTTTAAAAATATAGTTTTTTGTTTTTATTAAAATTATACATGCACATTGTTTAGAAAATCAAGCAGTTCTATAAAGCTTGTTGCAAAAACCAGTAGCCCTGCAACATTTTACCCCTACTCCTGTTGCCTCCTCTCTATAGAAACTATTGTTAGCTCTTTCAGCTGATTACTTTTGGTATATCCCTCCCTTTCTCTTAGTAATATGTTTATATTGCTGCTTCTTAATTTTTCAGTTTTATACTCTATTAATGACTTCCACTGTATAAGATGAAGATTTTTTCTTTCCGCTTGTGTTGCATCACACACATACACACCACTCAGCCTCCTAGTAAAGGTATAGCCTAATTTGCCACAGTTGATATTCAGCATTAATATTATATTAATATTTTAGTTGCAGTTACAGCTGAGTCATATGACATTTTTTCTTTTCTTTCCCTGCTCAGCTTTTTGTCTCCCCTAAAGGTAAAAATTATTGTTTCATTTACCTTTCTCTTCCAAGTGTGTTCAGGCACATTGGAATTCTATCAGCATCATCTTGCAGAAATCTCTTATGAGCTTTTTGACCTACTTTGTTCTAGATCAGTTACTCTTAACATCTTAAGATCTTTTATTCTTAACCTGGAAATTCTCTTTACCCCTCTCTGTTTTGGATTCTCTGTCCTGCATCTCATAATTCCTTTTTCTTCACTGATGGAATATGTGTTCTAGAGGCTACATGAGAAGGGGGTATAAGATGTAAAATTTTTGAGGTCTTCTATATATATAAAAAAATTGTTTTTTTGGCTGGGTGTATATTCTGGTTTGAAAATGTTTTCTTCAGACTTTTAAAGTTATTGTTTATTGTGTTAACTTTCAGATTTGACCTTCAAAAATCTGATGTCATTTTGATACTACTTTATTGAAAATTTGTGTTTTTTTTAATGCTCAGAAAGAAACCAAACCCAAAATGCAAAAAACAAACAAACAAACAAAAACTTAGTTTTTGTCTTTCTGTAAACTTGTAGATCTTTTTTCTCTGTTTTCTAAAATTTCATAATGGTACAGGTTGGTGAAGATATTTTAATCCATTATGCTAGATTCTCTGTGACACTTTTTAATTTAGAAACTTTCAGTTCTGAGAAATTTTCTGGAAATATTTCTTAGCACTGTAGATTGTGTTTTCCTTTTTGTTTTGTTATTTTTTTTCTTTTTGTCTGGAAGTCTTATTTATTAAATATGGAACTCCTTGGATGGTCCTCCAGTTTTCTTGCATTTTCTGTTTTTCAACTGTTTATCGTTTTGTTCTTTATTCTGAGAGATTTCTGTATCTTTCAGTTCTTCCCCTGAATTTTTAAATGTTTTATTCCTTCCTGTCAAGTTTTTATTTTAATCTATTTTTTTTTGTAAATCTTTTAAAACTTCCTTCTTCACTTTCTTAATACTGAGAATAGTTTTGATATATTAATTTTATTTAAAAGTATTCTTTTCTTGCAGGTCTTCTCTAAGGTTTTTGGTTTGGGTTTTGTTTTGTTTTGTTTTGTTTTAATTTGTTGGGTTTGTCTTCAACTTTTGTTAAAGACTTTTATTAATGTCTGGTAATTCTGAATTGTCTATTTACATTATTGTCTGTTCACATTTTTACTAGACTATTAAAATGCTGATTGGAAGTTCTCTCTGGGTGGCTGGGCTTATAAAATGATGTACATGGGCCATGTTGTGTGGAACTCTCAGTGTCTTTAGCTTTTTGACTGGTCTCAATTTTCAGGAAAGACTTTTTACCCTGCTTGCATAGTGAAGACCTGGCTGTCATAATTTTGGATGCCCAGTGGGAATAGATTGGGGAAGTTTAGTATCCCGTAATTCATACATTCACTTAATTGCCCTCTTTTATTTATGTTACCTCTACTTAGCAACTATGCCACTTTTCCCCTAATTCAGAGATACTCTTTGTACACTTTATAGAGAATTCTGGCCTTCTGTTAGGATATGGAAGATACAGCTTACTACCATGTTCAGAGCTGAAAAAAAGATCTAGGGAAGTAACTGCTTCTTGATCAGATTTTTGGCCAGTTTTCCTGTTTTTAACCCCATCTTAAACCCTATGTCTAACAGTACCATGTACTGCTATTTTAAGCTTTTTATGGGTTACACAGTGACTTGTTTCTTTGCTTTTTCCATTGTCAGCCTAGATTTCAGGTCCTTAAATCCAGTCGTTTTTCCATTTCTCGGTATGCTGTTGCATTTTTCTTCTCTCTTTCTCTTTTCTTTTCCTCACATCCCTGTTGATGAATAGAATAGACCTGTAATTTTCATATCTCATGTTTTTCTTAGGTATTGGTCTCAAGGTAATATTACTTCATAAAACAGATTGGGAAGTGTTCCTTTATTTTTTTTAAGATTTTATTTATTTGAGAGCGAGGTGGGGGGAGAATGAACGGGGGGCGGGGAGTGGCAAAGAGGGCGAGAGAGAGAGAAGCAGACTCCCTGCTGAGCAGAGAGCCCAATGTGGGACTCCATCCCAGGACCTGGAGATTATGACCTAAGCTGAAGGCAGATACTTAACTGACAGAGCCACTTAGATGCCTCTGGGAAGTGTTCCTTTATCAGTTGTCCTTGGTTATTTGACAAAATTCCACCTGTGAGGCTGAGTAGTCTTGAAGTTTTCTTTTTGGGAAACTTTTTCACTACAGATTAAAATTCTTTAGTACTTCTCAGATTGTTTGATTTTGGTTAGTAGTATTTTCCCAAGACTTTGTCTATTTCTACAGTTTGGAATGTACTGGCCTAAAGTTTTGATGTTCTGCTAACCTGTTAACATCTGTATAGTCTTTAATACCTTCCTTTGTTATTTATGATAATTGTCATTGTCCCGTCTCTTTTTCTTGGTTAGTCTGGCCAGAGGATTTTCAGTTGTATTAATACCTTTCAAGAACAAGTTTTGACTGTTGATCTCCACTATTATATATGTGCTCTCTATTTTATTATTTTCCTCTTTCTACCTTCCTTCAGGTTTCATTTGCATTTCCCTTTCTGATTTCTTGAGATGGAAACTTAGTTCATTGATTTTTTTGTTCTCCCAGACTCTTATCTTTTCTAATACATATTTCAGGCAGTAAATTTCCCTCTGAGCTTGGCTTTAACTGTATTCCGTATTGTATTTTCATTGTCTTTCATGTGAAAATATGTTCTAATTTACATTGTGATTTCTTTACCCATGTGTTAATTAGAGTTACGTTTATTAATTTTCGAACCTATGGAGCTCTTTTGGTTCTCTTTTTGCCATTGATTTCTAACTTAAGTTGCATAATGTTCATTGATGGTATTCTGAATTAACTCAACCCTTTGACATTTGTTATTGAAACTTGCTTTATGGTCCAACATATTTGGAGTGTACTTTATTTACAAATGTTTCATAAGTAGTTGAGAAGAATGTTCTATAGTTGTTAAATGTATTTCTCTAAATATCAGTTAGGTCACATTCATTAATCAAATCTTTGGAATCTGTACTAATTCTTTTTTTAATTATTGTTTTCTCAATTACTGAGAGTTGTGTTAAGAATCACGTAATTGTGCATTTGTTTCTCCTTTTACTTCTGCTAGTTTTTGCTTTATAAGGTGATAAAAATATAGAGCTGTTATCTGTCCAGTAAATTGAGCCTTTTGTTAACTGTAATCAAATGTTCTTCTAACTTGTAACTTCTTTTTTTCTTCTGTGAGAGATATTAAAACTAAATCAACTTTATTTTGGTTAGTGTTTGCAGGATTTATCTTTTTCCATCATTATATTTCAACCTTTTTATATTTTAAAGCTGTATATATTATTTTCCAGTCTGCATTTTACATGGAGAATTGACTACATTTACATTTAATGTAATTACTGATATATATGGGTTTAAGTCTAACCATTTTACTGTTTGCTTTCTATTTGTCCCAATTTTTCTTTACTCTTTTTTGTCTTTTTCCCTCCTTTTGATTTTTTTTCCCCTTTTAGTTATATGCTCCTTTACTAAGATAATTACAAAATTTTTACATCTTTATGATTCTCATTTTCTGTCCTTGTGGGTTTATGTCATTTTAGAAACCTCTTTACCATCAATAAGGCAGTTGTTAAATAAGTATAGTACATACATTCAGCAGTGAAGACTTTTTTTTTTTTTTTAAGACTATATTTTTAGGTAATCCCTACACCTAACATGGGGCTCAGACCCACAAACCTGAGATTAAGAGTCACATGCTTCACCAGCTGAGCCAGCCAGGTGCCCCAAGAAGACATATATATATATATATATATATATATTTTTATATTTAAATTTTTATTTTTTTTAAGAAGATATTTTTAAATGAAAAAAAGAAAGTATTTTCAGAATAGTTTGTGTTGTGTCCAAAAGAAAAGGTTTAGAATAGCATTTTATTTTAGCTTTTGTATGTATAAGGAAACTCCAGGGAGGCATACACAGAAAGCTAATAACAATGGATTACTGTTTGATAGTGGTAATAGGAACTGAAGGTGGATGCAGGATCTCTCTATACCTTTTTGTATAATTTTAAAAATTTCTAAACTGTGTATATGTATCAATAAAAAATCAAATTAGAAGACGGGAATAATATTGGGACATATAAAGGAGTTTAGTGTAATGCCTGTGCTTAATCTATCATTTTTAACCAGAAGTTTTTAAATTGTAGATTAAGTCATAAAGATTATTATCTTGGTGGTCAGGTGTAATATAGGAAATATTTCTGTTCATCTCTATTTTATGTCATTCTCTAAATGCCAAGCAAGTATACAATCTTTACTTTTTATCATGATGGTACATATTAATCATGAAAACCCAAATTACTTTGTTGAGAGAAGTTATAATTTTATGTTTCTAAAGGTAATTTTTGCTCTATAAGTGTAAAGAATATCATGTCTGTAAACATTCAGTTGAAGACAGGATGGAAAAACTTTTCTTTTTTACCAATAGCCCCAAAACCTAGCCAGTGCCCCATTGGAAGAAAGATAAACCTAGGGACCATGTGACGTTTTATGCTTTTGCTTTGTGTAACTCATCGTTAAGTCATCCTTAAGTTTAAGAAGGATCTGTTTGCAAGTGAGATAAGGAGAGAACATACTTTTTTTAAACATAGAATTTGGACACCTGGGTGGCTCACTTGTTAAGCGTCTGCATTTGGCTCAGGTCAGGATCCCAGCATCCTAGGATTGAGCCCCATATATGAGGCTCCGTGCCCAGCGGGGAGCCTGCTTCTCCTCTCCCCTCCCCCATACTTGTGTTCCCTCTCTCACTATCTCTGTCATAAGTAAATAAAATCTTAAAAAAAAATTAAACATAGAATTTAATTACCTTCTAAAGAATATCCTAAGGTAATTTGTATTGCAAGATTTCAATAAAAATTCAGTTTGATGCTTTAAGAAATTAAATCATCAAATTAAAAAAAATTAAATTATCAGTCTTAACATATGAAGGTAGGATAGCTTCACTGGGTTTTTTTTTTGTTTGTTTGAGAAAAGGATGTGAATTCAGGTGACTATAAAGGGAAAGAATGTTAACTTTTTTTCTTTCAATTTGATAGGTTTGAGAAATTTCTGTGGTTCATTAGCTCAGAGAACTATCTAATTATAGGTGGACGAGATCAGCAACAGAATGAAATAATTGTGAAAAGATATTTGACAACAGGTAAGTATGATTAAAATTTTAAAGAATTTTCTCCTAAGTAATTGGATCAGTTATCTCAGTATGAGAACAGGTTTTCATCTTCTACTCCTTTGCCTGACAGGTTTAATTGATAGAGTTTCATTGTGGTGGCTTATGTTTGTTGAATATGTGTTTTGACACTTAAAATGAGAATCTCATTTTAAGATTCTCATTTTAAGTGAATAGTCCTAAAGTAGTAGTGCTGAGCTAATCTGTAGTATTGGACTTTTTTTTTTTTTTTTTGAAGATTTTATTTATTTGACAAAGATCACAAACAGGCGGAAAAGCGGGCGGGGGCGGAGAAGCAGGCTCCCTACTGAGCAGAGAGCCCACACAGGACTCAATCTCAGGACCCTGAGATCATGACCTGAGCTGAAGGCAGAGGTTTAACCCACTGAACCACCCAGGTGCCCCAGTATTGGACTTTTGATTCCCTGCTGCATTAACAAAATAGCTTTCAGTCCTCCTGAATTATTGTACATCAAAATTTTAAAGGCTTGATTTTTTTAGTGCTGAAGTTCTTGACTTTTTTTTTTCACATTTAGAAACAGGACTTAAGCCCTGTAGTGTAAGGCTTCTCATTTATTTTTGTTGGCTGATAACCACCACCTCACTGTGGTTGAACCCTCAGTGTGGGGTGTCTGAAATCAATAATCAGAACTAATTCGATGTCCACTGAAGATCCCAAACCAGAAACGGAAGAAACAGGGATCAGGTGATTACATGGGGCTTAGGGCTTGGTCTCTTGTTTTCTGTAGCTCTATTAATTGGGAGCTGAGCCTTTCTTGGAGCACTATGAGTTTTCCTCTTTGAATTTCAAATCCCAGACAAACTGTCATGGCAAACAGTGGCTGCTCATTTTACCTTTTAGGAACTGTGCACTTTCTTTTTCCCTTAAAAAAAGAGGAAAGATCTGACTTTTGCATTTGTTTGTTCATTTGGTTATTCATTGGTATCAAATACTTAGAATATAACTCGAAACCATCATTGTGGCTTACAAACCTTCTGGCTTCTTCTCCAGCCTCATTTCTTACCACTCTGGCCTTAGTGGTCTGGCCTTCTGACTCCTCTTCATATATGTCAAACATCCATGGTCCTCAGGACCTTTACATTTGCTAAGATAACTCATCTCCATGTGTCTCTCACCCTCTAGTCTAGATTGGCTTACATGGTAACTCAGCAAGTTTGTGAGAAAAATAGGAAACACACAAGGACTATTAAGTGCTAGGCTGAGAATTGGCACTTGGTCCCAAGGCCACATTCCGCCAAGGCAGATCATGGGACAGACCCAGACACAAGGGATGGGGAAGTGACTCCACCTCTTGAAGAGAAGCTTCAGGGTCACAGAGCAAAGAGGTATGGATAGCAGAGGAGAGAGGAACTGACCATTTTTGTAATCTATCATATTAGCATTGCTTTCCTATAAGGAAGCCTGTGAGAGCTCTCCTAGGGGTGGGAAATGAACTTTTCTTTATAGGCCCTCTTATACCCTTTGGATTTTGAACCCATTAAACCCATTAAAAAAAAAAAAAAGAAACAGGACTTAAAGTATTATTTCTCATTTGTTTTTAAGGGGACATTTATGTACATGCTGATCTTCATGGAGCTACTAGCTGTGTAATTAAGAATCCAACAGGTAATGTATTTCTCTTTATTCAGAACTTTAATTTCTTTCTTTAAAAAATTTTTAGTATAACTATAAGACAAAAATTGTTAATTGTTATTTTAAAGGACACTTTATAATGATAAAAGTGTCAATTCGTCAATAAGATATAACTATTATATATATTTTAAGGTTTTTTTTATTATTTATTTATTTGTCAGAGAGTAAGAGAGGGAAACACACACAACACAAGCAGGGGTAGTAGCAGGCAGAGGGAGAAACCGTCTCCCTGCTGAGCAAGGAGCCCGATGCAGGACTTAGTCCCAGGACCTGGGATCATGACCTGAGCCAAAGACAGACACCCAACCAACTGAGCCACTCAGGCGTCCCAGTCACTAAGACATAACTATTATAAACATTTATGCACCCAACAACAGAGCCCTAGAATTAGCCATGAAGCAAAATCTGATAGAATCGAATCAATAGTAGATCAACAGTATTAACTGTTGAATAGATTAACAGTAATAATTCAGGACTTTAATACCTCACTTTCAGTCATGGGGAGAATAACTAGGTGTAAGATCAACAAGGAAATAGAAGATTCTGACAATACTGTAAGTTAACTAGACCTAACACATATATCTGGTATCCTCACCTAATAACAATAGACTGCTCAAGTGCATCTGGTATGTGCTCTAGGTTAGATCATGTAATAGTCTATAAGACAAGTCTTTAGAGCTACTGAAATCATACAGAGTAATCTTTCTGACCATAATGGAGTGAATTTAGAAAATTTCAAAAATTCACAAATGTGTGGAAATTAAACACATTCAAAAGTAACCGATGTCAAAGAGAAAATGATAGGGGAGTGTTAGAAAATACTTTGAGATGACTGAAATGAAACACAATTTATCAAAATGATATGAGTTGCAGCTTAAACAGTGCTTACTGAGAAGTTTATAGCTGTAATGTTTATATTTAAAAAAGAAAAGCTCTAAGAAATGACAATGTATACATAAGCTCTAGAAAAAGAAAAGCAAATAACCCATAGTAAGGAAAAGAACTAATAAAGTTTAGAGCGGAAATGGGGTGCCTGGGTGGTTCCGTGGGTTAAGCCTCTGCCTTTCGCTTGGGTCGTGATGTTGGGATCCTGGGTTTGAGCCCCATATCGGGCTCTCTGCTCAGTGGTGAGCCTGCTCCCCCCTCATTCTCTGCCTACTTGTGATCTCTCTGTGTCAAATAAATAAAATTTAAAAAAAAAAAAGTTTAGAGCAGAAATAAGTGAAACAGAATAGATAAAATCACAGATAAAATCAGTGAAACCAAAGTTGGTTCTTTGAAAAATGTCAACAAAATTAATAAAACTTTAGCTGGACTGACCAAAAAAAAAAAAGAGAGAGAATATTCAAATTCCTAACATTAGGAACACAAAGGGGAATATTAATACCAACTTTACAGAAATGAAAAGGATTTTTAAAAAATTCACTAGCTTCCTCTTAGAAAACACCATTTTAGAAATAATTGTATGGTATTCCATGTGGTAGATGTGTAGTAAGACAGCAGAACTCTGTTTTCTCATAAGTGGCTTCTTGAACCAAAGAAGGAACTTTTCACTGTGATAAAAATTAGATCTATAGTCTATATCTGGAACATGTATTAAATACCTTTGGAAGCTGCATTTGCTGAGGGGAAAAAAGATTGTGAGGGCATGCTACATACAATTGTATAGCAACAAATTAAGTGATCTAAATGAGACCGGCTCGTTCCTAGAAAGACACAGACTACCAAAAACTGACTCAAGGAGAACTAGAAAATGAAAACAAACCTATAACAAGTAAAGAGATTGAAATAGTAATTTAAAAACAACAACAACAACAACAACAGTGGGGTGCCTGGGTGGCTCAGTGGGCTAAGCCTCTGCCTTTGGCTCAGGTCATGATCTCAGGGTCCTGGGATTGAGCCCTGCATTCGGCTCTCTGCTCAGCAGAGAGCCTGCTTCCCCCCACCCTCTCTCTGCCTGCCTCTCTGCCTACTTGTGATCTCTCTCTGTCAAATAAATAAATAAAATCTGTAATAATTAAAAAAATAAACTTAAAAAAACCCCAAAAACAAAAAAAGCAAAAACAAAAACCTAGGGGTGCCTGGGTGGTTCAGTGAGTTAAGTGTTTGCATTCATCTCAGATCATGATCCCAGAGTCCTGCTTCTCCTTCTCTCTCCGCCTGCTGCTCCCCCTGCTTGTGTTCTGTCTATCAAATAAATGAATAAAATCTTAAAAAAAAAAAAAAAAAAAAGACCCCAAACAAAAAACGTGCTCACAAAGAAAATTCTAGGCCCAGGTAGCTTCACTAGTGAATTCTGCCAAACTTTTTTAAAGAAGATTGAATACAAATCTTTTACAAACTTCCAAAAAAATTGAAGAGATGGGAAAACTTCCTAACTCATGCTATAAGACCAGGATTAGCCTAATAACAAAACCAGACAAAGACATCACAAGAATTGGAAATTAATAGACTAGTATTGCTTATGAATAGACAAAAAAATCTTCAACGAAATACTAGAAAGCCGAATTCAGTAGCATATTAAAAGGATTGTACTCCATGACCAAGTGGGATTTATCCCAGGAATGCAAGGTTGGTTTAATGTATGAAAATTGATACAGTACAGTGTTAATAGAGTAAAGGACAAGAAGCACATGATCATCTCAATCGATGCAAGAAAAGCCTTTGGCAATAATGCAACACCCCTTTGTGATAGAAAACACTCAGCAAACTTAACAGAAGGGAGCTTCCTTATCTTGATAAAGAACATTTATCAAAACAAAACAAAAGAACATTTATAAAAACCCACCGCTAACATCAGACTTAATGGTGAAAGACTGAAAACTTTTCCCTTAAGATCAGGAAAAAGATAAAAATGTCTGTTCTTGTCATTTCTATTCAACCTTGTATGGAGGTTCTAAGTAGGCCCTTAGGTAATAAAAAGAAATAAAAAATATCCACATTGGTAAAGAACAAGTAAAGCTGTTCCTGTTTAGAGATGGCATGATCATATATATTTAAAACCTTAAGGAATCCACCAAAGATTATTAATTAGTAAACAAGTTTAGAATGTTTGGAATACTAGGTCATTATATATAAAACACTTGTATTTCTTTTTTTCTTTTTTTTTTTAATTTATTTTTTTGAGAGAGATTGCACACACACGAGTTGGGGGACAGGCAGAGAAAGAGAATCTCCAAACCAACTCGTAACACATAGAGTGTTATGTAAGCCTAAGCTGGGCTCCATCTCACAACCAGTAAGATCAAGACTTGAACTGAACCAAGAGTCAGATGTTTAACCAACTGAGCCACATAGGCACCTCAAGTCAGTTGTATTTTTATATACTTGCAGTGAACAGTACTAAAGTAAATTAATAAAACATTCATTTATATAATAGCATTAAAAAGAATAAAATATTTAATAAATTTACCAAAAAGAAATATAAGACATACACCCCAAACTATAAAGCATCATTGAAAGAAATTAAAGAAGACAAATAAATGGAAAAACTTCTAGTGTAAGGATTGGAAGTCCTAATGTTTTCTGATGACAGTACTTTGCATATTAATCTATAGATCTGATGTAATGCCTCAGAATTCCAGCTGACTTTTTTTTTGCAGAGATGGATAAGTTGATTCTAAAACTCACACAGAAATGCAAAGGACCCAGGTCAGCCAAATCATTTCTAAAAATGAAGAACAAAATTGGAAGACTCCCACTTCCTGATTTCAAAACCTCCTACAAAGCAACAGTAATATAGATAGTGAAGTATTGGTATGAGGATGGACAAATAGATCACTGAAGAGAATTGAGATTCCTCATTTATAGTCCATTGACTTTGGACAAGTGTATGAAAGCCTTCAGTGGGGATAGAGTAATCTTGTCAACAAATGGTGGTTGGTCAGTTAATATCCATATACAGAAGAATAAAACTTAGATCACTGCTTCACATCATTTATAAAAATTAACTTAAATACATCAAAAACCTAAACCTAAAAGCTAAAACTATAAAACTGTTAGAAGAAAATGAGGCATAAATTTCATAGTGAATCAGAAAGTCATTTCTTAGATAAGACATCAAAAGCATAAGCAACAAACAGGTAAATTGGACTGAAACACCTTAGTTCAAAGGACACTATCAAGAAAATAAAAAGACAACCAACAGAATGAGAGAAAATATTGGCAAGTCATTAATCCGGTAAAGAACCAGTATCCAAAAAACTCTTAAGTCTCAACACTAGAAAGGAAAAAAAAAAAAAAAAAAAAAAACAGAAACAATTTAAAAATGACAAAGCATCCAAATAGGTTATTTCTCCAAAGATATAAGAATGGCTAACAGGCACATGATAAGAGCTTTGGCATCGTTCATCATTAGGGAAATGCAAATAAAAACCACACTGAGATACCACTTCACACCCAGTAGAATAGTTACAATGAAAAAATGGGCAAAACAAGTGTTGGTGAGGATATAGAGATTGGAACGCTTGCTATGCTGCTGGTGGGAATGGAACATGATGCAGCTGCTATAGAATAGAGTTTGGTGGTTCCTCAAAACATCGAACATCAAATTTACCATGTGACCTAGCAGTTCCACTCCTAGGTCTGTGGACGGACATACTAAATTTGTTTGCAGATATACTTCACAGCATTATTTATAATAGCCATAAAATGGAAACAACCTACGTGTTCATCAGTTGATGACTAATCAAGATGTAGTATATTGATATAATGGAATATTATTCAGTCTTAAAGAGACACTGGTAATTAACAAGGAAGAACCTTGAACACATGATGCTAAGTGAAAGAAGCCAGACACATTTGATTCCATCAACATGAAATTCCAAAATAAGCAAATCCATAGAGACAGAGTATATTTGTGATTGTCAGGGGCTGGGAAAGTGGAGAATGACTATTAATGGATATAGGATTTCCTTGGGGATGATGAAAATGTTCTGGAATTAGTGGTAATGGTTATATAGGTTTATGAATATACAAAAGCCCACTGGATTATATACTTTAAAAGGGCAAATATGGTATGTGAATGATATCCCATTAAAAGATATTTGAAATTAACTAGGGATATATTATTAATATGCTTTTCATTTTGATGATTTAGGTGATTTGTAGAAATTCTGGAAGTCTTCAGACTTTGAATAGACTTCTGAATTCTATCTGGAATGAAATTGGAGTTATTAGTATAAGTGAGAGGGCATTTCTTCTCTGATATGTTAGAACAATTGAAAGCCTGCTTTGTAAATATGTTTTTGTTGTTATTTATTTTTTATCTTACTTTAATACCATTATAGCTAACATAGAGTTTTATGTAAGTTTCAGGTGTACAATTAGTGATTCAACAATTCTGTGTATTACTCATTAGTGCTCAGTAAGATAAGTGTATTCTTAATCCTCTTCACCTCTTTCACCCATCCACCTACCCGACTCCCCTCTGATAATCATGTTTGTTCTCTAGTTAAGAGTCTGTTTTTTGGTTTGTCTCTTTTTTTGTTTGTTTGTTTTGTTTCTTAAATTCCACATATGAGTGAGATCAGATGGTATTTGTCTTTCTCTGGCTTATTTTTCTTAGCATTACATTTTTTAGATGCATCCATGCTGTTGTTGCAAATGGTAGGATTTCATTCTTTTTCATGGTTGAATAATATTCCACTGTGTGGACTCTTTATCCATTCATCTTTTGACAGACGCTTGGGCTGCTTCTATAATTTGACTGTTGTAAGTAATGCTGCAGAAACATGGGGTGCATATATCCCTCCAAATTAGTGTCTTCATATCCTTTGGGTAAATACCCAGTAGTGTGATTCCTAGATCATAGCGTAGTTCTATTAGTTTTTTGAGGGACCTCCATACTGTTCTCCATGGGGGCTGCCCCAGTTTGTATTCCACCAACAGTGCACAAGGCTTCCTTTTTCTCCATGTCCTCGCCAAAACTTGTTGTTTCTTGTGTTTTTTTATTTTAGCCATCCTAACAGGTGTAAAGTGATAATAACTTATGGTTTTGATTTGCATTTCCCTGATGGTGAGTGATACTGTAAATACATTGTTAATAAAAAACAGTAACTTCATGTAATATTGAAATTTAAATGTATCATTATTTAAGATGTAAGAGAATCAGATCTGTCATGCTGCATGTAATTTTCATATGTTGCTGTGTATAAAGTCTGTATGTGGGTACTGAAGCATTGCAATGTTGTTCCTACAGGAGAACCAATTCCCCCTCGGACCTTGACTGAAGCAGGCACAATGGCACTTTGCTACAGCGCTGCTTGGGATGCACGAGTGATCACTAGTGCTTGGTGGGTGTACCATCATCAGGTAATAAGGGCTGTGGTCCTTTTTCTTAATTTATTAAGAGCTACTGTGTACCAGGACACGTGGATGGCTTAGTAGGTTAAGCGTCTGACTCTTGATCTCAGCCCAGGTCTTGATCTCAGGGTCCTGGGTTCAGGTTCCACATTGGGCCCCCAAAATACAAGAAATAAAAAAGCTATTGTGTTCCAAATTTTGAGGGTATAGACATGAACAGGTGATTTTGTGAACAGCTGACATTTTGGTGCTGGGGAAGAATACATAAACAATGTCTGGTAACAAATGCTGTGAAAATTTTTTCTTAAAGCTGAGTAGGCAGTAGAGAGTGATAAGGGCTACCATTTTGAATGAAGCATCAGGGAAAAGTAAGATGTGAGAAGACACCTAAATGAAGAGAGCAAATGATTCATGCAGTTACACAGATATGATTAGTGTTTCAGTTATGACTGGCGTACTGACCTAAAAGATCTTTCTGCTCTTCATCTTTGTTGGAATTTTTTGATCTCTCTTTGCCCTTCCCAAAAAATAGCTATATCTGGTGTTTTAGTTATTCTCCTTCTTAAATGCCATTTTATTTGATGATACTTTAACTCCATATTTGACTTCACATCGCTGTTTCACATTTTCAATAATTAAAGTTGATAACAATGTACTTTTACAAGGTCCTAAAGCTATGCAGTAAGATAAAGAATTCAGTATTATTATCCTCCCATAGTTTCATTTTACATCTATTTATATTCATTATTGTCTGCTGTGCTGTGATACTGTGTTTTCAGGAAATTAGTATCACTTCTGAGATGATATTTTCTGCCTCAGTACTGCTATAAGTGGCTTTAATTGTTTTATTGAATTTTTGAAAAGATTTTATTTATGTGACAGAGAGCGAGAGAGGGAACACAAGCAGGGGGAGTGGGAGAGGGAGAAGCAGGCTTCTTGCTGAGCAGGGAGCCTGATGTGGGGCTTGATCCTAGGACTCTGGGATCATGACCTGAGCTGAAGGCAGATACTTAATGACTGAGCCACCAAAGTGCATTTGAACTGGTTTTTTAAGGTTGAAATTAGTGTGCTTTTAACCCCTCCAGTATTTATGACAAAGATACTCTCAGATCTGGGGGTTTCACAGATAATATAAAATTTCATTTTTTTATTTTTTAAAGATTTTATTTATTTGACACATAGAGCATGCACAAGCAGGGGGAGTGGCAGGCTCCCCACTGAGCAGGGAGCCCAATGTGGGGCTCAATTCCAGGACCGTGGAATTATGACCTGAGCCAAAGGCAGACGCTTAACTGACTGAGCCACCCAGGCGCCCTGATAATGTGAAAATTTTAAAATATTGTGCAATTATCTCATTTTGCCAAATTAGAATATATTTTTTAAAAAATCTACTCTCATCTATATTTCCTAAAATGAAAGGTTATTTAAGTACCCCAACAACAGTACCTCAGGAAAGGATTTTATTTAATAAATACAGTTTTAGGGGCGCCTGGGTGGCTCAGTGCATTTAAGCCTCTGCCTTCCGCTCAGGTCATGATCCTGGGGTCCTGGGATCGAGCCCCGTGTCGGGCTTTCTGCTCAGCGGGGAGCCTGCTTCCTCCTCTCTCTCTGCCTGCCTCTCTGCCTACTTGTGATCTCTCTCTCTGTCAAATAAATAAATAAAATCTTTAAAAAATAAATACAGTTTTAGTAAATATAGCTTTATGATATAAGCTTATTAAACTGTCCTTATTTTTCTCATTATATCTCAAACTAGAGGAAACATGTGGACAAGGTCTGACTCTAACCCATGGCATTTGAAAATTATTGGTGTAGTGTATCCTTCATTATTTCTTTTCTGTTAGTGCCAAAGGTATATCTGCCTTGAAGAGATATTTAGCATTGAGAATTTTTATACTAAATTATAAACTTTTTAGGAGACAGTGCTGTTTACTTGTCTATGACGTTATTGAGTGAAAATTTTAAAAATATATTTCTTATGACAACAGTATAATGTGTTCCTCAGGTGTCTAAAACAGCACCAACTGGAGAATATTTGACAACAGGAAGCTTCATGATAAGAGGTAATGACTTGTTGGTGGATTATGGAGATGGTTTGAGGACCATTGCTAATAATATTTTCAAAACAGACTATTCTGATTTCATATATGAAATATCTTTATTTCATATATGAAATTTGTTATGAAATAAGGAATATTTTGTGCTTGCTGTGGCAAATTTAGCGTTTGTCATGTTATCTTCATATGTACTTTTCTTGATGAGAATGTGCTTTCACATAAAGTTATAAGGGTAAAAATGTATAGCATGACCTTTTTTCTAAAAACAGATCATTCAGGGCTTGACTAACTCAAAGATGAGAGCAAGTATTCATATTTTTTCTTTCTTAATTCTTATTCCTATACATAATACCAAATTCTGTGAATGCAAAATGTTCCTTCATGACAGATACAATACAAATTAAATATCATCACCAGTGTCAGGTGATTTGCAAACATAAAATGGAAAAAAGGATTTTTAACATTTATGTTTATTGTCTTTTATAGGAAAAAAGAATTTCCTTCCTCCCTCATATCTAATGATGGGGTTTAGTTTCCTCTTTAAGGTATTCCTCAGTTTCTTTGTTATTTTTTTTTTTCTGATTTTCATGAGTCTTACCTAAAGTTCTGTCAGTGAAAAAGAACTATTTCCATAGGTAGATGAGTCTTGTGTTTGGAGACATCGAGGTGAACGAAAAGTCAGAGTGCAGGATGAAGACATGGAAACACTGGCAAGTTGTGCAAGTGAACTCATATCGGAAGACATGGATCAACTAGGTAGTTTACAGATTTTAATGAAGTAGTTTATAGTGCTCCCTGTTGTCTAGTTTATCTTCTAAGATCTTAGAAGATCATATTGACTTTGGGATCATTGAAATGTCAAAATACAACTTGCTGTTCAATTTTACTGAATTTTGTTTTTGGAAATGTTAAATATACTTGTTCTAGTGAACTATGAAGTATTTAATTAGATCTGTAACAAACGTAAATATATGAAGTAAAACTTTAGTATTTAATGGGTCAAACATAAATGTGTTCAGCAGAGATAGAGCTCAGTTACTTACAAATGAGCATTTACTTTTGGATTTAAGTATCAGAAGTGATACAAAGATGAGTTTATAACAAGTGTAATTTCTCACATGAGAATTTGGCTTGATTTAATAATACATTGGCTTCAAGCTGTGGTTGCTGGAATGAATTTACTCACCTACATAAAAGAACGAGGGAACGTACCCCCTCTATTATTTTTACAGTTATTCTCATAGGGTTATTCCTTTTTAGGACTAATATTGCATTGTTTCGTTTATAACTACTGTTGCATTACAAGATTTTTTAAAATTTTCACCATGTTCCTGACACTGTACAAAGTTCTCTATTTACATTATTTTTTAATGGAATTCTCAGAACCATCTTTGTCAGATGGTGATGGCATCTCCTTTTATAGGGGAAGCAACTAAAGAATATTTTACTACTAAACGGTGTTTCTTTTGCGAAAGTGTGACCACCTTCTGTGTGCCAGTTGTATTACATGTATTGTTTCATTTCACTTCTCATGTGCAAGTTACAATAACAGCAGCAGAACTTACAGAATTACTTCTCTTGTCTTCCTTTTTGGAAATACCTAACCAAGAAAAGTTAAAGTTTTCATTGAAGAAATGGTTGCAATGTCCAAGAAATTTATTAAGTGTCTTGGAGAGCATTTATTCCAACCAGTTCATGATACAAGAGTATCCTTTTGTCTGACTGTCCTTTAGGGATGATCAGGCTTTTTTTTTTTTTTTTTTTTTTTTGATCTTTTGGAGAAACGGAGTCAACAGAATGCCTTTTTGAAGTTTTTAAGGTAATCACCTAGCTTTGTTATGTTGGTATCACTCTGACTTTGTTTACGATAACTCTGCAGATGGAGGTGACAGTAGCAGTGAAGAAGATAAAGAGGAATCACACGAAACTCCTGTGGAAGTAGAACTTATGACTCAGGTTGACCAAGAGGATATCACTATTCAGAGTGGTGGGGATGAGCTAAATGATGAACTAATTCAGGAAGAAAGCTCTGACGATGAAGGAGAATCTGAAGATATAGCAAAAGATCAGGAACCTGTTGGTGAAATGAAGGATGAAGAGGAAGAGACATTAAATTATCCTGATACTACCATTGACTTGTCCCACCTTCAATCCCAAAGGTAATTAAAAACGGTTATTTTATAGCTGGCAATGATAGAAGAAATAATCCTTCTAAAACAATACCAAGGTTGACTTTAGTACTTTTACCTTCTATTGTCCTATAGTCTTACTATGTTTTTACCATTTGATTGGGGGATAGATTTCACTAAAGAAATTTCCAGGACCCAGGTAGAAAAATACAGTAAACGTAAAAGTGGCCAAAGTAGGTCAAAATAGAAACAAGTATATGAGTATAAATGCTGATAATGTAAGGAAATTCCATAAAAAATTTGAAGCATTTTAATCTTTAAAGTCTTACTGATCACCAAGTAAAGAATATCATTGTTTTACAAGCTTTATCACTAAGATAGTTAAGAAGAGCTTAGGAATCAGGCCAGAATTGAGTCTTAGGGTATGTGCCTGAGCAAGTTACTCTGTGTCTGAGCTTCAGTTTCTTCCTCTATGAAAATGGCATATTACTGACCCCCCATAGGGTTTTGGTGAAGATTATATAAAGCATTGGGCAGTGCCTGGCACGTTGTAAGTGTTCAATACATGTCCGCTATTTAAGAATTTATTTAAAAGTGTGAGACGAGCAATATCGTTCTTAAAAATTTTATCAGGTGTGAAGATTTTTAGATTGCCAGTAATTAAGGGTGTGATATGGGAATGTTTGCGGACTTTGTAAATGAATGCCTTTTATAGGCTAGTAGATGCCTCTTTCTGCTTATTCTCATAGGTCCCTTCAGAAATTGGCTTCAAAAGATGAATCTTCTAATATGGTAAGCTATTTTCAAAGTTTTGTGAAGAATATCATGTCTTTCTCATTAAATCATTTTTTATTTTTAATTTTACTTTCTGGAAGATTAATAGCAGTGATGTTATTTTTTATATTTGCTTGTGTTTTTTGTTTTGTTTTAATAGAGTGACAGTAAGTTACAGAGTCGGAGACATTTGTCAGCCAAGGAAAGAAGGTAAACAAATTTGTGTTATCTAACTGGAAAGCATGTAAATTTTTATTTTTGGTTACTGATGATTCAGTTACGATAGGTAACTTAGAGGTTCTAAAGACCTCCCTTATTAAAATTACCAAGATTTAGCATAAAACTTGTTTAGTTCTTAATATTCAGCTCTAATAGGTTTTTCTGTTTTAGGTCCCTAATTTGTCTCTACAGTCAGTGAGATAGGTCAAGTAACATGAGACAGACCCTTTGTTACATAAATATGTGCATTAAATAGGCTGGTTCTAGGATAATATTGGCAGGAATAAGCAGGAATACTTCAAAATGATTAGGAAAGTTTCATTTAATAGAGAAGACTTTTTTTTTTTTTTTTTTTTTTTTTTTAAACATAGAAGGTCTCAGGAGGCAAACAGAAAGGCAGAAGCAGAAGGAAAGGGACAACTGAGATAATCACTATAGGGTAAGAAGGCTATATAAAGCTAGTAATACAGTCCTTGAAGAGACTCTAGAGTGGAATGGATAATAAACCCTTTTGCTTGAGAAAGATAGTTATTAAACAGTTTCAGCGAACTCTCTGAGGACACAGCACTATGCTAGATACTGAGTATACAAAGAGGTAAAATATAATAAAGTTTGTGCCTTTAAGGAGTTTTTGAGTCCTGGATTCAGGAAAAAGCCATACAAATAGGGATACAGTAGTTCAAGAGTAAGAAACGGCTGTGAATCCAGGTGTGTTGAGAATGCCATCAGAAGTATACCATGAAGATATATCAGGATGTAGGTAAATGAAGATAATAAGGTCAAAGATTCCAAGGAGAATTAGCATGAACAAAGCAGGGCAGGGATTTGGAAGTAATATGCATAGTGCTTTGGGGAAATGGTAAGTAGACTGAGGTGAGAGGGGAAGAAAATTCATGTTTGTGAACTGGTAGATGATAAGACTGACAAAGTAAACTTGGATCAAAAGTGGAGAACTGATTATCAGAAGCTACCTATTTTTAGACTTGATCCTGAAAATGATGGGAAGAACACTTTTGGAAGATTTTAAATGGGAATGTGAGATAGGTAATCTAGAAGTTCATCCAGAACAGTTTATGGGGGAAATGCTGGAGAAAGGCCTGGGTAGGAAGTGATGAAGACCAGGGCTAGCACAGTGGCACTGGGAATAGAGATTACACAGAGAAAGTATCATAGTAATAGGATTTCCCATTCCTCCTTAATCTGTATCATTATCCATTTATTTATTCAGCTAACCTAGCAACATATTTTATTGAATACCTAAGATCTGCCAAGGCCATGCTGTCACAAAAACTACAAATCCCAGTGCCTGGCCATCAAGGGTGTTGAGGCTACTGAGTAAGGATAAGTCCAAGGTGACAGTGTGTGAAGCCTGGATGACAGAAAGAATGATAAATCCATGAAAGAAGAATATTCAGCTTTTCCTATATGCTGATTTGTGCTGCTTTTATACTACAGCCGGTGGTTATGAAGTTAACCAAACGCCAAGATCTTTTATATATTGTACATGTTCCCCTTCCCGTGCAGTATTTTAGGACACTAAGAATTAGATGTTCCCATTCCATTTCTATTTAGGGAAATGAAGAAGAAAAAGCTTCCAAGTGACTCAGGGGATTTAGAAGTGATAGAGGTAAAGGACAAAGAAAAAGAAAATACTCTACACATTGAAGCTCATCAGAACACAAACAAAAGTGTCCCAGCTGTACAGCCAATGAAACGAGGACAGAAGGTAATAAAACTTTGGGGTGTGAACTTAACGTTAAGGTGAGTCTGTGGTTCACAAATGAAGCTGTGAGTTCTTCTTAATTTTTTAAAGTTTAAGTGAAACAAAAGATGTAGTTTAAAAAAATAATCCTATGAGACTTCCTTTAAGTGGAAATTAAACAGGTAAGATTCAAGGAACATAGAGCTCATTGTTCTGTGTCCCTTTAAGATCATCTAGATGGAAGCTCTCATTTTATGTAGAATAAGAATTAGAAGTATAGACTTTTAGAAGTCTGAATTATCAATCTTTTATAGTTAGAGTTCTTTGTGTCCTATTTAAAGAAATCTTCAAAAATTAATAAATTTGTTATTTGGGCCCCAGCTAAGATTAATAAGGATAGAAATCTAGGTGAGGCCTAGAGGTCTATAGTTTTAAAAAATTACTAGGTAATTTGGATCTAATTTTATGTAGCCACATAAAAGAATCACCAGTTTAGTGAGAAAATTCAGTTTTAAGAGCCTTTATCCAGCTTAGCTTTGCTGCCTTGTTTCTTATTCCTCTTTATGTAGGTCCTGGCTCCAACCACATGCAAGGACCTGACTATTACCACACTGTCCTGTCTTTCTCTTTTAATCCTGCTTTTCCTGTATTCCCTGATACTATAAAATTTACTTCAGACTTTCAAGTTGTACTTTCATTTCTTCCCCACAGTTCTTGCTTAAGCTGAAAAAAATCTTTCTCTGAATTACCTTAGAAATGTTTTCATTTAGAGTATGTTGCATTTTTTTAGCACTTTTTCGTTTTATTTTCAGTGTTCCAAAATTCATTGTTCATGCACCACACCCAGTGCTCCATGCAATACGTGCCCTCCTTAATACCCACCACCAGGCTCAACCCACCCCACACCCTTCTCCCCTCCAAAACCGTCAGTTTGTCTCTCAGAGTCCACAGTCTGTCATGGTTTGCCTCCCCCTCTGATTCCCCCAAACTCACTTCTCTCCATCTTCCAATGTATGTTACATTAATTTATCCTTACTCTTACATGTGTCGTCTTCTACCAGATGGTAATTTGAGGCTGAGGACGTGGTTTATCCATCATTTTAGCCTCCACATTATTTATTATAATGGTACCTTCTCAGCAGTTTTGACAAGAGCACCTTTTCTTTATAAACATGTTGACATTTTTTAGCTGCTGAATTTTTCCAAGTAAAGTCTTTTGATTTTGTAGAGTAAAATGAAAAAAATGAAGGAAAAATACAAAGACCAAGATGAAGAAGAACGTGAACTCATCATGAAATTGCTGGGGGTAAGTAACATCCAAACCCATTTTCTTTTTTGTTTTTTATTCATTTTTAGATTTCATTTACTTGATAGTAAGAGAGAAAGAGAGCGAGCGAACGATCAGGTTGGTGCAAGCTAGGGAAGCGTCAGGGAGAAGCAGAAGCAGACTTCCCGCTGAGCAGGGAACCCAATGCGGGGCTTGATCCCAGGACGCTGGGATCATGATCTGACCGAAGGCAGACATTTAAAACCAACTGAGCCACTCACTTACCCATTTCTTTTGCTTTCAAGGGGCATCCAGACCACTGCCTATCCTATGCTAGGATTCAGTACATTTTGTTAAAATAATTGACAATATTGAACATACTGACTTTTTTTTTGTCATAGTGCTCACAGAAGCAGGGTGAACAGCAAGCAGAGGGAGAAGCAAGCTCCCCACTAAGCAGGGAGCCCAGTGCATTACTTGATTCTAGAATCCTGGGATCATGTTCTGAGTGGAAGGCAGATGCTTAACTGACTGAGCCACCCAGGCACCGTCCCCCCAACTTATTTTTTTTCTTTTAGGTTTTTTTTTTTTATTAGAGCAAGCTGACTGTTTTAACTCTGTAAATTGAAGTCTGCAGGTTCAAACAAAGAAGAAAAAGGGAAGAAGGGGAAGAAAGGAAAAACAAAGGATGAACCTGTGAAGAAACAGCCCCAGAAACCTAGAGGTGGACCAAGGGCTTCAGACAGCATAAAGAAAGAAACTCCATCCCTTGACGTTGCAACTCATGAGTTACAAGACTTGACCGTAGATGATCCACATGATGATAAGGTAGGGCCACCACACATATGGATATGGGCTTTCACTCCATTAATTCACTAACCACTTCAGGGTTCCCAAGACACAAGGCTTACGTAAGTGCTAAAACCAGGACAAGTGGGAGCCTTATTCTTAATGGAAAGTCATCTTAGAAATATAACCTAAGACTAAATTTCCAAGATGTAAGTATAAAAATGGTCATGTTCATATGATAAAAAGTTTTTTACCTTTAGAAAATTTTATGGAGAGGCTTTATCTGATTCTAGTGGGAACTTAGTTACAATAAGACAAATAATTGGGATTGTCTTGAAAATGAGTAGAAAGTAAATTTGCACTACTCTAGATTTTTCTATAGGAAAAATGCTGTATTATCTTACATAATGTTCAGTGCCTGTACAGCTCAAGTTCCCTAGTGGAAAAACCAGCGAAAAGTGAACATTTATCCAGTTAAGAGGGTTGCCTGATCATTCTATCAACTGAACACAACAAGCCCAGCTTTAAGTGTATCTTGAAATCCTGAGCAAAGGATTTATTACATTATACAATTGAAAAAAAAAGTGGTTTCACTGAAATTTGTATTAATAGCAGTTAAAAATTTGGTTAGAATCGTGTGCTCTGTTCAGTGCAGATAATGCTTACAGGGATTCTTAATGTGCTACTATTTTCTTCTTGCCCTGAACAGTGTTACTGTTTTATAATGTGACAACTCATTTTGATCCTCAGATTTTTATACTATTCTCATATTTGTAATTTATTCTCTAAACTGAAGACTCCTAAATATTGAGGTGTTATGAATTATACATGAGAAATCTGGAGATAATCTAAGAAGAGCAAATGAAAGTAAGCTTACCTTAATATGTGAAAAATTTATCTTAGAACTAATGAACGGAGCATAAAAAATAAAAGTTCTGTTCACCAGGATTCTCCATTTTCCTTTGGCAGACATCAAATTTAGTTGTCATTGTAATTTATCACTTTAACATTGAAAATTGTCATTTTATTTTATTTTTTTTAATTTTTTAAAAGATTTTATTTATTCATTTTACAGAGAGAGATCACAAGTAGACTGAGAGGCAGGCAGAGAGAGAGAGGGAAGCAGGCTCCCTGCTGAGCAGAGAGCCCGATGCGGGACTCGATCCCAGGACCCCGAGATCATGACCCAAGCCGAAGGCAGCAGCTCAACCCACTGAGCCACCCAGGCGCCCCGAAAATTGTCATTTTAAATTTAATTTCCCTATTTTAGCATGCACCCCCATGTGAAAGTCTTTTTTTTTTTAAGCTTACAGAGAACAGTGTTTTTTCTCCTTGAATGGCTTTACTCTCTGAAATAGATGTACAACAGAGTTTTGGGACACTGAAGAACTCAGGCTTGGGATCCATAACCTATTGTTTAGATGGGATAGTCTTGTTATATTACTGTTTTTTTCTCCTCATAATCATGTGAAATTTCAATTTAAGTTATAGCTGACTTTTAACATTTTGTTTGGAACAGGAAGAGCAAGATCTGGATCCACAGGGTAATGAGGTATGATTTTTGTGTTGGGGTTCCTGTTATGACACTCAGACTACAGTCTAGTTCCCAGAATATGTGATACACAATTTCTAACTAGTTAAAACTTGTAAGGCTAAGACAAGGTTATAGGCTCTGGAGTCCAGCATTCTGGGGTTGAAGCCCAACTTTGCTACATGTAACTGCAACCTTGAAGCATTATTTTTTGTTCTTCTGTTTCCTCATCTGAAGCATGGGGATGATTGGTCCCTACCAGGAGAGTGTTTGGAGAATATACATAAAGCATTTAGAAAAATCCATGGCACACAGTAAACACTACTTCAGCACCAAACATCTTGTCCAAGTTTTATTCATGTTGCTAAATAAATATGGTTAATCTTGTAGGCAGGCAGCCCACAAAATGGCAACTCTAAGAAGCCTGTAAGAATAGGCAAAAGTTGTTTTGGTGGGGGAGGGGTAATGGCTAGAAAATCCCCCCAGTCAAGAACTGGTGGTGTAGCCAAAGTATCAGTCCCGTTTCCAGGCAATGGATTTAAATCTATTTGTAGTCATTATTATACATCATTTTAATCCATAGTAGTTTTCTGCAACAGATAACATCTAGCAAGTTTTTTCTCCCTTAAATGTATTTACAAATTTACGGGTATTATTTTTGAAAATCATTCTGATTCTCATTTCTCATTATGCTAGACAAAAATTTTAGTAGTAAAGAATATAAACACCATTGGCCTTAAATTCTTTGGACCTAGAAATAGAAAGCAGAGCTTAAGACTTAAGTCTATCAGAAAAAAATAAAAATATATTGAGATATTGGACTTTTCCTTCTTTAGGACTGGTTAAGAATTTTATAATTGTTTTTGTTTTCCCTTTTTAGGAAAATCTCTTTGACTCTTTGACTGGACAGCCACATCCTGAAGATGTATTACTGTTTGCCATTCCAATATGTGCCCCTTACACCACCATGACAAACTATAAGTAAGTGATCTATAGTTTACTCAAAACTATTGACACAACAGTGACTTATGAATGGTTTTGTAATCTCTGTTCAGTAACACACATAATTCCTTTTTAAAGATACAAAGTGAAACTTACTCCTGGAGTTCAGAAAAAGGGAAAAGGTATTTAAAAATTTTTTTGAATTACGATTTTGAACATGTTTTCACAAAACAGAAAGAGATTACTCTGTCTTCTACTTACAGCTGCAAAAACAGCCTTGAATAATTTCATGCATTCCAAAGAAGCAACAGCAAGAGAAAAAGACTTATTTCGCAGTGTAAAGGTAAAGTATTCCTCCTGAAGTCTGGAGATCGGTGGTGCAGATACAAATGTTAGCAGTTATAGTTTCCTACTTTCCGTTGTTTATTCAGTAGACGCAAGCAGCAGTTATTGTTTTGGTATAAAATGTCTTACTAGAAGCAGTGTAAAGTAAAATCATTTCAGTTGAAAATTTTCGAAATGCCTTTCTTTTGACAGCAGAGAACACATAACTGTCATAAAAGAAATCTGACCACCATATAGAATATGAAGATATTCAGCAATTCTCTTTTTTTAGGACACGGATTTATCAAGAAACATTCCTGGCAAAGTCAAAGTGTCTGCACCTAATCTTCTGAATGTAAAAAGGAAATAGCTGAAATGAAATCCTAAAATATTTGAGAAGAGCCAATTTTATAGCCTTTTGGAAGTTCACAGATGAAAACACCGTGCAACAAGACTTCCGCATTTAAAACAAATGAACTAAATATTGCCTTGCTATATTCACCAAAAGGACTTTGGGTTTTTTTTTTCCAGTTTTTTAGAGAGGAAACACTATGATAGGATTTCCTAAAATATTTGTGGACAGTTAAATGCTAATTGTATATATCTGTAGTTATCCTACAGGTTCTTGAAATTTGGGAGGTTAATACTAAGTTTTCATTTCATGTTATAAAGGAAGTCAAGTGAAGTGGCTCAGTTGCTTAGACTATTGACTTGTTAGTCTGCCATATAGAACATCTAATACATCTTTTCCGCACAGGCCAGTCACAAGATTTTTTTTGTTTTGTGTTTTTCTGGTGGTATGGTGTCGGGGGGTTAAATATTTAGGATTAAGTCTTGGAAACCTTCTGCCTTTACTTATCCTTGTCAAAAAATATATTAGACCATATTTAAAATACACATAACACCTAGAAAAAATTGGCATTGTTCATTTCCATGCATTTACATAATTTCAGTTTTCATCCTGATTTCTTTCTCGTACTCTCAGTTTTATACCAATTTATTTTCTACCTCTAGTAATTATCAGCATGTTACAGATTATCTTAACCTATGATATCATAAGTGCACTTTTAGGCTTATCACTAAAGACTCCTGACCCAGCTCCTCTTATCTCCTAACAGAAGAGAGAACTAAGTCCTATATCATTCCCATTCTTTGATGAGCTAAAAAACTGTTAATTATTAAATGATTAGACAATAGCTACCTACAGTCAATATGACCACTGGCCCCACCCCTATACCAAAGCATTAATAAGGTCAAGTACTAAACAGCTGTTGGACCTTCCAGAATTTCTTTAACCAGCTTAGTCCTGTTGGGAATATTTCTTCATTTGAAATTAATGTTAAAAAAAAAAAAACCAAACCTTTGTAATTATATAGCCTAGTATTGTAAGTACCAAGACTACTCTTGCCATTAAAGAAAAATACTAATTTTAAAAAATAACATCACCATTTTGATAGTGGTAATAATAATTAGTATCATGTTTCTATAGCTATATATCCTGAAGTTACCAAAAAGTAAGTATAACAACCATTCCTTGGGGTAAAAAGCCCAAGTATTAATTTTCTTTTGCTTTAACAGAAGACAGTTACTGGTGTTAAATACATTTATTGTAAACTTTAGACACAAAAATAGGTTCTCTAGGCCATTCACATGCACATTAAAACCAAAAAGCTGCAAACTACAACAATGCATATAATTATACAAATGATGCCACTCTTTGATGTTTACAGAATTGCTGTCCATGCAAGGGGATCAGAGGCATGATCTATGAAGCCTTTAAGATCCAGAAGTGTTGTTACTACCAAACCTCTGATTAACACTGTGAAGTAAGTGTTTTGGAAGGCAGTTCCATGAGTTGGCTAACATTTCCTTAAAGCAAATGACTGCTTCTAAGCTTAGCCTGAAAGGGGACAAGAAAAAAATAATTTGAAAACTTAAGAAAAAACAGCATGCCCCTCTCCCCCAGAAAAAACACTTTAAAGATTTTCGCAGAAACTGGTTAATTATATCATTGAAAGCTTGTTATTGCCCTTAATCTATAAACCTGGTTTTTCAAAAGCATAATTTAAAATGAAGTACGAAGTAAGAAGTTACTCACCTTACAAGAGATTTTGGTTGAACTGAAAATATAAGTATTTCATTACTGTGTGCCTGAAAAATAGAAAGAAAACATATAAAACTAAGTACTCCACAAGTAAGTTTCAGAAATATTATAAAGTGTCCTTTTAACTAGGGTAGTATACTTACAGCTCTGTGATGGACAAGAAGGTTATTGGCGCATCCACCAAAAACAATTACTTCTCCTTCGTCACTGGCACAAGCTGTATGCCATAACCTGTATTTAAAACAAAAGCTTGAGTTTGAAGTTACCCAAACACCAAAATGACAATTTATACTACAGAAGAGAATGATGAAATAAAGACTAGAGATCTTTAATACAGACCAGAAACATGGTGAGAAGCAATTATCTTAAGCAGCAAACGCCAGGGGAAAAAACCAATTAATGTCTGTTTTATCTGATGTTATCATTTTATCTCTCTGGTCCAGTCCTAATTTATGCAATGAGAGGTTTGAACTGAATGATCTGTTCTCTAGGTCTTTGTTAGCAATAAAAATCTTACGGGAGATGTGTGGTATATGCCCTCTCGATCTTTTCACAGCAGGGCCAGTCGACCTTACACAAAACATCTGAAGGATGCAGAGTCTGCCTGAGATACTCCCAAGAATCAGGCCTGGTAATTCTATGGAAAAATTTTTTGTGCCAAATGAAGCCTTTGTACATAAGTGTACTTAAATTAGAGGCTTGGGGGGAAAATGCAGGCTGACCTACTTAAATGTGCTTTGACTACCAGTTGTGACTAGATCATATCCTCTGGCAATTCTTTGTAACAATTCTGACATTAACAGAAAGAACTCTTCTTTTGGGGTGATTTGACTTAATATTTGTTAGTGCTACTGCAAATTTGATGGAAGTTTTTTCCCACTGACATTGTTCAAGGTTCTGGAATTCTCTTCTTTCCAGTTACTTTTCTTAAATGGCAATCATAGAAACAGTTGAATTTACTTGAGAAAAGAGCTTGACTATAAATTTTAGCTACATCAATTTTATGAAAAAAGCAGCAGCAAAAGTCAAAGTCCAGCTCTGTTTTTTATGCATAGTGACAGAAGAGAAAGTATTCGATACTAGGATAACAGTGTTTTTTTTTTTTTTTTTCTTTCAAGAGGTATGATGTGAACCTTAGTGAGTGCTAGGATTTTTATAAGAATGAGGGATTTAATGCAGCCATAATTTCCTCTCTCATTACCAGTCTTGTACATCTTTATCGACCTCAATTATTCAGTATAAGAATTACTTTTTAAATAGTTCATACCTTGGTTTTTCAGTATAGGGATGATTAAACTGTATCCATTCATTTTTACTGATGCAGTAAGTCCAGGCATCACCTGATGAAAGCAAAGAGAGAACAGCCATGAAGTATGTTATTTTGTCAATAGGACACTGGTAATTAAAGGGCACAGCTTTAGCAAGAAACGTAATAAATCAGATTGTGAGTACAAACAGGAAGTATATATCCTTTATTTTTTTCCCCCTCTGCAATTAACCAAATAGGCCAGCCCTTTGCCTGTTACAATCCTTCAGTAGGGCTTTTAAGTGTTGCACTGGACAGAATCGATTGATGTCCTAATATAAAAACAATTACAGGTTTGTTATAGAATCAAAATTAATAGCAAACCTTCCAACCAACCCTATAGCCCTCTGATACATCTAAAATAAACTAATCTCTCTAGCTATTTACAGATCACATATGAATGATATTTAATGATTTCTTGTATTTTTAAAAGACTTACTTAGTGGCTGTTTATCAGTGGTAAATCCTCCAAAAAGAAAGAGATGATCTGAAGAAACTGGTGTTAGTGAGTGCCAAGATCGGCCCACTGGGCATATGCCTTGTGGAATTCTGAAAACAGCAGCTAAGTTATAATCTGTGTTTAAAAGCAGCCATTTAATAGAAATACTGAAGAAGTTTTCTTTTAAAGCTTATATAGAATTATGAAAAAAAGACTTGAAATTTAAAAAACCTCTTGGTATTAATAGCTACATGCTTTGGAATTAACTATGTTCTTAGAAGATAAAGTCAACTTCAGACTTATCAACAATGAGCATATGCTGTGTGCCAGGTACAGTATGGGAATGGGAAATTAAAAAAAATTCCTTTAAGGATCTAGTCATCATGTTTAAGTTTTCCGTTACAGAAAATTTAAGGAAGTACATTATATACTGATAACAGAAGAAAAATTAAATATCTTAAAAATAATTCTCTAAAGTGATACATACAATTCGTTCCACTCCCACGTATCCAGATTAAGATAGTGAAGATCATTCATTCTAGCGTCCTGAAAAAGGAAAATTAAGTAACTATCATTTTGAATGACTTAAAAACAAGTCCTTGAAACTATTCCTACACTTACTCGATATCTGCCTCCAAACACAAAGCCTTTGTTTCCAACAGTTGCACAGGCGTGGGCAGCACGAGGTGAAGGTGCTTTACCCTATAAAAATCAAAAGAAATTGTTAAAACTAAGTACAAGTCTTCTCTGGACATGGGATGAGGATATGCAAGACACCTGGGCTTTCAAGCTAAGGTGCACGTGTCTGTACTACAGCTTCGAACTGTGATTCTGCATTTGAGTCTATTACTGAATGCGCTAGCTAACAGAACACTTCTTTCTCTCTCTTAAAATTAAAGGTAGCATATTATAGGACACCTGTGTCAGATGAAAAAGAAATCTAGTATTTTGAGGAACTTAATTACAGTCTAGTGCTAGGTCATTTATCTAGTTACAAACAATACCCTTTAACATCTATTAGATAATGGATACTGGGTTAGTTTATATATTCCCTAAACTTTTCTGAGGTGTGGACTCCTCCTTGGAGAAAAATGAAAGCAGTGGACCTTCTCCAGAAAAACAGGAATGAACTGTCCATTTTTGCCACCTCCCAACCCTTTCTCCTCCAAGAACCCTTGCTTTAATAATTCATTATTCTTCAGTAACTCACAGTAGTGATAGGCTGACTCCAGATAAATGTTTCAGTGTCTAAAATATGTACATGATCATTCCATCCTCTTGGGTGGCTTGAATTCTACAGAAAATGAATAAGAATCTGAGTTATTTTACAAATGTTTATAAAATTATATAGCTTTGTCTGGTTTATGAATAAGGCAAAATGAGTAAGACTAGCAGACATACATTATTTCAACATACCAAGAAGGCCATATCCAAAGACAAAACTTCACTTACCCAAAAAGATGTTTCATCAAATTCAAAAGTTCCCAAAACTTTATCTTCAGGTAAATATCCATAACCTCCAAAAAATATTAACCTGTTTGATAGAAAGCCAAGACACTAAAAATTCATCCACAGGTTAGGAAGATTCAAGAAGTTTTTCTTTTGTCATGCTACTGAAGAGGCACACTTACATATATAAAACACTTACTCACATAATAGTGGCTACTAGGGCTGATTACGCCTTAGGTGCTATGTTAAGCACTTTGGTGTATTAATTCACTTAACCCTCATATGGGCCCTAGAAGGTATGTTCTAAGGTTACAGTGGTTATTGTCTAAGGATACTTGAATGGCAAACCATTTTGCACATAAAAACTCAAACCTATGGGGCTGCTAACTCACTTGTTTTTATATACCCAGACGCCAAGTTTGTCCTTTGATGATGGAGGAATTCCTTGGCAATCAATCCTTTCCCACTGTAATACTCTGTCAGTAGACCTTGAATCCAGCATGTAGAACTGTTAGAAGCAATGATTTCAGTTAGATTTGGTTATGCACAAGAAATTCAACTTGGCATTTAATTTTATTGTGATTTAACAATAACAGGAATGTCATCAATTCAGTTCTCCTAAAAGTGTGACTATAGACTGTTACTGGTCTGAGTCTACATAAGGAGCTTATGCCAGAATGTAAATTACCTAAGTCACCAGGACCCTGTTTAGCTCATTTTTTCTGCCAGTAGCCTCATGGATTTGTATTCTGTGCCTTATTACATAGGTACTTTGAGTCATACTGATCTAATTTATGGGTATGAAGATGGTATTACCAAAAAATTTCAACTCAGCACTTTCACCTTCAATTTGAATTTAACAAACACATCATGTAAGTGCCTACTTAATCCTTTAAGATTTATCCTTAGCTGCTACAGTTAAGTATTGGTCTTTCTTTCAGAGAGTTCCCATCCAGGCACTTGAATAAATGATCATTGTGTGTGTGTGTGTGTATCCCCAGCTTCTTGATACATTAACTACTCCCATTTTTCTGTCCAGCTCTAAAGCCACAGCTTGTTTCCCAAGCTGCTTCAGGTTGTGTCAAAGTTACCTTTCTCTGCCTTGGTCCTGAAAAACACATGGTTCTGCTATAGCCTACGGGTGCGCCTCACAAAATCTTCGAGGCACAGAACCCTTTCTGCAAACAAAATCTTCAGCAAGGGCCTCACTGAAGTGAAGCTACACTTTTTAAAATGCAGTCGGGAAGGGTGGTCTGGAGCCTGCCCGACACCAGTATGCTTGCCCCACAAGTGTCCCAAGACCTGTCAAGGTAATCTGTAGAGCACCTAGGAGTACACTTTACAACTATGTCAGCTGAATGTTCCAACCACACCAAACCACCTGGCATTTCCATGAACAAGACATACTGCTTATACCTCTGCCTCTTTGACATCTGTATCTTGGCTACCCCCTCCAGTTATGATTCAGTTCAACCCTCCTGGGTGAAGATTTTCCTTATTCTGTTCCTCCATCCTGCCAAACACAGTGTCAAGGTATCTTTTTCAGATTTAACAATATTTACTGAGCTATTACACTGTGAGCCAGGCTCTGTCTATCTCCTTATATGCTACTGAAATCATCTATTTCTTGTATGTGTCCCTTTTAGAATGTGAGTTCCTAGGGTGGGGACTGTATCATTCATCTCTGTGTCTCCAGTATCTAACCGAGTGCTCAGAGTATAAGGTGATAAGTTGCTAAATAAATTTATGAGTCTCCCTAAATCATACGCACCTTTCTGACTGACATTTGTGTCTTACTGGCTTGAGAGAACAACTATTATCTTTTTCCTATTTGGAAAAAAACACCAACAAAGTTTGAACAATAGTATTTTATGGTGCCATATTAGAGGAATGTTCTGGTCTGCTATTTTTTACCCTGCCCCTCATGACTGCATCTCATTTTCAACTGGTTTATTAATACTCTTCTAATACCCGAGGGTTCTCCAGAGAGCACAAACAAAACCACTTAGGAAATCACTGCAAATAAGTATCAACCAAAGTTGATTTTACCAAAGGCCTAGAAAAATACCAAAGGTACCAAAAGGTACACAAAAATACTAAAATGCACATTCATACCATTATCACATACATGTATTAAGCTGGGACAGGATTAAGTGTGGGCTAACCTTAGAAATCTCAAGTTGTCTGAGAGTAAAAGAGTAAAATTGCCTTAAACCATAATCCTTAGAAACACTAACCTTATTCGTATTGCCTCTTGAATGGTGTCCTCCAAACAAGTAGAGCACCCTGTCTACGCACACAGCACAGCTTCCTGACATGGAAGGAGGAACATCTCCCTCCGTGTTAATTTTTTTCCTGAGGGCAGAAAAAACAATGTGAACGTTTTGCAAAAGGAAAGAAATGCAAGAGTTACTCATTTCTCTTCTATCCCCACCACAAAGGGGAAAAATAAAATAGGCTGGCCAACTAGATGACCCCCAGGGTCTCTTGTAGCTCTAAATTTAATCCTGAAGTTCTTCCTCCTCACCGGCCCTCCAGGCAACGCCAGCTGCTGCTACGCCTGGGCCGCCTGGGCCGCTGCTGCTACACAAGGGCTGCGGGAGCTAAGGAACATAGTGGCTCAAACTAAATTCTTTATTGACTTAACCAGTGGCTCTTTTGTTTTCGATTTTGAGGGAGCCAGGAACCCCAAAGGAAAACTTCATCCCACTCCTGGCCGATTAATTCAAGTTATGTTTTATTCAGTCACCTTTTAGCCATTCAAATGACTAGACCTTATGTAAAATTACAGGCAGTTAGTACTTACTGTAGGCCAGGCACTCCTCTGAGTGCTTTGCATGCCTTAAATCATTCTCAACCTAAAAATGAATCTGTATCAAAAAGTCCTAAGAAATCTAGGATTCAGAATATTAACAGAATGGTTAAGGTCTTCTCATTTTATCACTTTATGCTAAGCTTTAAATTTTGGTAGGGTTATTTTTACAAATCCTTTATGGGGCTGAATGTTTTAAGAAGTTTGTAGAACTCCCCTCTTAAGGAATACTATTATAAATTTCCAATTCTCCTTAAAAAAAAAAAAAAAGACCAAACAGCTCACATCAACACTGATTTGCTAGGTACAGAAATAATCTTGCCTTTTTAGTTGAACTCTTAAATCAGGCGGGACCACTACTCTCCTAGTTCTGTGATCTAGAATGTGCAAAATATGTAAAGGGCACAGAGTTCTTAACAGAGCAAACCATGGAGAAGACTACTTTATAAATCCCCAAACATGGCTGACCCAGCATTTTAAGAACCACGTTAATTCTGCCAAGAACATACTCTTGAGTACCACTGTTAGGAGACTGGCAAAAGATCTTTTCAGAATGGTTTGTTTTTTGTTTTTTAAGTATTAAAGATACCTGCATTGAAATTTTAATGTTAGGGCTCATTAGAATACCACCTTTATTTCTAGCAGATAAAATCTAGAAATCCTTTTCTCATTTACCATATAACAGAAGATATAACATCTTGAAAAAAAATATATGGAACTTTTACCGTATATCCGTTCCAGGACCTGAAGCCTCTACTTCTTTAATATTACAAGGATACTTTATAGAGCTCTGAACAGAAGTGTCTTCCAAAGTCATGAAAGTACCAAATTACTGAACTACTGAAGAACTGCTAATGTATCGAAGCTTAGCAGCTAAGCTGAACTAGCAGAACACTGTTTTTAGAACAGTTTTGTATCTTTAAATAAGATCTTTTTACTCTAATAGAATGGGCTTTACAGAGGTTTTTTTTGTTGGTTGTTTTTTTTTTTTTTTTTTAAGATTTTATTTATTTGCCAGAGATAGAGAGTACACACAAGCAGGCAGAGAGGCAGGCAGAGGCAGCAAGAGAAGCAGGCTCCCCGCAGAGCAAGGAGCCCGATGTGGGACTCGATCCCAGGACCTTGGAATCATGACCTGAGCCGAAGGCAGCGGCTTAACCAACTGAGCCACCCAGGCGTCCCTGTTGGTTTTTTTTAAGGTTTATTTTATTTTTTAAAGATTTTATTTATTTGTCAGAGAGAGGGAGTGAGAGCGAGCACAGGCAGACAGAATGGCAGACAGAGACAGAGGGAGAAGCAGGCTCCCTGCCGAGCAAGGAGCCCGATGTGGGACTCGAACCCAGGACGCTGGGATCATTACCTGAGCCGAAGGCAGCTACTTAACCAACTGAGCCACCCAGGCGTCCCTTAAGGTTTATTTTATTGAGAGAGAGGGGAGAGGGAGAGAATGTCCAAGCAGATTCCCTGCTGAACATAGAGCTTAAGTTGGGGCTCAATCTCACAACCCTGAGATCATGACCTGAGCCAAAACCAAGAGTCAGACACTTAACTGACAAGAGCCACCCAGACACCCCTAGAGTTTCTTTTTTTTTTTTTTTTTTAAGATTTTATTTATTTATTTGACAGACAGATCACAAGTAGGCAGAGAGGCAGGCAGAGAGAGAGAGGAGGAAGCAGGCTCCCTGCTGAGCAGAGCGCCTGTTGCGGGGCTCGATCCCAGGTCCTGGGACCATGACCTGAGCCGAAGGCAGAGACTTTAACTCACTGAGCCACCCAGGCGCCCCTAGAGTTTCTTTTTACTTGCAATCTTATTTGAACTTTTTAGTCTCCCTCATAATATCCACAGTTACCATCTTCCGGTCTCCATGTTGTAGATCCATAGTTCTTCTCTAGGCAGATAAAAGTCATATAGTCCTCTGACTTGATTACTCTAAGAATAAAAAAATAGCAAATATAAAAAATAATTGGTATTCTAAAGAGGCACTATTATGTACTTTTCATATCTATCTTGAGATATTAATGAGAGTTATGAGAAGTTAAATAGGTCTTACAATTCGATTCCATCAAATGGACAACCATCCCTACCTCATGCCACATACTCAAGGTAATATGGACAACCCAACCCTGAGTTCAAGCTTTTGATAGAGCAGTTGCGATAACGCAGACAGTTGAGAGATCTCTGGGAAATCTCCAAGGCCACTTCATGCTGAACAGACAACGCTCCAACTTTCAGCTGCATGTCTTTAGGAGAGGTTGCCTGTGCCGTACCTTGCATGCTACAAACTCGTCTACTGTGTAAGTGCCTGACCCACTAATGCACCACGTCACTTTCTAGCCATTTTCTCCTTGCATCCATTTGTTCTCTACCAAGAAACGGGGCAGAACTGCACATGTGCAATTAAGTCCATATGCAAAATTTTAAGTTCCTTCTTCTGCTCCAGTTCCCTTCAGGCAATAATTCTTAACAAAATGTTCTTACCGTATGTCAGAACTAGCTGAGCTCTTTCAGTAGATTACTTCATTTAATCCTCTCAACAACCCTCAAAAGCAGTTACTCCAAGAAAACAGGCTTTTTGGTTTTTTTCTTTAGAGAGGTAAGTAATTTGCCCAAAGTTACTTGTAAGTAACAGTGGAACCAGGATTCAACTCTCCTTTCCTTGAATTTGCAACTGCAATTGAGGTCCTATCTCCACAACCTTTGAAGCTCCCTGGTCACTTTTTGAACAATGTCAACATGTGCATGAACAATAGCAGTTCATGGAGAATGGGTGTCAGAGTCCAATAAGCTTGTATAGTAAGCAGTATACAGAAATCAAGGAGGTGGCCATGTAAATATTTTCTATTCCACCACTTACAAGTGAAGAGAAGGCTGGAAGCAAGATAGCAGACTGAGCGGGGACAGACCAGCCTCACCCGAAGAGGAGAACACACTACTGTCCAGGAAGCTAAGGTTTATTGCCTTCAAAACAATCTCCAAAGGCTTCTCAGGGTTCTAGCCAAAATACTGGGGACAACCCATTTTGGAACCACCTGCTGACTTCATTGATCATGCCTCCCTCCTGCTTAAGTCCTAGGCATCCAGGCCCTCAAAAATTCACCAAAAATCTTCCTGACCACCCCCCTAGTAGCCCCACTCCCCGAAGTCAAGTCCTATTCCCTCAACGCTAATTTCTACAAACAGAATTATGAATAAGTAGCTTAGACCAAAATGTGACTAAACAGGCTGACTTCTCCAACAGAATTATTTACAGTTTAATAAGTGTCTCTACATACCTGCCCCCCTTCCTCCTACCAAGTACCTGCCTCTAAACACACATATTCTTTGGACCCTAAGTTAAACACTGCAGATTAATTAGGACTGGCAAAAAAAAAAAAAAAAAAAAAAAAAATGCTCTTGTTAAACTAAATGAATTCATCAGGACAGCCATAGCAGCTTATTCCATCTGCCTTTTTTGACAGTTATCAGCTATGATCAGGTCAGCTGTGCCAGAAGTTTTATTTTACCAGAGTCAAAATAAATAATCAAAGGCACAGCTGTAGTGGACCAGATTTCAAGCATATGGGGGTGGGAAGATCAATTTTAAGACCAAAACGGACTAAAAAAAGAGTATTTTTGGTAGGAATGGATCAGAGCCACGCCAGTAGTAAATGCAATGAGCAAATTCTAGAACGCGGTTACTGGGAAGCTCTAACAGCAGAAAGGCAGAAGTAGTAGTGAACAAGGTTTAAATAGGAGACATCTGGGGAGGATTCCCCAGCCAGAGGCAGCAAGAAATGCAACTGGCTCTCAACTGGTAACCAATCCCATTGCTTATGATTAGGAGTAAAAGAACTGATTTGGTGGTTACACTTGTTGCTGGTTTTTGTTTTGTTTTGTTTTGGCGGAGCCCTTTCCGTTACTTTTGACAAGGGTTTCTTCTGGAAAATGTTCAGCTGAAACCGAAAGGAAACCAGCCCTACGATGTTCACACAACAGGTGACGGCCATCTGCACAGGTGTAGCTCGGACTCCTGAGCAGAAGGGAAGGTGGAATTAGGCGATTCCTGCGGCCTTCGGGAATTCCAGGGAGTTTTCCCAGACCTGAGTTACCCCATAAGCGGGCAACAGAATCCGTGGGCCAAATGACCTCAGCTCCAGAGGGTGAAGTGCTCCCTAGCGGGCCAGATAAACGGTTACGGGTGACATCACACGTCACCTCTTACACTGGTCCCCCCCAACCTTTTAAAATAAAACACGCTCGGGGCCGTGCGCCACCCAATGCGCCCTCCCCCAAATAACGCTCCAACTTCCACCAGCGCCCGGGGGCCGGGCCCGGGGGCGGCGCGGGCTTTGGAAGCGGCGGGCTAGCGTGACAACAGCCCAGGCGCGTCGGGACGGGCTGGGGGACTGGCGAGGAGACCCCCGATCGCGCGAAAAATGCACGGACGGGCAGAGTCGCGTCGCGGGGGGCACCGGGCGGCCGCTCTGGCCTGCCCGCGGACCCGGACTCGGGGACCAGCCGAACGACGGCCGCCGCGGCCGCCCGCCCACTGACCTTGTAGCCGCCCCAGACGAACATGTGGCGCCCGTCGCCCACCGCTACGTGGCCGCTGCGCTCGGCCGGGCAGGCGAGCTCCATGGACTCGTAGCCCTCGTAGGCTGGCCCCGGCAAGTCATCCGCCCGCAGATCCTCGTTGCCATCAGCCATCTTGAGGCTGCACTTTTGTTCACCAACAATCCTCACACGCGCGAGGGGGGAAGAGACAAAGGAAAAAGAAGAAATGCACGGCGGCGAGAGGCGAGCAGAAGGCGGCGGCGAAAGGGACGGCGTCAAGGCCGCTCGCTGGCCGCCCGCTCGCCGCCCGCGCCCTCCCAGCCCTCCTCAGCGAGGACAGCCTCTCCGCCGCCTGGGCTGCGCCGCGGGGTCGCGGGCCGGGGGCGGCGGTGGGGTCCCGCCGGGAGCACGACGCAAAGAGGGTCCACTCGGGGCCAAGCCTAGCTTCCAGCCCGCCCGCCCCGCCTCCAGCTCGCCTCCCGCCGCCGCCGGCCCTTGTTTACGGCGCGGCCGGAACCGCCCGTTCCGCTGACGCCACCCGCCGGCCTCCGGAAGCGCGGCCGGCGCTCAGCGCCCCCAGCGCCGGGTCCTCCCGCCGCCGCCGCCGCCGCCGCCGCTCGCTGGCCCGCTGCGGGCCGAGCTCCGAAGCGGTGTGTGACCGAGCTCCAGACACGCTCCGAGCCTCCTCTCACTGCGGGCGCGGCGAGGATGCGGAGAACTGTAGCCGCATTCTCGCAAAAAAAAAAAAAAAAAAAAAATCATATATACATACATACATACATATATATGTATGTATGTATGTATATATGATTTTTAATATATGTATGTATATAAATATATGTATGTATATGTATTTTTATATATGTATATATGTTTTATATATGTATGTATATATATGATTTTTTATATACATACATATGTATGTATGTATATATATATATGTTTTTTTTTTTTTAACCGAGAAGTCGTCATGTGATTGAGGAATGTTCTCAAAGGGCTTACAGTCCGAAAAGGGGTAGTGACATTGCTCAGTAAGTTTCTGGTCTCAGTTTCTCCAAAAGAAGAGTCCGTGCCCTGTTTTCTTGTGGCCACCACGCGTAGCGCGTGGCCCTCCCGTCTGCTGCCAGCCGGCTTGCTGGCGCGCGGGGGCGCCGGGGGCTCCCCATCCCCGCAGAGCGGTTCCTGGCATCTCCGCTCGCTGAGCTCTTCTGGCTCAGCAAAGATCTTAGTGCGGCATCCTTCACCCAGTTTGTAAATTGTCCTCAAAAAGTACATCAGGGGCGCCTGGTTGGCTTAGTCCTTAGGCATCTACTTTTGGCTCAGGTCATAATATCAGGGTCCTAGGATTAGCCCCACATCGGGCTCCTTGCCCTGCGAGAAGCCTGCTTCTCCCTTTCCCACTCCCCCGCTCGTGTTCCCTCTCTCGCTGTCAAAGTTAAAAAAAGAAAAAAATTACAGCAAAAACCATTGCTGCCCAGCCCTTCAGGGAGGATGGCAAATCCTGTTTACACACAGTTACTGTTTTGTCTTACATTTTGTAGGATACATTTAAATTAGGTAAAGAAAATGAAGAATTACTGTAACCGAAACTTGATTCTTCACCTGTCAGGGTTGGACCAAAATACATCTTAAATCCCCAGAGTCATGGTGCCTCTTTACTTGGATGTGTTTGGTAGGAGGAGTCTGCTTCATCCTGTCTTTTCCCCCCACTTTCACGCTGGGACCACTACTTGGGAGAAATACTTTGAACAATAACAGAGGCTTTCCTGACTCAAATATTCATAGCCTAAAACTCTTTCCCTAGTCACTGCCCGTATGATTACAATTTATCAAAATTTGTAGGATGAGTGAAAGCAATGCTTAGAGGCAAATTTATAGCACTGAATGCATATTTTAGAAAAGAAGAAAGATCTAAAACCAATCATCTTAAGTTTCCATTTTAGGAAACCAAAGAAGAGCAAATTAAATCCAAGTGGAAGAAAATAGTAAAAATTTAGAGCTATATCAGTAAAAATTAAGAAATAAGCAGAGAAGACGAAAAGCTGGTTCTTTGAAAAGATCAATAAAATCAATAAGCCACTTAGCCAGGCTAAGGAAAAAAAAGAGAAAAGATATAAATTACTAATATCTGATATGAAATAGGGGACAACACTGCAGCTCCCATGAACATTAAAAGGATAGTAAAGAGTTATCTTTGATAACCTAGATGAAATGGACCAAGTCCTTGAAAGACACAACCTGCCAAAACTCACATAAAACATAGACAATCTGAATATGCCTAGGTCTATTAAAGAAATTGAATCAATAATAACCTACCAAAACTGAAAACAACAGGCCCACATGGGTTCACTGGTAAATTCTTATAAACATTTAAAGAACAGTTATCAATTTTCTACAATCTCTTTAATAAGTTAGAAGCAGAGAGAATACATTCCTAACCCATTTTGGGGCCAGCATTGCCCTAATATATTTTTTAAGGTTTTATTTATTTGACAGACAGCGAGAGAGGGAATATAAGCAGGGGGAAGTGGGAAAGGGAGAAGCAGGCTTCCCGCTCAGTAGGGATCCTGGGATCCATGACCTGAGCCACCCAGGTGCCCCACATTACCCTAATATTAAAACCAGACACAGACATCACAAGAAAAGAAAATGACAGGCAAATATTTCTCATGAACATAGATGCAAAAATCTTTACCAAAATATTAGTAAATCAAATCCAAAAAATTAAAAAAGAATTATATGCCATGATCAAGTAAGCCTTATCCCCAATATGTAAAGCTATTCAACACTGAAAAAGCAGCTAATGGAATCCACCATATCAGTAAGCTAAAGAAAAAACAAATGATCCTATCAATGAGGCAAAAAATTATTTAACTCCTATTCAGGATAATAACTCTTGGCAAGAGGCGGCTGGGTGATTCAGTCGGTTAGGTGTCCGACTCAGTTTCAGCTCAGGTTATGGGCTCCCTGTTCTGTGTGGAGTCTGCTTGTCCCTCTCCCTCGGCTCCACTCCCAGTCTTGCTCTCCTCTCTCTCTAATAAATAAAAATAAAATCTTTACCAAAATTCTCAGCAAACTAGGAATAGAGAGGAACTTCCTCAACTTGAAAAAGAACAACTACAAAACCTACAGTTCCCATCATACTTAGTGGTGAGAAACTCAAAGTGTTCCTACTAAGATTGGAACAATGAAAGGATGCCTCCTCTCACAGCTACTTTCCAACACCACACTGGACTGTCCTCACTTGTAATTACCTGTGTAGGAAATCCTAAAAGAATTATTCTGGCACATCCAGACAATGGGATATCATTCACTGCTAAAAAGAAAGGAGCTATCTTTTCAAGCCCTGAAAACATACAGAGGAAATTTAAATGCTTATTGCTACTGAAAAACACCAACTTGGAAAGGCTACATACTGTATGATTCCAACTATATGACTGTGGAAAAGGCAAAACTATGGAGTAAAAAGATGTGGTTGCCAAGGGTTAGTGGGGAGGGAGAAATGAATGAACAGAGCACAGATCAATTTTAGGGCAGTGAAATGATTTTATATGCTACTATAATGGAAGCTACATGCTGTTACACATATGTCTAAACCCGTAGAATGTATATCACCAAGAGCGAACCCTAATATAAACTTTGGATTTCCAGTGTGTCTTAGCTTGGCTGCTATAACAAAGTATCACAGACTGGATGGTTTGAAAAACAGACATTTATTTCTCCTAGTTCTAGAGACTGGGAAGTCCAAGATCAATGTGCTGGCAGATTGGATTCTAGGTGGGGGTCCTCCTCCTGGCTCACAGATGGCTGCCTTCCCATTGCCTCCTCTTTGCCCCTTCTTAGAAAGACAATAACCCCATCATGGGATTACCCATGATTACCCATCCTTACCCTCACAACCTCATCTAATCCTATTTACCTCCTGAATACCCCACCTCCAAATACTACACTGACTGAGGATCAGAGTATCAACATATGAATTTGGGGGAAACACGAATATTCAGTCTGTAACAGGGTGATAGTAAATGTTCTTGCTGTTCCCACGCGCTGGACTGTGTGAAAACCTCATCGAACCGGAAATTCCCATACAATCACATGAATACACTGAAAAAAAAGTGTGTGCACGTCTGTTCACACACACACAAGGTGGGCAGAGAGCATAACGCATCTTAAAACTGCTTTTCTTTTGAAATGCTCTGATGTCAAAAAATTTTAACTTGTCAGATAGTATATACTATCCTGAAAATTATTCTCTTAGTTTATACTATTTCTCTCATACACACATACAATATAAATAATGTATTAGTGAAAGCATTACTTTGTGCCCAGAGAGAAGGCACAAAGTTCTAAAGAATAATTTTATACTTCTGTCCATAGGCTAATCATTTTTTAAAGGTGTGTGCGCAAAGATACTATTTGGAAAAAAATGTACCCTAACTTTGATGTGTTATTGACTATATCATACTAAAGATGGTAATACTCAAAAGAATTATTCCTGACAATGGGAAGAATTTCCTGAGAATATCCATAATATAGATGGCCGGAAATCTTTTCCCTTGAGAACCAGATTAGAAACCTATTCTGTGAACCGTCTGAAAAAAAACAAACCCAAAAACCTCTCAACCCCTGCAGAGTTGTTTTTCAAACAGGGAGCCTGTGATGGGAGCTCAGAGAGGAAGTTAGGAGGTGTTGCTGTCTTGCTGCTGGGGAGATCAGCAGCACAAAAGTTGACAGTAAAGCATCAGCTGGAGAGAAGTGAGGAATTAACACTGCTTGGCTTTGAGACTTCAAAACAATTCTGGTTTAAGCCAACTTTTGGAGCTTGAAGGTAAAGATCAGAATGTTCTGCCCTTCCTACTAATGGGGTTCCTACCTCAGGACATACAAGTACTCAAAGCAGCAAAGTATATTAAGTCAAAAGTTTTGTGTGCCACAGATAATAGATTTCTGTTGAAGCTTAAGTGATAGTTTATTTTGAGGGACTAATCCAACTTTTAACCTTCTAAGTGCGGTCCACATACACAACGGGATATTACTCAGCCATCAGAAAGGATGAATCCCCAACTTTTGCCATCAACGTGGATGGAACTAGAGGAGATTATGCTGAGTGAAATAAATCAGGCAGAGAAAGTCAATTATTATATGGTTTCACACATAAGGAATAGCACGGAGAACATTAGGAGAAGGAAGGGAAAAATGAAGGGGGAAGAATTGGAGGGGGGAGATGAACCATGAGAAACTATGACTCCAGGAAACAAACCGAGGGTTTTAGAGAGGAGGAGGGTAGGAGGGATGGACGAGCCCGGTGATGGGTATTAAGGAGGGCACGTATTGATTGGAAGACTGGGTGTTATACACAAACAATGAATCATGGAACACTATATCAGAAAGCAATGATGTACTGTATGGTGACTAATATAACATTTTTTTTTTTAAGTAAATCATTTCAAACCGGAAGTGCTTTTCTAAGAGGCTACAGAAGGCATCTGTATAATCTAGAATTTAAATTCACATGATCCACATTTTAAAAGATGTTCATTCCATTCACTTTCATCTATCACAGTTGAATAGGTTTTGATATTTTTCCCTTAAAAATGCTGATAACAGAAGTTCATATAATAATTAATTCTAAGATGTATATTGCCTGAGAGATTCGTTTTCTAAATCTGTTATTCAGCCTAAAAATAGTAAAGAAAATTAAAAAAAGAAAACTTACACTGAAATAGTTTGCACCATCAACTCTAGTGACTGGTTCACACTAATGAAACTAGGAAAATAGTATATCTATATAGTTCATATAATAAATAAAATGTAAGCACAAAGTATTTCAATACATAAATAAAAGCTTTACACATCCAAAATATGGTGTGTGTATGTATATATATATATATATATATATATATATATATATCTGTAAAATTTAATTAGCTACTATAATTATTATAAATTACATATTATTTCAATATAGAAATATATTCTAATGTTTTAAATTTTAGGGATAACTTGAATGGTGCTGTTATGGAGAATAATTTCATGTACTAAGCTTTTTAATAATTCATTGTTATTAGTAATTCAATGGAAGGGTATAACTGATAATATGAGTAATTTCTTAATTATGGCAAAAGTACTGGTTGAAGGAATATAAAGACAAAGACAGTGGGCCATTTCCGTAGAAGCAGTTAATACTGACAGTCAATAGAAAGAGAACATATTTCCAATACGGTGGGTCTTTGAGGACCAGCTCTGTAGGATGGTATGGGCCAAATAGTAGGGTTTCTATGCAGGCAAATTATTAGGTGACCATCTCATTTCATTACTTACAGAAACTACTTTAGGAGAATTCTTCCAAGGCAACAATGTATTTTAATGTGTCTGGAAAGTTAATATATCTACTGCTTCTCAATATTTCAAAGTCTGTATGATAAATATACCTCCACTTTAGATATTTTAAAACATGGTCTTTATATCTACCAATTTGGACAAATTAATGACTTAAGGGTAATGGAGAGATAGTTGAAGACATTTATTCTGCTCCTCAAGTAAAGGTGAGGAAAAGTTATGGTTATGTTTAACGAGAGACTTTGCTACGTAAGCACTGAAGGGCAGGAGGCCAGTACTGAACACATACTAGTGTTTGCCCATTTTATCATTTTGCCCAGATGGATCAGTTATTCAGAGAGATGTTTTTAAATAACTGGGCTATTTAATGAGAAGCTGTAGATAATTTTAAAGTGGTTTGAGAAAATCCATTCTTTCTGAAAGTTGATGTATAGTGTTTTTATCTATCTATCTATTATTGTGTTGGGGGATTTCTACAGTCCTTGGGTTATTATCTCATTCTTGTCAAATTCATATAAACTTTCCGGTAAAGAGTACACCGTGAGTTAAAAATCTCTTACAACTGTACTTACTTTCAGAAAGTATATTTCTTCCTACAGCTTATTAGGAAATTAGTTTACAAATATAAATATAAATTAATTTTCCATTCACATCTTATTCCCATATATTCCATGACATATAATCACTTTAACATAGCATTTTTGCTTCAGATTTTATCTTCTAAATAAAGCCTCCAATTTGGGGGGTAAATATACAGTCTGATTAAAATGTTTACACATGTTAAATATATAGAGTATATAACAATTTAATTACTAGTGATCCACTGATACTTATTTTCTGTTTCTTCTTTTTGGGCTCTTTGTTCTTCTCAGTGATTTGCTGCAGTCCAAAATGTTATTTTTTTGACTACTTGTTGCAGAAGTTTAGGAGGTAATAAAGATATCTGACTTTCTAAAATTAAAGCATTTTTGCCAATGCAGTCAAGGCATGACCTGTAAACAAAACATAACAGAATTGTTAGTTTTTGAACCTGAAGTTATAAAATATTTATAGGTAAGTATTCTTCATAAAAATGATTATAAAATTTTTACATGATAATGTATTTCCTCTGTATTGTTTGGAACATGAGAAGATACACGTTCTTCCCAGAACACCACAGTAATTACGTATTTTTATAGCATAGAGGCCATATCTGGCCAAAATCCAATAGAAACAGAAATTACAATTTACCATGGACCGTGCGTAATGTTATTTAAGCAGAAAAGACTCAGACTTAATATCAAAGCAGTGTAGTCTATAGCAGATGTTTTTTTCATTTATCCTTCCAGTCCAATAATCATTTAATCTTCTCTGAGAACTAATCTTTTTCTTCTATCACCCCAAGATGAATTATCTAATAACCATTTTTATGCCGCAGGACCCGGTCCTCCCCCTTCCCCATTCTGTAACTCACTGCACTGGCACACTCCACTTACACTGACCCAGGGAGAACAGGTCTGAGGAGAGGAATGAAGGGAACAGCAATATAGAAAGAGCCCAAGAGAGACCACCTAAGGTCCACCCTTTCTGGGTACCTCATTCACTTGTTGCCTTTGATTCTCCTAGACAGTGTGTTCTTCCAAATACAGTTCCCTTTTTATCTTCTGCTATGTTGAAGAGGATTTCATATTTTAAAACCAAGAGAAACTTGCTTGTGAACTATCAAGAAAGCATCTATTTCAATGGATAAACTTTTTTTTAAAGATTTTATTTATTTATTTGACAGACAGATCACAAGTAGGCAGAGAGGCAGGCAGAGAGAGAGGAGGAAGCAGGCCCCCTGCTGAGCAGAGAGCCTGATGTGAGGCTCCATCAGAGGACCCTGGGATCATGACCTGAGCCTAAGGCAGAGGCTTTAACCCACTGAGCCACCCAGGTGCCCCAATGCATAAACTTTTAATCAAAAAGGTAAGTAAATCTTTTTAAAATCTTGTAAAGATAGATTCATTTGATTCTGCTGTAGGTAACCCCAGTTGTAATTTTATAAGGACTTACACTCTAGATATTTCAATCTTCTTCCTTACTTTCATGAAGCCTTTTTTTCTCTACCCTGTGACAACTCTAAGGAGAATGAAAAGCAAATGACACAAATCCTACACTTGACTTAAACTTAACTTAGCCACTCTGGTAACACAAGAACTCCTGCACCCCTACCACGACCATGGGGAGGTGGAGTGGAGAGTCAGATGGACTCCGTCATTACTGTTCATTCACTGACACAACAAGTATTAATTTGTGTACACAACTTAGGAAGAGGAAGCCCAATTTTGAGGAAACCCCCATTTCAACTTTTTTTTTTTTTAAGATTTTATTTATTTGAAACACAGAGAGAAAGCATAAAGGGAGAAGGGAAGGAGCAGACAGAGAGGAAGAAGCAGATTCCCTGAGCAGGAAGCCTGATGCTGGGGCTCCATACCAGAACCCTGGGATCATGACCTGAGCCAAAGGCAGATGCTTAACTGACTGAGCCACCCAGGGGCCCCCGACTATTTCACCTTCCAAGGAGATTACAATTTAGTGAAGATAAACAATGTTGTGACTAGGATAACATGAAATTTCCATGCCAGGTACAGGATTCTAGGGGACTCAGAGAGAAAGAATAACCAGGACAACTGCAGCAAGGAAAACCTTCCAGATGGGACGTCCAAGCTGAGACCCTGAGGGTCTCAACAAATAAAAGTATTCCATGATAGAGGAACCACACCTGCAAAGCCCTAGAAATGAGAAATAAGATTTATTACAGAAACTGCAACTGAGAGGTTCAAATATAGCTCTGGCAGAGTATGAGGGGTCAGGGGATATGCGAAGAAATGAGGTACAGAGATCCATGGAGGCTGGGAACATCATGGTAAGGAATCTGCAGTTTGTCTAAGGGCATCACAGTGTAAAATGTGCATTTGCCTTGATCCACCAACATCCTTTGTAGGAATTTCCTCCTGAGAAGATATGCAAGTTTTCCAAAAGCATATACAAGAATATTATACACATAATTTTTTATAATAGCTCCAAATTTTAGATATCCTGAATACATATAAATAGACTAGTAAGTAAATTATAACTTCCACGAAATAGAATACTGTATAGCCATTACAAACATAAATGTAAATCTGTAACTCACTGAATGATTATATATCTACATAAAATATGCCCACAATCTGAGTTTCAAAAGCAGACTATAAACAGGATGCATAATCTGACCCTTTATACCCAAGTGAGTGCGCACACACACACCCTGTGTATACTGCTTTCGCTAAGGTTTGAGGGACTTCTTAGCATGGTTAAATCAACAACATTTTTCATTTTAAAGTGTGGAAGGAGAAACATCAAACTGCTAACAATGATCATTGTAGCTAACAGCTTTTTTTTTTTTTTTAACCATATATTTTTTCATATTGTATGAGTTTTCTTGGTAGACACATTTTATTTTTTATCAGAATAAATAACAGGTATTTTAAAACTATGTATGTAACGGCGTGCGTGTACGATGCGCAGGACCCCCCCAGATCCATCAGATCATGTCAGTTCTCTGAGAGGAGGAACCGCGGCGCACCCATCCTAGCCGTCTTTCCCCCACTGTCTCAACACCGTAAGTGCTAATGTCTTCTGACTGAAATTTTTAAAATAAAGAGAGGGCTCTGGCTGCGCTGCGGGCGGCAGGTTGTGGTGGATATGCCTCACACTAAGCCACTCAATTCCCGCTGGTTTAATTTTAAATTCAAGGCTTTTAAAACAAAGACTTTTTAAAAGTCACCTCCACACCCGAGGTGGGGCTCCAACTCACAACGCCAAGATCAAGAGTCGGGGCTCCACCGACCTGAGCGAGCCAGGCGCCCCTTTTGCAGTCTAGCTCCGGTGCTGGCCTCGGGGAGATGCAGTGCTGGGGCGGGGGGTGCCCCGGAGAAGCCCGCGGGGGGCCGCCTCCGTCCCAGCCGCCGACACCGGCGCCGGCGGCCTGCGCTCCCGGTTACCCGCGTCTCTCCGCCGAGGCCTCTTCCCCACCACCGCTCTCCGCCCATCCGAGCTCCGTGCTTTCTGGAGCAGCGGCCACACGGCCAACACCCTGCCCGTGCCGGCTTCCTCGGCTTCCTCGCTCTAACTGCTCTCTCGGCCGCGGCTCCGCGCAGCCTTCCGGAGAGGAGCGCAGCCCGCCCGCGCCTCGGCGAGCGCCGTCCAGGGGCTGCGGCCGCTGCTCGCGCTCCTCGGCGGCCCCGGGGCCGCTCCCTCCGCCGGCCGGGCTCGCCTCTGTTAACCGATTGCTTCTCCCCGTCCCTGCGGACTTCGTGTGGAAAACCCGTTTGGTCTTCCGAACCTCACTCAGGACAGAGCCGCCTCCGAGATCTTCCACGTCCACCCTCTCCTGCAGGAGACCGGAGGGAGCAGGCTCCCCGCTGCGCAGAGAGCCCGAGGCGAGGCTCGATCGCAAGACCCTGAGATCGCCACCTGAGCCGAAGGCAGAGGCTTAACCACCCAGGCGCCCCCGGCTTTACCTGCTTTTGCTGCCCGCCCAGTGCGTCTGCACTTCGTGCTCTGGCCCGCAACTGGACCCCTCGCCCCGCGGGCCTCGGTGACACTCAGCTCCCACAGGGGCGGACTCGGCGCCCCGTCCTTCCCGCGCGGCCCACCCCGCAGCCTAGTGCGGCTGCAGCGGAGCCTGTGTGGGCTGACCTGCCCTCCCGGCCCGTTCTCTTCAGCCTCGGCGGGGCCGCGAGTGCTCGGCTGTGTGACCGGGTCCTCGACCACACCTTCTCCAAGCCACCGCGGAAGGGATCTCCAGTCTTCCGCGCGCCTCTTACCTTCGTATGTCACCTCTCCTCCTTCCCCGACGACCTCACTACCAACTACAACTTTCTCAGCGCCCTGTCCCCCACGCCCCAGCCAACAAATTCCTCTGCCTTTATATTCCTACTTCCCTCATTTTAAAGCATTCTTTCCTCAACAACTGATTCAGTTAGCTGCTGACTAAAATCCATCTTCTCAAGACCCTGCTCTGACAATTTATTGCGCTTCCAACAACTGGCTGCTGCTTCCCAGCATATAAACAAATACAGTCACCTTTCAACAGCGACAGGGTTAGGGGCACCCAGGTCCCATGCAGCAGAAAAATCCACACATAACTTTTGACTCCCCCCAAACTTAATTACTAATAGCCTACTGTTGACTGGAAACTTTATGGATAACATACTCAGTTAATATACATTTTGTATGTTATATGTTATATACTGTATTCTTACAATAAAGGAAACGGGGAAAAAAGAAATGTTACTAAGAAAATCCTAGGAAGGGGCGCCTGGGCGGCTCAGTCCTTAAGCGTCTATCTTCAGCTCAGGTCATGATCCAAGGGTTCCTGGAGTCGAGCCCCACATCAGGCTCCTTGTTCAGCCGGGAAGCCTGCTTCTCCCTCTCTCACTCCCCCTGCTTGTGTTCCCTCTCTTGCTGTCTCTCTCTCTCTCTCTGATAAATAAGTAAAATCTTTAAAAAAAAAAAAAAAGGGAAGGGCGCCTGGGTGGCTCAGTGGGTTAAATATCTGCCTTCCACTCAGGTTATGGAGATCAAGTTCCACATCCCTGCTCAGTGGAAAATCTGCTTCTCCCGCTCTCCCTCTGACCCTTTCCACTGCTCATTCTGTCTCAAATATTTATTTAGTATTTATTAGTCAGAGAGAGAGAGAAGGAGAGGGAGCACAGGCCGACAGAGTGGCAGGCAGAGGCAGAGGGTGCAGAAGGCTCCCTGCCGAGCAAGGAGCGGATGTGGGACTCAATCCTAGGACTCTGGGATCATGACCTGAGCTGAAGGCAACTGCTTAACCAACTGAGCCACCCAGGCATCCCTCAAATAAATTAAAAAAAAAAAGAGAAAATCCTAGGGAAGAGAAAACACATTTACAGTGTTGTGTGGATTTATGGGGAAAAGCCTGTGTACAAGTGAACCTGTGCACCTCAGACATGTGCTGTTCAAGGGTCAACGGGCTCCTCACTCTTCCTGTAGCCTTGGTGCTGCTTGGGAGAAATGATCCTTATGATTATGGCCAAACACCATAGCACTTTTAGATCCAGATATTCTGTGACCTCTTTACAGTTAGTAGTCTCTCTGTCTTCAGTTCTTTCCTCCCTCCGTTTTTCATTTCTCATTTCCAGTATCTCTTGGCAGTATCTCCTGGTTCACCTTTCACTTCCCTGGTTATTCTCTTGTACCTCTTTTCCTCTAACTCCTCAGATATTGAGTTCTTAGCACTCAGTTGTTAGCTTCATCCCTTTTTTTTTTTTTTTTTTTAGATTTTATTTATTTATTTGACAGACAGAGATCACAAGTAGGCAGAGAGGCAGGCAGAGAGAGAGAGAGAGGAGGAGGAAGTAGGTTCCCTGCAGAGCAGAGAGCCCGACTTGGGACTCTATCCCAGGACCCTGAGATCATGACCTGAGCCAAAGGCAGAGGCTTTAACCCACTGAGCCACCCAGGCACCCTGTTGGCTTCATCCTTACTCTTAAAATTCTTTTTAGGCAGAGCTACACATGCCCATTTATAATTCAGTGATTCTTTTTTTTTTTTTTTTAAGATTTTATTTACTTCTTTGACAGAGAGAGTACGCACTAGTAGGCAGAGTGGCAGGCAGAGGGAGAAGCAGGCTCCCCACTGAGCAGAGTGCCAGATGTGGGACTTGATTCCAGTACACTGGGATCATGACCTGAGCCAAAGGCAGGTGCTTAACTGATTGAGCCACCCAGGCACCCCATGATTTTTTTTTAAAAGTAGGCTCCCTGCACCAACATGGGGCTTGAACTCATGACTCTGACATGAGGACCTGAGCTGAGATCACGAGTTGGATGCTTAACCAACTGAGCCACCTGAGAGTCCCTATCCTCCAATGATTCTTTATGTCTATCACAGATATCTCTCCATATACTTATCTAGTTAATGAATAGCTCCATTAAAGATGCCATAAGTACTTCAAGATCAAAAGGTCCCAAACCAAATTCATCTTTCTAAGCCATCCCACCTTCATTCTCAAACGCATCTTCATAGACTCCCTATTACTAATTCTTCCCTCTTCTTTTCCTACCAAGCCCATTCTACCTCCATCCCTTCACCAGCCCCATGGCCACTTTCAAGATCAGTCCCACACTTTGTGTTTGACCCCTGTAAGACTCTATTAACTTTCCTTACACAGTCATATAACCCTCTAATCTCTTATCCACATTGTTCTCAAAGGAGCTTTCTTATTTGTAATATGATCATCTCATTCCTCTGCTCCAAATTTTTCAGTGGTTCTTGATCTCCCACAAGATAATGTAAATTCATCTGCATGAAACACAAAGGCTCTAGATGATATACGGTTTCTGATTTCTTGTCCAATTCCCTACCTCATGCATATGTCTGGGAACGCTCAAGAATTCAGTTTCCAGGATATATATATTTGTGTATCTTGTACTAACACCCTTGCACTGCTTGTTTGTAGCAAACTGTCTCAAACTTTTCCTCTTCTGCAAAGATTCCCCTACCCCTCACCATCTTAACCACATGGGTAGAAGGTCTTCTTTGTCAGTAGTCCTATTAACTTCGTATATGCTTCTCTTAAAACAATTTTATTTTTCTTTTACAGTTGTTGAACACCTGCCTTCTATATGACTAGCAATTTAAGGGAAAGAGCATGACTTTTCACTTCATAGTATAGTGCCTTCCCATGGCAGGCACTTGAATACTATATTGTTTGGTCCCTGCATATAAAGAACTTACAGTCTACTTAGTGAAAGTAGTTATGTTCACAGCAAAAGTTAAGTAACAGTACAAGACAGTATAATCATGACATCTGCACTTTAGAACTATGGGGCACCTAGGTGGCTCAGTAGGTTAAGCCCCTGCCTTCGGCTCAGGCCATGATCACAGGGTCCTGGGATCGAGCCCCGCATCGGGCTCTCTGCTCGGTGGGGAGCCTGCTTCTCCTCCTCTCTCTCTTGCCTCTCTGCCTCTCTGCCTACTTGAGATCTGTCTGTCAAATGAATAAATAAAATCTTTAAAAAAAAAAAAAAAAGAACTATGTTGGGGTCTTCCAAAAATTCCTAAGTTCAGGCCCTGCCCCAGACAAATTAAATCATAACACATGGGCGGGGGACACAGGCATTAATACTTTTTGAAGTTCCCTATGAGATTATATAACATGCAGTCACAGAAGGAACCATTGCAGTAATAGAAGGAGGGGTCGGTTTCTCTCTCTCTCTCTCTCAAATAAATAAAATCTTTAAAAAGCAAAACAAAACGGAACAAACTTGGTCACTGAGCAACTTCTACTTCACTCAAATCCTTCCTCCTGACCCTCACAAGAAGAAATGGGATTTTAAAAAAAAGATTTTATTTATTTATTTGACAGAGAGAGAGAGAGAGAGAGATCACAGGTAGGCAGAGAAGCTGGCAGAGAGAGAGGGGGAAGCAGGCTCCCCACTAAGCAGAGAGCTCAATGAAGGGCTGGATCCCAGGACCCTGGGATCATGATGTGAGCTGAAGGCAGAGGGTTTAACCCACTGAGCCACTCAGGCACCCCAAGAAATGGGATTTTTTTTCACTATCTTCCAACTAAACCTCGTATATACTCCTTTTAAAGCAAGAATGTATGAGCGAAGACATCGTAAGTCACACCACCAATTATAACAGCTTTGGTATTAAAAAAAAAAAAGAGAGAGAGAGAGAAATTCTACTAAATTAATTGCATATATATGTGTGTCTATTATTGGACACACTTTGATTTCAGAAAAGTTAAAATATGAAATATTTCAGGCTTAGAATCAAGGAAATATAGTAAGTTTAATATTCCCATATAAAAAATATGCTTGTACTATATATTTTAATTTTTAAAAATCACATTGGTGTATGGTTCACTATTGTAAATTTGATTATACTTTTAGGAAGATATAAACATTTTCCTAAATTCAAATCATAAACTACTTGAAAAGTTATCACACTTCTCAAAAAGGAAGATGAAAGAAATTATCATATCTTAATAGCATATACATATCATATCTTTTTTAAAAAATATTTATTTATTTGACAGACAGAAATTACAAGTAGATAGAGGCAGGCAGAGAGAGAAGGGGAAGCAGGCTCCCCACTGAGCAGAGAGCCCGATGTAGGGCTCAATCCCAGCAACCTGAGATCATGACCTGAGCCGAAGGCAGAGGCTTTAACCCACTGAGCCACCCAGGCACCCCCTACTTATCGTATCTTAATAGCATATAATTACATGCTATTATACCTTAATATAATATATTAATATTTATTTTATATATATAGCATATACTAATAAGATATGATAATTTCTTTCATCTTCCTTTATATATATGTATATTTGTATATAGCATATATATATATATAATGAATTTACTTACCTGAATAGTGAATAAGGCTGTGTTTGAAAGATCAATAAATCATTACAGTGGCCCTAATCAACATAAAAAAAGAATTACCAAGGTGTTTAAAAGAATAAAAATGCATTAATAATTTAATATTTTTATTTTGTAAATGTAAAAGAAATTATAAGCACAAATAAATCTCTCCCCCTAGTTATTCATACACACACACACAAACCATACATATACACACACTGCTAGCCACACAAACTTTGGTAGGCCACTACCATTTCTCAGTGACCAAGTTTTTACCTAACCACAACATATACAACTGCAAATTTAAAATTCAGATACATGTTTTTCTCTTAGAACAATGAGCTCAAAATGAGAAAAATAGTGATTTTCAAGCTTTTTTGTTTTTAAGGATAACTTTTCTCTTCCAAATGACTCTTACTTTAAAATCTCTTTATCTTGTCTCTATTTTCCAAATGGTCCCAGGAGTCCCTGGGAATTCTTCATTTGGAAATCTCAGATCCCAGAAGATTTTTTGAATAATGATTCTCTCATCTAAAAGTTAATGTGGAAGAATCAACAGAAAAATGTCCCTAATCCTTTCAAATAAGCCTTTAGAAATTCATAATTTATGATCATGATTTTAATCAGGATTCCTGTTTTAATGATAAACTCTGTATCCTACCAATTTCTAGTGCCAAGAAAAAGAAGACAAACCACAAAATTCGCTTTTCAATTAAATGCAAAGTCGTGGTTTTAATCTTTTGTTGAAACACTGAATTCTCACCCAAAGAAAGTTCTCAGACTTTCAATGTATGAAACGTTTAAATTGGAGGCTTCAAAACTATAAAGTAAACCAAATCCCCTGGAGAGAAGCCAGCTCATTTCAGGGTTCGCCACTTGGCAGGCACAACTCTGGAGATAACTATGTCTAGAAAGATGTCAGGGAGAGTGCTGGCACCAAAATGGCTGGATTCTGGCTGGTGCCTCCTGTCCCTGCCAGTTCTGAGTCCCGCTGTTCCCAGATGTCCTACACAAACCAGAGCAACCAGTCCTGAGCTGCTGTCCCATCACAACACAATAGGAGCGTGGCCACCTTGCTCTGAAATTCCCAAGGTGCAAGGAGTGAAAGAACAATACTCTCCAAATGCTTTTCATTTATTTATTTGACCTTAGTTTTATCAAATTTTAAAACTGCAATGCTTTACTCTTAAATATAAGGTGGGTAAAGCTGTGGCAAAAGACACATAAAGTAAAAAGAAAGTACACTTAAAAATTTCAAGCTACTTTCTTCTTGATGGGAGAAGTTAGCATTGATTTTCCAGTTATTAGGTGAGGTACCAATTTCATGGGGACTTACTACTATACTTAGTAGTTTACGTATACATTATATATATTCTTATGAAATATCAATTATGACTTGGAAACATTTTAATCTAATAAAATTGCAAACACCCATACTATCGTGAGACTCAGGAAAAGAAGGTCACCTTTTAAAAGCTCTTAATAACTTGGCTAATGAGGTTTGTCATTAGTCAAACTAATGAGTTTGATTTGTTAACTCAAAATATCCTGAAATACTTCACAAAAGCTACTCATTCTGAAGATTAATCACACTATCAAGTAACATTTCATATTCTCCTATATTTGGCAATGTGGGAATATCAACAATTCTGCTGAATAGCCATTTAGTTAGAAAAACAAAACCACTCAGAGGAAATAGTTAGATGTGAAATTTTCTTACTGTATCCAAGGAAAGTAAATCATCTTTGCTCCCACCAAATACCATTATTTCATTTTCTTTCCCCAAACAGGCTGTATGCCATAACCTATAATTGAAAATTATAAGCAGAGTAAAATACTATGAAGAAGGAAACTATATATGACATATAAATCAATTTTAAACTGCACAACTTCACATTTAATCTATTTCAAAATGGGCATGATTGAATTTGAACTTTTGGCATATCCTAAAAGAGATTTTGAAGATTCCTCTAGAATCACTAAATCATTAAATTCTCATTAAATCACATCAATTAAGGAGATGACCCCTAATAATTCTTTTCTATTATATCCCCCAACTTTTTTCTAGCCTCTTTATCTTATAGTTATTATCAGTGAAATAAAATTAATTAAAAAGGAACTGATCATCCTATTGCTGAAAAATGGAACTTTCCCCTAATTTTCTTATTATTATCTGCCACGTTCCTGTTTTCATCATTTTTGGCTTTTCTTTCCTGTTCTCTGTTCCCCATCCCCTAACAAACCCAAGTTGGCCATCCCTTCACGCTAACAGTGTCACACTACTTATCACTCTGGGCACAGAATACCAGAATTGTTCCTTATTTTTCTGTCTCTAGTCTCTCTCAGCTACACTTGACTGTTAAATAATATTTCTGAAATGTTTTTAACCACGGACATGTCCTGATCAGGAAGCAACTGTGCCATTTTTCTCAGCCTCATATATATGATCAACAATTATTTCTTTTTCTCATAATTCTTAATTCTTGGCCCCTCCCCCTGCAATGAACCCTCTCTTCCTCCCAAGTTCATTATTTGCATCCCCTAAGAGAAAAGCTGATCTGTCTGTAGGCTTTTGCTCACCCCATTTCTTATGCTTAAGATGATAAGTCATTCTTTCAGGGCCTTAAGCACAGGTTCAAAATCTCCAGGAATCATCCAAATACCCAAACAAACCGGCTCGGTTACCCTCCCTGGTTAGCACCTTTGAAGATTTCCATGTTTATTTTATAATCTTCTGACTTACGACAGAAACTGCTCTATATACTACTTTAATTATCTCATGTGTGGATCTTCTAAAGGTCACACGTGAGGTCCTTAGATCAAAACTTGCCAGTGGTGTGCTGGAAGGAGCTTACCGGCTCGGTGAAACCAAGTCTCTGTCCAAATCCACGTTCAGTACCATCTCAGTGGGAGCCTGAAATTGGCCATGGTGGGCACCAGCAAATACTACAAATTAGGGCTTTTTGTTTTGTTTTTCCTGGAAAGCAGTCATTTAAGCCTTTACCAGCACACCACTGCAACTTGGGAAATCTAATTATATGCTTCTCCTTAAAAATGCCTAAATATGGTATTTTGCATCCAGTGGGGGGTCAAAAACTCTAATTAACAAAAGGAAATGCAAAAAAACACTATAATGTATTCAATTATTAAATAAGTTATTTCGTAGGAGTAGAGCATCTAATGTTCTTTCAGAAATGGTCTGATAGTTCATAGTCATCTCCAATTTCACATAATTTAAAAAGCATAAACATATGTTTGATAAAATTCAGTACTTTGGGGAGCTCTAAATCTCAGGACAAAAAAGTACATGTAAAGTTCTCAATTTTAGAAGATAAATTGAGAATTTTACAAACTCATTGCTTTGACTCTGAATTTTGATGACTTCCCTTAATAGACCAAATTATTGAAGCAACAGACACCCCAGTTACACATTATCACTTATCTTATTACCACATCACTTATTTTTAGGACATTCATCCTTTTCACTTAACTCCCACGAGTGCAAACAGTAGGATTATGCACAATTGGCTACATCAAGTACTTTCCTCAAACGATCACTCACACATTCAATGACAGTTGCACTCGGCACCCAGGATAGAACTGAGTCATAAGGGATTTTGTTTCGGAAATGCTCTGCCCAATTCTCCAACTTATATGTTAGAACATAAATTGATGTAAGTCTTCACTGACACCCAGATTATGGTGTGAGCTTGGGGACGAGGAATTGGATAAAGGAAATGGACTACAAGGAACATTTAATTTCTGGGAGAGGAAGGCCGTGTGTAACCTCGGCAACAATCATGGGATCCATCAGGAAGTACTGGAGGCTCCATAAGTCAATGCTATGTTGGACTTCTTCTATAGACATGTTATTAAAAAAGGTCCTTGCTGACAGCTATTTATCCAGGCAGTTAGATATGGCTAGAAAGATGGCCTTTCAATCACGCCTTGCTCTAAGATGCGACCTGGAGAAGAGAGTGCAATGCTACAAAATGATGGTTTTCGACCAGGGCTGATTTTGCCCCCAAAGGACATTTGCCAATATCTGAAATAGTTTGATTGTCACAACTCCAGATGTGTGTGTGAGGGGGGCACAGTACTACTAGGCTCTAGTGGGTGAAGGCAAAAAATGCCACTAAACACCCTCCAGGGCATAGGACACCCCTAGTAACAAAGAATAATTTGGTCCAAAATGTCAATTGTGCCGAGGTTGAGAAACCCTGCTGTAGGATTACAAGAGGAGAATTGGGCCATTTACATTTCAAATTATAACTTGAAACAGCACAAAATGTATTTAGATGTTAAGTAAATTCTCACTCATAAAAAATTAGTACACATACATATATATATATATGTTCTCCTTACACTAAACTGTATCCCACCTGTTCTCCTCCTCACCTCATACCTGAAGATAGATCTGCCTCTGTCTTATCTGCCTTAGGGAAACTCTGGCCTGGACTTCATCATCGAAGAACACTGGAAAGCCTTTCCTGCCTTGATTTTGGTGACATCTAGCTTGCAACCTGATGTTTGTCTATAGACTGATAGTTTATGTCCTCTCACAGCTGCTCTAAACTTATCACCTAAACATTCTAATAAAGCATATTATTTACATGACACATCAGCTGAATTCAAAGAAATCTCTTTACATAGCTCAGTTCTAACTAATATCATTATTAATAATAGTTGTGTTGCTCTAAATACTTATTAAGGATTGAGTTATAAAATAGGAGCAATTTAAAAATTAAACATATTCTTACTAACATTTTGGTCCAAAATTACTGCAGTCATACATTCAAACAATTGAAAGAGAACTAAGAGCTTTTCTAGTCCAACTCCCTCATTTCGCAGCATGAAGAAATTAATGCTCAGTTTTGTTAAGTGACTTTCCCAAAGCCAAAAAGCTAGTTAGCCAAAAAGCTGAGCAAGGACTAGAACACTGGGTTCCCATATTTTAATATACAACTCTTTAAGTTAAAAATGCATTTCAAAAGATCGAAATTGCTAAAATAATACATTTCAATGCATTTTTATACATGAAAATATAAGAATCATGTATGTAATTATGATAAACTCTGTTTTATGCATATTAATATAAATATAGACACTGAAAGATATACAAATTCCTTTATGCCTTTATCTCAAGTAAGTTACTTGTCATTTATTAAACTTCTGAAATGCACATGACTCAGTTAACTTGACACTTGTATACATAATCTATAGCAAAAAAATTTCTGAAATACATGGCATGCAAAAGAGTAAAATCTATTACTAACTGTAATGATTATAATGTGTTGACTCTGAATTTCCTAAGAATTTATTTTTATTATACTATTCTCTCAAATTAGAAAAAAAAGTATTACAATTCTAATATGGTTTTCTTTGTACAGTTGACCCTTGAACAACACAGGGGTTGGGGCAGTGATACCCCCCAGAACTGAAGATTGACATACGATTTTTGGCTCCTCAAAACTTAAGTACTAATAGTTAACTGTTGCCCAGAAGCCTTACCAATAGCATAAATCCAATTAATACATATTTTGTATGTAATTTGTATTATGTACTGTATTCTTACAATAAAGGAAGCTAGAGAAAAAAAATTATAAAAAATGAGTAAATAAATAAAAAGCAAAATCAGACCTACAAATACAGAGAACAAAGTGATGACTGAGAGAGGAAAAGGGAGTGGGGAGGATGGGCAAAACAGGTGAAGGGGATTGGGAGATACAGGCTTCCGGTTATGGATGAGTAAATCGTAGGAATAAAAGGTACAGCATGGGAATACAGTCAGTGACACTGTAGTAGCATTGCATAGTGACAGATGGCACCTATAACTGTGGTGAGCATAGGTTAATGTATAGAGCTGTTGAATCACCATGTTATACCCCTGAGACTAATGTAACATTGTGTGTCAATTACTCACATTTTAAAAAAGAGAATGTTATTAAGAAACTCATATGGAAAATACATTTATAGTACTGTGTTTATTTAAAAAAAAATGTATGTAGTAAGTGGATCCATGCAATTCAAACTTGTGTTGTTAAGGATCAATTGTAGTATGATCATACATTGTTTCTACAACTTTTACTCTATAATATACGACAAATAATTTACATGTCTTTTTTTAAAAATTCATATTAATGACTACATCAGTTAATTAAAATAATAATCTTCCATCTATTTGATCAACATTAAAGTAATCTTCTAATTAAATTGCAAAAAACCTCTTCTAAAAACAAATAACTACTAAAGCCAACCTCATCCTTGTCTACTTATCAAAAATATTAACATTATATGATACTTCCAATTTCTTAGCCTTTTCATATTATCAGGCAAGATTACATTTACATAAAAGTAACATTTTTAAGTATGCAAACATGGATGAAAACAGAATAGACCATATCTAACAATCAGACATAATTAAAATGATAACTACTTAGGTAACATCTAGCTTATTTGAAAGATATCTTTCTTGATTATTTACAATTTTAATGTCAAACACTATAAAATCAGTGCTATATTTTAATACTTCAGAAATTCTTAACTACTTTACTAGTCATTAACTTCTAGAGTTACCTGGGTCTTGTTTTAGGTAAGTGTGTAAGTTGTTTCCAACCATTTGTTATGACATTATAAATCCAACCATCACCTGCAATTATGACAGTTCAGAAAGTAAGATTAGGTCTTTAGTATAAAATTTAAACTTTTTCCTATATGCTATATTTATATATATATGTACATATATATATGTATAAATATGCTATATTTATACAACTGTCTTTTTTTGTGTGTATATATATCTTCGCACAAAAATTTTCAGAGATATACACAGGTAGAATGACCATGATAATGCACTCTCACATACCCCAAATTCAACAACTATCCAGGTTTTGTCACACGTGCTCCATTTATCTCTTTTTTGTTATTCTTGTGGCTCAGTTACTCTAAAGCAAATCTTAGCTCTTCTGTCATTTCCCCCGTATATACTTCAGTAAACATCACTTTAAAAAATATATCGTTTACAGAACAACAATGCTGTTATCTCATTGCCACAATGCCATTATCATAGTCAACAAAATTAATTCTTGGTATCACGTAATACCCAGAAATTAAGCTGGGTCTGTACAGGAGGTCTCTGACTGCACTGAGTTAGGACAGGGAATTCCCCACATGTCCGTGACTAAAAACACCAAATAGGAATTAAAAACATTAAAGCTCAGGGCGCCGGGGTGGCTCAGTTTGTTGAGCGACTGCCTTCGGTTCAGGTCATGATCCTGGACTTCAGGATCGAGTCCCGCATTGGGCTCCCAGCTTCTTGGGGAGTCTGCTTCTCCCTCTGACCTTCTCCTCTCTCATGCTCTCTCTCACTCATTCTCTCTCAAAAAAATAAAATCTTTTAAATAAATAAATAATAATAATAAAAACATTAAAGCTCAAAAGACATGATATTAAACAACCCCTACTGAAACAAATAGATGTTAGTTTTTTATTAGACTCCAAATCTCTTTTAATTAAAAACCTTCAAATTGGAGAAGCATAATCATTTGCAATACTTAATACCCCTACTAGAAACTCCTCTGTTTCCCTAGCCAGCCTCTGGAATCCCTTTGTTGCTTGACAAATAGTTGATGATCAATAAATTGCTGTTGAAAAATAAAAAGATGTTTCCAGATCCTATATGGAAGTGTATAAATCAGGTTTCTTATGAAAACCTCTCTAGTCATAGAAAACTGAGTTAAGAAAACACAAAACACCTAACATCAAACTAGAGCGTGGATATTCTTAAGTCATTTGTCTATCCTGATGCACAATTTTACTGCTGGAAAAACAAAAACAAAACCCCAGCATGACAAAACCACAGCCATTGGAATCAGCAATGACAGGAGTTCAAAGTTTCTGGCTAAGCACCTTCCTTTATAGTTCTGGAATAAAAAAAGGAGCAACTGGCCTCCCACCTTATATTTCCAGAGCCTTCTGGGGAAGACTGTTCTTCTAATCCCCATTCCAGGCTACAATGTAAGTATCTGGATCAAAAATCAGGAAGGCACAGAACCACAGAATATTACAGTTGAAAGGGGCTTTAATTCATCTAGCTTCCCACCTTTCCTTTTCTATATACCTAGGAAACAGGAGAACGTGGAGAGCCAAAGGTACTAAAGCAAAGGGGTCTTCTAATTCTTTTTTTTTTTTTTTTAAGATTTTCTTTATTTATTTGACAGAGAGAGATCACAAGTAGTCAGAGTCAGGCAGAGAGAGAGAGAGGAGGAAGCAGGCCCCCTGCAGAGCAGAGAGCCTGATGTGGGGCCTGATCCCAGGACCCTAAGCCAAAGGCAGAGGCTTAATCCAATGAGCCACCCAGTGCCCCAGTCTTCTAATTCTTAATGAAAGCATACAGTTGGGGATAAATGTAAACCAGAAAATGAAAGAAAGAGAGAAAGGAAGAAAGGGAGGAAGGGAGGAAGGAAACTTATGTATCAAATATACTTAAGAAAAAAGAATGAGGTAATAATTGTAGGCTAAACTTTAATTGACTTACTTAATGGAATATTGTCTGCACTTAGTCCACCAAATAGAAAAAGTTTATCATCAGCTATTGGTGTTAAAGTATGCCATGACCGATGTTTGGGGTTTTCTCCATTAACAGGAATCCTGTGGTAAGGGGGGAAAAAAATCTAGTTACTGTGTTAGTCAAAATGAAAGTTTCCTCATACTTTTCTAAAAAGCTGCTTTTCCTATCTCCAGCTGCATTAAGATTAAGATTTCAAAAACATTCTTGGGGTGCCTGGGTGGCTCAGGTCAGGATCTCAGGGCTCTCTGCTCAGCAGGGAGCCTGCTTTCCCCTCTCTCTCTGCCTGCCCCTCTGCCTACTTGTGATCTGTCAAATAAATAAAATCTTTTTTAAAAAATTCTTTAATACTTAGATGAATTTAAACAATCTTTTCATTTAGCTCTATGCCACTTGGTCACAGAACACAAACTGAAAATTACAGTCAGTTCCCAGTGCGTGCTTCATATCATGTCGTTTAATCCATATAACTTTTTAAGTTTTTCAACATAATTATTTTTTATGTCTGTAACTTTTTACTGTGGGCCCATGTTTAATTTTATATTTTTAGCTGATTTCCTCAAGGATATTATGGGATTTGGGTTCTGTTGCTTTTACTTTGGTTTACTTCCCTTACAATTTCCCAAAGCTTCTTTACCTGAAAATGCTAGCTACTCTAGCTTCAAAATAAAAGTATGCAGGGGCACCTGGGTGACTAAGTCAGGTAAGCAGCTGCCTTTGGCTCAGGTCATGGTCCTAGAGTCCCAGGGTAGAGGCCCATGTCAGGCTCCCTGCTCAGTGAGGAATCTGCTTCACCCTGTCCCTATGGTCCACCCCCCTCATTATCGAGCTTTCCCTGTATCTCTCTCTCAAATAAATGAATAAAATCTTTAAAATAAATAAATAAATAAATAAAAATAAAATAAAATAAAAGTAGGTCTGGGTGGTTCAGTCAGTTAAGCGTCTGCCTTCTGCTCAGGTCATGATCCCAGGGTCCTGGGATTGATCCTGGCATTGGGGTCCCTGCTCAGTGGAGAGTCTGCTTCTCCCTCTGCCTCTCCCCCAACCCACCCTGGCTTGTGCTCTCTCACTCGCTCACTCTCTCTTAAATAAATAAAGTCTAAAATACAAAACAAAACAAAAACAAAGACGTCACAAGAAAAGAACATGACAGACCAATATTGGTCATGAACATAGACGCAAAAATCCTCACTCACCAAAATATTAGTAAATCAAATCCAAAAACTTAAAAGAATTATACACCATGACTAAATAAGATTTATCCCCAGTATGCAAGGCTGTTCAACACTCAAAAAGCAGCTAATGGAATCTACCATATCAATAGGCTAAAGAAAAATCAAATGATCATATCAAAAGCAGCAGGAAAATAGAAGCATGGCTTCCTGCTCATCAGGGAGTCTGCTTCTATCTCTCTCTCTCTCTTTCCCTCTGTCCCTCCTCACTGCACACACACACACACACTCTCTCTCTCAAATAAATAAATACAATCTTAAAAAAAAAAGTTTGCAAGCCATTCCAGGTCCAGGATAAACCTCTAAAAATTTCAAATACTGTCCTATTCTTAAAGAAATAAAAACACAAGTTCAAAAGTTTAACTTGTGAGGTAAGAGGATACGATACCATTCTCCAGCATTCTGGAATGTTCCAGAATAATATGGGCCATTTGTAGAAGATATAATTATTTTTTCCAAAATGGAAGTATTTTCATGGTTTGTGTTGGCTATAAGAATCATTTTGGTTACAAAAGATTCAACAACCACAAAAGTAATTTTTTTCACAAAAGTATTTTTATTTTTTATTTTTATTATTTTTTTAAGATTTTATTTATTAATTTGACAGAGAGAAATCACAAGTAGGCAGAGAGGCAGCCAGAGAGAGAGAGAGAGAGAGAGGGAAGCAGGCTCCCTGCCGAGCAGAGAGCCCGATGTGGGACTCGATCCCAGGACCCTGAGATCATGACCTGAGCCGAAGGCAGCGGCTTAACCCACTGAGCCACCCAGGCGCCCACAAAAGTATTTTTAAAAAGGAGAGTTCTCTTATAATCCTGTCCTCCAGCGATGCGAAATAATAATAATTTGGTATATATCTTTCTAGGTTTTAATGTACATATAAACATATTTATTAAAAAATATAAATGGGGGGGGGGTGCCTGGATGGCTCAGTGATTTAAGCCTCTGCCTTGGGCTCAGGTTGTGATCCCAGGGTCCTGGGATTGAGCCCCGCATCGGGCTTTCTGCTTGGCAGGGATCCTGCTTCTTCCTCTCTCTCTGCTTGCCTCTCTGCCTACCTGTGATCTCTGTCAAATAAATAAATAAAATCTTAAAAATATATATATATATATATATATATATATATATAAATATATATATAAATATATATATATATATATATATATATATATATATATATAAATGGGGGGCGCCTGGGTGGCTCAGTGGGTTAAGCCTCTGCCTTCGGCTCAGGTCATGATCTCAGGGTCCTGGGATTGAGTCCCACATCAGGCTCTCTGCTCGGTGGGGAGCCTGCTTCCTCCTCTCTCTCCACCTGCCTCTCTGCCTGCTTGTGATTTCTGTCTGTCAAATAAATAAAATCTTTAAATATATATATATATATATATATATATATATGGATCATATATTCTGTTCTTCAACTTTTTTCATTCAATTAATATGTTGTAGAGTATTTCTGTAAGTATAACTTCCTTTGGTAATGGAAGCATAGTAGCCACTGCGCAAATGTGCAATAATTTAAACAATCCCCACTTGGAAACATGAGGGCTGACCTCCAGTTCTTGCTTTTACAATAATGTTGTAACACAAATCCACACATGAGCATGCATCCAATTATTTATCTTTGGAGAAACTCTGGATCAAAGTAGAAATTCCATTTTATGTTTTTTTTTTTTAAAGATTTTATTTACTTATTTAACACAGAGACAAAGAGAGAGGGAGAGCACAAGCAGGGAGAGAGAGAAGGTGGCTGCCTGCAGAGCAGGGAGCTAACAAGGTGGGGCTCAATAGCAGTACCCCAGAATCATGACCTGAGCCTAAGGCAGATGCTTACCTAAGCAGGCATCCCTGGCTTGCATACTTGTTTTTTATTTTACATTTTAAACATATTGCCCCCCTCATTTTACATTTTAAATATATTGCCAAACTACCTTCCAGAAAAACTGTACCAATTTATACCCCCACTAATAGTCTTGTTATAAATGAGCACACCTTGTTATTTGTAATTATTTTTTATCTGATAATTGAAAACTATTATTTTTAGTTCCATTTCTTTGATTGTCTATAAGGTTGAACACCTTTTAAAAATAATTTTGGGGGGCATGTGGGTGGCTCAGTTGGTTAAGTGTCTGCCTTTGGTTGGGGTCATGGTCTCAGAGTCCTGGGACTGAGCCCTGTTTGAGGCTCCTTGCTCAGTGGGGAGTCTGCTTCTCTCTCTCCCTCCCCTTACTCATGCTCTTTCTCTCTCTTTTAAATAAATAAATGAAATCTTAAAAAAATAAAGTAATTTTTGCCCATTTGTATTTCTCCCACGAGTTGCTAATTTATGTTCTTTGTCCACTTTTCTGTTGGATCATTTGTCTTTTTCTTACTGATTTTTTGTTTTAAAAAAAATTTTTTTTTAATTTTATTCACTTATTTGACAGACAGAGATCACAAGTAGGCAGAGAGGCAGGCAGCGAGAGAGAGGGGGAAGCAGGCTCCCCACTGAGCAGAGCGCCTGATGCAGGGCTCAATCCCAGGGCCCTGGGATCATGACCTAAGCCAAAGGCAGAGGCTTTAACCCACAGCGACCCAGGAGCCCCTCTTACTGATTTTCTAAGTTCCTATGGCTTTAAGCCCTGTAAAATATACTGCAGGGGCACCCAGGTGGCTCAGTCAGTTACTCATCTGCCTTCAGCTCAGGGTCTTGGGATCCAGTCACACACTGGGCTCCCTGCTCAGCAGAGAGTCTGCTTCTCCTTCTCTCTTTGCCACTCTCCTCACTCATGCTTTCTCTTTCTCTCTCTAGCAAATAAATAAAATATTTTTTAAAATACTGTAAATATGACTTTTAGTTTTTTGTTTGCATTTTCCAATTTGCCTTTTAACTTTGGTGAAGTTTTTTTTTTTTTTTTAAGATTTTATTTATTTATTTATTTATTTATTTAAAGGGCACCTTTCTGGTCAGTCAGTGAAGCATTTGTCTTCAGCTCATATCATGATCTCAGGGTCCTGAGATCGAGCCCCATGTTGGACTCCCCTTTCCGTTGGGGAGTCTTGTTTATCCCTCTTTCTGCCTCTCCCCACTGTTTGTGCTCTCTCCCTCTCAAAAATATGAATATTTTTAAAAATAAAGATTTTAACTTATATATTTGATAGAGAGCACAAGCAGGAGAAGAGGGAGACACAATCTCCCCTTGATCCCAGGACTTGATCCCAGGACTGCAAGATCATGACTGGAAGGCAGACACTCAACGGACTGAGCCACCCAAGCACCCTGGGTTTATAGCATCTTTAAAAAAACTTTCTCCATTGCAAGATTTCAAAGATAATCTGCTATAATTTTTTTTTGGCCATTTCAGTTTCATTTTTAATAGTATATCTATTTTAGAATAATATATAGCTCTGATTCCATCTCATTACACAAACAGCTAAAGTGATAGCTAAATAGATTTATTCTATTGTTAAATATATCCTTTGAACCACAATTAAAATCTGGCTTTTCCCTACTTCGTTATGTTTACTTGTTATGACCCCAATAAATTGTTCCTTCATTTCTTCTTCTGACCAGTTCTCAAGAATACTTTGTACAAAACCAGTACTTTTACATAATCAATTTTCAACTGCTGGTATTCTCATGTTTTATTTAATTTAGTTAAAGAACAAACTCTGCATTTAAATCTGTATATTCCTTGCTTAGACATATGATCTGAAGGAAAAAGATACTAGTTCAGTTTTAGAGACTCAGATTTGGATTATGATCCAAAAGACAGAGAGACAGACACACACACACACACACACACACGCCTTTTGATTAAAATATACTTAAATCTCATACTTACCTTCCAGACCAAGTCCAGGTATCTAAGTTTAGATAGTGCAAATCATTCATCCTAGTTTGCTAAAATAAAAGTGTGTTAAATTAGTCTGTGTTTTACATCCTTCATGGGCTAAAATTTTGGTTTTAAAATAAGTTCAGATTAAAAATAGACATCTCCATTTTACCAAACATCAGAAATTTATATATTGGGAAAAAATGCTAAGTGTTAATAAAATTAATCTAGAGCTACTCAATTAATTTATCGGGGGGGGCGGGGAGGAAGAAATGGGTTTAAACTAATAGGATTTAAAGGTTCAGAAATTTTAAAAACTTTTCTGGTTATGCACTGATATGAAGGATTCTCTTCACTAACCCATGATTCATAAATCATCATGATTCATGTATAGTCTGTTTACGGGATGGAAAATAAAAGTTACCGAACAGGATTTTAGTATCTTGATAATTTGAATAGTCTGTTGTTCCCCCGAATCAGAAAATAATTTATGTAAGTAGAATCACACATAAAAATACCATTTCCATGAAAACACTAACCAAAACACGTCCGCCAAAGATATAGCCCTTATTTCCAAGAATGGCACACGTGTGTGCAGCTCGGGGCTGTGGAGGAACTCCACCCTGCAAGCAGAGATGAGAAAACAGAATGCAAAACCTTGAAACATGTCTAAGGAAGTCCCACTCCTACGCTCAGTATGAGAAATACCTGACCGCCAGATCACGATTACCTCTGTAATTCAATAAAAATCCTAAGGCAAAATTTCATTCTGAGTAGTAATAATTATAGACAAACAGTGTTCTTCAAAAATGAAATTTAGGGGTGGCCCAGTCGGGGGGGGGGGTCTGCCTCTTGGTTTCGGCTGAGGTCATGATCTCAGGGTCCTGAGATGGATCCCTGCCTCCCAAGGGCACTCAGCAGGGAGTCTGCTTGAGATTCTCCATCTTCCTCTCCCTATGCCCCTCCCCCGCTCTTATGCATGCTCTTTCTCAATAAATAAATCTTTAAAAAAAATGAAACTTATTTACTCAGAGCTTTACTTTTTAAAGTGTTTTTCTTAACTACCTGACATTATTTAGCAAAATAAAGTTTCACGTAAATTTCAGCTTGAACTATAAAGATTTAAAAATCAAATTAAAAAGATTCTCTCTCTCTCTTCCCCCTTCCCTCTTTTCCCACACCCTTCCCCCACAGAGTTCATATTATGAGTGAGTAATACACAATGATCTCAGAGACTCTAAGAAATTACATCCGCCCCCTCAAACTCTTGGGAGTCTTAAATCCTCAATAAGGACTTCACTCTTGCCTTAAGCCAAACATTGCTTTATCACTTACTAAAACTCTTCCCATTAACTGGTAACACTTTTCTATACTTTATTTTGAAAAAATATAGATCTCTTTTCCAGAGAAGTTTGGATTGGTGGGAAAAGAGAGAATATAATGGGTAGATGAATGAATGAGATTTAGAGGAAAAATTTTCTGCATAATTTCCAAGTGTTCATGGTGGGTGCCTTTGTGTATGCATTTCATTCCAAGTTCTGAAAGAACTTTTTCAACATTTTCAGAGCATTGGCTCCTGAATGTGGGCACAGGACATTTAAGCTCTACAGCCAATATCATAACTCTCAAGATTTTTCAGGCTCACTCGAATTACTGTCCTGAAGCCAACACTGGAAGAAATAATTCAGATATTAACAATTTAACACTTATATAAGTGAGAAAGAACCTTTTGAAATTTGATTCTCAGTCATTCCAGCAAAACACAATCATTACCCCATTCCTGATCTGAAATTTTGGAAAAATTATTCTACTATATACACATTGATAATGAAATAAATACCAAACTTCTGTCAAGTGCATTTATTAGCCACCTAAAGTTTCTGAATAAACTGAGTTCACGTAATTCTAAACAAAAACAAAGAAATGGTGATCCCAGGGTCCTGGGATCGAGCCCCGCGTCAGGCTCTCTGCTAGGCAGGGAACCTGCTCCCCACCCCCCCACCTGCCTGCCTCTCTGCCTACTTGTAATCTCTGTCTGTTAAATAAATAAATTAAAAACAAAAACAAAAACAAAGAAATGGAATTTGCATTAATCTGTGTGTCTAATTGTCTAAGTAATGCTCAATGCTTATTAAGTTGCTTGAAATAGTGAAAACAACTCGAAGATTACTAGTATATTGCTCTTAAGGGGTAAAAATCCCATATAGAAAAAACACTTTCAACCTTTCCATTTTATAGATGACACACTAAATGGCTTATCTAAAGTATACAGCTCTTATAGGACAGAATTAGAATGCAAACCCAATTATTTTTGACTTTGACACCGATAATTGGTACACCCTCCATGCTGCCTTGTCTTTTGATCCCAATATTGGGAATAATGAAGTATTTTAAGAACATCTCTAAAAAATGAAGAGACATCCAGGCACAGCCATGTGAGAATTTTCAATAAAATATAAATATAAGAACTCATCAATAAAATATAAACAATATAAGAACTCATTTGAAGAAATCATCAGAGAAATTACACTGAAAATCTTGGTAAATATGAAATAGGGTTAGGTGTGTGTAAAATGTTGAAGAAGGCTATAGACTGAGGTAAGAAGAGAAAGAAGGAGCCCAAGAACTAATTACAAGCTACCTGAGCTCCCTTATCCTCAGGAGCACATTCTACTTTTTTTATTATTATTATTTTTTAAAGTAGGCTCCAGCCCAATATGGAACATGAACTCACAACCTTGAGGCCAAGAGTTGCATGCGCCACTGAATGGGCCAGCCTGGTGCCCTGACAGCAGCATATGCTACAAATATGCCTTCAAGAGCTGCAGACTCCCGGTTTTTCTCTAAAGAAGTAGAGGCAACAGATGCCTGAGAGAGGTCCAGGATGAGTTTCAGTAGATCCAGTCTCAACATGGTTTCTTGGCACCAGCTTGCGGACATAAAATTATCTGAATAGAGATAAAATGCTTTTATTTCATTAACAAAAGACATAAATCTTAAAATTCAAATGGATGTATGTCATTTGTGCATTTTTGTGGACAGTTTTGGTTTTGTCCCTTTAGCACTCCATTTGGCGCAGTTCTGGTGACCTATTGCCCACAATTCTCTGCTCTCCTAGGGTAAGCCCGAGACACGGGCCTAGCTTGTCATCTCTTTGGGAATAGGGACCAATGTAAAGAGTGGGAACCTGCCCAAATATGCAGAGTCCTCTTCTAAGACTAATTTATAGACCTTGAAAGAATACAGCACCAGTGGAAAGGACTGCCTGGATAGCCAGGACCATGTTCCCTCCTAAATGAGCTGGCTGGTCTGCAGTAGACAGAATGAAGCTAGAACACAAAGAGAAGCAAAGAGAAGTTGACGAAGAGCTATGGAAAATGTTGTGATGGTATGGAGTAACTTCCTCTAGCTCCTGAGGCCCTAGTCCCTACAGTTCTTCCACTATGTGAGCCACTCCAAAATATACCTTCCCTCTATGTAAAAATTAATTATGGCTTAAGCTAATTTGAATTTGGGTTTGCTCACTAGTTCATGAAAGAGAATAATAATGTATTTTTGTCATGCTTTAATTGTATGTAGACTTCAAGAGTATGAAATATGGGCTTTTCAAAATTATGGACTTGACTGTAAAAGGATTTAAAAAAAAAGATTTTATTTATTCATTTTTGAGAAAGAGTGGAGGAGAGAGAGAGAGAGCCCGTGTGCATGAGTTGGGGGGAGGGGCAGGGGAGAAGCAGACTCCCCGCTGAGGAGGGACTCTATCCCAGGATCCAGAGATCTTGACCTGAGTCAAAGGCAGACACTTAACTGATTGAGCCACCCAGGTGCCCTAAAAGGACATTTTAAAAGTGCCATCATTACATCATACTTGTGGGTAAAGGACAATGATGGTACCCACTTTGGAAGATTTTTCTAGACAACTTTAGCTAACCTGGAGAAAAATAGGGGATTAAAAATAAAAAGAGTATTAGTGATGGCACTTAAGGGATTATATGATTATTATTATTTTTTAAAAGTTTTTATTTAGGGGCACCTGGGTGGCTCAGTGGGTTAAAGCCTCTGCTTTCGGCTTGGTTCGTGATCCCAGGGTCCTAGGATCGAGCCCCGCATCGGGCTCTCTGCTCAGCGGGGAGCCTGCTTCCCCCTCTCTCCCTGCCTGCCTCTCTGCCTACTTGTGATCTCTGTCTGTCAAATAAATAATAAACAGAATCTTTAAAAAAAAAAGATTTTATTTTATTTATTTGTCAGAGAGAGAGAGAATGAGAGCGAGCACAGGCAGACAGTGGCAGGCAGGGTCAGAGGGAGAAGCAGGCTCCCTGCCGAGTAAGGAGCCTGATGTGGGACTCTATCCCAGGACGCTGGGATCATGACCTGAGCGGAAGGCAGCTGCTTAACCAACTGAGCCACCCAGGCGTCCCAAGGGATTATATGATTATAAACTCAATTGCTAAAATCCAAATAACTTAGCAAAAAAATTCTTTTAAGATATCAATGAATATACAAATACAAAGGTAATTTTTCCAATACTTACTTTAATTTCTGGTTGAAACCAATTCTGTGTCTTTGTATCAAATACATGAACATCATTATGCCATCCCCAGAATATCTGTTCTTCCTAAAACAGGAATTTTTTAAATATTTCAAAGCTTTTGTGAACTCTAGGTTATTGTAATAAATTTCATTGCATATTTACTGGTGAAGTAATAAACACCATTACAAAAATAAAGGTTAAGTGTTACCACAGTCATAAAGCTAAAGTACACACCCATGACTCATAAAGTGTGGCCTCCGGACTAGTCACAGCAGCCACCTGGCAACTTGTCTTCTCATAGGATTGCTTGCAGTGAGTCATAACTTTACTTGTTGATAATCTTCCAATTCTCTCAAAGAATAATCTCTTTTAAAGTTGCAGAGGACAGAATGACATTTATATTTTGCACTCTGTGTTCCTAGAGTACATGCTCAGAATTCCTAATCTTTACAATCAGGAACTTCAGTGGACCATGGTTCCTTTTTCCAAAAAGCTCCAATCACTTCTACTTAACGAAGCAATTAGTTCTTATAGGTCAAACTTGGGCTTACCCTCTAGTTTGTCTTCTAAGAGACAAAATTGTCAGCAGGGCAACCATTTAGCAATTACACTATATTTAGCATCTCTGGATTGTGGAGATCCACTATTCCTGCTTTAGCTTGCCTCTGTGTCAGTTTTATGTTCTATGCCAGAAATACATCATTATTTTTGTCCGAACTTGTCAGGTAATTTAAACACACTAAACAATTTACTTAATTTAAAATATAAATGCAATCTACTTTTACACCCAAAACTATGTGGTTCTTAGCCTAATGGTACTAGGAAAGAAAAAAAATGAGTAAAAATATGTAGATCAAAGTAATGGGAATTTATATTTTTGAAAATTATCAGTAATACTGGAAGTAACAAAATTTTAAGAGGCAAAAGATTTATACAATCTGAAGAGAAACCAGAGTATTAGTAACAAAACTTTAAAGATATTTTATTTTAAAAACGCAAAAATCTTGTAAATACAAAGATCTTTTTAAATACCCATATACAAAAAGATATATATGAAATGTACATATAGATGTACATTATAATGTACAATAATAATATATGCTAGTAAAAGGTAAAAGCAAAGAGCTAATATATTTGTTGATGCTGGGATCAATGGTTTCTAAAGTTATCTTTTAAAGGGTTTCATTTTCATGTCATGTCTTATTTCATTAGTAACAGTTTATTTTCTAGCCAGTAAGAATAAGTAGGAAAGGTAATATCACTACCAACCTACTCACTGTCAAACAGAGGTCAGCCTGAGCTATGAATAGTTCTGGTGGACACACCTAAAAGGAGATGTATTTCAACAACAGCCGTTCTGGTTATCTGTAAGCAAAGTTTTTCCAAGTTGTGCTAAAATCTCTACTTGGCTAAACAGGTACAAGTGATTAATAAAATAAGAAATTACTCTCCCAGTAGCCATGAAGGCTAATACCACTAGGTGAGAGAAGATGAGAGAAACTCGTCCAACTGAATCTAAATCCAAAAAAGAGAAAACACATTTTTTTTCATAGTGTCAATTGTGACAAGTTAAATTGAAAAAGACTGGACTCATTATTTCTAAAGACTTTAAAGTGATACTAAATTAGAGGAAAATGTAAACAGTGATTACCCAAGATGCATCATGAACATCAAAACAGTCTTGGAGTTCATTGTGTCTCCTACACCCATAGCCACCAAAATATATTAATCTGAAAAACAAATACAAAAGAACACACTTTAGAATTCTACTTCCAGTCCGTTCATCAAAAGTTGAAAGAGATCCTCTCTCTCACCCTAATAACCTAAACTAGCCAAGTAAACGAAAAAACCATAGTTAAAAAAAAAAAAATCAAAGAGAGAAAGGAACAAAGAAGTCTAAATGAACTATTCCAAAAAGCAATGAACTGTCAATAAAAGGGAAAAGACCCGTGTGTGGCTACTCTCATTCCTGGTATAAGAGCAAGAGGAAGAAGAATCCAGGATAGATAGAGTTCGTAAAAGAAACCACCCAGATCAGGAGATCTGAAGGAAATACCTCAGAAGCATATTAAGTCATTATAGCACACAGGATGGCTGCCCTCAAAAGACCAAGGGAGGAGGTACAAGGCTGAAAAAGATTTCCCAAGGTACAGAAAGCAAAAGGTGTGACTGGAGAGCAAAGAGAACTTCCTGGTGACCCAAAGACCTCCCAATGAGGCTATGAAACAGGGAGAGATCTTCCAGAGTTCTCAGGGAGGGAACAGTGTACAGAGTACAGTTGAACTTCGTTAGATAATCTGCAGTGCTCAAAGGAGAGTCATGACCTTGCCTCAAAATATTTGAAGGCAATTGTACAACAGTTGCAACAGTTGCAACAATTCCAAACACAAATCAACTATGAATGAGACTGACTAAACTACCACTGACTCTAGCAGCCCAAGAAAAACAGAAAGGCCATGTCCTTTTCTGGAAATAAATATTTTTCTCTAAACCTTATTATTCTTTCATAGAGAATGTCTGGAATGTGGTGAAAAAATTACAAGATACATGAAAAGGCCAAAAAAAAAAAAAAAAAGTGACCTATGATTAAGAGAAAGGTCAATATTAGCTGACCCCAAGGTGGCCCAGATAGTGGAATGATCAGACATGGCATCTACAATAACTATGATAAAGATGCCAACAGATCTAGTTTGTAACAAGTGGAAAACATGCAAGAACAACAGAGCAATTTCAGTAGAGATGTGGAACCATGAAAAAGAACTGCTAGGGGCACCTGGGTGGCTCAGTGGGTTAGGCTGCTGCCTTCTGCTCAGGTCATGATCCCAGGGTCCAGGGATCAAGTTCTGCATGGGGCTCCAGTCCCGCATGGGGCTCCATGCTCAGTGGGGAGCCTGCTTCTCCCTCTGCCTGTGCTTCCCCCTTGCTTGTGCTCTCTCTATGACAAATAAATAAATAAAATCTTTAAAAAAAAAGTATCCATATTAAAACAAAGAGAAGAAAAGAGATTGGGTGGGGGGAGTGGGAATCCAAGGAGCCCAAGCTCTGTGGAGCAATACGAAATGGTCTTCTATCATATAACAGGAATCCCAGGAGAAGAGACAAATAAACGTCTAGGAGAAATGTTTGATAATTACTAAGAGCTTCCTGAAACTGATGAAAGATGTAAACCCACCAACCCAAAAAGCTCAGTGCACTCCAAGAAGGATAAATACAAAGGAAACTACAAATAGGAACCTCAGTGAGGAGCAAAAATTAAAAAAACAGATAAAGAAAAGCCAGAGGAAAAAAAATACATACATGGGGGAACAAAAACATGAACGAGAGTGAATTTCTCATGAAGAAAAATGGAGGCCAAAAGCAATGTAAAAAAATCTTTAAAGTGCTGAAAGAAAATAAAAATGTCAACCAAGGGTGGAGGAAAAAAATCACAAGGGAAATTAAAAATTACCTAGAAATGAATAAAAATAAAAATACAATAAAACAAAACTTATGTTATGTAGAAAAGGTGGTGCTCAGAGGGAATTTTATAGCTGTAAATGCCTACATATTTTTTTAAAAACATCTCAAATCAATAACATAACTGTATACACTAAGGAACTAGAAAGAGAAGAGCACACTAAACCCAAAGATAATAAGAGGAAGGAAATCATGAAAAATAAAGGAGAATAAGCAAAACAGTGAATAGAAAAATAGAAAAAAACAACAAACCAAAAGTTGGTTCTTTGAAAAGAACAACAAAATTGACAAATCTTTGGCTAGGTTGACAAAGAAAAAAGGAGAGAAGACTCAAAGCACTAACACTGGAAATGACAAGAAGGGACATTACTATCAACATTACAGAAATTAAAAGGATTATAAGAGAATACTACAAAAACTATGTCAACAGATTGGATAAGTTAGATAAAGCAGAATAGTTTCTGAAAAGATTCTATAAAAAATGGCTTATGAAGAAATAGGAAAACTGAATAAACGTATATAATTGAGTCAGTAGTCAAAAAAATCTCCCCAAAAAAACAAGCTCAAGGCCAGATAGTTTCAGTGGTGAACTATACCAAACATTTACAGAACAATCAATACCAACCTTCTCAAAGTCTTCCCCCCAGAGAAAATGAAGAGAAAAGAACACTTACTAACTCACTCTATGAGGCCAGCCAACCCAAAACATTAGAACAAAAAAACCCTGCCTATGTCTGATAAGAGATTAATATCCAGAATAATTAAAGAACTCCTATAACTCAACAACAAAAAGACAAACCAATTTTTAAAAATGGGCAAAGGACTTAAATAGACATTTCTCCAAAGAATATATACAAATGGCTAATAAGCATATGAAAAATGGTCAAACCATTAGTCCCTGGGGAAAACCACAATGAACACCACTTCACACCCATTAGGATAGCTATTATTTTTAAAAAAGAAAGAAAGAAAGAAAGAAGAACAAGTGTTGGTAAGGACATAGAGAAATTAGAATCCACTACACTGCCAGAGGAAATAGGATATGGCACATTCATTGGGGAAAAACAGTTCAGTGCTTCCAAAAAAAATTAAACATAGAATTACCATATGACCCAGAAATTCTACTCTTAGGTATATATCCAAAAGAATTGAAAACAGGGACTCAAACAATACTTGAAAGCCAATGTTCATAGCAGCATTATTCACCACAGCCAAAAGGTGGAAACAAAGCAAGTGTTCATCAGATGAACAGATAAATGCACACAATGCATATAATGGAATGTTATTCAGCCTTAAAAAGGAATAAGTTCTAATATCATACTACAACTTAGTGAACTCTGAAAATATTTTAAGTGAAATAAGCCCAACACCAAAGAACAAATATTGAATGATTCCACTTCTGTGAACTATCCATAATAGGCAAATTCATGGAGATAGAAAGTAGATTAGAAATTACCAGAGGCGGGGAGAAAAGAGAATGGGGAAGTACTGCTTAATGGGTATAGAGTCCCTGTTGGGAGTGATGATAAATTTGGGAACTAAATAATGTTGATGGTTGCACAAAATTGTGACTATAATTAATGCCATTGCATTAGACATTTAAATATGGTTAAAATGGCACATTTTATGTTATATGTATTTTATCATGACTTTATCATGTCATGATAAAGGTGTAGTAAAAAGTAAGTCTCTCTCCTACTCTCAATCACTCAGTCTCCCTATCTAGGGCAAATACTGTTTCCCATTTCTTGTATATATGAACAAGAAAAACTTCAAAAGACCAAAAATACTTTGTAGAGTTGGGATCAACTAAGTCTAAGATACAAAAGAACTCATCATAAAGAAAAGATTGGTAAATTAGACTATACTGAAATCAGATTACATTATTGAGAGAATGAAAAGATACATACCCAATAGAAATATTTACCATATGTACCAAAATACATAGAAGAATGTTCATAGTTGTGTTACTCTAAAGAGTCAAAAAGTAGAAATGCCCCAAATGTTTATCAACAGTAGCATGAATAAATATTTTGTAGTATTTCATGAAATAGAGTAATATACAGGAAAGAAAACAAACCATAGGTACATATGACATCATGAATGACTCTCAAAAATATAATTTCAGTAAAAGGATAAATTCTATAGGATGCCATATCTAATATAAAAAATTAAAAAATAACTAATTTAGGATACTAAAAGTCAAGATAATGGTTTCCTTCAGCAAGGAGGATGAGCATAGTGATTATGAGTGAACATAATCAAGGATTCTAGAATATTGATGATGTTGTTTCTTTACTTGGGGGGGAGTTCATCTTGTGATAATTATTTAAGGTATACATTCATGATTTATAGTCATCCTATAAGAATGTTCTGTAAAGCTTCAATATCTACACTAGGGAAGTATTTGTACATTAACCAATCAATGTAACAGAATAGAAAACTCAGATCAAAATACCAGTGAAAATTAGGTGAATATATGATAGAAGTAGGGAAATAACTGAGTTACAGACAGGTAGCCATTCAAAAAAAGATAAACCTGGATCCATATCTCATAACTATTCACAGACTAAGTTCCAAATGAATCTACAATTTAAATGTAAAAAATAAGAAAAAAGGGGTTGAAGGCTGGGGTAAATGGGTGATGGACATCAGGGAGGATATGTGTTACAATGAGCACTGGGTATAAGACTGATGAATCACAGACTTGTACCTGTGAAACAAATAACACATTATATGTTACTTAATTTAATTTAAATTTAAAAAATAAAAAAATAAATGTAAAAAATAAAATGACAAAAGTGCTAGAGGAAAATATATAGGTAAATTAATATATAACCTTTTAATCAAGATTTCAAGATCAGGAAGCCACAAAAGATAAAGATAAAAAAGGAAATTACTGATAAACTTATCTAATAAGTTTCAAAAATCTGTTTAATGCATGCAGAACACATTAAGTAAACTCAAAAGACAAATGACAAATTGGAAAAATATTGTCATATCGTATCATGGTCAAACACTAATTTCCTTAATATATAAATAACTCCTAGAAATCAAGTTTATAAAAAGGAAAACTCAAATAGGAAATATTACCAAAGGATACAAACAGTACAGAGAAAAAGAAATAAAAATTGCCCTTAAACATATGAAAATACATTCACACCCACAAAAAATATTTTTCAGTGAAAATGCAAAAATAAGACTGAGATATTTCTCATCTGTCAGTCTGGCAAACAAACAAACAAACAAACAATTGGAGTTTGCTAGCAAACTCTTGGCAAGACTATGGAGAAACAAGCATTCCATTGTTGAGAATGCAAAATGGCCCCACTTCTAAGGAGGAAAAATTGGCAGAATCTATTGCTATAGATTTGCGTTCTCCTTTCTTATGTTTAAGTCCTAATCCCCAGGATCTCAGAATGTGAACTTATTTGGAGACATGTTCTTTACAGAAGCGATCAAGTTAAAATGAGGTCCTTAGGGGAGGCCATAATCCAGTATGACTGGTGTCCTTACATAAAGGATAAACTGGAGACAGACACACATACACAGACAAACACTCTGTGAACATGCAGGTGGAGGTCAGAGTGATGCCTCTACATGCTCAAGAACATCAAAGATTGCCAGCAAATCCACCTAAGTTAGGGGACAGGCATAGGATAGATACTTCCTCTAAACCTAGAGAAGGAATCAATCATGCTGACATTTTAATCTTGGACCTCCAGTTTCTAGAAACATGAGAAAACACATTTCTGTTGTTTAAGCCACTTAGTTTATGGAATTTTGTTACAACAGCCTTAGCAAACTAAACATTTGCCAAAGTTATAAATGCAATCTCATTTTATCCAAATGGATAGATCTGCAATCATTCATACACACACACACACACACACACACAACACACACAGAGTCATTAAAGCATAGTTTGTAATAGCAAAGGAACTGAAATAAGTATTGTTTTGTTTATACCAAATAAACTATGGTATATCCTCAAAGGGATACTATGCAGCTATTAAAAGAAAGGAAAGAAAAGAGAAAGACAAGGAAGGGAGGGAGGGAGGGAGGAAGGAAATCAGCTTTCTCACTCAAGATACAGAAAGATGAAGATCTCCATGGTATACCGTTAACTAATGGAAGCAGCAGGGTGCAGAAGAATGTAGAGTACACAGCCATTTGTGTAAGGAAGAGAGAGAAAAAAGGGATACATGCATACACTCTTACGTATTTGCTTCTATTTGCATAAGGTAACACTGATGGCAGTGGTTTCCTATTTGCATCTTGGACACACCTGAGGAGTTTCAAAATATCATAACCCCAGAAATGACTATTTAATTGGTATGAGGTATCACCTAGGCTTTGGAATTAAAAAAAAAAAAATCCTCAGGTGATTCCAATGGCAGACCAGTTTGGGAACCACTACTCTAAGAATACAAGATTATTTGTGTATGGTGGAAGGGAACAGAGTGGATGGGGATGGGGTGGAGCCAGACCTTTCACTACCGACTTTTTAATAAGGTTTCAATTTTTGAACCTTGTGAATGTGTTAACTATTCAGGAAGTTTAATTAAATGATAAGTTTATTTAAAAAAACAGATAGTTGCTTTCACGATGCTTATCTTTATGACATGGCTCTTATCCAGGAGGCGGAATTGCTATTACCAACAGGATCAAAACAAGTTTGTAATTATACCTTGAAAAAAAATACAGACTTTCAAGTTTTCTCTATTTCGGCCACTGGCGGTAACCCTTACTTAAGTGTAGTTAATGAGATGATTTTGCTGCATTACCTGTCTTTATATACCCAGCAAGAAAGTTTATCACGTGGTGTGGGTGGTTGTCCTTCAAAACTGGTGATTTTTTCCCAAACGTAGGTTCCATCTCTTGTTCGCAAATTAACAAAATAAAGCTTTTAAAAGAGGAGAACACCATTAGCAGAGAGGGCATTTAAAAATTAAGTCTGTGTCTGAGGGATATGTGATCCAAGAATTAATAATATTTCCCTATTCTCTTTAAAAGTAAGATTTTTCATTGTAAAGTTAATAAAATTAGACTGTGTTTTAGAAGCAAAAATGACATGTGAGACATCCTGAAATGGATCCTGTCCCATCATGCTCTGCCCTATAAGACACCAACTAAGCATGGAGCTAACTACAAAGCAGAAAGACATGGAAGAAGAGAACACAATGGCTGCATATTCCCTCTATTTTTAAAACTCTGTAAGCTCAAGATTTTCTATTTTTATCTTCTTTTTTAAATATGTGGAAACTTGTGAGAATAAGTGACACACTAAATATTACATTTTGCTGCATTCCTGAATTGAAAGAAAGTATTACTCGATTGCTGTATCCTTTGTCATCATATCCTCCAAAAACGTACAGCTTTCCATTAATGCAAGCACCACAACTTCCTGACATGGAGGTAGGCAGTTCTCCTTCCATGAGGTGCATGGTCCTGCAGCAAGAATAACATGCAATTCCATGACTTTTTAGAAAGGCAAATTAAAAATTCCCTTTGAACTCCATGAGTACTCTTTCAATGACAACTGTCACTGACAATTACAATTGAAATGCCATGGTAGCCAATACTGTAAAAACCCTAAGATCCATGGTAAAGATTTTCCAGCCTATCGGAAAAAAAACTGCAGAATCATCTTGTATCACTAGAATTGGGAATTAATTGGTAGAACAAAGCAAAGCCTTCTGGGGCAGTCTCAGCCTTCAGAGGAATGGCAAATGGCAAAGAGCAGAGAGACGAAGGGAGCAAGGGAAAGAAAGAGCCAGAGAGAATAAAGCATTCAAAGAAAAAGAAAGGGAGACAATAAATGTTGCAATATGTTCTAAGTTTGGTCTTAATTTCCCTGTAATCTATGAAAATATTTAAAACGATATTAAGATTGGACATTCTGGGGCACCTGGGTGGCTCAGTGGGTTAAGCCACTGCCTTCGGCTCGGGTCATGATCCCAGGGTCCTGGGATCGAGCCCCAAATCGGGCTCTCTGCTCAGCAGGGAGCCTGCTTCCTCCTCTCTCTCTGCCTGCCTCTCTGCCTGCTTGTCATCTCTCTCTGTCAAAAAAAAAAAAAAAAAAAAAGACTGGACATTCTGCAATTGAAAATTACTTACCATAATGCACTATCAATATCATAGGTCCAAATTTCATCATTAGGCAAATATACTTCATTGTCTTCAATAGACTAAAAACAGAATACATAAAATTATGTTTATCAATTACACAACAACAATTAAATAGTTCCTCAGGATGGGAAAACTGCGATTAAGATGCTGCAAAATAGAAAAACATAAACAGGCTCCAAGATGGGTTTTTCAATTTAAATGAAGATAGATCAAAAAAGAAGGGGGAAAAAGACATCTTAAAAAAGAAGGGGGAAAAAGACATCTTCTAAGAACAAGTGGCAAACAAGAAACTTCTAGAATACAAAATAGCAAGTATATGAGTCTCAAGGAAAAGACTCAGGGCAATTAAACCTTACAAAAGGGATTCTGAGTAAGGGAAAATAGCAAAATAATAACATTCTGAGCAGAACACCAAAGACTACAAAGTCAGGAAGAAAAAGAATATCAAAAAAGGACAATATGTTTTGGATGAAAGGAAGGAATTAAGAACGGAAATTTTTATAAGGTATATTTAGAGCACTATATCAGATATCTTGATTTACTGAACATATTTTTTGAGTGCCTACTATGTGCAAGGCATAGTGTTAGGTATTCATTAAATACAGACTCTAAGGATCAAGATAAATTTACCTAGTCAAAGTGACAACTCAGAATCTGAATAATCTCTAAAGAAGCTGATAACATAAACAGAACAGTACATTCTGACATTTATGATAAAAAGAGAAAAAAGAATAGAGAAACAATCTTATTTATATTAAGTCTAAAAACTTAGGGATTAAAACAAATCCTTATACAAGTTCCCAAATTTATTGGTCTGCAAAATAAATCAGAAAAGCTAGTTTTAAAAATAGCAGTTTAAGTATTTTTAAAGCTATATGATGCATATATTATTTATACACTAAATGTTTTCTCATTGGTTTGTTAAATTTTAGAAGATAGTATCTTGACTACCAAGTATCTGACTTCTACCACTATCCCACACACACACACACACAGAGCAGAAAATCATTCTGTTAATTCGAAGGAAAGCTGCATTCATGTCTGGTTGTAGAAGTCATATTAGATGGATAAGTAAGCACATAATTTTAAGAAGGAGTGTAGTAACCATATGATTCTAAGGTTTAACGGCATCAGGCTCCAGTAGCCTCATGCACACACTTTTACAACGGAAATATTACAAAAATAGATTCTGTCACTATTAATCCTTTCAGTGCTTCCCAGCTGCTCCCAGGATAGTCTGCAGTTCTTCTGATTCTGTACTGTACAGCATCTGCTACCCTCCCAAATCTCATCTTGCCTTTCATTCACTATGCTCTAGTCTTCTTTCAGTTGCTAAATTTCTGCAAATTCCTTGCTGCAACAGGGCCTTTATCTGTCCTCTTCTCTCTTCTGGACATGCTTTCCCAGAATTTGCCTGGTTAACTCCTCATTCTTTGGAAATCAGTTTAAATGTAATCTTCTGTAATCTCCTAGAATAAGGGTAAAGGATTAAGGTTCCTATTAAATGCTCTCCTACAGTACTCTATTTGCCCTTCCAAGTCCTTTGTCTGCATCGCATCCACTTACTACCACTAACCCATAGCTTCGTGAGTGCAGGGGTCATGTTTATCTTGTTCAAATTCTGTTCCCAGAGCCCAGCACAGTAACTGCACTTAAAAGGCAAATGTAATGTTTGTTGATTGACTGAGTGAATGGATACATGAATAATACTTGTTAAACTGACAGCAGGCTCATCTCAGCCTGATTAAAAAAAAACAAAACCTCTTTCACTGATCTTTAAATGGGGTGGTACAAAAGAAATAAATCAAAGAATTGAAAAATTTGGACTTAGATCCTTGTTTTCTGAGATATTTCATTCTTAAATTAACCCCTCTTTTCTACATCATCAAGTTTTCCTTCTCTACTAGATCATTCCTATAGATATCCAAATATGCCTTAATATCACTCACCTTTAAAACAAATAAACCCTCCCTTAACTCCTTCTCCTAATTCTTGGCTCTCTTCACAACAAAACTTCCATTCTTACTATAGTGAATGTCTCCACTGTTTCATCTGTCATTTTCTCATCAATCCAAATAAATCTGGCTTCTGAACCCATCATTCCACTAAAATTGTTCTGTCAAGATGAACCTAAAGAAGAAAATTAGTTAACTGCGTAATCTGGAAATATGGCCCAGAGAGATGGAATATACAAAAAAGAAGTTAAGAGACATTAAGAAAGAGAAGAACTTAGTCTAATCAGAAGTTCATTAACATGTAATAGAATGAGGAAGAGGCAATATTTGAAGAAACAAAGGGTGAGAATTTGGGGCGCCTGGGTGGCTCAGTGGATTAAGCCGCTGCCTTCTGCTCAGGTCATGATCTCAGGGTCCTGGGATCGAGTCCCGCATCGGGCTCTCTGCTCAGCAGGGAGCCTGCTTCCCTCTCTCTCTCTGCCTGCCTCTCCGACTACTTGTGATTTCTCTCTGTCAAATAAATAAATAAAATATAAAAAAAAAAAGGGTGAGAATTTAGTAAAACTGATGAACATCATCAATCCTTGAGATCTAGGAAGTCCTAACAAGATCTAAGCATACATAAACAGAAATCCATACCAAGACACATCAGTAAAACAATAGAACATCAAAGAAAAATATATATTCTTAAAAACCACCTGATAAAAAACAAATCACCTTCAAACAAATGGCAACTAATGACTGAATTCCCATGAGTAACAACCAAGGATTAGCCAATGTGTTTAATGAAAAGAACTGTCACCGTATAATTCTACACCCAGTAAAAGAATATATTTTAGGAGCACCTGGGTGGCTGAGCCAGTTAAGTGTTTGCCATCGGCTCAGGTCGTGATCCCAGGGTCCTGGGATGGAGCCCCACATCGGGCTCCCTGCTCAGTGGGAAGCCTGCTTCTCCTTTCCCTCTGCTGCTCCCCCTGCTGTGCTTCCTCTCTCTGTCAAATAAATAAATAAAATCTTTAAAAATATATATATATTTTAAGAACCAAGGTAAAATAAATTTTCAGGCAAACCAAAGTTGAGACAGTTGGCCAATAACCCTCATTTAAAGAAATTCTAATAGCTATGTTATTTCAGACAAAAGAAAAATGATCTGCAATTAAAGATCTGAGATGTGATAAGAAACAGTATGACAAGATATCGGTAAATGTGTGGGTAAATTTAGACCGTAAAAAGGGTTAAATTTTTTTTTTTAATGTTTAATTTAAGGGGAGGGAAACAGGATAAGACTACCTAGGAAAAGGGGTGACTGGACTTGAAATTTTCTAAAGTACTTGAACTCTCTGGGAAGAAAGAAAACTATTACCTTTGAACTTTGCCAAGTATTCATGTTGAAATAGAGTAGCTACTACACAGTTAGAAATAAATCATAATTTCTACACAAAGACAAAAAAAAGTGTAAAGAGAACCAAAAAAACCCCTTAAACAATTCTTGAAATGAGAAAGTTGAGAAGGAGGAGGAAGAGAAACAGAGAGAGGTAAATATAAAACATATCTGGGGAAGCTTGGGTGGCTCAGTCAGTTAAGTGACCAACTCTCGATTTCAGCTCAGGTCAGGATCTCAGGTGGTGAAATGGAGCCTCACATCAGGCTCCACACTGGGCATGGCACCTGCTTAAGATTCTCTCTCTGCCCCTCCCCCACCCCACTCCTGCTCCCCTTCTTTCTCTCAAAACAAACACAAAACCAAAAAAAAAAAAAAAAAACCCACATCTGGGGACACCAGGGTGGCTCAGTGGATTAAAGCCTCTGCCTTCGGCTCAGGTCATGATCCCAGGGTTCTGGGATCGAGCCCCGCATCAGGCTCTCTGCTCAGCAAGAAGCCTGCTTTCCTTCCTCTCTCTCTGCCTGCCTCTCTGCCTACTTGTGATCTCTGTCAAATAAATAAATAAAATCTTTAAAAAAAAACCCACATCTGGTAAAAATAGTATATCAGAATCACATTAAGTATAAATTGGCTAAATAAACTCTTCAGATAAAATATACAGAGTGCCAGGTTAGACAGAAACAAAATCCAGTTATTTTCAGGTTATAACACACACATCTAAAATACAAAGATACACACAATTACCATCAGAAGATAGAAAAAGGTATACCATGCAAACATTAACCAAAAGAACACTGGTGTAAATGTATTGAGAAAACAGATTTTAAGGCAAGTAATGTTTTAAGGCAATACAGAGTGAGGGGATCATTACAAAATGATAAAACATTCAATTACCTAGGTAAAATAATTCTAAAGTCCTATATACATTAAAAGATAGCTTAAAAAACATTAAAGTAAAAACTGACAGGACCACAGGAAGAAACTAACAAATCTAGTCAGAGTAGGAGTTTTTAATGCCTGTTTATAGTCACTGATAGAATAGGAAATAAAATAAGAAGGATATAAGAGATTTGAACCACACGATCAGCAAGATTGATAAAATAGGCATATATAAAACACTTCACCTGATCATTAGAATATATATTCTTTATAAAAACAAAGGTATAGGGGCACCTGGGTGGCTTAGTTGTTTAAGCAACTGCCTTGCACTCAGGTCATAATCCCAGGATCCTGGGACAGAGCCCCACATCAGGGAGCCTGCTTCTCCCTCTCCCTTTGCCTGTCCTCTCCCCATGCTTGTGTGCATGCTCTAACATTAAATAAATAAAATCTTTGTTTAAAATAAAAGAACTAAGATACATTTATGAAAACTGATCACATGCTAGTCCTGAAAGCAAGCCTCAACATATTCCAAAGGACTGGCAACAAAGATAAGCACATTCTGAGTATAACACAATTAAGTTAGAAATTAATAACAGATACCTATAAAAATAACATAGAAATTTAAAATATTTTCCCAAACATATGGGTTAAATAAGAAATAATAGCGGAAAGTATAAAATATTGGGATTATAAAATAACAAAATACTGCTCATCAAAATGAGGAAGACAGCTAAAGAATTTTAAGAATTTAAAAGAATTTTAAAATCTCAAAAAGAATGAGTTAAGCATCCAACACCAGAAGTTCAAGAACTAACAACATAATAAACCGATAGAAAGTAGGACATGAAAGGCAGACATTAATAAAATAAAGAAACACAAAAGAGAAGATCAAATAAACCAAAGCTGGTGGTTCATAAGGCTGATAAGCCTCTGGCAAAATTATTCAAAAAAGGAAAGAAAGGAAGTTGCTATTAAATGATTTTAGGAACAGAAAAAGGGATATACCTATAACTACTACAGAGATTAAATAGAGGGTATTATGAACAACTTAGATTTATGCCAAGAAAAAAATTTTTTTTTAAAGATTTTATTTATTTATCAGAGAGAAAGGGAGAGCAAGCACAGGCAGACAGAATGGCAGGCAGAGGCAGAGGGAGAAGCAGGCTCCCCACTGAGCAAGGAGCCCGATGTGGGACTCGATCCCAGGACTCCCAGGACGCCAGGATTATGACCTGAGCCGAAGGCAGCTGCTTAACCAACTGAGCCACCCAGGCATCCCTATGCCAAGAAAATTTAAAACTAAATGAAATAGATAGATTCCTGGAGCTAGTAATGGGGGGTGAGGGAACCTTACCAAATTTGACTCAAGAAAAAAAATGGAAAATCTCAACAATCCATAGCCTTAAATAGATTGAATCTGAGATTTAAAACCTCCCCTACAAAGTACCAGATGGCTTTATAGATGAGGTCTTCCAAACATTCAAAGAATAATTAACTCTTTCTTACAAAAACCATCCCAAAAATAAAAGAAGGAACAATACCGAATCCACTTACAAAGGGATGTATAAATCCTCCCTCAATGAGACAAACCATAAGAGCCTCTTAATCTCACAAAACAAACAGGGTTGCTGGGGAGAGCGGGAGAAGGGAGAGGGTGGTTGGGTTATGGACATTGGGGAGGATATGTGCTATGGTGAGTGCTGTGAAGTGTGTAAGCCTGATGATTCACAGACCTGCACCCCTGGGGCTAATAATACATTATGTGTTAATTTAAAAAAATAAAAAAATTTTTAAAAAATCCTCCCTCAATAATTAGCAAACTGGACCCAGTAATGTATTTTTTAAAAATTATATTAACTTACATTTAACCTAGAAAATGCAATATTGGTTTAGCATTATAATACTATTACTATATATTATCCTGTTAAAAGACTAAAGGAGATAGGGGCGCCTGGGTGGCTCAGTGGGTTAAAGCCTCTGCCTTCAGCTCAGGTCATGATCCCAGGGTCCTAGGATCGAGCCCCACATAGGGCTCTCTGCTCAGCAGGGAGCCTGTTTCCTCCTCTCTGCCTGCCTCTCTATCTACTTGTGATCTCTGTCTGTCAAATAAATAAATAAAATCTTAAAAAAAAAAGACTAAAGGAGAAAAAATATGTTTATCTCAGTATGATGCAGAAAAATCACTTTCCAAAATTCAACAGCCATTCATCGGAAATTAGATGGAAGAAAACTTCCTCAATTTGAAAACGGTTATCTACAAACAAATAAACAAAACACTAACACAAACATCAAACTTAATGGTTAATAGTTGAAAACTACCCTTCTGAGATTAGAAACAAGAAAAAAAAACAGCTGCTATTTAACATTGTACAGTGCAGTAAAGAAAATTAAAGGAATAAAATTTGAATGGAAGAAACAAAACTGTCATCACTTGCTCATTATATGACTATCTACATAGAAAATAAAAAGAAAATTAACAGATTAATTATGAGAATTAATGTAAATTAAGAAAGCTTGCCAGAATCAAAAGTATTCAAGGTTGATTGTATTTCAAAACACCAGCAATAACCAGAGAATTTAGTTATAAAAAAATTAACAATAGAAATAAAAAATACAAAGAAATAAATACACAAAAGATATACAAGATCCCTATGAAAACACTGTAAAACGTTATCAAAAGACATTAAAAGAAATCCTGAGTAGAGAGATATACTATATAATTGGAGAAGACTCAATTCCACAACATGTCTGTCACCCTTCTATGATCTAATGATTAAATACAGTAACATAAAATTTCAATAGGGTACTTTATTTGACAATCTCACTCTCAAGTTTATACAGATGAGGAAGCACTGAGAAAACAATTACACAGTTCCTCTAAGAGTTAAATGCAGAATAACCATGTGATCCAGCATTTCAACTCCTAGGTACTCAAAAGAATTGAAAATAGGGGCTCAGCTATTTGTATGCCAATTTCATAGCAGCATTATTCACAGTACACAACCAATGGCAACAATCCAAGTATCCCATCAGCAGATGAGTGGAAAAGCAGAATGTGGTACAGACATACGATGTATCTTATTCAGCTGTAAAAAAGAGTGAGGTTCTTATACATACTATAACACAGATGAACCTTGAAAACATTGTGGTAAGTAAAATAAACCAGACTCAGAAAATACTGTATTATTTCAATTCTTTATAATATCTAGAAAAAGGCAAATTCATAAAGACAAAAAGATTAGAAGTTACAGGGACTGAAGAAAGGAGTATGAGTTATGGCAGAATGAATACAGAGTTTCTGTTTGGAGAAATAAACAATTTTGGAACTAGACAGAGGTAACATTGTATAATGTTATGAATGTAATTAATGCCACTGAATTGCACACTAAACTATGAGCTAAAATGGCAAATTATAAGTTTTACATATTTTACTGCAAAAATAAATAGTAAAGAAAACTACAAAAGCACAAAAGGCTCTAAAAAGACAAAATATCCCTGAAGAAAAAGACAGAGTGGGTATTTAAACTTCTAATTTAACATTTAAACATTTAAGCTTTTAATAAAGCTATTGTAATTTACATAATGTGGTTCTGTCAAAAGAATAAAGAGATAACTGAATATAATAAAGAACCTAAAAACAGATCACACATACATGAAAAGCTGATGTGTGATAGATTGAGTTTGCACATTAGCATGGAAAGGGGAACTATTTAATATATGACACAAGGACAATTGGTTATCCATATAAAAAAAATAATGAAACTGGATCCCTATCTTAAACCAATTAAGCAAACAAAAAATTCAGATTAAAAAAGGGTTGTGGGACACCAGGGTGGCTCAGTCAGTTAGGCTGCTGCCTTCAGCTCAGGTCATGATCCCAGGGCTCTGGGATTTCTCACATCGGGCTCCTTGCTCTGCAGGGAGCCTGCTTCTCTCTCCACCTCTGCCTGCTTATGCACTCACGCTTGCTCTCTCTCTCTCTGACAAATAAATAAAATCTTTAAAAAATAAAAAAGGGTTGAAACGATGGCAAAACTGAAAACTGTTTAGAAGACAATATAGAAAATTTTATGATCTCCATATTGTTGAAGATTAAAGATGCAGAATGCACAAACCATTAAGGAAAAGACTGAAATTACATTAAAATGACGAACTTGTGTTGAATAAAAGACAATCATCCAGAAAGCCCAAAGACAAGCTACAAACTGAGAAGATCTATTCAATTCATATAATTATATACTTAAAGAATTCCTACAATCAGTTTGAAAAAAACAAATAACCCAAATAGACAAATGAGCAAAAGATATGAATCGCCATTTTTACAGAAGAGGAAATACAAATAGTTTATAATAGTTCATAGGAAAAGACACTTAACTGTAATAGTAATCATAGGAAAGCAAATAAAACAATGAAATATGTCACACTCACTGGATTGGAAAAATATTTCAGGCCAGATGGTATCAAATGTTGTCAAGGATGTGGAACAAGGAGGAGGCTGATGGGAGTGCAAATTGATACAAATATTTGGGAAACAGTGACATCTCTGAGTAAATTTGGAGATGTGGATGCCCAGTGACCCAGCAGTCCATTCCTTGGTATGTGCCCTAGAGGGTACGCATGCTCTTGTGCACGTATAAATAGGAGACATGTTATAAAAATGTTCAGTCTAGCACTCATTAACAATACCAAAAAAAAAAAAAAAACCCAAAACATTCAAATATTCAACAATAGTGGAATAGATAAATTGCAGTAAATTCACACAAAAGAATATTGTACAGGACAGACATCAGGTGAGTGAATTCAGGGGTGATTTTCAAGATATTTAACAACCAGGCAGCATGGAAACTGACGAATCAGAATGGACATCAAGTCAAAACTGGTACAGCCATGCAAGGGCACAGTAGCCAAATACAAGCAATGTGTGAATCTAGAACACATACATTTACTAAAAGAATTAAGTCACAAAAGAAAATGTATGCTAGGATTCCAAAACCAAATAATATACTGTTTAGAGATAGACATGTGTGTGGCAAAACTATAAAGAGTGATTAACTAGAAATCAAGATACTGGTACCCTGTTGGGTGGCAGGAGCATTGTAGTAAGTGAAAGACAAACAAAACTTCTAAGGTACTTGTTCTCGTCGATTTCTTAATCTGGAAGTTAAACATGTTTGACTTAAATGATACTTATTTTACATGTCCTTTTTGTACATACGTTTTAAATTTTAACATTAAGATTCTAAAATTTTCAGAAGTGAATATGAAGTCTCTCACAAAATCCTCAAGGGAAGCTGGAGAACCAGCCTCTGATCTCCATGAGGAAGAGCAAGTTCTGAAATTGAGCCAGAGAACAGGACAGGTGAGCTAACCCATCACTGGGAAGCAACATGCTGCAGTTTGTAGCTCTGCCCTTTAGGTCAGGGACCTCCATCTTCCTATAGATTCTACTGCTGGTTAAGAATCCTCTTCAGGTCCTCGTTCTTACACCTTTACTCCAAGTCCAAATCTAGCAGATTGATCTGAGTCCAAGCCACTTGCCCACAACCTAGCTGCAAAGGAGGCTAGAAAAATGAGTACATGGCACCCAGCCTCTTTTTATAGGTGCCACGTAGACTAGATGCTGGGACTACAACAGGGAACAAAACCTCTATCTTTATAGAATTTACATTCTAGAGAAGTAGGTAGGAGGTAGTCAGACAACTACAACATATATCCCTAACAAGACATTTGATGGGCAATACTACAATAGAGAAAGGAGGTTCAAATTTTGGGCATCTGAAAAGAATAAGTGTCTTCCACATGACATGAACAGCCTATGTCATGGTGTAAGAGTATGTAAAGCAGAACGATTAGGTTAAAGAGAACACATACTTAAGGCTTTTGATACCCATCACTAAACTTCTCCTTAAAAAAGGTCATACAAATCTGTGCTCCCATTATCAGATTAATTAATTTCCTCATGTCTTCTCAAAAATTCTCTTTGATTTTGCAAATTGAAGAAGAAAAATCTCATTTTCAGTTGGGTTCTTTTGATTCATATTGTATTTCTTCTTGTGTAAGTTGCTTGTACATATCCACTGGTCAATTTTCAATGGAGATACTTTTATTGGTATATTTATAAATCTCTATTTTTGCCCATCATATATGTTGCAAATATTTTCCCCAGTTTGTCATTAGCCTTTTTACTTTATGCTGTTTAAAAGCATTTTTTTTTGCTTTTTTAAAAGTTTGATCTACCAATCTTTTTCCTTCATACTTTTACCCAATTCATTTTTCTTTTCTCAACTTAAGATTTTAAGAGTCACATATTTTCCTCTGATATGATATAGCTTAATTTTCCTACATTAACTCTTCAATCCATGGGATGCCTGGGTGGCTCAGTTGGTTAACCAACTGCCTTCGGCTCAGACTGTGATCCCGGAGTCCGGAGTCCGAGGATCGAGTCCTGGATTGGGCTCCCAGCTCCACGGGGAATCTGCTTCTCCCTCTGACCTTCTCCCCTCATGCTCTCTCACTGTTTCTCTCTAAATAAAATCTTAAAAAAAAAAAAAAAAGAAAGAAAGAAAAAAACAACTCTTCAATCCTAAGGCTTTAATCTATCATTTTCTCCATTTATTAAATAATTGTTTTTCCAGAATTAAAACGGTACCTTTTAAGTATAAAATAGTTTGGTATGCTAGGCTGTTTATGTAACTTCTTTTCCATTCCATCATGTTAACTCATCTTGCATCAGGAGCACTGCTGTAACTATTACAGTATTGTGGTATGTTTTAATATCTGGCACTGTAAGCCTCTCATCTTGATTCTTTTCAGACATGTTCTAAATTGATCTTCACTTTAAGTCCACATCCAGAACAGAAATACGTAGTTAAGCATATTTATGTACATATTTTTATAAGGAAAATTTCAGGGCAAAAATAATTAAGAGCGATTGTGTTATGGAAATAAAACCCTAAAAGGAAAGCATACCACCTACAAACATGCTAAACCCCTATGCTTTTCCTCCAAAATTTGGGAAAACTACTCAGAAATTCTCAACGTTCCTTGCAGCAGTACTAAAGTTTGCATGATACTGAAAGGATATGGAAGAAGTAGGTGCAAAAGAATATTCTGGCACCGATTCAAATATGCCACTTACTTTTTTCAGCACTTCCACTCTTACCTCTAGAAAGAGGTAGAACTGTTTTCTGATACACTATCCTACAGAATACATCTGACAACAGAGTAATGAGTAATCTAGACAGTTATCTGTAGGCCATTCAAGCTTCAGGATATATATTTATGAATTTTAACGCACATTGTTTTTTGTTAGTAAGGACGAAAACTGCAGCTATACAATCTGGAATTATTTGATCACTATTCTTCATTATTGACTACTGGATTACCTCCAGATTCCACGGCCTTTTAGCTATTTTCTGTTCAGAAGGATCTGAATAAAACAGAAGGATTCTACTTTTTCTCATGATATTCAGTGTCTCTTTCTTGCCTCCCATTTTTTCCTTCCACTCATGTCTTAGACATATTTTAGCTGCTAATCCCTGGAATTTAAAAAGTACAGGCATATCTTGTTTTATTGCACTAGCTTTACTGCACTTCACGGATATTGTGTTTTTTTGTTTTGTTTTTTTTTAAACTGAAGGTTCAAGACTTCAGTGGAGGAAGGAACTGCAGACATGATAGAAATAGCAAGAGAACTAGAATTAGAAGTGAAGCCTAAGTTGTTGTTATCTCATGATAAAATTTGAGCTGATGAGGAGTTGCTTCTTATGCATGAACAAAGAAAGTGGCTTCTTGAGATGGACTCTACTCCTGGTGAAGAGACTGTGAGATGGTGGAAATGACAACAAAGAATTTAGAATATTACATTTTCTATTCTTAATCAGGCAGCAGGACAGTTTGAGTACTGACTCCAGTTTTGAAAGAAGTTCTACTGTTGGTAAAATGCTATCAAAGAGCAACACATGCTACAAAGAAATCATTAATGAAAGCAAGAGTCAATTGATAACGCAAACTTCATCACTGTCTTATTCTAAGAAATTGCCACAGCCACTCAACCTTCAGCAACCACCACCTTGATCAGCAACCATTAACATCAAGGCAAGACCATCCATCGGCAGAAAGATTAAGACCTGCTCAAAGCTCAATGATGGTTAGCATTTTTTAGCAATAAGATATTTTAAAATTAGAGTATGCATATTTTTTAGACATATTGCCATTGCACATTTAATAGACTACAGTATAATGTAAACGTAACTTTTATATGCACTAGGAAACCAAAAAAATCATTTGACCTCCTTTATAGTGGTGGTCTGGAATCAAATCCCCAACATCCAAGGTATGCCTGTAGCAGACTCCAGTTAAAGCTGTAAAGCACTTTTCAGAGCAGTTCTAACAGCACTCTACTCATTGGATCAATAAATGGTCTACTCACTTACTACAACCTGAACACCTGGAATCTTATCAATTACACGATTTTCAAGATTAAAAGGAGATGAAAAATATTCAGACATTTCATTTGTAGACCCAAAAGAAATATACACTGTCACCAGATCTGAGATAGTGGATTACTTTTTTAAACGAGATTTTTTTCACTTAACTTTTACAATATTAAGAATCAATATAACAGAGGAAGTTTGGCACCTACATCTTCAAGTGGCAGAGCTCAAAAACAATTAAAATATTTCTTCTGCATAAAACCATCATTATATCTAGGCTCCTTTTCTATAAAGAACAAATGGTGGAAATATTAGACATTGAGAAAGCAGAGTCATCTAATTTATGTTAGTTTATCATGGAAAAAATAGCCTTTGGAAATCCAGTATACCTACCTTGGAATCTCCTGCCCTTGAGGTCAAATGGCCATTATTCATTCTCATTGACTCATTCTCTTTGACTCATCATGCTTATTTTTAATGGGGCTATTACTTACCTTACAGGGTATGGAAAAGATTATATAAGATTAGGGATGTGTAAGTTCCTAGCACATGCCAGGTATAGTAGGCACTCAAAGGTTAGTTCTAATTTTCCCCTCCTGATACTGCACCAAATTAAAAATAAACACACAAACAAAACAACAACAAAAACCGACTTGGATCTGAGAATCATTTAACAGAGATAGTATGTACTTTATTTCAGTGAGTGATTCAGTCATGTTACATCTGTCACATAACAGTATCGAGACAGTCAGAAAATGTAGGTTCTATTTCCAAGAGAACTTCCAGATGGCTTGCCTTTAAAAACAACAACAACAACAACAACAACAACAAAAAAAAACCTGTAAACCGAAGTGGTTGGCATATATTCCTGAACTGTTTTCTGGCTTTAGAATCCTTGGTTCTATAATCCTATGATTATAAAACAAAACAAATACACACATTCAAACCTCTCCTGTAATAAGCATTTAAGCAATTTTTAGCATATTGTTGCTAATATGCCTCTATTTTGAGGCTCGAAAAAACTTCGTAATTGCCCAATGATAAAGGAATGCCACTAAAAATCGCTTAGAAATATTCAAATGCTTCAGTGATTTCAATATTCCGAATCGCGCTGGAGCAATAGGGAAATATTTACAAAATAATAAACAGCACGGCGTCCTCGTCGTGCCTGTAAGTCTGCGCAAGCATTTAGAGATAATTAATCGCGCAGAGACGGACTTAGCGTTGGCCAGACCGGGGGTTACTGGACAGCTGCGGGGAGTCGGGGGGAGGTGGGCCGGAGAGTGGGAAGAGCCCCGGAACGCGGGTTTGAAGGCTTTCAAAGTGGAAGCAACGGCGGGGCGGCGACAAGCCCTGGCGCGGCTGGGAGACCGGCCGCCCGCGGAGGGACGGGCGGGACGCGGGGGGCGCCGGGCGCGCCGGACCCTGGCCGCGGACCGGCCCCCAGCCTCGGGGCCGGGTGTGGGCGGGCGCTCGGCGTCCGCTCGGGCCCAGAGGCCGGACGGGCTCCCGGCGCGAGTCCGCCCCGTCCCGCCTCTTCCCCTTACCACGTAGCCCCCCCACACGTAGAGGAAGTTTCCGTCCACCACGGCGCAGTGGCCTCTGCGCTTCTCCGCCACGCATAACGGCTGCGAGTCCGCCATCCGCGCCGTCGCCGGGTCCAGCCGCTGGGCGCGCCGCATCCCCTGCCCACGGAGCGGCCTCTCCTCCCGCCGGGCTCCTCCACGCACTAACGGAACGCGTCGAGGGTCGAGATTGGTGGGAAGGCGGAACGAGTGCGTCTGCGCCGTCCCGCAGCCCGCCCGGGAAGCCCGGCCCGGGGTGGCGTTGCGGGTTAGGGATGCTCGGGTCAGAGCAGTGAGGGGGGTGCCTTGGCTTCGGAGTCCTGCCACCTGCTAATTTCTTTCCGCTTGGGACCGCGTTGTTTTGGCAGTACAACCTCACCGTGTATCTTATTCCCTTGATAAATAGACTTCTGGTTCATAATGTTGCTGCTGCTGTGACATAATATATTAACTAATGCTGTGTGTGGGTTTCCTTTTCCATTCAACCTCCAGCAAAGACGGTTATCCACAAGAATGGAGGGTGTGTATCTGTGTTTGCATGTATTTATTAGAAATAAAGTAATATTTAATATATATCATATGTGTCTATGTATGTATATGTATATAATATACTAATTATATAAATCTATATATTATATAGTATATAATAATTACAATAGTGTAATGTATAATACACATATGTATATGACATAATATATTAAAATATAATGTATGTATATATATATATATACACAAATATATATGTATATATATATATAATCTCTTTGTTTTTCATTAGGGATTTTCTAAAACGTCTTCCAGCAAACTACAGCCTGGGGGCCAAAGTCACTCTGCCGCCTGCTTTTGTACTGCCCACAAACTAAGATGATTTTACATTTTTAGATGGTTGAAAAAAATCAAAAGAAGAATGCTGTTTTGTGACTCGTGAGATTGAGAAGATCAAATTTCATCATCTGTCCATGATGTTTTATTGGCACACAGCCACCCTAATTCAGTTAAACGTTGACTATGGCTGCTTTAACCCCACAACCACAGGGTTGGGTGGTCTGAGTTGAGCAGTTGCATCAACGACCATATAGCCCACACTGCTGGAAATATTGAGGGTTTGGCCCCCTACAGACAAAGATGGTGAACCCTTGTCATTAAATGATGCTATGGCCAGGAAGGAAGATGATAACTCTACCAGTGTCTGTAAATGCGCTTGTCCAGAATCATTCTTTGAAGAGCCTGTGGCTGCTCAAGACTCAGAATAAGTTCATTTATTCATTAGTCGGTATATATTAAGTACCTGGTTAATGTAGAGCATGGGTTTTCAGGCTCTATTGGACTGGAAACACTGAAGGACTCAAGTATTATTGACTCCCCAGAACCTAGTACCATGTAGATACTAAATAAATATTTGTTGACTAAATGAGCAAAAAGACAAAGTGAATTTTAAGATGAATAAAACATAGCTCTAATACAGGGGCTTCTAAGTCCAGTTAGAGGTAAAGATATATAAAGAAATAGATGTGGTGTAGGATGAAGAGTTGTATAGTTGAAATGTGGACAAAATACAGCAGAAAAATGGGAAGGAAAGATGCGATCTATTGAGGAAGGGGGTACACAAAGAGAGACACTTGAGTTTTCTTAAAAGTTGTATGAAGAGTTTAGTATGACTAGAATGATTATAGAGAGCAGCCAGGGATGAAGTTGAGACAGGAAGTCACGCAGTTTTGTTCATTATGCCAAGGAGTCTAAACTTTAACTGTCACCCAAAATGGTCTTAAGTGAGGAGTAAATAATAACTTAATTATTAGAACATTTACTTTGTTGGGGTGCCTGGGTGGCTCACGTGGTTAAGTGTCTGCTTAGGCTCAAGTTGTGGTCCCCAGGTCCTGGGATGGAGCCCTACACCTGGTTCCCAGCTTAGCGAGGAGTCTACTTCTCCCTCTCCCTCTGCCTCTTCCCTTGCTTATGCTGTCTCTGTCTCTCCCTCTCTCTCTTTCAAATAAAAAAAATAAATAAATATTTAAAAAAAAAAAAAAAGAAGAAAAAGAAGACTGCCTGTGTGACTCAGTTGTTCAGTGGCTGCCTTCAGCTCAGGTCATGATCCTAGGGTGGTGGGATCGAACCCCACATCAAGCTCCCTGCTCAGCGGGGAGCCTGCTTCTCCCTCTCCCACTCCCCGTGCTCCTAACTCTGTCAAATAAAAAAAGTTTTTAAAAAATTGAATTAAATTTTAAAAAAAGAACATTTACTTTGGATTGTGGGGCAAATGGGGGAGTCAAGACTGAAGACAGAAAGATGGGTAACATCCAGCACAGGTCTGGTGTACAGTAGGTACTCAGTAAATAGTGATAGCACTAGTAGTAGTTATTAATATATGTAACCCACATGCTCATGGTGGGTCTTTGTCCCAGGAACTACCTTTCCACCTGCAGTGGAGTTCCAAAGCCCTCTCCAAGATTTCTGTGAATTCTTAGGATTATAATCTCTTAGTCACTTATGCCTTTAAACTCCTCCTGCTACTGGAATAATTCTACTCACAGACTTATGGATCTTCTCCCTATGGAATGTGCTCTATCTCTTCTCTGATGCATTGTTCCCCGACATGACACTCAGAAGCCTACTGTACTTTCTTTCAAAACCCACTCTTAGGAGTCATTTGTATTTCTATTAAATTTTACCGACATGAAAGATAAGAGTAAAAAGACGATAGAGGCGGGATTTATATCATAGAAAGAAAATAATTCCAAACAGAACATTATATACCCTTGTTCCTCAAACTCCATTAGCCACACCATCATTGTGGCCTTTGTCAAAGATGAAATCAGACACTGGTTAAGGAGGTAAGGATAGATTTTTTTTTTTTTTTTCAGTAATAAACTACCGCTATAAGGAAGGGAGTCCAGTATGACCTGAAATCAACTTCGTGGAAACAGAAGGCTGGAGACTTTTGAAAGGCAGGGATGTGCTTACAGGAAGGCACTGGGGAGCGCTGAGGATGGGGGTGATCCATGTGACTAAGCCATCTGGGCTTGCTAACTGGAGCCTAACCAGGGAAAAAACAAACTTCTATCTTTATGACCAGAACTGGTGGTGCAAGTTAAAACAAGGCCCTCACCAAAGTTAGGCCTTTATCTTCCCACTCAGGAACTGGGATTGAAAGCCATGATTCTCTCCTTGAATGTTTGCATTTCAAAAAGATCTCTCTTCCATCTTCAGAGAAATGGTTTAGGATGGTAGATTTACATCTTAAAGGCAGAGAAAATATAATTGCAAACTTTGTAAAGTAATTGCTGTAAAAAAGGGCTTGGGATATATCTGCCTACCACCAGAGTTGGGACCGGAACAAACAAAATTCTCCCAGTGGCCTTGACCCCTCTAAGAGGTCCTGGGGTCATTCTAGGGGATATGACCTTGAGCTGTTAGGAACTAAGCTAGTGTTCAAGTGTCTAAGTGTGTGTAGGTGGGAGGTGTGGGGGATGAAACTGTAGTTTGCTGATCCTCAATCTAAAAAATATACCTAGAATTGAGCTTGTTGGCTTATGAGGTATGAACATCTTCAACTTTACTGGATAATACCAAGTTGTTTTCCAAAGTATTTGTAACAATCTGTATGCCCATCAGCAGTAGATAACAAGTCCAATTGCTTTTAATCCTTGATATCATCTACGTTTTAAATTTTGCCAACCAGGTGACTATAAAAAAATGTATTGTCCTGATTTCAAACTATATTATAAAGCTATAGCAATCAAAACAATATGGCATTAGCATAAAAATAGATATATAGATTGAAGGAACAGAAGAGAGAGCTGGGAAATAAGCCCATACATATATAGTTAATTAATTTATGACAAAGGAGCCAAGAATATATAATGGGAAAAGTGTCTCTCCTTAATAAACAGTATTGGGAAAACTGAATAGCATATGCAAAAGAATGCAACTGGACCCTTATCTTACACCATACACAAAAATCAAGTAAAAATGGACTTTACTTAAACATTCAACCCAGGGCGCCTGGGTGGCTCAGTGGGTTAAGCCGCTGCCTTCGGCTCAGGTCATGATCTCAGGGTCCTGGGATCGAGTCCCGCATCAGGCTCTCTGCTCAGCAGGGAGCCTGCTTCCTCCTCTCTCTATCTCTCTCTGCCTGCTTCTCTGCCTACTTGTGATCTCTCTCTGTCAAATAAATAAATAAAATCTTTAAAAAACAAAACAAAACAAAAAAACAACAAAAAAAACCATTCAACCCAAAACTGTATAACTCCTAGAAAAAAAGGCGGGGGTTAGCTCTCTGACATTGGTCTTGGCAGTGATTTTTTTGGAGATGACGCCAAAAGCACAGGCAACAAAAGCAAAAATAAGCAAGTAGGACTGCATCAAACTAAAAAGATTCTGCTCGGAGCACCTGAATGGCTCAGTCAGTTACGCGTCTGCTTTTGGCTCAGGTCATGATCCCAGGGTCCTGGGAACCGTCCCGTATCACATTGCATCCGGCTCCCTGCTCAGCAGAGCATCTGTTTCTCTCTCTACCTCCGTGGCTTCCCCTGCTTGAACTCCCTTCCTTTCTCTCTCTCTTAAATAAATAAAATCTTTTAAAAAATAAAAAAAAAATCTGCCCAATAAAGGAAACAATCAATAAAATCAAAAGAATGGGAGAAAATATTTGCAAATTATATACCCAATAAAGGTTAATATGCAAAATATGTAAAGAATTCATAAAATTACAAAAACAAACAAAAAACAGACAACTGGATTATAAAATGGGCAAATGACCTGAATAGACATTTTTCCAAAGATGATATACAAATGGCCTACAGGTATATGAAAGGTGCTCAATATCACTAATCATTAGGGAAGTGACAAAACTGCAATGAGATGTCACCTCATACCTAGCAGCACAGCTGTTATCAAAACATCAAAAGATAAGTACTGGTGAGGATGTGGAGAAAAAGAAACCTTCGTGCACAGTTGTTGGGAATGCAAATTGGGTACAGCCATTATGGAAAACATTATGGAGGTGCTTCAGAAAATTAAAAATAGAACTACTTTGTGATCCAACAATCTCATTTCAAAGTATATATCCACAGGAAATGAAATCACTATTTTGAAGAGCTGTATCTACACTCCCATGTTCATTGCATTATTAAGGAATAGCTGAGATATGTAAACAATGTAAATGTCCATCAGTGGATGAATGGATAAAGAAAATGCGATATATATATGCACATGGAATATACATTGTAAATATACAATGGAATATTATTCAGCCTTAAGAAAAAAAGGGGCACCTGAGTGGCTCTGTTGGTTAAGTGTCCAACTCTTGATTTCTGCTCAGGTCATGATCTCGGGGTTGTGAGATTGAGCCCAACATCAGGCTCCACACGGGGCGTGGAGTCTGCTTAAGATTCTCTCTCCCTCTCCCTCTGCTCCCCATTTTGCTTGCATGTGTGAGCCCTTTTTCCCTCTCTCTCAAATAAATAAATCTTAAAAAAAACCAAAAACAAAAAAAAAAACAAACCCTCATGGAACTGCATTCTTCCAATATGTGCTAGTGGGTGAAGAGGTAATGAATTAGTGTAGTGAACATGAGAGGAGGAACAGATTTGAGAGGAATGATGATGAGTTCATTTGGGGGCATACTGAGTTGGATTTGAAGCAGAGAGAAAAAGGAGCTAGATATATTGATTTTGGAGTCACGAAGACTTAGGACTTTTGAGTTAGCCAGCTGAAAGAGATTTGGATGGCAAGTTGGTGCTGGCTGTTGGCAGGAGACCTTTGCATAAAGCTGCCTAACCGAAGAATCAGAGGCTCACGAGAACCTAACCCTGTATTTTCCTGTATTTCCTCTAGTAGCAATGATTAAGTATTTGCTAATACCATGTCAGTGGTGACTTTATAGAACATAACTACCTCAAATAATGAGAATCAGACTGTATATTTCTCTGTTTTTACTTTTCACCTTTCTTACATAAATGTTCAAATTTTCTTTGCAATGTTTTTGTCCTCAGAATATATTTCTTTGGGACGCCTGGGTGGCTCAGTGGGTTAAAGCCTCTGCCTTCGGCTCAGGTCAGGATCCCAAAATCCTGGGATCAAGCCCCACATCAGGCTCTCTGCTCAGCAAGGAGCCTGCTTCCTCCTCTCTCTCTGCCTGCCTCTCAGCCTTCTTGTGATCTCTGTCTGTCAAATAAATAAATAAAATCTTTAAAAAAATAAAAAAAGAATATATTTCACCAAAAATAAACAGAGAACTGTGTTCAATAATCAGTTTTTTTCTGTGATGTTATAGTTTCAATTTAATGCACAGTTAGGTGTATTAATTTGGCTGTGCTTTCTATTTTAAGTTTACTTTTTTCTTTTCTATTTTTTGAGTATGTAAAACATAAATAAGTCTATGGTTGAAAGTCTTTCTAGAAAGAAAGCCTCACTCCCATCCTTTTCCCCTACTGTCCTTTACAATTAGCCATTTTGGGGCTTCTGGGGGGCTCTGTCCATTAAGCCTCTGACTCTTGATCACAGGGTGGTGAGTTCAAGCCCTGCATTGGGCTCAAAGCTGGGCATGGAGCCTACTTTTTTAAAAAAAGTGAATATAAAATATAAAAAGTGAATAAAAAGTGAATATAGTCATTTTTTCAGTGTCTAGTGTAACATTCAGGTTTTTAAAAACAGAAAATCAAGTAAATACATAGAGATGTATGTATTCTTATTTCCTCTCCTTTATCATACTTAAAAAAAAAAGATTTGTCCATTTATTTATTTATTTATTTGACACAGAGAGAGAGATCACAAGTAGGCAGAGAGACAGACGGGGGAGCAGAGAGCCTGATTCAGGGCTCGATCCCAAGACCCTGAGATCCTGACGTCAGCCAAAGGCAGAGGCTTAACCCACTGAGTCACCCAGGCGCCCCTATCACACTTTTAAAAACAGTTAATCTTGTACGCTGGAAGTCACTGTATAATCAGTACTTAGAAATTGTCCTCACGTTTTACAAGGCTGCGTGTTCACTTAAAAGCACTCGATGGTTTTGTTCAACTCATTGGAGCAAGCGTTTTTAAAGTGCAGCCGATTAACAGTGAGTGCACTCGCTGGAATCAGACCACATCACTTACCGAATGTTTCATCTTGAGGAAAACATCTACCATCTTTGCGTCTGTTTTCTCACCTGTCAAATGAGGGTGTTGAAAAAACAGCCCACCGTCCCTTCAGTTTTACGAGCAGCACTATAGTGCATATATTTCTAGCGCTTATGATTTTACATGGAACAAAGGAAGCCGTCAACTTAAATACAAAGCAGGATGGGTGGGGATGGTGGTGATTTGCAGCAGCTTCAAGTGAATATCGGGGAAAACCTTGTGGAAACACAAACTATTTCCAGAGCCTGTGTGAAGTCGAGAACAGGAGTACATAGGGGCCCCCGGGTCTGAGCCGGACGGGAGTCCCGGAAAATGTGACGGTAGGGCAGGGACGCGCTTGGGATAGGGAAACGCATTCCCTACCAGACACCAGGATAGGACGCTTTCGCTCTCCAGCCTCCGGGCCAAAAAAGAGTGCGGTGTCGTTTCCCCCTTTAGCCCACAAGACCGCGGGCTACAGCCGACCAGGTAGGCACCCGCGACTGGGAGCTCTCAGCGGCGGAGCCCGGACAGCCGCGGAACTTGAGGGTTCCCAGCCTGGGCGGGGTCAGGGGCCGGGCGAGCCAGGGCGCGGATAGGGAGGGGAAGGGGGCGGAGCAAACCTGGGAAGGGGCGGGGCCGATACCGTGGCGCCAAAACGCGAACATGGCGCCGGAGCGGCTTCGTAGCCGGGCGGTCTCTGCCTTCAAGCTGCGCGGCTTGCTGCTCCGGGGGTGAGTCTTCCCGGGGCAATTTACGAGACGGGAGAGCCAGGGCCAGGCGACCGCGCCGAGCGCCCGTAGGCGGCTTGGCCTTCAATCTCAGAGACCCTTGAAAAACTTGAAGAAGTGAAATTGATCTGGCAGGGTCTAAAGGCTGCGATTCCTTCTTAAATTTCCCGAGTCGAAAACGTTTCTCCCAGGTGGGATGTGGCTCTCCTCCAGCATGTGGCCCGTGGAGCCGGAGAAGCGGCGGTCTGTGTCGCGGCAGCGGTTTATTGGCACTGCGACTTAGGCACTTCTCAGCTCCCCCTCCCCCAAGTCTATGCCTTAGCAAAATGGGGGTAATAACAGAGCGACTTCACGTTGCTTGTGAATCATCAGTTGAGCGACGTGGGAAAGCCCATATGCGTGTATATAAATATACCTTATTTTGTGAAAATTGTGAGCCCTCCCCTTTCTCAAATTTGGGTCAGGTATTATTCCTGAGCGAGAATTCCTAGAGAGTGAGTTAAAAAGTGGGTAAATTTGAAGCACATTCCTAGATCCTCCTCTTCCCCCTTAAACATTCCCTTTAGAACTTATTTGATAGGTTTTCTGGCCGTAATCATGTTTTCCTGTACTTACAGAACGCACTTTTCTAAGATTTTTCTCACTGAATCTGTTTTGTTTTTTAGAATACAGTATTTTTTCGATACATATTTAAATACCTGCTGGATGGAATATACCTTTTTTGGTCCCAGGTTATGACTGCATTTCCAGTGTGTGGAGAGTTTTTTGGTTTGTTTTTGAAATAATGAGTTTTATGAGCCTTTTAACTTTGCTTTTGGTTTAGCGGTGAACAAGGGCAGGAGTGGATATGCCCTGGGAGAAAATAATGAATTTTGTTCATTTGATCCCTAACATTTTGCAGATATGAGCAGTTGATCAATTAACGTTTCGTTCTCTTAGAATTTGACCTAATACTCAGCTGTCATTCATCAACTAATTTAGTCAGAAATATGCTGAAATCCTGTCTACACAGGATCTGGGCCAGATCGTGTATAGCTTTACAGGGTTTGGTCCATCCTAAGATCACTGTGCTGAGGCAAGGAGTACAAGAGAGGAAGACACTGTGGAGCTTGGGGAACAGATAGCGTATTATTTATTTATTGCTGTGTAACAGATTACCCCAAAATTTAGAGATTTAGAGGTTGAAAACAGCACACTCTTTATTATCTCACTTTTTCTGTGGGCCAGGAATTCAGGCAGGCTTAGCTGGGTTCTTTTTTTTTTTTGACAGAGATCACAAGTAGGCAGAGAAGCAGGCAGAGAGAGAGAAGGAAGCAGGTTCCCTGCTGAGCAGAGGGCCCTATATATATGATGCATGATGCGATGATGCATGATGTGGTGCTCAATTCCAGGACCCTGAGATGGGGACCTGAGCCTGGGATCATGACCTGAGCCGAAGGCAGAGGCTTTAACCCTCTGAGCCACCCAGGTGCCCCTTAGCTGGGTTCTCTTAGCTTCTCATAAAGCTGCAGTCAAGATGGGGTCATCTCAAATGTCTGTTGGGCAGGATTTGCTTCCAAGTTCATTCAGTGGTTGGCAGGATTCAGTTCTGCCAGCACTCTTGGACTTGGGCCTCAGTCCTTGTTAGCTGTTGGTTGGAGGCCACCTTCAGTTCCTTGCCATGTGGTCCTCTCCAACATGGCAGATTCCTTCATCAAAGCCAGCAAAAGAAAGAGTAAGTCAGAAGTCACAGTCTTCTGTAACCTAATCAAGGAAGTAATATCTTGTTTTAAAAGTTTTACTTTTAAAATTACAGTACAGGAAAATGCTCCATTACTTCTACTATAGTCTATTGTTAGAAGCAAGTTACTAGGTCCAGCCCATACTCAAGGTGAAGGGCTGCACATGGTTGTGAATACCAGGAGGCATGGATTATTAGGGGTTGTTTTAGAATTCTGTCTACCATGGATATTAAGTAGTTCATAGTTATTTAGTTTCAGTTGTGAAAAGGATCCCAAGAAAGAAGTGCTCTGGTAATGTATAACATTGTAACTACTCTAGAATTAAAGAAGGACTTCATTAAAGAAGTTGTTTGAGCTGACTGTTCAAGGATGAACAGGACTTGAGTAGGTGAAGAAAAGAGCGAGGAGAAATGACAATATAAAGGCCCTGAGGCAGAAGACCACTGGAGGAGCCTAAGGAGATTTGGCAGGGGCCAGATCCTGTATCCTAACAGCTGTCCCACCATTCACCCAAAATGTGTGTGGTTTTCAGGACTCACCAAATATCTGTGGACCACCTTCAGGATGCTTGGCACTCTGCCAGAGGATGGCACAATTCTAGTTTCCAAGGAGCATCATCCATGATAAATTGGAGAGTTGTGATACCCACACATGAAACAATAACTGAGCAACCCAAGTTAAGAACAATTAGTGTGATGACAGTAACAATAACGATAAGTTGAAGTTGTATGCTACAAACAGAATGGCATGCAATTAGTTGATTGTTTAGACAGTGTTCATTCTGAGCCCTATAGGTATTTAAATCAGGGATTCATGTGGTTTTTTTTTTTTTTTTTTTTAAAGTTCGGTCTTACTGGGTTCTTTTGGAGCAGAGGGATTCTTGTGATTTCAATGAGTGTTGCTTCTATGACTATATTCATATATCATAGTTTTTTTTCTAGTCTAATTTTCTAATTTTAAGAGTGAAAACAACAATGAAATTACTATAATTTACTTTAAGTAAATGCATCAGCAAACCAATAAATATATACTTAAGTGTCTGTTATGTTCAGGACATTGAAGCAAATAAAGTCCTGCCGTAAATGTAAGGCGATAACTGGTACAAAGCTATTGTGATGTGTCAGATCTGAGGTGTATAGGAATTTTAACAATTCATAAGGGAGGAGAGGTTGCACCTTCCTCAAAAAAGATGTGATTTGGGGCTTTAAAAATGGTTATGTTGGCTGGGGAGAAATGGAAGAATTTGTTCAGAAAGGAGTGGAGAGGTGAGCACTGCTTGCAGTGAAGAGTGAATAGATTTTAGTTTCAATGACACATTGATGAGTGTTTGTCAGTTTTGGGCATAAAACTTTGAGCCTCGGTGACCAGTGGCCTGCCATATCTTTTCTTTCCATTCAGGGAAGCCATTAAGTACCTCACAGAAGCTCTTGAATCTATCAGTGAAGTAGAGCTTGAAGATGCACTGGAAAAGATCATCGATGCTGTTGAAAAGCAACCGTGTAAGTGACATTCTCTGATAGCTCTTAAATTGTTAATATAGTTCTATATCCTTGATTACATTTATAGATTTCAGTGGAAGTTGAGGATTCCATATGAAGATATTACAGGGTTATGAGACATACCCATGGTAGCACTTCTTCCCAAGGGGTAGCTTCTAGTTCCATTGCAACTTCAGGACTTTCCCCAGAGACTCTTAAAGTTCTTTCCTCTCATGGAGCTGTCTCGGCTAGCTGTCCTGCACTTTTGATCTGATCCTTACAGTCACTTTTGTCTCTCTGCATAGCTACAACTTTGTCTTTTTTTTTTTTTTTTTTTTTTTTTTAAGATTTTATTTATTTATTTGTCAAAGAGAGAGCAAGAAAGAACGCAAGCACAAACAAGGGGGAAGGCAGGCAGAGGGAGAAGCAGCCTGATGTGGATCTTGACTTCAGCCAAAGGCAGACACTTAACTGACTGAGCCCTCAGACGTCCCCCTACTACTTTGTCTTACTTAGGTTTGGAACTCCTAAAAATTTTTGGGGGAAAAAGAGTAAGTGAGCAGGGCTAATTCTCCCTTCTGGCTTCAGCCTTTCTCAAGGGATCTTTTTATTAAATATTTAACCTTTTACCACAAACCTGGACCTACAAAGAAGGAATGCTCTTCTTCTAGGCACAAACATCCAGTGTTTCTAGAGCACTGAGGGACAGAAGCAAGTGTGGCTTGCTCTCAGGCATTATATTGATCTAGTTTCTTCGATTATGTAGGAAGACATACATTCCATGATAGATGAGAAATTACTGTTACGTCTTATTTTCAGTTGTAATGGCAGAATATTAAATATACCTTTGCATTTAAAAACTGCTTTATAGTTGAAAATTTAGAAAATTATTACTTATGAGAAAGTAGTATATATTCCTTTAAGATGGCGCATAGTGTCTTACCTGAGAACATAGCAAATCGTTCAAGGGTGTCCACTCTGGAATCAGGCTGGCCATCTATACTTTCTAGCTGTGTTCTTGGGGAATTTATTCAGTCTCTCAAAGTTGTACTTCTTCCCCTTTAAGATATTAGCATATGAACAACAACCTATCTGTAAGGATATCTAATCTAATGGCATAATGCTTGTGAAGTACTGAGTGTAGTGTCACACATTTAGTAAGGGCTTAAGAAGTGGTAGCTGTTATATCTGTTACTGTCATGCCTGTGGAAACACAGCATTGGTGCTGGAAAGTTCTACTAATGCAACTAACCTTACATATAAAAACTTCTGTAAGTGTTTATACAACTGAATTTATATTATTAGACAGTCTTTAGAAAAATAAGGCATTTGGCTGTGTATTAGGATATTACAAGTGTATTTGAGTGTAAAAAGATAAAGGTTTTTGAGATATGGCTTCTGTTATTGTTCTGACCTAACCTTTTTTTTGTCCTAAAAACTATGAAATGAGAATCTTAGGGTTAGTCTTTGCAGATTATTTTTAGAAAAGAGCTATCTGTGGAAATAAGTAATTTTTATGCCTGTTTCTAAAATTGAACTTTGAAATTCTCTTTTCAGTGTCATCAAACATGATTGAACGGTCAGTGGTAGAAGCGGCGGTCCAGGAATGCAGTCAGTCTGTAGATGAAACTATGTATGTGGATAAAATGAACTTCCTCCTGCTGGCAATATGAAGTGCTTATTTTAAATGATTTTCTTGGGGAAAGATTTAGTGATCAGCCTTTCTACAGTGGTTATTTCTGAGTGCTTCTTTCTTTCCTTTTTTAAAAAATTAACATATAATGTATTATTTGTCTCAGGGGTACAGGTCTGTGATTCATCAGTCTTAATTCACAGCACTCACCATAGCACATACCCTCCCCAATGTCCATAACCCAGCCCCCCTATCCTTCCTTGCCCCTCCACTCCAGCAACCCTGTTTGTTTCCTGATATTAAGGGTCTCTTACGGCTTGTCTCCCTCTCTGGTTTCATCTTGTTTCATTTTCCCTTCCCTTCCCCTATGATCCTCTGTCTTGTTTCTCAAATTCCTTGTATCAATGAGATCATATGATAAAAATATGGAATGTGTCACGAATTTGTGTATCATCCTTGCACAGGGGCCATGCTAATCGTTGCAATTTTAGTATATGTGCTGCTGAAGCGAGCACTCTTAGTGTTTTTCTTTTAAGAGATAGCTTGCATTATAAACCTCATTAAGTGACTCATCTTTACTATTTTTTTCCTGGAGATCTGAGATTACAGTGTTGTTTATGCCATTAGTAACTTTTGCCACTACCCGTTGGATCTGAGTTTATATTCTGTATGCTTCCAATAAATTGAATTTTCAGAAGTATACTTTGCTTTTGCTCTTAGGAAAGTGCAAGGTTCAAAGAAGTTCAGCAGCTTATGTTGGGTCCCATGGTCAGTGGCAGAGAGGGTAGAACTGTAGTTTATGATACTTTCCAGTAACTCATGCTATGAGAATTTAGGAATTTATGTGGGAATAATTTTTTTTGGTTTCATTTCCAGATGTCCCCCCCCCTTTTTTTAAAAGATTTTTATTTATTTATTTATTTGAGAGAGAGAGAGAGCATGAGAGGGGAGAAGGCGGAGCTGGGAGCCCGATGCAGGACTTTATCCTGGGACTCCGGGACCACTACATGAGCGGAAGGCACTGGTTTAACCAACTGAGCCACCCAGGTGCCCCCAAATGTCCCTCTTTCTTTTCCTCTTTTGAATAGGATACTTCTTCCCAAATTCACAGGGTTTAACTGAGAGGAAAACAACTGGAAAAATGGACAGAGAGTATTAACTTTAATAGTTTTTTTTCCCTCTTTGGGGCAATGGGGATCATTGACAGGAGTCATTACCATATTAGAGCTGCTTAGAAAATAGAGAAATTGAGGAATATTTATTTATTTATTTAAAAGATTTTATTAATTTGACAGAAAGAGAGAGAGTGAGTACAAGTAGGGGGAGAGGCAGGCAGAGGCAGAGGGAGAAGCAGACTCCCCACTGAGCAGGGAGCCCTATATGGGGCTTGGTCCCAGGATGCTGAGATCATGACCTGAGCCGAAGGTAGACGCTTAGACTGAGCCACCACCCAGGTGCCCTGAGAAATTGAGGAATTTTAATTTTAACCTTGCAGACTCATTATTTAAGATACTAGGGTACTATGACATACCCCTAAAGCCATCAGTAGAAATTCAAAATGACTATATCGAAGTGGAAAGATTGTAATCATAAGTACACATTAAAGTTAACCGTTGTTTCTTTCTAACTCTTTATATGCCACAGTTAGCCAGTGCAGAGGTCCAGTGGGACTGAATGGTGAACAGTCTTTGCAATTGTAATTGTCAGGAAATTATTATATTATAGTGTAAGAGAGGCTTTCATTTTTATAGATGAAGAAGTGGCATGAGAAGTCAAATAACCTGTCAAGATTGACCCACTAAAAATGATGGAACAGTATGTGGAATTCAGGTTTTCTTCAAGTCCACTGGTTCTCTGCTATCTCTACTAAATGTTACCACCAGAGTAGCAAGAACATTTTTGACCATATTCAGTCTGGGAGATAAATAGATGAAATTTTAGGGAAGATTTGTTAGATTGGAATATTTATGCAATAGTGCTGTGAATTTTTTAAAAATTTGTTTCAAACATGGTTACTTATTAACAATGTCTGAAAGTAAATTATTTTGTTGAATTTCTTTCTCTAACACTGTGTCAAGGATATGGCCAGTATTTTGAGGGTTCTTTTCAAAATATTCTTTCAAAATATTTGCATAATATTTTGCATAATATTTTGGATTAAAAACTTGTTGGAAATGAATTGTATTTTTAAGTAATATTTAATAATTTTAATATTTTACATTATATTTTGCATAATATTTTAGATTAAAAACTTGTTGGAAATGAATTGTATTTTTAAATAATATTTAATAATTTAACCCACTGAGCCACCCAGGCACCCCAATAGGTGACATTCTTAATTAGAAGTTAACTTGATTATTATTATTATTATTATTATTATTTTTTTTTTTTTAAAGATTTTATTTATTTGTCAGAGACAGAGAGAGCGAGCGAGCACAGGCAGACAGAGAGGCAGGCAGAGGCAGAGGGAGAAGCAGGCTCTCTGCCGAGCAAGGAGCCCGATGTGGGACTCGATCCCAGGACCCTGGGATCATGACCTGAGCCGAAGGCAGCTGCTTAACCAACTGAGCCACCCAGGCGTCCCTATTATTATTTTTGCTTGAGAGTGTTGGCAATACTTTCTTGTCTCTGAGAGGAAAATTTTATCCCCGTATTATGAGACTCCAAGAAATTTTGTATATGACCTGTGGAAAGTACATTCGTATACCATAAGATTATAATACAAGTTTGTTTTGTTTTTTTTTTAAAGATTTTATTTATTTATTTATTTGACAGAGAGAGATCACAAGTAGGCAGAGAGGCAGGCAGAGAGAGAGGAGGAAGCAGGCTCCCTGCTGAGCAGAGAGCCTGATGCGGGACTTGATCCCAGGACCCTGAGATCATGACCTGAGCCGAAGGCAGCGGCTTAACCCACTGAGCCACCCAGGCGCCCTATAATACAAGTTTTTATGCTCACTTAAGATTCTTCTGTTTTAGTAACTCAAGTCTGTTTTTGTGGACTGTTTTTCAGAGAACATATTTTCAATATCATAGGAGCATTTGATATTCCACGCTTTGTGTACAGTTCAGAAAGAAAAAAATTTCTTCCGTAAGTATACCATCTGTTGATTTTAAGCTAATGTCATATGTTCAGATGTACATTTTTCTCAGAAGGCATATAGTCCATGATTCATTTTTGGCCCACCTTTGTGTATTGTGATAGTTATAAATAAGCATTTCTTTTTTTCTAGTCTATTAATGACCAACCACCCTGCCCCAAATTTATTTGGAACAGCAAGAGATAAAGCAGAGCTGTTTCGTGAACGATATACCATTTTGCATCAGGTAAGCTGAGAGGGGAAAATGAGTCTGTTGAAGCTTAGGTAAGACTCAGTGTTAATTAAAGGATAGAATTTTGTAGTCCAGCGCTTGTCATCCAATAGACTCTTACTGGACTCTCTAGGTTTGAAAATGTATGGGGGATACAGAAATAAAAACAATTGTTTTTGTGATGATAAAAATAGCAGCTATCATTTACTATCCACTTTTAATGCGCCGAGCGCTGTGTTTAGCATGTTATGGACATACTTACCTCTTATAATCATTGCAATGTCAGTGTATGTATAGATGCTATTATCCTCATTTTCCCATTATTTTAAAAAAATATTATTTATTTGAGAGAGAGCAAGTGAGCACAAGGGGGTGGGGGGTGGATGAGCAGAGGCAGAGGCAGAGGGAGAAGTGGGGCTGATCTGGATCATGACCTAAGCCAAAGGCAGACGCTTAGCCAACGGAGCCACCAAGGTGCCCTACTATTATCCTCATTTTACAGATGAAGAACTGAGACTTAAATTTAAAAATTTGACTGAAGATCACGTATAGTAAGTATAGACAGGATTCGAATCCAGTGTGTCCGACACGGGAGCCCAACCTTTGCCTATAGCACTATACTAGCTTCTAGCAGCTTCCAGTCTGTGACTTTATTTATTTATTTATTTATTTTTAAAGATTTTATTTATTAATTTGACAGAGAGAAATCACAAGTAGACGGAGAGGCAGCCAGAGAGAGAGAGAGAGGGAAGCAGGCTCCCCGCTGAGCAGAGAGCCCGATGCAGGACTCGATCCCAGGACCCTGAGATCATGACCTGAGCCGAAGGCAGCGGCTTAACCCACTGAGCCACCCAGGCGCCCCCAGTCTGTGACTTTAAAGACCTTTGCATGAACAAAATATAAAGTAGAATTTTGTATGTGCTGTAAAAGAGATACAAGCAGAATGTATTTTTTGGGAACAGCAGAGAAGCTTTCAGGGAAATGATGGCATTTGACATGGGCCTTGCCTATTTGGTCTCGTGGAAAGGGTGAAAAGGTGGTGCTAACAGTGTGAAGAAAGACAACAGAGGGAAAGAGTGGAGTCTTCCAGAAATGATGAGAAGGTGGTCCATTCTGTGTGTAGAAGAAGGCTCATGAAGAAGAGTAGTATGGGAGAGATAGGTTTGGAAAGCAAGTGGGAGCTAGATTGTGGGAGCACCTTGGATGCCACTCTTGGCAGCTGGGACTCTGGTTTCTTTGTACAAGGAACCTTGGAATATCAGAGAGAGACCCAGTCACAGTTGGGTTTTGTGAGCACTTCTTTCCCAGCAGATTTTGGGATGCATTAAGAATGTGAGAGAAGGGTGCCTGGGTGGCTCAGTGGGTTAAAGCCTCTGCCTTCGGCTCAGGTCATGATCCCGGGGTCCTGGGATCGAGTCCCGCATCGGGCTCCCTGCTCAGTGGGGAGCCTGCTTCCTCCTCTCTCTCTGCCTGCCTCTCTGCCTACTTGTGATCTCTGTCTGTCCAATAAATAAATAAAAATCTTAAAAAAAAAAAAAAAGAATGTGAGAGAAGACTTTAGGGAGTCCATTTTATTAGTCTTGCTAGGAATGACAGCTGTGGGGAGAAGTGGCAAGGGTTGTAGACAGGGGACCGCACCAGAGCAGTGGAAGCCATTATTCATGGTGACTGAGTGCATGTGAAGAAGAAGGGAGAGAGCGAAGACTCAGATGATTAAGGTAGTAAGTCCAAGAGAGTAGGACAGTAGAATAATATGTTAACAAATAAGAAAAAGGGAATGTTTGGGGAAGATGATGCAGATGACTCAGATTCTGTTTCAAACATTTGAGTTAAGGTTACCAGTGGGATATCAGGTGAAAAGCATACCTAGAGCTGAAGAAAGAGGTCTGGGCAGAGAGAGAGATTTAGGGGGATCTGCAGAGGAGAGGAGGAAATGGAGTAGACCAGTAGACCGTCTGAGAAAGAGAGGCAGCCATAGGGAGGCAGTGGCTGAAGGGAAGAGGAGAGAACTGGGGAGCCAGGCCAGGATGGTGTTAGATGGCAGAAGCAGAAGAAGATTTCAAGGAGAGGATGGACAGTGGGAGGAATCCCCAAAAAAGGATGAAGAGGGTGAGCACGAGGGATGCCTATTCTCTCCTGCTTCCATCACCTACATGATGTTGCCAGATCAGTCTTCCTGACATGAAGCTCTGGTATTGTCATGATTTTGCACAGAAATCTTTCAAAAGAGAGGCTTACTGCCTATTGAATTAAATACAGATTATACTTAGTGGTTGAGATCCTCCGGCTGCATGTTTTTGGCCAGCTCTCTACTTTTCCTCTAAAAGTTCCTCTGTGCTGGAATAAAGAAGGAAATACAGAATTATTGTTCATTTCTTCTTCTTCTGTAACTTTGCTTATACTATTCACTCTGGATTGCTCTTCCCTCTTTTCTGTGCTGCTGAAACCTTCCTAATTTGGAAGGGCCTTCTTAAATTCCTCCTCTTTTCTGAACCTCTTCGTGATCAATTGGATGCAGTCTCTTCCTGCTTTAAACCAGTGACTATGTCAGTATGTCTCCTACAGCATTTACTGGAGTTAACCCTGCCTTGCATTTGGGGTGTTTACCCCTGTTATCAGACACTCCTTTTTATTTTCTCTGCCACATTTGGCACAGTGTTTTCCATAGACAAGATGCTCAAGTAGATACTGCATTTCTTTTTCCTTTCTGCACTCCATCTCACGACCCTGAGATCATGGCCTGAGCTGAAATCAAGAGTCAGACGCTTAACAGACTGAGCCACCGAGGCACCCCTTAAAAATTACATTTTAAAGCCTATTATATTATTTTGGGTGTGTGACTTATCCCTTCTGAGCCTCATTTATTCTTATCCGTGGAAAGGGTTGAATTTTAGTTCATTCACATATTTATTACAGTTATCTCTCTGAAAGCAAGTCTGATTTTATTATTATCCCACTTTCAATATCTTTGTTTTCCAATGTCTATACAAAAACTTCCCGCTTGGCATAGAAAGTCCATACTGTCAGGGCTCTTTTACTGGAGATTACAGAAACTCAAACCAACTAAAACAGAAAGAGGCATTTATTGGCCTTTGGAGAGGTCTAGAGGTCCACCAGTTTCAAGCATGGCTGGGTCCAGGATCTTACACGTCATGAGGTATCTACTTCTTTCCATCACCCAGCAATTTTTAAAAATTGATTTTACTTTCAAACAAGTTCTCCCAGTGAGATGACAGAGGCCGCTATAGCCTCAGCAGCACTTGGAGAGGGAGCTGCCCTCTTCCAGTAGTTCTAGCAACAGTTTCTTAGCAGCTCTTAGCTTAAGGCAGTTGGCAACACTGAACCATTCACTGGCTAAGGGGTGGTGTACTTTGATTGATTAGGGCTTAGTGGCCAGTTTATAGGAAGGGGAGGGGACACCAGCCCTGCCTAAACTACATGGACCACAGTGGGGTGGGGGGATGGTTCCCCAAACAGAGGCTCCAACTCATTTCCTACCTTGTCTGACACTGCTTTGTACACCTCATGAGCCAACTCTACTAAACTTGGCATCACTTCCAAGTATTCTTTTACTCTTGTAACTCTTTCTTGTAACACATCCCTTCCTCCTCCTGAAATGTCTTGTCTCAGCCTCTTTTGGTTTCTAACTAGCAAAGTCTTAATTTATCATTATGGTCTCATTAAGTGCCCCGTTCTGCCTGGGGTCCTTTGTTGTATGGTGGCCCTTGACTTTTCTCTCTCACAAACCCTGTGCCCTCAGGAAGGCACTTGGTTTGTTGTCCTTATATCCTCAGCTGAGAGTGCACTGCTGCTAGCTGCACAAATAGAGCTTTTTCTTAAAAATAAATAAATAAATAAATAAATAAATACTTTTTAAATTTCAAAATTACATTGCTAAGTATTTTATATTAAAATATGTGGGCTTTGGGGCGCCTGGGTGGCTCAGTGGGTTAAGCCGCTGCCTTCGGCTCAGGTCGTGATCTCAGGGTCCTGGGATCGAGTCCCTCATCGGGCTCTCTGCTCAGCAGGGAGCCTGCTTCCTCCTCTCTCTATCTCTCTCTGCCTGCTTCTCTGCCTACTTGTGATCTCTCTCTGTCAAATAAATAAATAAAATCTTTAAAAAAAAAATATGTGGGCTTTCAGATTTCAGAATAGGCAGTAGTAACATTAGTTTAAGGACAGTGTTTTGTCAGAGTATTACTTTAATGAATTTTAAATTTTTATTTTGATGAATTTTAGTTTAAAATGTATGATTCAGTAATTCATGTGAATCTTTCTTTTTTTTATAGAGGACTCACAGACATGAATTATTTACTCCTCCAGTGATAGGTTCTTACCCTGATGAAACCGGAAGCAAATTCCAGGTTAGAACATTACCCTAGTTGTTTAGGGGGTATAACTATACAAGTTAAATATTTATTGCTTAATTCTAATTTATTAAAATTTAAATGAAAATGAATCACCAGTAACTGTTTAACCAATAAACTGACCTGTGCATGCTCACTGTTAATAAAGTCCATGCCCTGGGTATTGGGTGCTACAAATCTCTAATAGAAGCTACTACTCCCTTCTTTGGGACAGACCCTGAGACGATGGTAGCCCCCAGACAGTCTCTGGCCACTGTCAGGGCCACTAACACAGATCCCTAATCCTCTTGGTCTATTTGCTGGATGTGATATTGGCTTTCTGATCAACTATCAACATTAACCTTTCTCCCCTCACTCAGACTCCAAAATCCTGGTCTTTGTTCCAGCCCATCCCTCTAGTGACCACGACACACTTAGCTAAAACGTGCTTTATCCCTTAAAGTGAAAAGTTTACTTAAGGTAGTAAGGAAATAACAATTACAAGATAAATGAGATAGCACAGACAGGCCACAGGGGTGATGGGAGAATGTTTTCTGTCACATGCACTCCTCCCACTTTTAAACTCCTATACCCTTTGTTCCCTTTCATTTCAGCAACATACATAGTCATTGTCAGGGTTTGTGGGGTCCAGCCCCCTGTTGGGCTCTGGGCTTAGCTCAGCATGGAGTCTGCTTGGGACTTTCTCCCTCTCCCTCTGCCCCTCCCTCCCTCAGTCTCTCTCTCCTTCCCACTCTCTCAAATAAATAAATAAATCTTAAAAAAAAAAAAAAAAAGAAAGGCATCTGGAAGTTTCCCCCCGGCCCTGCCTTGCTTAAGGAGGGAGAGGACATGGAGGGGAGGGGCAGAGGGAGGTGGAGAGAGAGAGAGAATCTTTTTTTTTTTTTAATTAAAAAAATGTTGTATAAACATATAATGTATTTTTAGCCCCAGGGGTACAGGTCTCTGAATCTCCAGGTTTACACACTTCATAGCACTCACCATAGCACATACCCTCCCCAATGTCCCTAACCCCACCACCCTCTCCCAACCCTCCGACCTCCAGCAACCCTCAGTTTGTTCTGCAAGATTAAGACTGAGAGAGAGAATCTTAAAACGTCCACGCCCAGCACGGATCTCAAAACTCAGATCATGACCTGAGCCAAAATCGAGAGTCAGATGCTTAACCAACTGAGACACCCAGGTGCCTCGGAAAGGATTTTTAAAAAAATAGTATCCTAATTGTTACTGCCTTTAACCTAATGTTAAAAATATAATAGATTGAGAACGTAAATAATAGTGACAACGTTTCAAAATACTAATATAACTTTTTAAATAGCCTTCTAATTTGCAAGAGGTACTAGTTAAATGAATAAAACTTTTTTCTACATTTTAAAGGTAAGTGCACTTTATCATTATTCAGAATATAGTAGTTTCTCTCTATCCATAGGTAAAATGTTCTAAGACTCCCAGTGGATGCCTCAAACCACAGATAGTACCACAACCTGTATATACCATGTTTTTTTCCTATACATACATCTGTGATAAAGCTTAACTCATAAATTAGGCATAGGAAGAGATTCACAACAATAATTAACAAAACAGAACAATTATAACAATATAGTGTAATTATTATGTGAATGTGGTCCCTGTCAAAATATCTTATTGTACTGTACTCACCCTTCTTGTGATGATGTGAGATGATAAAATGCCTACATGTTGAGATAAAGGGAGGCGAATGTTGTAAACATTATGATGTAACTTTAGAGGACTACTCACCTTCTGACAATTCATCAGAAGGACCATCTGCTCCTGGGCCACAGTTGACAGAGGATAACTGAAATCACAAAAAGTGAAACTGTGGATAAGGGGAAACCTGCTGTAATATGGCATGAGACTTGAGTCATTGTTAAGTGCCTGAGTTGGTATTTTAGCTTTTTATAGGATAAATTCTATTTTCTGAGTTTTATTTTATTTTCTACTGTTAAGTAGGTATAAATACTAAAATTTGCATTCAAAACTTTCTTATTTATAAAAAGATTGGTTTCTTCAAAAAATTTTAAGAATTTATTTTGTCTTATTTTAAGCTTAAAACAGTAGAAACCCTCTTGGGCAGTACAACCAAAATTGGAGATGTGATTGTTCTTGGAATGATAACCCAGTTAAAAGAGGTGAGTTAAACTTAGTAAGCATCCGACTATTGTTTTCAGCCTCGGGACCAATAAAGTGCCAGTTACTATAGCGTTCCTGCAGAGGTACAGGGCCACACTCCTCGTGGAAGGCTCCTTCCTCTGTTAGCAAGTAGCCTTTGCCTCCACGTTCAGCTTCCTGAGGAGACATCAGGAAGGAGTGTCTCATATCGGCGTGGTTCAAAAGTAGTCCCCAGTGACCTCTGGTTGAGCCGAGAGGATGGAGGTTGTGAACAAGCAGGGCTGCAGACCACATCCTGGTTCCTCAGGGAGAGACACTGTTGACTCTCTCAGGAGGCCCGCTGGGCAGCCTGCCAGCGCTCCTCTTGCCCTCTCTGAATTTGCAGTGGTTTCCGCATACCTGAGAGAGGCTATCAGGTGATGAATCTGAGGCGACCAGACAAGCAAATGGAAATGCCTAGACCAGGAATTGCTCATTTTTAAAAATCCACTGTACTCTACTTTGTTCTGTTGTCAATGTTGTATTTTATTCATTTTGACCTAGTATTCATTTTTATGTAAATGTGGACATACTTCTTTTAACTTTTTTAGGGAAAATTTTTTCTGGAAGATCCTACAGGAACAGTACAACTGGATCTTAGTAAAGCTATATCCTTCATTATTTATTTGACTTAAGGTTTTCTTTATTGAGATTGATGGTAGTTTTTAAAAATTTTTTTTTTTTTTTTAGATTTTTATTTATTTGAGAAATCACAAGTAGGCAGAGAGGCAGGCAGAGAGAGAAAGGGGTGGAAGTAGGCTCCCTGCAGAGCAGAGAGCCCGACGCGGGGCTCGTTCCCAGGACCCTGGGATCATGACCTGAGCCGAAGGCAGAGGCTTTAACCCACTGAGCCACCCAGGCACTCCTTAAAATTTTTAAAAGATTTTTATTTATTTGAGAGAGAGAGAGATCATGAGCAAGGAGGAAGGGCAGAGAGAGAGGGAAAAGCACACTCCTCCCTGAGCAGGAAGCCCAGTGTGGAACTCAATCCCAGGACCCTGGGATCATGACCTGAGCCAAAAGCAGATGCTTAACCAACTGAGCCATCCAGGAGCCCCTTCATTTTTATTTTTTTAAATCTTTGTTACATGAGTTGGGGATATTGTTTATGTATCATTCTCAAGTTAATCTATTTGGGTTCCCACTGTAACTTACATATGGCGATGACGTAGCAATCAAGACCTAATCCTAGTCAGAGACAAGAAAATCTTTAATTCACTCTTATTTGGAGAATCCAAACAAATCACCAAGGAAGTTTAGAACGCGCTAAGAATGATCCATACTGTCAGTATTACCAAACTACGTGTTAGAATCAGACATGGGGCATTTAAACCTAAAATTTTTTAAGCTGTCATCTATTCAGTTTCAAGTATGAGGACTTTGAATTTATTATTTAGATAGGCCTTTGGGCCCAGACTGTGTATTGACTTTATCATCACCTCAATCACAGAAATATTTTCCTCAACTGTTGTGTACCAGTTCCACAGTGGCTTGTACACTGAGTCATGCTTTGTCTTAGCTGAAGGTAAGTCAGTATACGTTTTTTCCTGTCCTCCTTATGCTACCATAAAAGCATTTCTGCATTAGTTAAAATATATGAACATGGTATAATTTGGGAGAACATTGTTTATGAGTGCATACTTTTGACAACATTAAATAACTCTCAGGGTGGTAAATGGGCCTGGGGTTTATTTTTGAGGTGATAAAAATATTCCAAAATCAGTGGTGATGACTGTACAACTTGTGAATATACTAAAAAACCACTGAACTATATACTTTAAAGGGTAAAGTGTAATGACATGTGGATTACATCTTAATAAAGTTGGAAAAAAAAACCCAGATTTTATATAGGGTCATAAAATGAAGCATTTCCTAATCTTTGTACCTTATCTGTCTGTACTCCAACATCTATTATGAAGTTAAGTGGGAAGTTTTACATCTGAATCTATTTCTGTTTTGTAACTTTTTAAATATAGAACTAGACTCTCCTGGGCTCTGAAGCTGTCATATAGCTTGATGGGACTGGCAAATTCTATAGTTAGTTGACAGAGGGTGAGACAAGAGTTTAGCATTTGCTTTGTGTTCCACAGTTTCTTCCTCTCAAACAAGAAGAATTGGACAAATAAAAGTGATTTATTACTTATCTTTTTTCAGGTTGGTTTGAAGATCAGGTGTTTCATGTCAATGCCTTTGGATTTCCACCCACGGAACCTTCTAGTACTACTAGGTATAAGATGTTTGACTGCAGTTCTATGGGAATTTTGGAATTGTGACAGTAGTGAATGTCAGATAGGATATCATATCTCAATTATTACAAGGGCTCAGGCTTTGTGTCAGATGCAAAGAGTAATAGACAGTGAGAGTTAGCAGACTAGGCTGTGTATGTAACTGAAAACTAGCACGTTGATTCCTGATGACTTGCTGTCTCATTTCCATGCCTTGGCTTTTTATTTGAAAGATTTCTAGTCTTCCTGTCTCTCTTATCTATAGGGTTGACGAGAAGTTCATCTGAAATAAGAGATAGGGAAACAGAGGAAGATAATTTTCATGTTACTCTAAAGCCTTGTTTTGTTTGCTACAGGGAGGCTTCCCACCTGCTAATTATTTATTTTAAAATATTTGCTTTAGTCAGTTTTAAAAGACTCAGATATAACCTATTAAGTATTTACTTACTGTTTTTGTATTTATTTTAGGACATTTAAATAAACTTGTTTGCTTTTCAAGTGTTACAAATAGTGTATTTTCATGGTATTATGTACACCGAGGGGGAAAATAACCTCATTAGAAATAGAAAGAAGCTAAAATTGTAAAATTATTAGAGAAACATCTCCAAAAAGGGGCACCTGGCTGCCTTGGTCAGTGGAGCATGTGACTCTTGATCTGTAGAGATTACTTAAACATAAAATCTTAAAAAAACAAAAAACATCTCCAACAGAAAACAGGCTAGAGGCTAATATTGTATCATAATTACTTAGGGCATACTATGGAAATGTGAATTTTTTTGGAGGGCCTTCTAATACATCTGTGAAGACTTCTGCAAAACTAAAACAACTAGAAGAAGAGAATAAAGATGCCATGTTTGTGTTTATATCTGATGTTTGGTTAGACCAAGGAGAAGTGTTGGGCAAACTTCACACCATGTTTTCTGGTAGGTGCCATTCTTTTCTCCTCTTTTGAACTCAGTACATACAGGGGGTCATGTCCTAAATTGTTAAAAAAAAAACGTATCTTTTTGAGTAGTCTATTTTCTTGTAAATGTTGATTCAGCAGTGAGCTATTTTAAATGAGACCACCTTAAAGACTTAAGTTTTTACATTTGAAAAATTACCCTGTGCGTGTGTAATCATGAAAAATAAGAATTAGTCCTAAGTATAGTATAAGAATGGATAAGAGTTTGGGCTTTGGAGTCTGACAGAAGTGGATTTAAATTGCAGCCTGAGACCTTGGGCAGGTTACTTAATCTCTCTCTTAGCTTATAGGGAGGTTGTGAAAATCAAGCCATTGCAGGGCCTAGCATATAGTAAGTCCTCAATAAAGGGCAGCTTTGCTACTATTATTTAAAAATACTAGTTGTTGGGGCGCCTGGGTGGCTCAGTGGGTTAAAGACTCTGCCTTCGGCTCAGGTCATGTTCCCAGGGTCTTGGGATGGAGCCTGCACCAGGCTCTCTGCTCAGCAGGGAGACTGCTTCCTCTTCTCTCTTTGCCTGCCTCTCTGCCTGCTTGAGATCTCTGTCAGTCAAATAAATAAATAAAATCTTAAAAAAAATATAGTTATTAAAATAAGTTATTATTAAGCTTGTAAGTTTTTATTATTAAAAATTCATGGTTAGGGGTGCCTGGTTGGCTAAGTGGCTTAAAGCCTCTGCTTTCAGCTCAGGATATGATCCCAGGTTCCTGGGATTGAGCCCTTGCATCGGGCTCTCTGCTTAGTAGAGAGCCTGCTTCTTCCTCTCTCTCTGCCTGCCTCTCTGCCTTCTTGTGATCTATCTGTCAAATAAATAAATAAAATCTTAAAAAAAATAAAAAACAAAACAAAATTTAAAAAACCTCTCATAGGGGCGCCTGGGTGGCTCAGTGGGTTGGGCTGCTGCCTTCGGCTCGGGTCATGATCTCAGGTCCTGGGATCGAGCCCCGCATCAGGCTCTCTGCTCAGCGGGGAGCCTGCTTCCTCCTCTCTCTCTCTCTGCCTGCCTCTCTGCCTACTTGTGATCTCTCTCTGTCAAATAAATAAATAAATAATCTTAAAAAAAAAAAACCCTCATAGTTAAAGGGTTTTTAGTCGGATTTCTAGACTTAGAAACCGATACTCATTTTATTCTCTTATTTTTAGGTTATTCACCAGCACCTCCAACCTGCTTTATACTGTGTGGTAATTTTTCCTCTGCACCATATGGAAAAAATCAAGTTCAAGCTTTGAAAGGTATTGAGGGTCTACTGAATAAGTGTTTCTTCATTTATATAAACTAAACCGACAAGAAGTAATCTGTAATATTTTAATTTCATTCAAAAGATGTAGGATTGTATCTAATAAAATACAATTTGATATTTATGTGCATTCAAATTAAATTTTATATCCCTTTAAAATTTTAGATTCCTTAAAAACTTTGGCAGACATAATATGTGAATATCCAAATATCCACCAAAGGTAATGATTTCTACTGCTATTTTTTTAAAGTTTTTTTTTTTTAAATAAAAAATGAATTCTGTTTGATATCCATGATTATTAAGAAATGAATGGAAGAGGGGTGCCTGGGTGGCTCAGTGGGTTAAAGCCGCTGCTTTCAGCTGGCGTCATGATCTCAGGGTCCTGGGATCAAGCCCCGCATCGGGCTATCTGCTCAGCAGGTAGCTTGCTTCCCCCCTTCTCTCTGCCTGCCTCTCTGCCTACTTGAAATCTCTCTCTCTGTCCAAAAAAAAAAAGGAAATGAATGGAAGAAAAAATTGAGAAAATTAGTATGGTATGAGAGAAAATTATCCTTACATTGTGATAATATGTTATACTGTACTAGAGATTTATAGTGAAAAATATTAAAAGGAAGAGTGATACTTTCAACTATATTTTGAATTTCTTGGTGACATTAAGTATCTAGAGCTACACTCTTCAATATGATAGTTACTTGCCACATGTGTCTCTTTAAATTTAAAGCTATATTATAGTTAAATATAATTTAAAATTCACTCACACTAGCCATAATTCAAGCACTCAGTAATTGGACAGTGTAGATACAGACATTTCCATCACTACCAAAAGGTCTGTTGGACACTGTTAGTCTGGAGACTTTTAGTAATTCATTTATTAAAATGCATGAAATTTAAAAAATATTAAAAATTCATGATTGAATTAAAGGCAATAACTTGTTTTTAGACTGTTGGATAGTGTTACAGTAATTGTGTTTTTTTTTTAATGAATATGTTGAATTTTGCTGTAGTAGTCGTTTTGTGTTTGTACCTGGTCCAGAGGATCCGGGATTTGGTTCCATCTTACCAAGGTAAGTTTTGTTTAGGTTTTTCTAACAATAAAAAAAATTATACAATTCAAAGATATATTCTTACCACCTAAATTGTTTTTATAGACCACCACTTGCTGAAAGTATCACTAATGAATTCAGACAGAGAGTACCATTTTCAGTTTTTACTACTAATCCTTGCAGGTAAATATTACCATTTTGTGTTATACTTTTTTCCCTTTCATTTCAAAATTAAGTTGTGTCACTAAACTTTGACTACTATGAATAAAGAGAAAATTTTTCTTCATTTTAGGTTTTTTTTTTTTTTTTTTTTAAAGATTTTATTTATTGGGGCGCCTGAGTGGCTCAGTCATTAAGCATCTGCTTTCAGTTCAGGTCCTGGGATTGAGCCCCACATCAGGCTCTCTGCTTAGCAGGGAGCCTGCTTCTCCCCTTTTCATTCTCTGCTTGTGTTCCCTCTCTCGCTGCATCTTTCTCTGTCAAATAAATAAAATCTTAAAAAAATTTTTTGAAAAAAAGATTTTATTTAATGTCAGAGAGAGAGGGGGCACAAGAAGGGGGAACAGCAGGCAGAGGGAGAAGCTGAGCAAGGAGCCCGATGTGGGACTTGATCCCAGGACGCAGGGATCATGACCTGAGCCTAAGGCAGAGGCTTAACTGACTGAGCGACCCCGGCATCCAGGTTTCTCAAAACTTTAAAAATATTTTAACATGATTTAATTAATTAATAATGAATTTAGAAGCTGAAAAACAGATGGAGATTTAAAAATTGATATACTCATTTCACATCCTTTAAGAAAAGTTACGGTGGAAAAGTGAAAAGATGATGCATTTACTCTATGTATCGCTCACTGTAATCATAGGTTGTTACCCTAGTCCTTGGTTCTCCTCTCTTTTCTGCCTACATTCACTCCTTTGGTGACCTATCCATTCCCACCTGTATACTGCCATGTCAACTCCCAATCTGTTCTGTACCCTTATCAGAGTTTGTGGCACCTTTATCCTTCCAGTCACTCAGGCCAAGAACTTTGGGTTTCTCTGACATGTAGTTTTTCAGGAAGTCCTTGAAAATTTTGAAGGAAGACTTCAAAGTATATGCAGGACCTGGCTGCTTCTCCCCACCTCCTCCTCTGTGGCCCTCTACCATCTTCTCTAGCCTGGATTACTGTTACTAGTTGCTCTGGAGCTTTTCCCCCTGCCCTCCTTTTCTAGTCTATTCTTAACAAGGTGTCAGAGTGATCCTTTGACACACGGGCACATCACATCATCCTTACTGATCCTGAAAGATAGGACCCCCTCCTGCCATTCAGTCACAGCTCACATCCTCGCAGTAGTAGTCAGGCCCTGCCTGATCTAGCCTCCTGTTCCGGCTCCGATTTCCTCTCTTCCTCATTTATTCCAGGCACTACAGCCTCCTCTCTGTTCCTCAGACATGCCATCTCGGGGCCTCTGCTGTACCTGCTCCCCCGACCTGAACAGCATTCTTCCTCTGCGTATCTGCTTGATTGACTCTCTCACCTCCTTCAAGTCTGTGCTCAAATCAGACTCTGTTACCAGCCTACCAGTTTTGATCATCCCTTTTCATAGCTCAGCCCTGTGGCCCTTCTCTCCTCACAGATGGTCCCTAATAGCCTATTTTTCTTTTTCCCATACACTTAATTATTTCCCAATATCCTTATATAGTTATGTTTATTGTTTATTTTCTCAGACTGCCCTGCCCCCGTTAGAATATAAACTGCCTGAGGACTGGGATCTTTTTGTTTTGTTCCTTCATCTCTAGAATGGTGCCAGACACATACGAAGAGCTCAATAGATTACTGTTGAATGAGTGGATTAATATATTTTAGCTGCATTTCTGCTATAGTAAACAATGGGAAGGGAGAATAGCTTTGTATCATGAAATATTTTGCCTTTTAAACTATCTCATGTTTATCATATTTTCTCCTGAGGAAGTCAAATTCAACTATTGTTTTCATTTTAGAATTCAGTATTGTACACAAGAAATTATTGTCTTTCGTGAAGACTTAGTGAATAAAATGTGCAGAAACTGTGTCCGTTTCCCGAGCAGCAATTTGGATATTCCTAATCATGTAAGTTGAGTCTTCTTTATTAAACTATCTTAAGAGTTGCATTATATAAAATCTTGTTAAGTCACTTAATAATTTGCCCTTTTATGTTTATTTATGGTTCAAAGTAATCCGAACATACTTTGGTCAGTAAGTTAATTTTTGTTACTAAGTCAGTGTTTCTCAACTTTCTTACTGAAGTCTGCCTAATGAGCAGAGGGAAACCTAAAATGAACAGGAAATTTCTTTGATGCTTCCTATTTTGCTTTTAAAACTCATAAATCTTACATTGTCCTTCAAAATATATGTATATTTGTTTTAAAAAGATGTTTCTATTCCTCACATTCATTAAATGATACGTCCACATTAGGAGGATGTGTGGTGTTTATCTTGTAGCTTCAGGGTTCCCTGACATAAACTTGTTAATCCCTGGTTTCATGTACCCCCCCGTACCACTTTGAGAAATGTGAAAGTAGATCATACAGAGCATTTTTAGTATTTATTTTATAATATTAATGATTATGTAGGCTGTTTATCTATTCTTGGCATTACTCAAGCTGTGGAATTATTTTAGATGAACAATAATTATAATTAGTAGTTGAGTTTATTATACAGCTATAAATACAGTTGCTCCAATATGACTGGGGAGTAGTTTTTTTTTTAAAAAAGATTTTATTTATTTATTTATTTATTTATTCGTCAGAGAGAGATAGAGAGAGAGAGCACAAGCAGGCAGAGTAGCAGGCAGAGGCAGAGAGAGAAGGAGTCTCCCCACCCAGCAAGGAGCCCAATGCGGGACTCGCTCCCAGGATCCCGGGATCATGACCCAAGCCAAAGGCATCGGCTTAACCAATGCCACCCAGGTGTCCTGGAGGGGAGTAGCTTTTATGACATATGGTATTAAATGAAAACTTACAGATTTTTCCTAAAATACAGGATAGTTAATTCCATTTCATTTTCCCCCCAAGATTTTATTTATTTGAGAGCGAGTGAGCAAGAGTGGTGGGGAGGGGCAGAGGGAGAAAGAGAATCATACTCTGCACTGAGCAGGGAGTCTGACCTGGCATTCCATCCCAGGACCCTGAGATCATGACCTGAGCCGAGGATAGACACTTAATGGACTGAGTCACCCCTAGGCACCCCTTGTTTCATTTCATATTAGTATTTCCTAAAGCTTTGTGATTCAAAGTCTCCCTAATTGTTTCTCAAATTTTCTAAGTCCTTTTGGTAAATGATATTTAATTTAAAATGATTTGTTGGCAATTTTAATTTTTACAAATGAACTGACATTTGTTTTATACCATTCTTTTTTAGTTTGTAAAGACTATCTTATCCCAAGGTCACCTGACTCCTCTACCTCTTTATGTCTGCCCAGTGTACTGGGCGTATGACTATGCTTTGAGAGTGTACCCTGTGCCTGATCTTCTTGTCATCGCGGACAAATATGATCCTTTTACTCTCACCAATACAGAATGCCTCTGCATAAACCCTGTAAGAACATAGTTAATGTTATATAGTCATAGTTTGTCAAGATTAGAGTGTTATTTCTTTAAACTTTATTTTTTAAGTTATTTAGTAAGATTATTGTTGTTTAAAAATGTACTATTAGTGAAACATTGAGTTAATTTGGTATATACAGAAAGCTCTTCAGCATTCAGGAAAGCATATGACTGTAAAGTAATGTGACTTAAAAAAAAAAGTAGACCAAAGCATATAAATCCAAATGCATATTTTCCCCTTCATAGTTAACTGCCTTGGGATCCCTTTCTGGGAATTGCTTTCAGAGCCTCTGTCTCATTCTCTTTAAATACATTAATGTCCTTTGTGAATGATTTTGATTTTTGGAAATTTGTGCAAGTCCCAGAAATGCGTAAGCCTGATGAATATGGAAATTCTTACTGAGATATAATTTCTACAGAAGTATGATTACCTTTTCAAGTTTTGGGAATAAGTACTGCATAAACATTGTTGATGTGAAACAAAATATCTTCACTAGTGATTTTTAATCTGTATGTTTCCTTGATTCTTGTGACTGTAATACTTTTTTTTTGTTTCATCTAGGTCATTTCTAGAAACATCATGACTTACTGTTGGTTACCACTTTCCTCAAACACTCATTTATTTTGTCCAACTCCCTCTAAGAGAGGGTTTCTCAACCATGGAACTATTGACATTTTGAACCAAATCATTTTTTTACTGTGGGCCACTGTCGCTTGCATCATAGGGCACTGTGCAGCATCTAGCCTCTCATCCCTTCATGCCAAGGGCAGCCCCCAGTTGCAACAGACAAAAACCTCTTAGGATATTTGCCAAATGTCCCCTAGGGATGACATTATCTGTGGTTGAGAACTGCTCTAAGGATGAGCACAATGTATTTGGTTTCATGGTTTAAAACTTGTGAAAGTTTTTTTAGAATCTTTATTCACTTTCCAATATTCTTTCACAATGAGGCTATTTCTTTATTTAAATTTAACTCTTTGGCTGTTCTCATAGTTAATGCTTTATTTGATAACACCTTATTTCTGAATTTTTCCACTTCGTCTTCCTGTCAGCCAGTAAACAACCATCTCTTACACCAACATTATATCCTTTTTTACTTCATACCTTTTGAGCAAACCCAAAACTTTTCACATTGCTTCATCCCTTCTTCTTCTTCTTTTTTTTTAAAGATTTATTTATTTTAGAGGGAGGGTAAGAGAGCACGAGTAGGGGGAGGGACAGAGGGAGAGAATCTTCAAGCAGCTCCCCGCCGAGCGCGGAGCCCAGTGTGGGGCCCAATCCCCAGCCCAATCCCACCACCCAGGAGATCACTTCCTGAGCCAATATTGAGTCAGATGCCCAACTAACAACCTCCCAGGCACCCTGCTTCATCCCTTCTTGATACTTACTCACCCTAAGGAATGCCTGCGATGGGCCAGACATTGAGCTAGTGCCAGGGACACAGAGCCTGAAATGAACAGACCATCTCTGCCCTAGAGTTTAGTAGACACAGTTGTATTACTGCTCAGTTGCTTTGGGGGCACATCAGGGCACCATCAGTGCCGATTTTCACTGCAGAGAGGGGCAGGAAAGCTTTCCTGAATGTGATGTTCAAGTGTCTTATGTGCAGATATAGCATCACATGGTACTGTCTCTTACACTGAGTATTTCTTACTCCTAAGCATTTCCAGTTACATCTGTTAGTATAAGACTCTCTAGCCATCTAGAAAGACTTGCTTTGAGTGGAAACATTTTATATTAGTATCTTCTCTCTATAAAGATCAGGAAAAAAAAAAAAACACCTCTCATTACTTTTTAGTTACATCTGACAACTTTATTTTTAAGTCATGACAAAGGAATTTGATCTTAAATATAGGAATTCTTTTATAAAAGTTCAGTATTCACAGGCATTTTTTTTTTTTTCTCCAAAGGGCTCTTTTCCAAGAAGTGGATTTTCATTCAAAGTATTTTATCCATCCAACAAGATAGTAGAAGACAGGTAAGTGTACCCCCAGAAACAGCAAGGAGGAGTTGTCTTTTGGCTTTGTATTGCTGAAAATCAGATGTCCTGTAGGTGTGTTGAGGTTTTAAAAAATGTCTGTAATGGTCCTTTGAAAATGTTTCAGGCTGAACTTCTGGTCATACTGTGGGACATAGAATTGTATGTACTTGATAACGGAGATTAAGAAGTGTTTTCTGAGGGCTGTCTCGGGCCAGCCACAGAGGTGGGCTAGTTCTCTCACAGGTTGACTCCTGATGATGTTTGTGTTTTGAGAGGTCAGCCTCACCGTCCACGTGGTTGACTCTCAAAACCTAGGCAGTTGGCCTTAAACTGGCATTAATGAAGTGTGTGGGGAGGGCATGGGATGTTAGTGATGGTGAGAGGTTGGGGTTGGGGTGTTGTCTTGGGGATAAAGAATAATCCATGTTGGGGGCTGGGTAGTGGTTTTCCAAGGGTGATCTCTAGACTACCCTCATCAGAATCCTCTGTGAACCTTGTTAAAAATGTTAAATTTCTCACTTCACCCTGACAGAGGAGATAAAATGATCATGAATGTGGTTTTCCCAAGGTGAGGCTTATCTGTTGCACTCCCTAAGTGCTGACCCCTGCAATTTCCGCAAATGTGGGAAATCTAGCTGTATAATTTACGGTAGTGGGGGGCTGTGTTTGTGCTCTCTCCTGGGCAGCATTGGGGGGGGAATCCCACTCCAACCTTATCAAATGATTTTCTAGTTGTAGGGCCCAGGAATAAACATTATTGACACCATTTCTCTTGGATTCAGGCAGCCTAACACGTGATTTCTCAGTTAATCATATTTTGAAAAAGCAGCTTCCCCTTCAGATAAGAACAAGTGACCAAGTAACTGCCTCCCAGGTTCTTATCAAAGAATGCAATCTTGAACACACAGCTTAGTGGTCTTTATTTTTTGGTAATTAACATTTAAATGAAATGAATACAAGTACATGATAAAAATTTCAAACAATGCTCAAGGTATAGAATTGAAAAGGAAAAAATACATCTGCTTCCTAACCCTGAAACCATGATTAAGTTTCCTGTATTTTTAAAAGATGTATTTTTTTGAGAGAGAGGGGGTATGCATGCACATGAATGTGGTGGGGAGGGGCAGAGGGAGGGAGAGAGAGAATCCTCAAGCAGACTCCTGGCTGAGCACAGAGCTTGACTTGGTGCTCGATCCCAGGACCCTGAGATCATGACCTGAGTCGAAATCAAGAGCCAGAAACTTAACCAAATGGATCACCCAGGTTGCCCCTTTTTTATATTTCTTGAAAAAACAATTATGCATTGTTCTTACCACTCAGTACTCATGGAAGATTTAAGTCCATTCACTTTATGAGATATTCTAAGTTTTCCTCTTAAATTTACTCATTTGACATATATATGATTCTTACTGTATTCCACACACTGGTTTTTGGAATGAATATAACCAGACAGATACTCTCATTAAGGTTACAGATCTTCTAGTCTCTTCTATAAGCCCCAAACTACGTATGTTTGACTTTACCTAGACCAAGTTGAATCCTAAAACACCATAACTGATTTGGAATGCCCTTAGGTAAGAGTAAGCACTTGCCTCCAGTGTCTCAGCTGCCTGTCCTCACCTGGATGCCCTTGAGGGCATTTAATTTTGTGACCCAGGATTACTAAGGGCTGCCTGCCTGGAGCATATTTTGTCCACCTTTAGATGACTTTTACTGAACTGCAATTTGATGTGAAACTTACTCTGCAAGGAAAATCAATATGGGAACTTTAAGCAGGTCTCAGGCCAAGGGGATTCTGTGTCTGTCCCAAGCAACTGTTTATCTAGGGGAGACTAGGAATCTTCTAATGAACTCCCTTTGCTTTAGCTGCTAGGAAGCACAACCAAATGTGTAGCCCAATTCTCTCGCTGCAGAGGAATTACTACCATAAATGTTGGGCATGGCCCTACTTGTAATCGCTGTCAAATAAATAAACAAATCTTTTTTTAAAAATGTGGGTACTTCTTAGAACTTTTCAAATGTATTTAAATTTCAAAACCTTAAAGGAAGGGATTAGTCTTAAAAATTATAGGTAAATATATTACCAACTGAAAAAAGGTGTAAAATAGTGTGAACTGTATTCTAACACTTGTATATCTTTTTAAAGCATGTACCCCCCCATAGATGCTTATATATGATTAGACTGTCTTTATAAGGACAAATAATTGGTTCCCAGAACAGAAATAGAGTGTGAGACTGATTTATTTTTCACTCTGTCCCCTTTTGAATTTGGAACAATATGCATGTAATGACCTATTTTTAAAATTAAGTACTTAGAAATGTACAATAACTTAGGTTTCCAACATGTTTAATTTTATGAATTTCTATTTTCAGCAAACTTCAAGGTTTTTGAGATTCTTAAAGAGCATCTGAAGAAAGAAAATTCCATCAGTTCTGCTTAATTTTATATTTATGTGATTTTGATAAGTTCCAATAAAATTATGATAAATGCTAGAATGTTCTTAAATTTGTATTTTATGAAATTTTGGTATTAAGTTACAATAAACATGGTACACTTGACAAAGTTTTACAGCAAAAATATTTTCTGTATAGTCTTAATATGAAAATATGCATGAAGATATAATCTGATTTATGCTTAAAAACTGGTTTCATTATTCTAGGCTAATCATATGCTAATATTCATTTTAAAGAAAATACAAATATTTAAAATTTTCTGATTCCTTATTTTGTCTAACTTGAGTCCTAATGTTAGATTTAGCAATCTTCCAACTAAATTTCAAGTCACAGAATTTATTCTAATGCTAGTGAAAACTTATATTACTAAGATAATCATTTCATAATTATATTTTGGCACTGGAGATTTTTTTTTAAGATTTTATTTAGGGGGGCCTGGGTGGCTCGGTGGGTTAAGCCTCTGCCTTCGGCTCAGGTCATGGTCCCAGGGTCTGGGATCGAGCCCCGCATCGGGCTCTCTGCTCAGCGGGGAGCCTGCTTCCCCCTCTCTTTCTGCCTGCCTCTCTGCCTACTTGTGATCTCTGTCTGTCAAATGAATAAATAAAATCTTAAAAAAAAAAAAGATTTTATTTATTTGACCGGGTGCGACAGCAACAGAGGGAACACAAGCGGAGAGGTGGGAGAGGGAGAAGCTCCCACTAAGCAGGGAGCCTGATGTGGGGCTCAATCCAGGACCCTGGGATCATGACCCAAGCCGAAGACAGATGCTTAACCAACTGAGCCACCCAGGTGCCCGTGCACTGGAGATTTAAAAACACATGGTCACTGTAGGCTTTACATTTAGAAGACACATTACTTTGAAGCAGCAGGTTTTGTTATTTGGATGTGATCACTTAATACCATCCCCTTACTTTTAGTTTACAGCATTGCAATAATAGCCTAGAAATGAATGTGAGTGACAGATAGGAAGTCGGGGTACAAAGAATATTTCAAATGTAGGAGTAATCTTTTCTTTTTAAAAGATTTTATTTGTTTATTTGACAGAAATCACAAGTAGGTAGAGAGGCAGGCAGAAAGAGAGGGGGAAGCAAGCTCCTTACTGAGCAGAGAGCCCAATGTGGGGCTCGATCCCAGGCCTCTGGGATCATGACCTGAGCTGAAGGCAGAAGCTTTAACCACTGAGCCACCCAGGCACCTCAAGAAGGAGTAATCTTAATATTACAAAAAGCCTGGAATGGAAGACATTTCTTTGAAAGAAGGTTAGACTTTGGGGGAAGAGAGACTGATAAAAAATAAAAACGACACATTGAAGGGAAAATTTCTCAATGAGACTTAATCTGAATGTAGTGAGAAGCGAATTAAGTTAAGGGTGAAGTGGCAATTTGAGAAGTGGTTTGAAGATGGAAAATTTTGGGAGAATGTTAGTAGAGGCCTGATGTTAGAAGAGCAAGATTTAGCTTTAATTTCAAGAAGACCTTAGAGCAAGTTAGAGATGAAATTAAGGCATAAGTTCAAAAGCTGTATTGCTTGGAAAATTTATAATTTGGGCCTTGAAAGTGGTAGTGAAATAAACACTGCAAGGCTGTTGGTTCAGTTATGAGAACCAGAGCTAAATCTGAAAGATGGCAGGTAGGAAGTTATAAATGGAAACTCCTATCAAGTGTTCCCGCATTCATTTCATTGTTTCTATAAGATATGCTTTTTGAGATCTTTTTACATTTAGTGCCTAGAAAGACAGGGTGACTTAGCAAGGTGAAGTGAAACGAAGCAAGGCAGGTAACTATGAGCAGGTAAGTTGCCAGAACCAGACAGTAAGTGTTAGAATAAGACCGGAACCAAAACCAGGTGGGAATCCGCATCGTCCGGAAATGCAAAGCAGAAATGCAAAGCAGAAGTCTGAAAGATGGGGCAGCGGAGGAGCAGCACTGAAAGGGCATCCTGGGCTTCTCTTTGGGGGGTGAGAAGCAGAGAGGTGGTGTGCTCCCTGACTTTGGTGCTTCATCAGCTGGTTGACCTTGCTGCCAGAAATCTGGGTCTGAGGCACTGCGCCTTAGAACAGAGGCCAGGTAGATCACACCAGAAGACAGGCGTGGGAAAGACTTCTCTGCCGTGAGAAAAATAACACTTGGTCTCATGGGGGAAACCACAGGAAGTGCGACTGGAACATGCAGGTGCACCTAATGGCTGCACCTGGTGCTGTCCCAGCCAGTCGTAGCTATGTGGGAAGCCGAGCCCAGCTGGCCATTCTAGAGAAATTTGAATTTTCAGGTTAAGCATCCTGACTTTCCAATCACCGGTGGTTTAAATTAGTCTGCATTAAGGAAGACATGATTACACGCTGGGTTGTGCCCATGAATTGCTTTCTCTGCCTTATAAGCACAGGAACTCAATCTGGTGTTCTATCAAATATACCTATTAAGTAAGATGACTTGGGTCCCAATCAATTACCAAAATCTCTTGTGAAATTTACTATGTCCTCTTAAAGTGGGACTGCTCAGAGCAGGCAGGATAAAATTAAAACAGAGTGTTTCTGTCTTGACCCTGTGCATATTCCTGTGTTTTCTATGCAGGGGAGCCCCCCCCCCCACCAGATTCAACAGGCAGCACAGGCTATACAGGAGAGATGGGTGTTCTGCCGGGGAGGCCAAGGTGTAATGATCCAGGGTGTGAGTGTGGAGAGCACTGGGAATCAAGGCATGATGGCCTTGGAGACACAAGGAATTTGGATGTGGGGCTACTGAAAAGCAGTCAGCAGATCTGGCTTTCAAGATCACTGAGGTTACTGTGTGAAGAGACTGTAATGAGGGAAGAGCTGAAGAGACCGGTCAGGAAAGTACTGCATTAGTCTGCAATGGAGATGATGCAGGGGCTCAGACCAGAAATGGAAAGAAGGGGATGTATTCGGGGTGCGTAAGAAGAGACCGCAGGCCTGGGTAACTGAAGACCGATGCAGGATGGGGTAAGGGGAATCAAGGATTACACTTAGGTTTCAGGTTGAAGCACCTGGGTAGACTGTACTATTTACTGAGACTGGGTGCATAACAGGTTTGAGAGGGAAAAGAAATCAAGATTTCTGTTTGGAGGGGTGCCTGGCTAGCATTCAGTCAGTGGAATGTGTGAATCTTGATCTTGGGGTTGTGAGTTTGAGCCCCACACTGGGGCTTATTTAAAATCTTAATTTTTTTTTTTTTTTTTTAGAGATGCCTATCACGCATCCAGGTGGAGGTATCTGGTAGGTAGTGGCATGAACCTAGAGCTCAGAGGTTAAGTGTGACGTGTGAATGGAGATAAAATTTTGGAGTCACTAGTCTCATCCCACATGAAGTCCATGAAGGCAAGGATTTTTTTTGACAAGTACTTTCAAGAACTTTTAAATTGAAGTGTAAGATACATACATACAGATCCCCTATCATCAGGGTACAGCTCAATGAATTTTCACAAACTGCACATCCTGTTAGTAATACCAAGATTAAGAATCAGAATACTACCCCTCACCCCAGAATCTCACTCCTGCTCCCCTCCAATCACAACATTCCACTCCCCCTCAAAAGGATAATCACTAGCCTGATTTCTAGCAGTGAGATTCATTTTGCCAAGCTTTGCCTATTGTAGAATGGAATCATACAGTATGTATTATTTTGCATCTTGTTTCCTTCATACAACCTTGTCACATTTATCCACATTGTTCATTCACGTCCATTGTGTGGATATACACATTTTATTTGTCCATTCTACTATTGATGGAAACTTGGGTAATTTCCACTATTTAAACAGTGCTACTATAGATAAGCAAATTCTAGTATGTGTCTTTTGATAGGGATATGTGTTTCTATTGGATATATATCTAGGAGTAGAATTTCTTAGTTATGAGATATACATTACAGTCAACAGAAATTTTCCAAAGTAATTGACCCAATAGCTACTTCCAGTATCAGAGAGTGCCAGTTGCTTCACATCCTTGGGACACAATGATTTTGTTTTGTTCCATCCAATGCCTAGAACAGTGCCTTACCTACCCAAGTAGTGGGTGCAGCAGTGTACAATAAATATGTTGAAAGAATGAATTTAAACTTAGATGGCATTTAAAGCTGTGAGCTTGATTAGGATCATCTAGGACAATTCAGTAAGTAGGCTGATGAACAGACTTTGGGTGACTCCTAAATTAGAGGACAGGCAGGAAAGAACAAGCAAAGGAGGAGGAAAATGGGAGAGCATGGAGTTCTTCAAAGCAAGAGTAAAGTATGTTTCAAGGCGGGGGACTCAACTGTTTTGAATATGGCCAAGAGATCATAAGATGAGGGGAGAAGTTGGGAAAGGAGTTAAGATTTTTGGTCATTTCAAACCTGATGGACATAAGCATTAAATCATTGAAATAGAGACCTCAAAAGGGCAACTAGATATACAAGTTTGGAATTTAGAACCTGATATAGAAGTCTGGTATTTGTGAGTGTAAAAATATTTGTGAAGGAGAGAATGTGATTGGAGAAGAGATAGGGTCCCTGTCTTGAGGCATTTCCACTTTGAGGTGGAACAGAGATAAACACCTGCAAAACAGACTATATAGTGTCAAGTGTCTGAGGTAGGAGAGAAATCTGGAAAGTGTCCTGTCACTGAGGTAATCCCAAATCAACTGTGTTAAATGTTGGTGAAAGTTTCAACAAAATGAGAAAAGAAAAACAATCACTGGATTGAACAACTACCAGTTAATAACTCCCTTAGTCAATAAATACTATTCTATAACATCACTTTTGAATGCACAAAATCCCCCTGTACAGCCATAGTAAAATCTGCCCACCCAGTCCCACTGCAGGATTCTTGGATTCTTCCCAAATCTTTAGAATCATGGGTAATGTTGCCTTGAGCATACTCTTAGACTGAGAATTGCTGGATGAAAAGCGTATGTACCTTCTAAAGGCTTTTGATATAGCTACCAAACTACTGTCTAGAAAGGCTTTACTACCACCGCAAATAACAGTAATTGTAAAAACAGTCTTTGTCATTTTGATAGGTAATCTGTGGGATCTTATATTTGCATTTTTATTATTAAAGTCCTGGGGGGCCTGGCTGGCTCAGTCAAAGGAGCATGCGACTCTTGATCTCAGGGTGCTAAGTGTCAGGTTGAGAGTAGAGATTACTAAATAGAAAAATAAATAAGAAACTTAAAAAACAAGTCCTGTATGCTTACTGATCATTATTTATGAATAGCCTGCCCATAGCTCTTGCCCCAAATGTGAGGTGGTATAGGGCAAACCTTATGGTGAAATGTCTAGAAAACTGAAATGTTGGTTTGGTAAAGTAAAACATGTGGATAAGCTTAAAATTGAATTACAGCTCGTGAATAAGATAATGTACATAAATGCTGGAAATTACATTATGATAGTTATTCTGCAGACGTAATTGCACCACGGCACAGGAATCTAAAAAGGTAGTATGTGGTGTAATTGGTTGATTTGAAATAAGAAAGTTATTTGTGGCATTTCCACCAGCCCACTCCAATTCCAGCCCCTCCTCCAGGCTGTCCGCTGTGTCACTATGGCAACGACCACGCGCTGCTCCAGGCTCAGTTCTCCGGCGGTTACCGAACTGGGCCGCCCCACTCTGGGCAGACCCGCGACTCTACGCGCGTCCCACCCATCTTGTCTCGGGTCGCTCTCCCCCGGCCGGAGGGCTGGAGCCCCGGCGGCAGCATGGCCAAGGCGACAGCCTCTTCGCCGCTGGAGGACTTGGACCTGAGCGGAGAGGAGGTCCAGCGGCTCACCTCAGCCTTTCAGGACCCGGAGTTCCGGCGAATGTTCACCCAGTACGCCGAGGAGCTCACGGACCCGGAGAACCGACGGCGCTACGAAGAGGAGATCACCGCGCTGGAGCGTGAGCGCGGAGTGGACGTGCGGTTCGTGCACCCGCAGCCGGGTCACGTACTGCGCACCAGCCTCGACGGGGCGCGTCGCTGCTTCGTGAACGTGTGCAGCAACGCGCTGGTGGGCGCGCCCAGCAGCCAACCCGGCCCCAGGGGCGCGGCGGCCGGCAGCCAGTGGTCCCTGCCCTACAGCCTGGCTCCCGGCCGCGAGTACGCGGGGGGCCGAGGCACCCGCTACACGGTCTACGACGTGGTCTTCCACCCAGAAGCGCTCGCGCTGGCCAGGCGCCACGAGCGCTTCCGCCAGATGCTGGACGCCACGGCACTGGAGGCCATCGAGAAGCAGTTCGGCGTGAAGCTGGACCACAGGAATGCCAAGACCCTGAAGATCAAGTACAAGGGGACCCCGGAGGCCGCCGTGCTGCGCACACCCCTCCCCGGGGGCGTACCGGCCCGGCCTGAGGGGGAGCCGGAGAGCCCTCTCCCTGATTTCCCCTACCCCTACCGGTGCCCGGCGGTGGCCGGGAACTCAGTGGTCCCGCGACCCCTGGCGCCCTCCCCTCCGGAGGCGGTCCTTGAGCCCGCCCCCACCGAGCCTCGTTACAGCGTGGTGCAGCGCCACCACGTGGACCTCCAGGATTACCGCTGCTCCCGGGACTCGGCCCCCAGCCCGGTGCCCCGGGAGCTTGTAGTCACCATCGAGCTGCCGCTGTTGCGCTCGGCTGAGCAGGCGGCGCTGGAGGTGACGGGAAAGCGGCTGTGCCTCGACTCAAGAAAACCCGACTACCGGCTGCGGCTCTCGCTCCCGTACCCGGTGGACGACAGCCGCGGCAAGGCGCAGTTCAACAAGGCCCGGCGACAGCTGGTGGTCACGCTGCCCGTGGCGCTGCCCCCTGCGCGCCAGGAACCTGCCGTGGCGCCGGAAGAGTCCGTCTACACGTCCGGAACTGACGGCGCGGCCTGCGCTTCCGCTCGCGAGGGGGAGGTGGGCCCGGCAGGGGGTTGTGCCGGGAACGGTGGGCCGGATCCCGGGGCTGCGGACGCCTTGATCACCACGCCCGCCGCCGCTGCGGAGCAGCTCGTCTTCGAGCCCGACGAGCGGGACTTGGACGAGCAAGCGGTGTGCACAACGGGCATCGAAGAGGAGCCGCCCTCGGTAGCGGAGAACTCACCTGAGGACGGTGGAGGAGTCTCCCCTGGTACTTCATCTGGGGGTCTTGACAGAGGGTCTGCTGCAGGAAGAGAGAGTGCGCGTGGAGATTTCGGAGCTGAGACTCGAGTGCTCGGGGAAGGCGCGGGCCGGGAGCCCTCCGATCGAGCCATGGGTGGTCCCGGGACCGGCGGCAAGGAACCTTTGTGTCCTCCTTTGCAGTGTAATCAGGATGAAGAATCCCTGACTCTATTGATTCAAGTGCCTCAGATCCAACCGCAAAGTCTTCAAGGGGATGTGAGTCCCTTCGGGTACAAACTGGGCTTCTCCACCCAAGGCTTAGTTTACTATTCCTTCTTTTTGCAATTTGCTCCGGAGAATAAATTGAGCACCAAAGAACCAGTGGCTAGTATTTCTTCGAACAATGCAGTGATAGAACTGGCCAAATCTCCAGAATGCCATGGACATTGGAGAGAATGGTATTATGGTTTAAACAAGGATTCTTTGCAGGTAACAGTTCTTTCTAGACTCGTATATATTTTTAAAGATGGTATTTATTTATTTGTTAGAGCACGAGCAGGGGGAGAGGCAGAGGCAGAGTAAGCTCCGCAACCCCCCAGCAGGGAGCTCTATGTGGGGCTCATCCCCTCAGGACCCATGAACCGACCTGAACCGAAGGCAGACGCTTAACCAACTAAGCCACCCAGGCGCCCAAAGACTCTTATATTTGAATAATTCTATCCCACTTTTAAAATTTGCTCTTACCCTTGAATAACACAGGTTGGAACTACCTGGATCAACTTATAAATGATCTTTTTTTTTTTTTTAAGGATTTTATTTATTGACAGAGATCACAAGTAGGCAGAGAGGCAGGCAGAGAAAGGAGGAAGCAGGCTCCCCGCTGAGCAGAGACCCCGATGTGGGGCTCGGATCCGATCCCTGGACCCTGAGATCATGACCTGAGCTGAAGGCAGAGGTTTAACCCACTGAGCCACCCAGTGGCTCAGATCATAAGTGATCTTTTTGATATGTACAGTATATTATAAATGTATTTTCTTTTATGATTTTCTTAAAAATATTTTCTCTAGTTTATAAGAATACAGTATATAATACACCATACAAAATATGAGTTAATGGACTGTTTATGTTACAAGTAAGGCTTCCAGTCAACAATAGGCTGTTAATGGTTAAGCTTTGGAGGGGTCAAAAGTTGTAGGTGGATTTTTCAACTGGGACTGCGGTGTTCCCATAACCCTCCCTGTTGTTGAAAGAGCAACTGTATTTGTTACCTCTTGTGGGCAAGTCCTCGAACTTGGGGCGGAGCAATACCTAGTTTACTTAGGACATAATTTCCATGAATAGTGTGTTCGATTGTAGTTGCTGCTATACTTTTTGGGTTATTGAAGTTCTTGAATTTCAGATTCAGTACTCCAGTATTATGGACAATTAAAAAAAAAGATTTTATTTTATTTACTGACTTGTGTGGGGGGAGGGGCAGAAGGTGAGGGAGAGAGAAGCAGACTCCCCTACTGAGTGGGAGCATACACTGGGTTCATCCCAGGACCAGAGACCATGACAGGAATGAAATCTAAGAGTGGGTTCCTCAACTGGCTGAGCCAATCAGGTGCCCCTACTGATAATTTTTTTTTTTTAAACTGTAAAATTTTAAGTTCTCAGGAACTTTTTAAACTCCTAAATTAACAATTGGTGGTTTTCATTGAGATATGTATTAGTGTTACATGTAATTTTTTTTAAAGCTTTTATTTAACAAATCAAGGGTTAAATTCCCAGCAATAAAACTAGTTGCAAGGATTATGTATTGAAAATTAAGTTTAGCCTTGGGCTTTAACTTGCCAGAACTTTTCATTTCTTCCTGTGATTTTTCCTGGATATTTGCTGATAAGTTACATTTTATGAGGGGTAACTTCTGTGAGAAGTGGTTAATTTGAAACTCTCCGAAAATAAATAGCCAGGGCAAGGTAAGATACTTTGTGAGAATATAATATGAAATTGACTGTCATCAGCAGGGGGAAATTTAGGAAAGGGCAGTTTCCTGTAATTGTTGTATTTATCTATTTATTTTTAAAGTTTGTATACATAATCTCTGCCCCTCTACCCTGTGGTGGGGCTTGAACTCACTCCAGAGATAGAGTTGCATGCTCCTCCAACTGAGCCACCAGGTGCCCCATAATTGTTTTAATAAATGTAAAAATAACAATTGGGAAGAAAGTTTTATGAATAGGCAGTTGAGAGAATACTAAAGACTATTATTTTAATCTGATTTTCTAGAAGGCTAACATTATTTTAGCAAAGAAACTAGAACAAAATGGGATTAGGGCAACTGTGTTTTATATCTTTGATGCTTGAAATGGATTTATAATTACTTTGTTAATCACATTTGCTAAGGCTGATGAAGCCATAATATTCAGTTATTTTTCTTTACATTTTGCTGGACTAGAGTAGAGTCTAAGCATTAAAGTAAAATTTCTTAATATCACAAGAGTAATGGATGGGTAGACATGTACTATATGATGATTATATTATATGCATCATATAAAAATAGAGTGATTTGTGACTGTCAAGGTCAGAATTGTTATTTTACACATAAGTACAAAATAGATTAATAAAAGCCTAAATATTCACTGGACATTTTCCTAGAGCTTTAGGACCACTAAATTCAGTTTATTTTAGAATAAAATCAGTCATTAGAATAAAGTGAGTTTATGCACTTTGTTTTAATCATAACCATTTCCATTATATATATTATATAACTTACATATTTATATAATAAAAGTATTTGGGTATTTTTGTGCAATTAATGTGTCTTTACCAGAGGCAGGAACCTTAGAAATGCTTTTAATTGGGGAACGTTTCTATAATACAGTTATTCTGGAACTTTAAAATAATAGCAAGGAAATTACTCCAAATACAAGATTTTTGTGTACCTAGTGTTCATGGTAGGTGTTCTTAAGTTTAAATACTGTTTAATGTAAGGGAACTTTAAAACTAGGCTCTTTCTTGATTTTGCTCTCCTATTTGGACCAATTAATGAACTGTTTATTTGGAAATTTGTTTTTATGAAAGTACTTTTATTTTGGGCAACATCAAACTGATTTTATGCATTTTAAATATGGTTTTCCCTTCAACACTGTAACTATATACCTGTATTTACTTGACATGAATATGCACAAGTTGCTTTGTGTTTGGGATTCTGGTGAAAGTGATTTATGCATTTCCTAATTATAGTTTGGAAATCTTTCCATGTCAGGCTCTTGAAATCTACCTCATTCTTATAAATAGTTATATGCTACTGTCACAATGGATTATCTCAATCACAAAAATAGAATATACTTCTCTCAAATATTATATTTGACTCTTATCTGGCCAAGAACTAAAAGGCAAACTGGTCACACAAAATTTGAATAAATCCTATCATATATATTTCTTAGCTCTCTCATTGGGAAGTATTCTAAAATTAAATTACATTTTATAGCTTCGACTGCATTTATAGCTCTAGAGGTGATTTTTTTTTTAAAGGTGATATTATTCTTATAAATACTAAGAGAAAAAAAGGAAAGGAAAATACCATATGTAAGTAAGATTAACTCAGATTATTAACAGAGACTTAAAGAAGGAACTAAACTTTTTTCTTTTTGGATCTTTTCTGATATATGTATATACTCTTGCTACTCTTACTGCTCTGTACAATACTGTTTTCTTCTACCACGACAGCATAGGAGTAACATTAAACATTTTAAAAGCATAATCCTGAAGTGTGTAATAACTTGTATGAGCTGTTTTTAGATCAACACTGTCAAAAAAATGACCTATAAAGCAGAATATTTTTTCTCTTTTTATTTTAGGAAAGGCTGTTTGTCAATGAAGAAAATGTTGATGAGGTTCTTGAAGAAGTCCTGAGCCCTCCACTTCATCAGACAATGTCCTTAACCCCACCATTAATTGAAGTTCTTCAGGTTACTGATAGTAAGGTTCAAATTCATGCAAAGGTAAGGATTTGGTTGCCTTTATAGTGATTTAGGACAAGGTTAAAGCCTGACAGATAACTTAATTTTTTATTTCTTGATGTCGTAACTTTAAATTAAATGTACATAATGGTTGGGAAAACTTAAGAGGAGTAGAGACTTTTTTGCCTGTATTTTCCTATGGACCAAACACTTTGTGATTCATTTTCACATATCTCATTTAACCCCGAAATAACTGTCCAGTGAGGAAGAGGGAAACTAACATGTGGGAAGTTTGAGTACGAGTCCGGGGACAAAGAAGTCTTTTTGACTCTCAAACCATGGGAAGGAGCTATGTTATTCAGTTTGTTCATTCTTTCTAGTTGAACCTTAAGTCTAGTTATTCTTAGTCTTCAATATTGGACACAAATAATTTAGTAACTAGCACAATTGATCTACATATGAATTGGGGAGGAGAGTAGCTCTAAAGAATCACAAAAATTCAGGAAAAAGAAATTCAAGAATGCCCTTATAAGAATGAATACTAAATGGTTTTGTAGGCCATGTCAAAGGGTTTGTAGGCCAGGAATATTTTATTCTGAAGGAGGTAAGGGGTCACTGAAAGGAATTACTCAAGAATTAATGCCAGGTTTGCACTGTCTGCATTGCTAAAGAGAACTAGCAGCATTTAGAAGATGACTTTGAGGCAGAAAGCTCGGACGCCTATCTGCATATCTGTAAGCATTATTTCTTCACAACTTACAAAAAAAAAAAAAAAAATTCCAGAGAGTACAATTTAATTTTCTGTTTTTTTTCAAAGATTCTTAATTTGTTGTTTCTCTTGACATAGTTGCAAGAATGTAGTAACTCTGAAAAGCTTCATGAAAAGGAAGAAAAAGGCAATGAAGGAAGTCATCTAACTGAAAAAGAAAATATAGAATATCCTACTACCTCAACAACTGATTCTAATTCATCTCTAGAAGTTAAAGTACTAGAGACAGACAGTTGTGGTTCAGTTGCATGCCTGCGAGGGGCTCCTGATGTTTCACACTTGCTATTTGAAAAGTCTCAGCAACCTGAGTCAAAAATGGAACCTGAATTTATAAAAGAAAAAAGTCCTGCTTACTCAAATGAGGAAAAAGAGGACTTAGAAGAGCCAGTGATAACAGAAGAGAAAGAATCAGATGGAGATGACCTATCTTCATTACTAAACAGAGCTTCAGTTCACAATTTATCTGGTCTTAACAACGTAAAAGAAACCAATATGCAGGACGGTAGTGTGCAGTTTATTAAAGATCATGTGACTCAATGCGCATTCAGTTTTCATAATTCTCTGCTATATGACTTGGACTGATTCTGTATAATTTTAGAGTTTATAAGAGTAAAAAGTGTTTGGTTTTAAAACATTATCTTTCTGTTAACTACTATCTTAAAGTACTCAAGAAAGTATAAAATTAAAATTTGCAGTTTTGAGTCTCATGGGGAAACTGGAGATTGTTTTTTTGTATGTAGAGTTTATACAGTTTCCTTAATTATGGAGACTTTTGTGATTGCTCTGATATATTTTTTTCTAATGGCGAGTTAATCATTTAGTTTTAAAACAACCTGTATATATTTGCTTGTTTTTGGCTTCTTTTGTTTACCATTACTTTAATAAAGTTTCAAAGTAAATATTCACTAAGTTGTGTCTGTTACAAAGCGTAATTCTTAAGAATGCAATTAACTAGAAATTAATCAGTATGGGGGGAGGGGTAGAATCTCAAAACTATGCATTTATGTTTCACTAAATATGATTATTTATGCTTGAAACATTCTTAGAACTTTACTAACCAATATTAACCATCCCATTATGATACAGATACACTGAATGAAATTTAGTATTTTTGCTTCAACTCTGTATTTTATGTGTGCCACACACACGCGCGTATATATAGTTATACAGGTTATATAGTAATGCCTTTAAAATTCAACTTCTTAAAAGATGTTTCTGGAAGTTACTATTACAGTATTAAAACATTTCTTGGTTTTATAAATACATTTATGAATTTTTTTAAAAGCTTTTAAGTAATCTCTCTACCCAAACATAGGGCTTGAACTTACAACCCTGAGATCAAGAATCATACACCCCACCAAATGAGCCAGCTAGGCACCCCGACATTTATGAATTTTAGAACAACTAAAAAATCTGGGAATTTGCTCCCATAGCAAATTGTCTTCAATATATTACATGAAAAGAAACCAAAGAGCCAGTGTTTTCTAGTTAGTTTTGCTTGTAATATCTAAAAGAGGGCAATAGCTAATTCATCTTAACAGTGGTTAAGTTATTAATATTTATATTGGAGGCCAGGAGTTCTCACAAAAATTTTTAGTACAGCATGAATGAAAATGTAGAAAGGAAAATATTTGTTGATCTAATTGCTGACCCCAAAACCATGATCTAGTTTATCAATGATCTTTTTCTGATTAAAAATCAAACTTCAGGCCTACCTTAGTCCTGGACATTAATTTTTTTAGTCCTCTGAACTGCTGAAAGTCAAATCAGAGCACCAAAAGCTAGTACAAAGCATGACAATTCATCCTGATTGACATAACACCCTATAAAATCTGGAACCAAACTGGGCTGTGAGGGTAAAATAAAGGTAACTCATAAAGCAAGAGAACTATTTGTTCCATATTTAACAACCAAATGCATTTCTCAAACATAATATGACTCTTAATTTGATGAAGTAATTTCAAAATTGTCCATTTAATACACCATCTTCTTAGAATGAAATGTTGTCCTAATACACAGAAATTAGTCTCTGTGTAACTTCTGGTTGAATGCAATTATATACGATTAAGAGAAACTTCCACAAGAAATAAGGAATAAATTTTAAGCATGTTTCCTATTATTTACTGTGTCTATCCTTTTAAAAAGTATGATTTCAGTTAAAATAAAGCTGGCACTGGAACATGTTTCATTTTGGCATGACTGAACTTTCTATCATTTCTGGCTTTCGAAAACAATTTTGGCTGTATTTCACTTACACAGCAGCTTTTTATTGTTCATTATCTATGCTTGGGTAATTTGAAAGCCAGTGTCTTCTAAAGGGAATGCATTGTCAAGAGTGGGGTTTTATTTCAAACTCAGTTATATGATGTACAAACAGTACACACGAAGATGTAATGTAAACTTTAAAAACTTCTAGAATGCCTTCACTGAATTTTGGTGTAAAGAGTAAACAAAATTTATTCTGCAAAATAATTATGAACGTTTTTATGCAAAAATGAGTATTTTATTTTGGCAGCACTAAAAGAAAAAAAAACCCACTGTACTTCTACATTGAGGTGAAAACAGTGTTTAAACTTTCTTATCAATCAAATACATTCCAAAAGAAAGTGTGTTCTATGAAGGCTCCAAAGCACAGGCAAATCTTAACACAATAATACAGGAATCTGTAATACTGAAAATGTCTGTTCTGATAGGGCGTTTAACAAACATAACTTTTGTATTATAAAACCAGTGAAGCAATCCCTTCCTAGTAACCGTGTCAAGAGTGAAACTGGGCTTGTTCCATTAATACTAATAATTCCATTGTAATACTTTTTACCGCTATGACAATTTTAAATAAAGTTTGCTGTACTTAAAATAAGTTTTGAAAGTGGAAAAGTGTACAAAGTTCCAGATAAAAAGATTAATAGATGCACCTTAAATAAAATTTCCCCTTTTCTTTTACCAATTAATAATGATTACCTTTAGCAGATCGAGATTGAACTTTAAAACCCAACTCCCAAAATGAAAACTGGTGTTTAAATTTTAATCAGACATAGAAGGAAAAGATTACTATATTTGGACATCTTTTACAAGAATTTTTTTTCTGTATTAAAGCAGAAACCAGTTCCTAAACCCTTTTATTCAATGGTATATTCTGTTTGGACAAATATCAAAAATAGAAGACTGTGACTTTTGCTTTTGTAATTGTGATTTTTCACTGCAGTCTTCTATAACTTTTACAGAGTTCATGGTCCCTAATATCTCCCCACCCTCCATTTTTCCTAGGTGGGGAAATGGCTGCCATAAATTTCTCACTGATAATTAGAGTTTCTGGAAACAAGTACTGTTTGTTATTATTTAAGAGTGACTCAATTTGGGCACTCTGGGTGGATGGTCTACAGGTTTTCTTGTGGTGCATACCACAGTCTCCAGCATGAAATATCCTAGGAACTTGAGGAACCAGCACTTTCCAGAATTTTGGAAGACAAGATACAGTTAAATATTGAAGAGTCCAGTCCCAGTTATAATCATCATAAGTACAGAAAGTGTCTGTGCACTCAATCAGCTTCTGATATGCATCCCGGGTCAAGGCTAGACCCATATTGTGCTCTGTGGATTTCCAAGTTTTCACATCTACCTTGTCAGCAATGCCATGGTAACTTCGAACCGCCGTATAGGTCCCCAGGGAGAGAACATCACACTCAGGACACTCCTCCTGCTTTAACTTCCACATCTTTTTGAAGACATGGTAAAAGTCTGGGGCTAAGTAGTGATCTTCCTCTAGGAAAAGTATGAGGCCAGTATAGTCTCGAAGAACTTTTACCCTTTCCCATACAAAATGCAGCTTCCACCACCAATGGTGTTTAGTTTGGGAGAACTTAGCCTCTCTATAATGGCCAAAGGAGTCGGGATACTCAGCATTAATGCATCCCATCTTCAAAGCTGCATTCTTATCCAGATCTCTGGGGCAATCTCTGGGGTCGCTGCCTGGAAACTCGTTGGGGTACAACTGAATGCTGAAAGGAAAGAACACCTGCAGAACCGGACAGAAATCCACCCCAGCGATTAGCTGATTGATCTCTGTCGACCAGAAGTCATGGCTAAAGATAACGAGGACGTTGTCAATACCCTGGGCTTTTCGGAGTGAGTCCAGCAGCAGTCTGAGGTAATCGGGCCGGTTATGCACCTGGACCACCAGCACCAGCTCTCGAGGCGCCCAGGAGCCGGCCTTATCTACATTCCTCAGCGTCTGGTCAAAGTTCAGCTGGTACACCAGGGACCTGTACCGCAGCGTCAGGTTGTCTGCCTCGGGCTGCGGGGCTGCGGGGACCAGAGGAGCCGCCGACTCGTTGGAGACCCGGCGGATGCCCACCGACACAGCAGAATGGTCCCCGCCCCGGCCGCCCGCACCTCGCGCGGGCTCGGCGTCCAGCAGCGGCGGGGCGAGGGCCTCGCTCTTCCTTTGTCGCCCATTGCTGCTCCAGAGGACGAAGCCGCAGGCGGCCACCACGAGCGTCAGGATCAGCACCTTCCGCTTATAGATGCGGAACCTCATGGTCTCCAGGGCAGGGAGCGCGGACGGGCGCAAAAAGGAGCTAGCGGCTTCTGCACAGAAGGGGCGGGCGGGTGGTGGCCGTCGCCTTGGCCTGTAGCAGTCAGAACTGGCCCCCGCGGCTGCCCCAGCTAACTCATCCCGGGCCCCGGGGGTCCAGGGGCCCGAAGGGTCTCAGTTCCCCCGCGCCGCCCGGGCTCCACACATCCTCGCCTGGCAGCTGCAGCTCAGGTAGCGGCCCCGCCGCTAGGAGCCGCGGCTCGGCGTCGCCTCGGTCCTCTCCATTCAGCACCGGTCCCGGAAGAAGTCCCGCCGCGGCCCCACCGCACCCCGCTTGGTTACCTGCGCCTCCAGTGGCCCTGCGTCCTTTGCGCTCTCATCCTTACGCGGGCCCCAGACCGCCAAGACCCAGCGACGCAGCCTCGCCCCACTCTGGCGGCGACCGTTCTGACAACCCGCGACTGGCCCTCGGAGCGCCGCGGTCCTCCGGCCCACACCCCTCCGGCCCGCCCCCTGGGCCGCTGGTTGGAGATTCCCGGACGCGTCCGGAGACGACGGGCCGGCGCTGCCTGCTGCCTATTGGTCCGTAGCACTGTCGCTCACGCTCAGTTCCTACTTCCGCTTCATCCTCCCTTTCCTGTTAGGCGAGAGCGGAGCGAGGCGAGGATCGTAGTTGCCGTTTCCCGGTAAGCGAAGAGGGGAGTGTAGCGGTCTCAGCAGGAACCTCCAGTACTCAGAATCTGGAGATGGACCAGGCCGTTGTAGGAACTGGAGGGCGAGACCCGCTGCCTTGGCAGAGTTAATGGGCTTCTCCCCTCGGAAAGGGGCTCACGAATGACGGCCAGTGGGCCGGGAGATACTTATTCAGGGACACGTCAGCCGTGAACGCTGCTCACGGGTGATGGTGCTTCGGAGGGGAAAGTGAAACCAGACAGCTCCGGTTCCCGGAGAAGGAACGGAAGCGGGCGGTAGCTGGAGCTACTGACTGAAACCAGGCACTGAACCGGGCATACCCGGGAGCTAGAACATGGAGGAGAAGGGTGTGAGAGGGTCTGAGAAAGAAAATCAGATCAACCCCACTACGCTTTTTGGGACGGCCACAGTAAATTAAGCTCCGAAGGAACCCACTTTGTACGGGGAACTGGCTGTTGGGCGCCCCTATGCTGCTTTTAAGTGAGTCTCTTTCCATAAATATTCTGGACATCACAAAAAGGTGTGCACTTTTGTATTGAGTCATAGGTAAAAGGAGTATTTGGTGGGTTTACACATTACTGACATGTGTAATGTTTTCCTATATTTTTAAAGCACTTTATTAAAAATGTTTGAAGTTTGCTACTTTAACTTCAAATGTTTTACATTTTCATCCTGCAGACTGCGCTGCTGCAGAAATGGTCAACGTTCCTAAAACCCGAAGGACTTTCTGTAAGAAGTGTGGAAAGCATCAGCCTCACAAAGTGACCCAGTATAAGAAGGGCAAGGATTCCCTTTATGCCCAAGGAAAGAGGCGCTATGATCGGAAGCAGAGTGGCTATGGTGGGCAGACAAAGCCAATTTTCCGGAAGAAGGCTAAAACCACAAAGAAGATTGTGCTGAGGCTTGAATGTGTTGAACCTAACTGCAGGTCCAAGAGGATGCTGGCCATTAAGAGATGCAAGCATTTTGAACTGGGAGGAGATAAGAAGAGAAAGGGCCAAGTGATCCAGTTCTAAGCTTTGAGTTTCTTCTTTTATTTTTGAGAAGAAAATGTTGACCCTGTAGAAAAATTACCCGTATGAAAATAAAGTCATATTTTTACCCAACTGTTTTTTTTTTCAATCTAAATAGAATGACATGCTTAGTGAGTTGAATCACATTCTTTATGTGATTCAGAATAACAGAAAATTAGTCCATGACGTAAGGTTTATCTTCAAATATATATATATATATGTAAAAATATAAATATATTTATGTATTTTAAAATTTTTATTTGACAGAGAGGGAACACAAGCAGGGGTGGGGGTGGTAAAGGGAGAAGTAGGCTTCCCATCCAGCTGGGAGCCTGATGTGGGGCTCCATCCCAGGATTCTGGGATCATGACCTGAGCTGAAGGCAGACGCCTAATGACTGAGGCACCCAGGTGCCCCTTATTCTCAAATTCTTACTTAGATTTAGTTCCACGAAATTGGAATTTTGTATTTATATATACAGAAAACAGGAGTCCCACCGCCCAACTTTATAAACTAGGTTATGGATATAAATCACATAGTAGGGAAAAAAAAAACATTTTCTGGTCAATTTCAAAATTAATGTGTTTGGTGAATTCATAATTACAACTGATGAGCTGCTGGGAAAGGTCTAAATCAGATTTTGAAAAATGTAAATGAGGAGGATAAATTAGGCCTGTGTACAGCAGACTGAATGGGGCAGACAGAGTATCCAAGTTGGGATATAAGAAGAGCTGACTTGCAAGTTGGTGTCCAGTAGGGACCACTAGCTATACATAGATATTTATTTATTTATTTTTAAAGATTTTATTTATTTATTTGACAGAGATCACAAGTAGGCAGAGAGGCAGGCAGAGAGAGAGAGGAAGCAGGCTCCCTGCGGAGCAGAGAACCTGATGCAGGGCTCAATCCCAGGACCCTGGGATCATGACCCGAGCCGAAGGCAGAGGCTTTAACCCACTGAGCCACCCAGGCGCCCCTACATAGATATTTAAACGAAAAATGCAGTTCCTCAGTTAGACTAGTTATATTTAGTGCTCAATAGACACATATGCTGAGTGGCCAACCTACTGGACAACACAGATACAGAACATTTCCATCAGTTTTTTTTGGACAGCACTGTGATAGACTGGTCCTGAATGTAAGGCACGAGTTTAAGACCAACTTCTAACTGAAAGACATTCTGAAGCTAGTGAAAAAACAGTGAGTCCATGATGGCATAAACTGTTTTTTGATTCTTTAAGAAGCCATCCTGGAGACACTCAAATGTTAAAACTTCTTGGTTATTAGGAGCTTTGAGAAAGTATGCAGTTACCACTGAAAATAGAATGGAAAGCTGAAACTTAAAGAAGTGAGCCTTGCAACACACAGAAGGCAAAACATGAGTATCAAAAGGAAAGAATGACAAAGGGTATGGTTTATGAGAAGACAAATTCTGCATTTGTACAAGAATTTTAAGTTGGCCAAGATAGTTACATGGGATGGTTTGTAGATGAATAATGCAAAGTGCTAGGGTGTAGGACTAACAGCTGGTTGGCACTTAGTCCCAACACAGACACTTCTGCATTTGTTGATGAAAAACTTCTGGAGCACCTGAGTGGCTCAGTCAAGTGTCTGCCTTTGATTCAGGTCATGTTCCCAGGGTCCTGGGCTTACTGCTCTGTGAAGAGTCTGCTCTCCCACTTCCTCTGCCTGTCTCTCAAATAAATAAAAAAATAAAAATAACTTCTACAAGAACATGTAAAAATCAGATACACACATGTTAAATATGCCACAATACATTTTTAAAAGAATGATGCTTTAATGTAGTTACATAATATTTATGGGTAATCCTTCAACATTTTGAGTTTAGCAAATCCTAAGATGTTTTACTTAATTATAGAATTCTTGGTTTTAAGAGCTTAAGTGAATTAACTTTAGAAGGTATATAAAATCTGGACTTAAAATCTCTGGTCTGGGTTCGTGGTACCTCCCAGGGTAATTTGTGAGGATTAAATCACATACTGTATGTAAAACACCTGGAACAAAGATGGAGCTAAATGCAGCTCTTTTTAATGTGTAAGCCATTTTTGCATTATATATGATTTTTTAAAAATAAAAACAAGAAATTATATAGAAATCTTTTGCAGGAAGAATTTGACCACAAGCAAAACAAATTTAAGGTCACCCAAGAATTACTCTGGACGAAAGAATCCACTCTGAGAAGAAACTACATTTTAGAGATACTATACATCAAGTTTTAATAAAAATCTTCTAACAGTTAAAACAGTATTTACTCAGGAATACTTGTAATTTCAGAAAAGAATAAAATGCTCCAAATAAATATTTTAGGACAGAGGAAGTAGCAGCTACCTAAGCCATAAGAAATAGTCTTACACAGACTAACTGTAAGTCCTGGCCCAAACCAGCAATGGTATGCTAAGACCAGAGATGGTTTTCTCTAGTAACTTTTACTTCCTTTGTTCCCAGAAACCGGTTATGAGGCTATTGCAATGATCTAAAAAAGAGGCTGATCTGAAGAAGGGCCATAGGAATGAACAGAATGGAGCAGTTCTGATTTCGTTTTCCACAATTTTTTCAAGCAGCTTCATTTTCCATTCCTTTCCCCTGGTTCAAATCCTCATCATAGTTTAGCTGGTGTATCACCAATTTTTAAATTAAAAAATAAAAATATTAAGTTACTAAAATAATAAACAGAAAAAAGAACCTTCAAATACGGAATGTAGTCAGTAAAAAGTAGCAATTTTTAACTCCTACTCAACCCTAAAACTGTGTTCCAACTCTGGAAGTTAAAAAACAGAAATCACAACAAAGATGTGAGTAACATTATAAAACCTATAAAAGCTGAAGTCTGTTTATCCCAACGCAGCTCCAACTTTATGCTTGAATATAGAATTCCATATGTAGAATAATATACTAGAAAAACACAAAAAGTGGTATGCTTATATGGTTTCATACCAAACAAGTTTTCACTATCTTAGTCCTTCAAGGTATATTTTCTACATATAGGAACTCAATTTCTTTAACTGAAACTCAAGAAGAAAATTGGTAAGAAAACTCTATGACTGGAGTGATAGGGATCAATATCTGTTTAACATTAAAAGATAACCCACAACCCATTCTGGAAACACTAGGTTGAAATAAATACATGTGCAATAAACTGATAAAACTGCTTCTTCACAAGGAAATTAAATAGGTTTTAATGAAATTAAGGTTTTACAGTCAAATGATTGAAAATATTAGAGTAACATCTTCCCCTCAAGTATATGAAAGGCTTCCCTTTCTCCAGTTTGACACAAACCACAAATAAATCCCAAACTGATCTGTAACTAAATGGAATTTCTTTTTGTAGTATCACCTATTACTTTAACATATCACAGGAATTTACATAACAGGCTAGAGAACAGAAGTAAGACATAACAGGTGCTTCAGTACCACCCATATTATCTACTAAGACCACAGTGTGAGCAACAGAGTGTAGATTCATAGTAGTAGTTCCCTGAATAAAAGAGTTTAGACAGAATCTTCCACAAACACAGGTTTTTGCAGTATCCAAATCTTGGCACAGATGAAAAGGAATGATATGAGAGCCATATGGAATCCTATTGGGAAAAAAAGTTCAAAAAAATTTTTTTAATACACTATTAGATTCAGAATTTCATGCATTAGGTCATGAATTTCTGGACACTGACTTATAATCATAGAAAAATAAGATCTTTAATTAAGTGACTCAGTATATTATCCTCCCTTCCAAACAGTTAAGAATGGTGAAAATATACTAAAAACACCATATGACATATTGTATACTTATACTACTCCATAAAGTATCTTTTAGCACTGTCACTTAATAGCAAAACCCATGGAATAGACTGCAGAGAGTCATCTGTCCTTTATGGATCTACACTGTAAGACCAGTATAACATGATCATTTAAAGGTATAGTTCTGTTACACAATTCTCATAATGGTAATGGGAAAATTACTGAGTTCTATTTGTGAAGAAACATTTACGTAAATATATCCAAATATTCTCCTAGGCATCCATTGTTCAAAAGGGACTTTAAACTGTGAAACAGATTTAAAACACTTATTGTTTGGGGTATTTGTTTTAATTTACTGGCTGGCTAAGCCAGTAGGCTGACCTCACCTTGCTTGAATTACTTAAAACTTCCAATGATGCCCATTGCGATTAAAATCAAGTCAAACTATTTACCTTCATCTATGAGCCACTGTAAGATTGTCTTTTGAGGTTGCCTACCCATTTCAACTCCCCAAAACTCCCCAAAACACTGTTCCCCCAAACTCAACCAGGCCCCAAGTCACTTTGTCTGTCTCCCACAGAGTCTGTGTTTTGTTCTCTAGTCCCTAACTTAGGCTGGCAAGTAATAGGTGTTCAGATCTTTTAAACAAATAAATAAAATCTACTCATAATTTAAACTGGGGTTCAAAACCCTTTTAGAAAGAGTCTGAAAAGATACATATTAAATAAAAAAGTTTCCTTTTCATAAGGGATTAGTGACCAGCCTTGTTTGCAATTCATTTTTTTCAACTGTACTAATTTCTTGCTTGTATAAGTAACAATTAAAAAAAAAAAAACTGTGCTAGGAGTGTCTACCACATGTTTATCTCTTTCAGGCTGTTGATTATAGCCTAGGGAAATAGGTAACAGTTAAAAACTGCATTTTCTATCTAACATAATTTAAATTCCCACAAATTTTTCTAATAGACCATAACTTTGTTTGTAACCAGTAGTTAGGGCAATTCACCAGCAGCCAGATAAAGGCATTGTTCTTATAGTTTTGGATTGGTATTCTTTTTATAACAAGTGGGCTGAAAACATGCAAAATTATACATTAGTAAAAATTAAGGTCACCTTAAAAGAACATATACCAGTAGAGGTCAAGTCTAAAAAACAATGTAAATACTACATGCTATATCATTCACCACTATCAATTTATTTTTCTACCTTCCCTATCATATCACATTTTAATCACCTATTTTTTTCCTTCCACTTTTCTATGTTGGACGTCAGTTCTGAGCCAGCCAGGTGTCTCAAATCATCAGAATTTTTAAAGCTCCTCAGGTGACTCCAAATGTGAAATAAAGTTTGAGAATCACCACTTTAAACTAAGAGCTCTTAAATACAAATGGTGAGGAGGGAGGGTTGTAACTGATTTCAGTCAGGGTCCATGAGCATTATAAAGCTGTATGCAAAATTCTGTGTATTTTTCTAGGCCCATGGGCTTTTTTTTTTTTTTTTTAAAGATTTTATTTATTTATTTGACAGAGAGAGAGATCACAAATAGGCAGAGAGACAGGCAGAGAGAGAGATGAGGAGAAGCAGGCTCCCTGCTGAGCAGAGAGCCCCATGCGGGACTCGATCCCAGGCCCCTGGGATCATGACCCGAGCTGAAGGTAGAGGCTTAACCCACTGAGTCACCCAGGCGCCCCCCCCCTTTTTTTTAGTCCTCTCTACCCACTAAAAAACCAATCCTGTCTCTGAAATATGGTCTTCCTACCATTTTATGGGCACTCAATAATAATTTGGTCTACATCTTAGTCTCCTATATGAAAGAAGCACGGAGTTTGGGGTCTCATGAAACCATGTGCAGTTAGTGTTCAAAGACAAGGGGGAGGAGAACCAACAGCTATTGAGTCCTACTATATGCCAAAGTATTAGCTCCTTTATCTTCACAACTATGTAAAGTGGGTATTATTATTCCTGTTTTACAAATGAGAAAATTGAATCAAAGGAGGTTTAATAACTTGCTAAAACCACACTAAGGGGTAAAGCCAGGAATCAATCTCAAGTCTGACTCCAAAGACCACACTTGACCACTGTGCCAGATTGTAATTCTCAAACTTTAGAGTGCATCAATACTACCTGGAAGGACTGATAAAAACACCAGGGTTAGACCCCACCCTCAGATTTTCTGATTCAGTAGGTCTATAGTGGAGTTAAAACCTCACATCTCTTACAAGTTGCTAGGTGATTCTGATACTGTTGGTCATGGACCACTCTTGGAGAAACAACTGCCATTCATTCATTCATTCAAATATTAATTAAGAGCCTAATATATGGTAGGAACGGAGGAATATCACATTTTAGACCCTGGGGAAACAGTAAGTAATAAGACAAAGTCCATGCCCTCATGGATCTTACATTATAGTGGGGAAAACTGACCAAAAAAAAAAAAGTTAAAAAATATGTAATACCAGGTAATAAATCCCATGACAAAAAAGTCAAGCAGTGTAAGGAGGTGGGGGAATCAAACTTTAAATAGAGTCAAGAAATGCCTTTCTGGGTGCCACGTGGGAAGAGAACTGAATGAAGTGAGAAAGTGAGTTATGAACCTTCTGGAAGAAAAGCATTCCAAGCCGGAGTAAGGAGCACCAAGAAGGTCACTGGTGCAAGGGGCCAGTTTGTGCACAGCATTGTAAACTATGTTAAAGACTGTGACTATTACAGTGAGGATGATGAGAATACTAGAATGCTAGATACCACATTTTATGACTATATAAAGTCTTACCTATTATATAATACCGCTTGTGCAGAAGATTCCAATAAAGTTAATGGCGTTTGCAGCATTATAATCGGAAGGACTTTTGGTTGTTCAAAAGTATTTCCAAAAAGATCCAAGTACTCAAGGGATAAATTTTTAAATTCACTAGGCAAAAAGGGAAGCTTATTTCGAGCTGCTGACAAAAAACGCAGTTTTGTCAACTGTCCCATCTTGAAAGGAAATCGAATCAATTCATTATCGTCAAGTTTCAAATCTGTAAGTTCTCGGAGCTGGCAAAACTGCACAGGGAGTGCCTTAATTTTGTTCTTGCTGAGATCCAAACTCCGAAGTGACATCTGGAGTGAGGACTGACACAGGGCTACACTAAATGACTCCAAATAATTATCATTCAAGTTAAGTTCTTGAAGATGGATGAGGTCCCCAATTGTAGCTGGAAGCTTTTTTATATGGTTGTGACTCAAGTCTAATTTCTTCAGGTTTCTTAAGCAAAGCATACGCATATCAATTCGGACAAGCCCACAGTAAGAAGTCTGAAGATGTTCCAGAGAATATGGAAAGTTCTTGCTTAGAGGATAGTCCTTTTTGGATGTGATAACCATTTTAGTTTTAAATTTTTCAAATTCTGAAGTCTTCACTGGTGTGAAGGTTGTAAGTGGTGCTTCAATATCACAACCTCTATGAGCCAGTCTCACAGCTGTAAGGAAACTTTTTAAACTGCTGGAATTGGCCTGAATAAATAAAAATAAGTCGTACAATTATAAATTCCATTTTAGATAATATATGCATGCTAATTCATCATACAACAAATTCTGTAAAATTATGCATGCAAAATGGTGCAATCATTTCTTGAAAATGGCAGTAAAAATAATTTTTTTAGCACTTTATTGAATAAATTTCAATACAGATACAAAACTTTGAAAATTTCTGAAAAAAGGTTATGTTGAAAGACACACTCTAAATAAAACCATTTAAAAAGGAACGAAAAGAGCATAAAATAAGATGGGAAAGCATGAAAAGATTCCACTTAAGGTTGGGTTTGGAGTTCCTGGGTGGCTCAGTCATTAAGCAGCTGCCTTCTATTTAGGTCATGATCCCAGTATCCTGGGATCCAGCCCCGTGTAGGGCACCCGGCTCAGAGGGGGAGCCTGCTTCTCCCTTCTCCCTACCTGCTACTTCCCCAACTTGTGTTCTATCAAATAAATGAAATCTTTATTTTATTTATTTTTTTAACGATTTTATTTATTTATTTGACAGACAGAGATCACAAGTAGGCAGAGAGGCAGGCAGAGAGAGAGGAAGAAAAAATAGGCTCCCTGCTGAGCAGAGAGCCCAATGCAGAGCTGGATCCCAGGACCCTGAGATCATGACCTGAGCTGAAGGCAGAGGCTCTAACCCACTGAGCCACCCAGGCACACCCAAATAAATAAGATCATTAAAAAAAGAAAAAAGACGGATTTAAGATGAACTAAGATAGGGCACTTGCTGGCTCATTTGGTGAAGCATGCAGCTCTTGACCTTGGGGTTGTAGGTCCGAGTCCCACATTAGGTGTAGAGTATAAAAAAGGTGTTAAGTATAAAAATAAAATCTTTAGGGGTGCCTGGGGGCTTAAGTCCAATAAGCATCTGACTCCTGGTTTTGGCTCAGGTCATAATCTCAGGGTCATGAGATCGAGCCCCACATCGGGCTCCGAACTCAGCTTGGAGTCTGCTTGAGATTCTCTCTTCCTCTCTCTCTCTGCTTCTCCCATTCATGCTCTCTCACTCTCTCTCTAAAATAAGTAAATTGTTTTTTAAAAAAATATTTTAATGGTTTAAGTATTTTCTAAAATGATAATAAATATAACACCCCCTAAATTGTCCTACTTGCATTTTATCTTTTTTTACACCAAATTTAGATTTGCAACCTGATTATGCTGGCAAAATGTAGACTTGTGCCACCGGCCTTATAGTTCCCCTCTAGAACACCATAAGGCTCCATCTGGAGCACAGAGCTAAGTCATTCTCCTTCCTCCCCATCCTGCATAGCCTCTCTGCACTTTTAGAGCTGGGCCAGCATGCCAGAGAAGCTGCCATTGCTTCTTCAAACACATCTGCCAAGTGTCCATCCCTGTTCAGCTAAGTGGGATATCAGGATGCTCAAACAGCTTCTTCTATAAAGAAAATACAATCAACCAACCTAACCATTAGTGTTTTTAATACCATACCTTACTTAGACAGATATCCACAGGAGGCTCCTTTAACCGAACAGTAGCTTTCCCCTCATCCATAAATTTGGTGAAGAACTGCTCAATGTTCTCCTTTAGCTGCTTAAAACCAATGAGAAAAAAAGGATAAAACCAGGTATTGTGATTCAATATTTATTACAACTAGAATGTGCCCGTCACTTTGCCAGGCTTTTTATTCAAGTCTGGGAGTTTTGGTTTTAAGTTTTAGTTTTTAATTTCATTGTGTTTTTTTTTTTTCTTTCTTTTTTTTTAAGCATTTGGGTAGCTACATTTCTTTTCTAGCTTCTGGTAGATACTACTGTTTTATCAGCCCAGTAACCCTTTCCTGTGAATCCCGTTTGGGAGAATGCTCCTCTTCTCCCATTCCAACTATGTGACCGTAGTAGGAGCTGCCAATAGTAGTTACTTGCCTTCTTAACTTCAGTCCATTAGTCCCAAGTGGACACACTCCCACAAGATTGTAAATTCCAAGAAACCAGGAATCTTGTTTCCTTTGTTCGATACTGTATCCACGGAGGCACAACAGTGACCGACACATAGTGGTGCTCAAAAATTACTAATGACAATTGTTGCTTCTGCTTTAGACTTCAACAACTACTGAAAAGCCACTCTGTACCGGGTACTATGTCAGGGGGGTTAAAACAATAGTAGTGAAGAAAACCAAATGATAATTACATTTATAAAGTCGTCTTTATAAATTACATTTATAAAGTCTGATGAGAGACAATTATTAAGTAAGCAATTATAAGCACAACAAATATTAAGATAAGGGAATTAGAGACTGCTCTAAGACCTTATATAGCAAAGGAAGCTCACCTGGTCTAGGGGAAAGGTGACCTTAAAGGTGAGAACTGAAAGAGATGTAGGGCAAGTGAGGATACTGGGGAGAGAGAGGGAATAGCATACCGATAAGGAAAAATGTGTACTAAGCCTTGAAGGCAAGGGAGTTTGGCAGCTGTGAGGAGCTGAAAGAAGTTCAATATGGCTAAAGGATTCAGTGTAGAAGCAAGTGAACCCAGACAGGCAGAGATCGAAGGCTGAAAACTTTTGTAAATCATGTCAAGAATTTTGGATTTTATTCTGCAAATGATATCTACTGAACGACTTTAAGTTGTGAACATAGATCTACACTTTGATAACTTCCCTTTAACCACAGTGTAAGAACGAACTTTGGGGGAGGGGGAATTAGGATGGGGGAGGGTAGAAATAGGAGCATCTTTTAAGAGACTAGCCAAGGAAGGGTTAATGGTGGTTTAGACTGTAGTTGGGACAGAAGGAGGTAAGAAAATCTGAAAGATACCTATGAGGTAGAACTGAAAGAATTCAGTATTTTATTTGATGTGGGAATGTAAAAGCTTTAAGGCTTCTGGGCAGAACACTTTTTTTTTTTTTTTTTTTTTTTTTTTTAAGATTTATCTATTTAAGAGAGAGCGAGAGAGAGAGAGAACACGAGGTGGAGAGCAGCAGAGGGAGAGGCAGACCCCACTCTGAGCCTGACTCAGGGTTTGATCCCAGGACCCCATAATCATGAACTGAGCTGAAGGCATATGTTCAAACAACTGTGCCACCCAGGCATCCCAAGAGCAGAGTACTATTTAATGAGTTGCATAATTCCAAGAGAAAAGCAAATTTAGGGTGGCAAAGAAAATTAATTTTTAGATATCTTGAGTATGAAATGCTACAACATATCTTAGTGAAGATTTCCAATTCAAGTTGGAAATTAGGAGAGGACTAGTTAAAGATACAGATTTAGAAATTACAGTGAGATGGGTAGTAGCTGAACAATGGAATAGAAAAGTTGGTAAAAGAAAGATCCCCACGATACTTCTACACTTAGCACTAATACTAGTCTTCAGGACCCAGGACCAACAACTCAGGACCACTTTAACTCTTCCAACAAATGTTTACTGAGCACCCACTATGTTCCAAGGCCTGTGCCACTACCTCTTCTACAAAACCTTTCTCTGGTGCCTGGGTGCCTCAATCAGTTAGGCATCTGTGTTCAGCTTTGGTCATGATCCCAGAGTCCTCGGATTGAGTCCCATATCAGGCTCCCTGCTCAGCAAGGAGTCTGCCTATCCTCTCCCTCTGCCCTGCTCCTGCTCCTGCTCTCTCTCAAATCAATCAATCAATCTTGAAAAAAAAAAAACCCACTTTCTCAAGCCTCTGTAATGAAATTCATTTAGCTTTTTGATACTTTACTATTATACTTCTACCTTTATTATAGCATTTATCATAGCCCACCTTTGTAGTGCAAGCACTAGTTTTTGTTTTTTTCCTTTCTAGTCTTGGAAGGATAGTGACTAAATCAAGTTTATTCTCCCATTTAGCATCTTGCACACAGTAAACCTTCAACTCATAGTTCTCAGTAAAGTTTTGATTAGGATCACGACCTACCATTACTAGTGCACTTAAGCTTAGGGAAGAGATTGTTACAGACTTTTTAAAAATATACACTACCCGAGCTGGGGTTATTGGGGAAGACAATGGTGAAGAAAAGGGAGACACAATTCTTGTTATGAGTTTGCTTCTGTCAACTTAGTCTTCTAACCTATAAAATATTGGGTGATTGCTGAAGTCTTTTCAAGTTGAAAGGCTATATGAGTTGATTCCATGAAAAAGGAGAAATTATACTTTTAACTGCCTGTATCAATTATTAAGCATCTCTGAATGAGATGCAATAAACACATCCCTCAACTAAGAGTATTCATTGTGGAGTACAACACTATGAGGGAATAATCCCAGAAACTGTATAAAATCTGGACAAGAGTCAGATGCAAGGGTGGGAGATGAGTTGTCCCCTCAATTTTATGTATAAACTTTATTTAGACATAAGGGTATGCCAGTCATTCTGACAAAATAACATAGTGCCTTGTAAAATGAGGAAGACAATTTTATAAAACTTGTGTTTTGAAAATTGTTTCATCTTCCAACTGTTTTTAGAGTTTACTATTGCTCTGTAGAGGAGAAAAAGCCCTCGCCCTAGAAAATCAAGTCTTAGGAAATTAAACATTTAAGGAAAAAGAGAGAGAGAGAGATGCACTAACCAGTAACATTAATAAAATATCAAGATGCAACCCAATGCATTACTGTTATACTACTATACTAATCTGGTCTAGCGACCTTGGACACTATCCAGCATCACTTAAAGCCAAAAAAAAAAAAAAAAAAAAAAAAGCTAGCGAAAGTACCGTGGGGGGAGAAAAAGCTTACTGAACGAAAGTGCAATTATTTTACTGGTCCCCCAAACTGGAATGCTGTTTCATTTAAAGTTTAGTTTCACGCAGACCGAGTTTCCAGAGGCTTTAAAAGGTCCGGGCTACTATCCACTACTGAATAGAAAGGCTGTCAGTTTAGGGAAAAAAAAAAAAAAAAAAACGGAAAGAAAAATAAGGAAAAGGTGCCCTCTCAAAAGCTTTCCTCCTTCGGGTTCACAGGAGACGCCCAGGGCTGGAAGGGGTGGTGGGGCTCAGGTATCCGCCCCCAGGCTAGGCTCCAACCTCTGGAACCCGCGAGCATGCGAGACCCGAAAGAGAAGGCTCGTGGCCAATTCCCGAGGCAGGCCGGGTTCTGTCCACGCACCTCATAGCGGGTCCCACGCTTGTCTTTCAAAGTGGAAATGAGCAGGCAGGTGGGGTAGGGGCCGCCTCTATCGTCCCGAGCCCCAGCCCGAGGCTGACTCCTGGGCGTCTGCTGACAGAGGCTCAACACCGCCCGGACGCCCTTACCCCGGTTCCTCATTCCCAGAGCCGGCAAATGCCGACTGACTACTTCTACGTCGCAGTGGAGCTTCATTTCTCCCAGCAGCTGTAAGCCAAATCCAGAACTCGGCTTTGAAACTTCCCCCTTCCCGCCGCGCCGCGCCGCCGCCGGGGTCCTGGAGCGCGCGGGCTGTCTCCGGATCTGCCTGCCTGCTCGGAGTGCCCACAGCTCGGATTTTCTCAGAACAGCGGCTCTATGGATCTGCGGGGGCGCCTGCCTCCCATTTCACTTGCAGGGCCGAGTCCTCACTGCGGCTGCCGGTCGGCGGAGCGCGGATACCGGCCGCCTGAGGATTCGGCTCGTGCCTCCCGATACCGGCGACTGGCGAAGGCGCAACGTCCTTTCCCAGGAACGCTTGCGGCTGGCGGGGCAGGTGGTTATTGTTTGGGGCGGAGTTCTAGTTTCCGCTGTGGACACTTAACCGGTTTCGGTAGTTGAGTTTCCCAAAGGGAAGCGGGTGCTCCCCTGTTAAAGGGAGAGTGTCTTTACCTACATAGCTTCGGAACTTGGGACTTTACGAGCTGCCCATTGCGGCATTTCCTGGCGCTGATGGGCTGGTGTTTGTTTTGGTTTTGGTGGCTCCGCTCACTCCGGAGGCAACACCTGTCCCGTCAGAACTGAAAGATAGGACAGTATTTGACTTGGCGATTTCTGTCGAACAAATGCCTAGTAGCGGTTGTGTGGAGTGACTGGCTTAACTGTATCCGACACTTGTTAAGACCGTCCAGACCCCACATGCCTTTCGAATTCATTACGTTTATTAATGGGGGGCTAGGCCGTAGGCGGGGCGAAGGAGGTGCTCTCAGGGTCGCAGTCTTGTCTCCTTGAATTTCGTGTCCTAGGCGCCTCTCTCACCTCACCTTCGTACCGGCCTTTGGTTAAACATTCATTTCGTTTGAGCTGTACTTTCGCGAATGTGAAACGATTTATAGAAATACTGATTTTCAATTCAACTATGACCCTATAATGATTTATGCTTAATTGAACACCCCTGTTTACAACATGTTGAACCTAACGTGTTATCTGTTGATTCTAGTTCCGAAAAACGTAATTGGTTTTTAAAAATTAGTGATTAATGGAGCACTACCCCCCGCCCCGCCCGTTTTCTAATCTTGCATGTAGAGATGAAAACAATTCCGCACTTAGCAACAGCTAATCTCATGGCCAGAGGGAAACAAAACTAAACTAAAACGACACCTTAGAGTTTTCAAGAACAGACTTTACAGGTATTACCTACTTTTGTTCTTTGAGTAAAACAGTAAAAAAAAAAAAAAAAAAACCAAAAAAAAACAGCTTAAATCACGACAGGTATCTCAAATACATTCAGAACTTTCAGGGACAGTTGGGAGCTGAGAAAATCTTAAATGTACAAGCTGATGTAATTTCAATTAGAATAGATATGTACAAAAACCAAGAATATAACAACTCCATCCCTCTTTTTGGTGCTAACCTGGGTAAATGAAACACGGATTCAGTGATCAGATGTTAAATAATCTAAAGATATGAAAGTTACTTAACAGTTTCAAGGTGATTTTAGAATAAAATAATAGTGCTGATGTAGTTTTTTGAATGTTGTTGGTAGGGTCCGGAGTCCATGGCCAAGAAAGAATTCTTGAGAGATCTTCCGTGGGAAATGGTGGTTTTGCCTGGACATCAGGCACAGGCATCTAGGGCTGCTCCCCACTGCCCCAGGATTCTGAGGAGCAAGTGATTATATACTTTGGGTTAGGGGAAGTAAAGATAAGGGAGGTTCCAAAAGGACTTGCAAATGTTAAAGAAGACTCAAGATCTCGTAGGTTATAAGGTGATTTAGTTTTATCTACATTTCCTTCTGTCTTTGTTTCCCACATCTGTGTGTACAGTCAAAAACTTATCTTCCTAACTGCCAGATTTTCAAAGATGTGTGCTTCCCAAAATACAGAAATTAGATTATCTTATTAAAGAATATCACATAAAATAATACTGGACTGAAAGTAAAATAACCATATATTTGTTTTTGAGATCTCATCTCTTTCCCTCCCCCCCCCCCACATTCCCCCTTAGTGTCCCCATTTTTAATGGCTGAAATACTTGGATATGGCATTTATTTTGGTCTTTCTGGAACTGTTTATGAAGCAAAGTATTCTTTAGGGGTACCTGGCTGTTGGTGGAGCATGGGACTCTTGATCTCAAGATAGTAAGTTTGAGCCCCATGTTGGGTACAGAAATTATTTTTTAAAAATTCTTTGATTACCCATTCACACTTCTGTCTTTACTACCACAAACAAAGTCTGCGTGTTGCTCTCCTCTGCCCTCAATTACCTCAAGCTAGTTTGAATTGCAGACTGAAAGAGTATGAAAATTCAAGGCATTTTAAAGTGGGGTACAGTTTTTAACAAAAGGAATCAAAGAAATGATGTCTAGATTAGTTTTCCTTCTGGACAATTGGTTCCCCTTCCTCCTGGCCTACATACTACACTTATTTCCACCCCTGTTGTGTTCATACTAATTGATCCTATTAATCTTTCAAAACCCAGTTCAGTTTCCACTAGCTATCTTTAACATCTTGGTCTCCTTTTTTGGAGTTTAGAAATTCAATTGCACTTAAAATTACCTTTCATTTCCTTTAGTACCCTGGTTTCTGGTGCATACAGCATCCAACAGTTAATTGAATCTCTGACTCTTGCCCCCTTCATTTGTACCCATAGTAAACTTTACTCACTTAGGTTTGTGGCTCACTTGGTTTCAAACTAGTAAATCATAGTCACATCATATTATTAAACAGCTAGGTCATAATCTATGGACAGTGTAGGTTTTCCTGCCCTGGAACATTGGGACCAGATCTTAGAGATGGTTTTTAATTTTTATTTATTTACTTTAAAAAAAGATTTTATTTATTCATTTGAGAGAGAGACAGACACAGAGAGAGGGTATGCGTGAGCAGCAGGGGAGGGCAGAGGCAAAGGGAGAAGCAGACTCCCCGCTGAGGAGGGAGCTCTATGCTGGACTCAGTGCCACAACTTTGTGATTATGAACTGAGCCAAAGATAGACGCTTAATGAACTGAGCCATCAGCTGCCCCTAAAGTTGTTTTTTTGAATAATAAACTTCATTAAATAAAGCTAAAGGATTAACAAATATGCACTTGATCAGTAGATTATATAGTACCTATATAGTGCTACCTTGCCCCTGTTGGTGCTCCTTAATTAGGTCTTGTAAGTTATGTTCCCACTATGATTTCCCAATTAATGTTCACCATTCCCCTGTTAGTGCTACCATGTAAGTGGAGAGCTGCATTACTTTCCTCCAGAACTATTCCTAAACTTACCAGGTCTTCTTACTTCAATACTTATTCACTTGTTTAGTATTTATAATGTTCTTACTGTATGCCAGTGCTTATGTTAGATATTTAGAAGGCAGAGATGATTTTGCAGTGTTAAGGAGAGACAAGCAAACCATCAGTTATACTACAGTGGGATAAATGTCGGACATTAGAGGAATATAAAGTAGCCAGATGATGAAAAGAATTTGTTTGCTAAACTAGGGCCTTTGGACTTTAGCCTGAAAGTCCTGGGAAATCACTGAAAAATTTCAACAGGCGATAAAATTCAGACCTGTTTTTCCTAAACAGGAAACAGGTTATTGTGGTCAGTAAAGAGAGATTACTTTAGAGGTGGAGCAAGCAAAGAGACAAGGATCAGCTAAAGGGCTAATGCAATGATCCACCATCTATACTGCTGCCACATTAAATCCTTTTAAGGAGTCTCCTGTCATAGAATCTAAACTTTGAGAGCTGAGACATAGTTTACAGATATTCCAATGCAATTCTTTCATTTTTCATGAAGGTAATAGAGGCTGAAAAGAGTACAGGGATTTGCTCATGACCTTTCTGTAGTCCGTGTTAAAACAAATAGTGCTAGAACTCAAGGTTACAATCAATTTCTTCCAAACTCCTGATCATGTTGATATTTTTACCTCATCCCATAAATTGTAAATGTTCTCAATAGCATCTAGAATAGTGAGTTCTTTCCATGAGGTTTTCAATTAATTTTTTCCCCAGATCCAGTGGAGGAATTATTATGTGTGGTTGCCATAGCCTTACAAAACAGATGTCTTAAATAAAAAGACTTGAAAGTTGAAATGATTCCTTTGATCCATAGGCTGCAGAATGAATACCGTATTAGCAGACATGGAAAGAACATTAATCTCATGGTACATCTCCATCAGAGTTCTTGGGTGACCAGGGGTATTGTCAATGAACAGTCATATTTTGAAAGGAATCCTTTTTTTCTGAGCATATGCCTTAACAGTGGGCTTGAAAGATTCAGTAAGCCAAGTTACAAAGGGATATGCTGTCATCTAGGCTTTGTTGTTCCATTTATAGAGCACAGGCAGAGTAGATTTAGCATAATTCTTAAAGGCTCTAGGATTTTTGGAATGGCCAGTGAGCATTGGCTTCAACATTAAGAACTACTTGAATCATCAAGATAGTTTAACAGGTTGTTCAAGTTTAACTAATTGTTTCTTATTTGTCCTTTCCCTTTTTGCTTTTAAATGAGTTCACACTTCTTCAGGCCCAAAGGATTCTGAATCAAAAGTGCTGAAATATTTATGGAACTGATCTCAGAACTATTGTAATCTCTTAAAAGTTATGTACACTAGGTAGGAAAGGTCTGAGAAACCTATAGGTCGGGAAAGGTTAGATTAACTTTTGAGAGGCACATGACTTGTGGAAACTACACATCAATGACTGATATAAATTGTAGGAAAACTATAGATGTTTGACATTGGACCCTCTACAATCAGGCTTTATGATAAAATACGTTTATTTTACCTGTCCCTAAGCTTTTGTGCATCCTCAACTCTAGTTCACAAAATTGTTCACCTTCTACAACTCCATTTTTTGACTCAAACATTAGGCATTCCCTTCCATCTAGTGTTGCCTGTAGAAATTCCACCCTTCAAGGCTTACTTCAAAGGCATCTTAAGTATATCTTGAGCTAGCGTTAATTTTTCTCTTCTTTGCTCCTCTTGTACACCACATCCATCATAAGACATAGTGTTCTGCTTACTTAGTTGTGTAATGTCATTGAGTCACACAAGTCGACACTGGAAGGAAGAGCTCTTTGAGATAATCCCATTTTCTTCTCTACATCTGCAAATTTTAGGAGCAGGAATCAAGTCATATCTGTTTTTTTAAATTTTTGACTTGCCTTCTTCCTTCAGCCTGCACCAAAGTACCTAATTTAATGATTGCGAGGGGCACGCTCACCCTCAGAATCCTGAAAGGGCATACCTCAAGAAGTGTTGTATTTCAGTTTTAATACAAGAATTCGTGTGTAAAATTTTATTGGAATTTTCACTCTGTGGTACATTTTGTAGATTTAGTTAAAGCTTTGATTTTGGTATCATGTATAGTTTTAGGTTTATCTAGAGACATTATAAACGTCCATGTGGAATTTAGACATCTTTCAGCATATTATTAGATGGCATTCATTCTTTAGTAGTTGTAATGAAATCATCCGGTCAAAGCAACCTACATTGTGCAACTTGTTTCTCGCTTATATTTAACTACATTTAAATATCAAACACAGTAAACCTCTTATTTTTCTTGGTTGCTGAAGGTGTATCTCTAAGAGTGTGTCCCTCGATTAAAAAACAAGAAACAGCTCTGAAACGCATTCTGTTTGACCAAAGAGAAACTCCTACTGTTGACTCTTCATTATTACAGCTGACTTTAAGGTATTTTGTTAATTTATTCCAGCAGGTGTCAGTGCTGAGTCGAGTCAAAATCCTTTTTCCAATTGTAAAATTTTAATTAAGAAAATTAATGGTTCAGGCGATGAAAAGATTTTTTTTTTTTTTTTTTTTTTTCCCTCCTGTTTTCTGTTTCTCAGGAGTTCAAGATTCATTCTTTTCGGCTTCAAAAGAGACGGGGTCTCGCTATGTTGCCCAGGCTGGAGTGCAGTGGCTATTCACAGGCGCGATCCCACTACTGATCAGCACGGGAGTTTTGACCTGCTCCGTTTCCGACCTGGGCCGGTTCACCCCTCCTTAGGCAACCTGGTGGTCCCCCGCTCCCGGGAGGTCACCATATTGATGCCGAACTTAGTGCGGACACCCGATCGGCATAGCGCACTACAGCCCAGAACTCCTGGGCTCAAGCGATCCTCCTGCCTCAGCCTCCCGAGTAGCTGGGACTACAGGCGCGCGCCACCGCGCCCGGCGCTCGAGAGCAGCGCAAGTTAACACTAGAGGCTGAGCTGCGTTGACGTCATCAGCCGTGCCGGCCTGGCCTGTTTCCGAGACCGCCCTAATATACTCCCTCGAAACAGCATAGCCGCACTGCGCTCGCGTCATTGGTCGGCACTGCATTCTGGGTAAGCCGTGTCTTGAAAATTTGAAGAGCGCATGCGTGGGGTCGCTCCTTCCTTTTGCCTCGTTGCATCCGAGAGAGCAAGATGGGTCACCAGCAGCTCTACTGGAGCCATCCGAGGAAATTTGGCCAGGGTTCTCGTTCTTGGTAAGAAACAGAATGTGGTTTTAGGGAAGGGTTGCACTCGGTTGTGACGCCGCCAGATCTCTCATGGAGAGGAGTCCGCCGCGCCTCGTGGGGGTAGACCGACTCTGGAGCCGTGACTGCCGCCATTACGGGCCTCTGACGGGTGGCGAAAGATCGGTGGTGCGGGTGGTGGCCCCCGAGTGCGGAATCCTTCCATTTCGGCGGCTCGCAGTAACGCCTTCTCTTCTTACAGCCGCGTCTGCTCAAACCGGCACGGTCTGATCCGGAAATACGGCCTCAATATGTGCCGCCAGTGTTTCCGTCAGTATGCGAAGGATATAGGCTTCATTAAGGTACGCGGCCGCGGGGTTGTCTCCTCCCGGTTCTGTGAGCTGGGAACGTAGATACTTATTTAGAGCTTTCGACCAACAGCGTTTTCTCTCTTAGTTGTTAGCGGGGCTTTTTGGGGTATCGGACAGCACGGTTGAAGAGTTTGGACAGGGTAATGGGATAGATTTTTACAGTCTCACTCCTTTTTACCAGTGGCAGTCAGTTTTAGAAAACACTGGAAATTAAGTTTCAGATCTCTTGAATCGTATCTAGACATTTTCCAGCGAAATACATGTGTTGGCCACTGCCCGGAGACGTGAGATAGCATGTCCTGGAATGAGCTTGAGAATGGGGGCCAGACAGACTTTAGGATTCAAGATAAAATCTCCTGACGTTAGTCCAGTCCCATGAAGTTCCGTTTCTGCCTGAGAAAGATAAATGGCAAGGTGGTTGTGTAAATTAGTTACGCATATGTGGAGCTGTCTTCACTTCTAAAATTTAGATAAATGCCAGAATGTTTTCTTCCCCGTATGGTGAAAACTACCACTTACTTTCTTGGCTCTTTGAGATATACAGTTACTGGTGTTACAGTATGATGTCGGGTAGACACAAAGTATAGTAGGGTTAGACTTTTAGTTTTGACCACTTAGCAAGTATATGCTTGTTACATTGTGGAAGTTCATGTATCTCACTCGGTGGGGTGGGAGGTGGTGTGTCAGTGATGAGAATGGACTCAAGCCCTTGAGCTAATAGCTTTGTGGCCTGGTTACTCAGAGGGTTAAATGAGTTAACGTATGAATGATTGCTATAGTAGGGTCTCTCACACATTGAATACCAAAGTACTAGCTGTGTAATTAGTTACCTACTTAACCAGCCTGAGGTTTTGGTAAAGATTTTTTTATGTAGTAGTGTTTTCTGGTGGGGAATTTTTTGATGGAAGAAGTGAATACCAGTACTAAAGATTACAGTCTAGAATATAATAGTGGTTTGTGGAACAGCTCGTTGTAAACATTCAATACATATTTTAAGATTTTTAGAGCTTGGTGGCTAGTTTGGGTGGGTTAGATTTCTGGTTTGAACCTCACTCTTTTGTAATGAGAGCCAGTGTTTGTGAGAATAAAACAGGTATTTGAATAAACATTTTGGATTAATATATTTCTTGTCTTTTTTTTTTCTTTGCAGTTGGATTAAGTGAACTTCCTTGAATGGGTCATCCAAGATACTCTACCTGCAGATAACCAAGATACCTACCTTAATGCCAGCTCATTGTACATAAAATAAAAATCCTCAAATTATGAGTGCTTTAAAGTGAATGGAATGGTCATTTGATTACAGGAATCTCCTTTTTCAAATGTGCTATTTTCTCAACGGTTCATCACCAACATATGTGGCTTACTTTCTTTTAATGTAAAAGTACTCATGTTGAACTCTGCTAAAAATGCCAGCATTGTTTTTATATTTCAAAAAAACATTTTTATTAACATAAAATGGCTTACATATGGGAGCATCCAGCATATAACCCAAGTTAAGTGTCTCATAGGTAATAGATTTGCTGCGGTGAGCTAGGCAGTAGAGATAGAACTGTTGAAACATGTTTTTTTGAAAAACAAAACAAAAAAACTACTACTGAAACCTTGGCATTGCCCAGAGGTGCAGAGGTAGCGGTCCTGGCTTTTGGGGTAATTAACAGATGAAAGACTATAAGTTTGTCAAATGTTTGTATGTGGAAGGAGAGACCGGTGATTAAAAGTTCATGGGTCTTGTCAGCAAAATAAACTTGGATGAGGCAAAGGTGGAAGGAGGGAAACAAGTATGTTGGAAGGCAAGTGATCTTGGCTCGGTCTAGGATAAAAGGGAGTGTTTGAGGTCGCCTACAAACATGGCTTTAGAAGAGCAAGATGACAGGATTTGTTGTAAGCTTGGATGGGGGAGATACAAAATAAAGGATTCTAAGGGTTGGTCCAAGCAATGGGAAGGCTATAGTCCTTCCTGAGTGAGAACTGAAAATGGTTTGGGGAAGAAGAGTTAAGTTTAGGGCATAGTAAGTTGAAGGTGCTTTTAGACTTCCATATGGAGTTCCCAAGTAGATGAGCATTTGGGTACATTACTCTGCAATCGTTGGGAACTTAGGAGTGCTTGTACAATTTTGGTTGTCCTAAGAATATGAATAATACCTGCTAATTTGGGATCTCATTGTAACTAGAAGAGATCCAATTCCTAAAATCTAGGGAAAATCTATGGAGTGAATAATATATGAACAGGACTGTTGCGGGTTACTCCGGGACAGGTGGGAAGATGAAAAGACTGCAGGAGAAACCAAGAGAATGGCATACCAGAAGCCAAGCAGGGAGTGATCAGCTAACTTTCTAATAAACTTGGGTTGATACCGTGTCTTCTCAGGAAGGGAAGTGCGGCTAGAAATAAGTGGAACAGACCCCTTAACTGATGGTGGTTAAGCTATCTGCAAAGTTTCAAAAACATGACAAATGTATTGCTACTGTAGGTGCTCATGGAAGTTGGGGACAACTGAAGCTTAACTATGATGAGCTTTTTGGCAAATATACCTTTGCTCCTAACCTTGCCCAGGAGTAGAGGATAATAAACCGTAGTTGCTGCTGGAGAGATGTTTGGGGAAGAGTCAGATTTCAAACTGTAAGGTGTAAAGAATATTGGAATATACCAAAGAATATTGGAAGAAGAGCTTGAAGGTGTAGGAAAGTTTCTGGTAAGGGAATGGAGCTGCTATCGCAGATAGGGTGGTTAAGACCCGTACTAGCTGAGCAAATGTGGAAATTTCAGATGTGATAAGACTCCTACATCTGAACTCTGGTCTGGTGGGATGGTGCTATGTAAATACTTGCTCCCATATGTATTGTGTGTTGGCCAAGGGGACATGCCCTAGCCAGTCCTGGCCCTGTGTGTATGAGAGAATGGGGAGGCTGGTGTGGATTAGGTGGTCTGACTTCTAGGAGTTGAATAACTTACTGCTTAAGACTTAACATGTATGTGCCAGAAAGGCCGAGTGCCTTAAGTGCGCTATTTTTTTTCAAGTCACAGACTTTTTCATAGAATGCTCATTATACCACTGAGGAAAACAGGCTTAGAGTTGCAGTTATTTCATTACCAAAGTCTACCCAAGTAAAGTGATCAGAACTGGTCTAGAACTAGAGACTGTCCAATATCAAAGCTAATGTTCTTACTGCCTACTACACACTCTTCCCCAGAAACAATTATATTAAGGCAGGAATTATTTCCATGTTTACTGCAGCACATAGCAACTGCCTTGTATATTAATAGTAGGTCCTTAATTGTTGAGTTAAATTACCTACTAAATGAATGTTCAATGATGTTGATAGCAAAATACGACAAATCCATGACAAATCCAAACAACCATTGGAGCATAGAGAATATATTCTTAGATTTTGGGTCCCTTGACTTACTAAATTAGATCTGTATGGGATCTGTCAAGGACCTGCCAAGATTTTTGTTCAGCTTATTACTGAAACCAGTAAACTTTCAGCCTGTTCAAACAATTAAAAAACATTCCTAGTAGGTGAACCAAGGATGTTGAAATGAGCTTACAAATAAGTGTAAAACTGGTCTTTTCAACAGGAGAGGGAAATAATTTGTCCACTGGGCAGAATTAGAAGTTGTCTCTGGGCAAGTATGTAACCTTCGGGCTGTAGACTACCTGGAACACAAAGGCTTGGGCCCCTCACCCCAAGATTGTGCTAGCCAGAGCTCTGATTTCCTTGAAAGACATCAGCAAACTTTTGGTCCATTTCAAAATCAGAATTTTTCTCCATGGATTCTCAGACTTTTACCTATAATTGGTAAAATTTTCAAGTTCATGTATTGTGTCAGGCACAATGCTTTACTGGAATTAGACTCTTTATAATATAACTCTGTGAGGTATAGCTCCTTTATTTTACAAATGAGGCAACTGAGGCAAAAAGAATAAGTAACTTTTCCAAGATAGTATTGTAAGTGAAGTTCAAACTAAATAGAGTATCTCCAGAACTGCTGTTAACATTAAACTATAAATGTCCAGCATTTATGAAAAGCTTTGGTAAATTTTAGTAGTCTTTAAAATAACCTACTAGAGAAATAAATTTCAATACAAAGTAGAAAATTGCACATGTGGTGCAATTTCACAATGGTAAAAAACAAATGACACAGAAAATACAAGGAAATATACCAGTATATTAGCAGTGATTGTCTTTGGGTGATAGAATTACAGGTAATTTGTTTTGAAGCAGTTAGATTTAAGATTTATTTTGGGACGGGGTATCCAGTGAGTACTGCAGTATCTAGTGCCCCTGCTACTAATATTGCTAATGAGGCTTCTGCTCCTTCCCAAACAGCTCATTCCATTTTTAGACTGCTCTGGTAGCAAATTTTTTCTTAGCCTTGCTATGATTCTTTCCATTGATTTCCACCCACTGGTACTACTTCTTTGTGCTCTGGTACAAAAGAAGTCTAATCTCTTTTTTTTGCAAGAAAAAAAATTAAATATTTAGGCATGGGGGCTCTTGTGTTTTTCCAGAATCTTCTTAGTTCAGGTTAATTTGTGATTATTTCAACTGTCCCTCATAAGACACGATTTAAAGCTATCTCTGGTATTCTCTGAATTAATTCCACTCCATCTAGATCCTGATAGTGCCTGACATGACACTTTTCACAGGGCAGGCATGCAGTAAAAATTTGATGATTGAATGAATGAGCAGATTTGATTGACTTTAATTTGGCTGGGCATCAGTGTGTCTTCACTTTTTATGGGCCCTCTTTTATCATTACAGAAAGGCCAGAGACCATAGCCTTGGACAGCTATCTCCGTGGCTAATGCCCCTGACAGTTTTAAAGCAGTCTGCTTTGCATAAGTTCTGCCTAGGACATAGTTCTTGTTGAAAACTATCCTTAATAATTGGTGCCTTAGAGATGTGGACTTTTAGATAGGCAAAACAAAGCTCTTCTAGGGTATAATTAAGAAGGGTTTAACAAGGTGTTCAAATTCCCCGAATATCCACAGAAGTTGAAAAAAGGAAAAAGGAAAAGAAGGCTGAGCTACTAGATGTTTTTCAAGAGTTAATTTAGAAAATTAAAGGCTCAATTTGTTGATATCACTGAATATATGTTGTACAGGAGTGAAAGCTATATAGGAGCCAAGATTAGATTACTACCTGTGCTAGTTGCAGGTGTCCTTTGTCTTTCAGAGCTTTAACAGAATTGAGATTGGAAGTGACAAGCTTAATCTAGATGGGCTAATTATCATTTAATGTCTCAATTTATAGCCATTTGGTTAATTAGAAAATATGTTAAAGAAGCCAGGCTGACTTTTTTGTTTACTGAAAATCCTTTTGTTAAATTTAACCTGTTATGTATGTTGATGGTGACCACTTCCTTGGGCTGATTCCTATGAACAAATGCTGGATTCCCTGATGTATGGAAGGCCTGTAGAACCATAGTGCCTTCCTCTTCCCTTCATCACTTCTGCCACCATACCATCCCCCCCAGACCCCACCCCAATTGCCCTCGTTGTTCTTAGTCCCCTTAGGCTCTGGACACCTTTTCATTCTGCCTAGAAAGAGATCCCTGTCTGTGTGTTTGGGAATCACTGATCTTGGAGCAGGGACTAAAATGTTAGTGGATCTGGAAGTGGTTGGTGAGGATCTCAAGTGGACTCCATTCCTATGGTTCAAAGGACACATTCAAGGAAGCTGTGCTCTGGGCTAAAATGACCCAATATTGTCTTCACTTCTGAATGTGTGCCATTGATTACTTTCCTGGGCTCCTTTCTTCAGACCCTCGCCCTCCCATGTTGCTGTGGGTAACTCCTCCAGTGTCACCAGGGATTTTGATATCATTGGTGAGCTCCCTTGGTCAGACAGCAGGGTGCTACTCAGCTGTTTTATTGTAAGGCTTTGCTAATTCACATAATCTTAAAATATCTCCATAATAGCATTTACCAATAAGAAAAGGAGGGGTGAATGTCCATTGATAGAGGTTGAACAGAGTGGCTGAAGTCTGGAGGAAAGGGAGGAGTGAAATGTCCACAAGGCAGGGAGAGAGTGGGGCTAGTGTTAAGAGAAAAATCATGCCTTCTCGGGTGCCTGGGTGTCTCAGTCAGTTAATAAGCCAACTCTTGATTTCGGCTCAGGTTATGATCTCGGGGTCCTGGGATCAAGCTCCGCTGAGGGCTCCACACTAAATGGGGAGTCTGCTTCAAGATTCTCTTTCCTTCTGCCCCTCCCCCTGCTCATATATACATACTCTCTCTAAAATAAGTAAGTAAGTAAATAAATCTTTTAAAAAACAATGCCTTCTTTCTGTTTGTCTATTACCATGGTTCTGGAGCCAGTAATGTGGGATATCACTAATTTCTCTGAACATAGTTTAGGACAGGTTTAAATTCAGGAGCTGACATTGTAACATCTACTCTGTATAATCTAAGTTTCAGAATAGGATCTCTGTGAGTGTGTTTATGGTTTTTGATGATGTAGCAACGAAAGGAAAGAACAGTTTTGTTTAATAAAGTTGTAAGAGTATAAGTACCAGTAGCCAAATGCACATTATACAACCCAATAATAATTATGCTGATCGTGTAAACAGCTCCCCTGTGTAGACTAGCTGAGCCTCCATCACTGAACATCAAGCATTAACAGCAGGCGCTACAAAAATCAATAAAACTTCACCCAGGGAACCGAAGATATGTAGGTTACTAAAACTCCTAACAGTTAGCCATAAATAATGATATCTCATTATATTAATGCTAAAGGAGGTTTTGTTTTATTTCCTAAATAATAAAGAGATTACACATTAAAGCAATAGTTGACAAAGTGATAAACATTCATGGCAGCAAAGACAGATCAATAAAAGCACAAAATAAGAAATGGAACCTGTTTCTTGGCAATCTCATTAGCTGAACTTCATAGACTGAGTCTGGTCTACCTTGTGTTCTCTTTTTACATATCCACAAATTCCATTTTATGATGGCATTTGTGCATCTGTTCTTTCTTTGATGCTAATTAACTCCTATTACTATTCATGAAGATTAAGTGTGGACATCTAGCACTGATGATGTATTCAGCCAATCACCACAGGAAAAGGTTTGTGCAAATGAGTTCAAATATGGAACTTTTCTTGTAGGTAATCTCTTTAAACACAATTTCCTTTAAAGTTTTCTACATAGTCAGGAGTCTTTGTTATCTGTTTCCTGAGTATTCTAGCTTCTTTATTACTGACGGAACAAATCATGACATTGAGTGCTCCTCATTTGGGTCCTTCATTATAGGTTTTCTAAATAATCTTATCCTTTTTTTACTGACTTTAATTTCTTCTTGAAAACCCTGCCACAAAGTTAAAAGCTGCTAAGTTGAAAAAAATTCCATTAATTTTATTGGAAAAAAGTTATGATGTATTCCATTGCGCCAGAAGATTCTCAAGTAATTTTCATAAATAGGAAAATATACCAATTAAACAATTAAAGAAAGCTTATAAAAGTAATAACAATTTAAAAGGATGCTGACACCAAATGGTGTACAGAAATTCAATTCTGGCACAGATTCCCAAATTTAAAAAGTGCAATCTCAAAGCACTATGGGGTTAGTGTCTTGGGCATCCCAACGGGTGGCTTTTTCTGGAGACCAGTGTCCTATTTTCATTGCTGCTTTCCCTGTTCCAGTGTCCTTGCAACATTCAGGCTCTTGATTCAAGAGTGTTAGGCCTGCAGATAGAGGTATGTAGCACTTCTGTGACTGACCGACCATTCAATCTCAGGATAGCACACCGAGGAAAAACAGAAATGAGTAAAACCAGACTGTTCTCCTTTATGGAGAATATTATTTATGGAATGAACTGTCAGTAAGAATATCTTTTGTGTGTTTGTCATATATTACCTTTTACTGACATTTATCCTTCCAATTCATTCTAAACTTTTTAAAACTGGTGTGTCTCTCTCTTTAAATATTTTTTTTTTCTTAAATTTGAATACAGAGAAGATGGTGGAATAGTAGAAGACATAAATTTTGTCTAGTCCCAGAAATTCAGCTAGATAGTTATCAAACAACTCTGAACACCTACAAACTCAACAGGAGATGGAAGAGAAGAACAACAGCAATTCTAGGAACAGAAAATTGACCACTTTCTGGAAGGTAGGATGTGCAGAGAAGTAAATCCCAAACAATGGGAAGATAGACCGTGGTGGGAGGGGCTGGCTTCTGGCAAGTGGTGGAGCAGTGGAGCACAAAATCAGAACTTTTAGAAGTCTTCCACTGAGGTACATTGCTTCAGAGGCTACGTGGGGGGTGGCGAGATCGGGGAGTGGAGCCCTCACAGGGACAGCATGGTCTCAGGACTCTCAGGGGTCACAGAAGGACTGGGAGTGTCTGAGTGTGACAGAGCTGCTAAGTATATGAGTGGGGAATCTGGCTGCAGAGACAGAGCCGAGGAAGGGCTATCAACTCTGGGTTACCTTAAACCATGATCTGAGGCAAGTCAGGCCACTGCTCTTTGAGCAGGGACTCCACAAGTGGCAGATCTAGGGAGACCCTCCCCCATTCCTCCCCCAGGGGAGTGGCATGGCAGCATGCTGCAGGAATCTGCTGGGTTTGGAGACTCCTAATGGGGCTGTGTGACTGTGATAGAAACACTTGGTCACAGGCCAGGTAAGTTTAGAGCGTGGCTGGAGACCAGGGAGATGGGAGGGATTGACTGCTTTTCTCTGAGGACACACTGAGGACTGGGACCCTGAGCTCTTGGCTCCTACCAGGCCGGAGATTGGGAGGCTGCCATTTTCATTCTTCTCCAAAGATGTAGGGAAAGCTATTCAGGGAACAAAAGCTCCTGAGACCAAAATCAAGCAGATTACTTAGCCTGGCCCCTGGCAAAGGTGGTGCAATTCCGACTTGGGCAAAGACATTTATCTTTCTTTAAAATTTTGGGATACAGTTTCTTCTAATATACCAAAATATCTAAATCTAGCATATGGCTTTGTTCTAGTCTCTAGCCTCATCATATTCTCTCCTTTTTTCTTCTTTTCTCAACCAACTTCTTACCTCATCAATTCCTTCCTTAAAATCATTTTTAATTTTCATCGTTATAGTCATATTCCATCCCTTAATCGTGTTTACCCTTATTTTTGTATATATATAAGATTCTCTTTCTTTAAAATTTTGGGAGGCAGTTTCTTCTAACAGAACAAAATACACCCAAAATCAAGCGTGTAGCTCTGTTCTACTCACCAGCCTAATCATGTGTGTGTATGTGTATATATATATTCTTTTCCTTTCTTCTCCCCCTGGTTTTGATCTCTTCTGATTTGGTTAGTGTATATTTTTCTGGGGTGGTTGTTACCCTTTGAATATTTTGTTCTCTCATTCTTCTGTTCTCTAGATAAAATGACAAGGCTGAAAAACTCATCTCAAAAAAAAAAAAACAAAAACAAAAACAAGAGGCAGTACCAACTGCTAGGGACCTAATCAATATGGGCGTTAATAAGATGTTAGAACAAGAGTTCAGAATGACAATTATAAAGATGCTAGCTGGGCCTGAAAAAAGCATAGAAGATACTAGAGAATCCCTTTATGGAGAAATAAAGTCCCTTTCTGGAAAAATTAAAGAACTAAAATCTAACCAAGTTGAAATTTAAAAAAAGCTATTACTGAGGAGCAATAAAGAATGGAGTTTCTTACTGCTAGGATAAATGAGGCAGAAGAGAGCAGTAGTGATATAGAACCAAATGATGGAGAATAAAGAAGCTGAGAAAAAGAGAGATCAACAACTACTGGATCACGAGGGGAGAATTCAAGAGATAAGTAATGCCATGAGACAAAACAATATTAGAATAATTGGGATCCCAGAAAAAGAAGAAAGAGAGAGAGGGCAGAAGATATATTGAAGCAAATTATAGCAGAGAACTTCCCTAATTTGGGGAAGGGAATAAGCGTAAAAATCTAGGACACACAGAGAACCCCCCTCAAAATCAATAAAAATAGGTCAACATCCTGTCATCTAATAGTACAACTTACAAGTCTCAGAGACAAAGGGAAAATTACACTATCTCTAGTCATATTCCCTATGCTGTGCCCTTTATTACTGTGCCTTACTCATTTTATAACTGGAAGCCTGTATCCTCCACTCCCCTTCACCTGTTTTGCCCATCCCTCACTATCCTGATCTTTTCTGAAAATCATAGATTTATTCTCTGTACTTATAGGTCTTATTCTGCTTTTTGCTTATTCATTCCTTTTGTTTTTTAGATTCCATATATAAGCGACATTATATGATATTTACCTCAGTCTGACTTATTTCACTTAGCATAATATGCTCTAGGTCCATCTAGGTTATTGCAAATGGCATGATCTCATCCTATTTTATGGTTGAGTAATATCCCATGGCATGCTTGCTCATGTGATTGTGCATGTGCATGTGTGTGTGTACACCAAACTTTCCCTATCAATTTTTTCACATTATTATTTCCCCATCTATCAATGGACACTTAGATTGCTTCCATATCTTGGCTATTGTAAATAAAGCTTCAATAAACATAGGCGTGCATGTATCTTTTCAAATCAGTGTTTTCATTTTCGCTAGGTAAATACCCAGAACTGGAATTATGTTCTATTTTTAATACTTTGAGGAACTTCCATACTGTTTTCCACAGTGGCTGCACCAATTTCTATTCCCACTAACAGTGCATGAGGGGTCCTTTTTCTCTGTGCCCTCTCCAATGCTTGCTATTTCTTGTTTGTGATTTAGCCATTCTCACAGGTGTGAGGTGATACCTTATTGTGGTTTTGGTTTTCATTTCCCTGATGATTAGTGAGGATGAACATCGTTTCATGTGTCTTTTGGCCATCTATATGTCTATTCAGGTCCTCTGCCCATTTTTAAAGCAGTTTTTGTTTTGTTTTGTTTTTGGTGTTCTGTAAATTCTTTACATATTTTGGTTTTTCACTCTTTATAAGATAAATCTTTAGCAGATTTCTTCTCCCATTCACTAGGTTGCCTTTTTGCTTTATTGATGGTTTTCTTTGTTGTGCAAGCACATTTTATTTTGATGTAGTCCCTTTTATTTTGTTTCCCTTGCCTCAGGAGACATATCTAGAAAAACCTTGTTATTGCTGATGTCAGAGGAATGACTGCCTGTGCTCTCTTCTAGAATTCTTATGGTTTCAGGTCTTACATTTAGGTCTTTAATCTATTTGGAGTTTATTTTTGTGTAAGAAAGTGGTCCAGGTTCATTCTTTTACATGGAGTATTCCCAGCACCATTTACTGAAGAGACTGTATTTTCCCCATTGCATATACTTGCTTCCTTCATCATAGATTAATTGACCATATAGCTGTGGGCTTATTTCTGGGCTCTCTATTTTGTTTAATTGATCTGTGTGCTAAATTTTTTTAAAAAATTGAGGTGTAACTGACATTTAATATTGTATAAGCTTCAGGTGTACCACATATTGATGGATACATTTATATATTGCATTAGGGTTATCACAGCATTAGGTAACATCTCCAACATTTCACGTAATTATCATTTCATTCTGTGGTGGGAACATTAAGATCTAGTTTCTTAGCAACTTTGAAGTATACAATGCAGTATTGTTGTAATCACAATGCAGTGCATTCAATCCGCAGAACTTGCTCATCTTCTGACTGCAAGTTTGTACCCTTTGAGCAACTTCTCCCTGATTCCCCCTATCCCACAGCCCCTGGCAAGCACCAACCTATTCTTTATTTCTACCAGTTTGATTTTTTTCAGTTTGCACATATAAATGATATCAAACAGTATTTGTCTTTTTCAGTCTGACTTATCTCACTTAGCATAATACCCTCAAGGTTCCATCCATGTCATAAATGACATAATTTCCTTCTTTTTCATGGCTGAATAATACTCTTTGTTTATATATATATACAGATTCATATATATGTGCGTATATATATACACACACACATACATACATATATTTATATATTCTCACATCTTCTTTGTTCATTCATCCCCTTGATAGATGCTTACATTGTTTTCATATTTTGGCTATTATGAATAAAATATTGGGATACAGATACCTCTTGATATCCTTTCATTTCCTTTGGATATATATCTAGAATGGGATATCTGGATCATATATGATAGTTCTATTTTTAATATTTTGAGGAAACTCCATACCGTTTTCCATAGTGACTGAACCAATTTGCAAGCCCCCAACAGTGCACAAGGGTTTCCTTTTTCTCCACATCCTAGTCAACACTTGTCATTTCTTGTCTTTGATGATAGCCATTCTACCAGGTGTGAGGTGATATGACATTGTGGTTTTGATTTTCATTTCCATGATGATTAGAGATGTTGAGCACCTTTTCAAGTATTTGATGGCCACTTGTATGTCTCTTTTGGAAAAATGTTTATTCAGTTCCTCCTCCCATTTTTAATTGGGTTGTGTGTTTTTTTGTTATTGCATTGTATGAGTTTTTTTTTTTTTTTAAGATTTATTTTTAGGGAGAGAGTGTGAGAGCAGGGATGGGGTGGGCAGGGGGGGAAAGAATCTTCAAGAAAACTCCCTGCTGAGGGCAGAGACTGATGAAGCGCTCAATCTCATGACCCATGAGATACTGACCTGACCCAAATCAAGAGTTAGACGCTTAACCAACTGAGCCATCCAGGCACCCAGTGAGTTCTTTATATATTTTAGATATTATCCACTATCAAATATATGATTTTCAAATATTTCCTCTCATTCTTTAGGTTGCTTTTTCATTTTGTTGATCATTTCTTTTGCTGTGCTGAAGTTTTTTTGGTGTAGTCCTACTTGTAGATTTTTGCTTTTATTGATGGTGCTTTTTGTTTCATACCTGAAAAATCATTGCCAAGACCAATATCAAAGAGTTTTCTCCTGTGTTTTCTTCTAGGAATTTTATGGTTTCAAATCTTGTGCTTGTTTTTAATCCACTTTGAGTTAATTTTTGTGAGTGGTCTAAGATAGGGGTCAAATTTAATTTTTCTGCATGTAGTTATCCAGTTTTCCCAGCACCATTTATTTTATTTTTTAAAGAGTTCTTAAATTTATTTGACAAAGAGAGATAGAGAGAGGGAGAGAGAGAGTATAAGCAGAGAGAGGGAGAAGCAGACTCTCTGCTGAGCAGGGACCTCCCCCACTGCCCCCGACGTGGGGCGCCATCCCAAGACTCTGGGATCATGACCTGAGCTGAAGGCAACCACTTAACTGACTGAGTCACCCAGGTGCCTCTCCCCCACTCCAACTTGTTTTAGAGACTGTCGTTTTCCCTTGAATATTCTTGGCTCCTTGGCAAATATTAGTTGACTATGTATGTAGGAGCTTATTTTTGTGGTCTTGATTCTGTTCCACTGTTCTATGTATGTGTCTTTTTTTTTATATCAGCACTATCCTGTTTTGATTACTCTAGGTTTTTAGCTTGAAACCAGGAATTGTAATGCCTCCAGCTTTATTGTTTTGCAGGATTGCTTTGGTTATTTGGGGTCTTTTGTGATTTCATACAAATATTAGGACTGTTCTATTTCTGTGAAAAATGCCATTGGAGTTTTGATAAGGATTGTGTTCCTCTCTAGATGACTTTGGGTTGTATGGACACTTTAACAATATTAATTTTTCTAGTCCATATATATGGGATATCATTCCATTTATTTGTGTCTTCTTTAATTTCTTTCATTAATGTTTTATAGTTTTCAGTGTACATATTTTTCCTCCTTGGTTAGATTTAGACATAAGTGTTTTATTGTATTGACACTATTGCAAATGGGATTGTTTACTTAATACTTTTTTCAATTTGTTGTTAGTGTGTAACAATACAACTGATTTTTTTATGTTGACTTTGTGTTCTGGAATTTTACTGAATTCATTTATCAGTTCTAGTTCTGACAGTTGTGTGTGTGTGTGTGTGTGTGTGTGTGTGTATGTGTAGGCGTTAGGGTTTTCTGTAGATAATATCCTGTCATCTGCAAACAGACAACTTCCTTTTTTTTTCCTTCTGAGAGAGATAGAGGGAAAGCATAGGTGCGTGAGTGGGATCGGGGGAGAGAAAAAGGGAAAGGGAAAGAGAGAATATTAAGCTGGCTCTGCTCCCAGCAAGGAGCCTGTCCTGGGGTTCTCACAACCCTGAGGTCATGACCTGAACTGAAATCAATCAACCTGAGTTGGTTGCTTAACCAACTGAGCCACCCTGGCACCCTGTTGAGCCACATTTTTCTTTGAGAGTGCCTGTATGTATGCATGTATGCATGCATGAAATCTGTTCTTTCCCCTAGTTAATACATCTTATATCAGCTTGATTTGCAGGCTCCAGGCACTGAAACTTGGAAAATAGGAGAAGAGTTGTTTTGCCCTCACCTATAAACTCCAACAGCTCCGCTCTCTATTTATTCTCCCTGAAGCTGAATGGCACCCTTCCTGTCTCAGGGTAAGTTGTTTCTGCCCACCTCCCACCTTCAGTTTAAAGCACCTCTCCATCTCCCCAGTGGTTTCTCACGATATTGTCTGCGTTTTGACGGTTTCCCTTTATAGTTCCTCCAGAGTTCATCTGGGAGTCGGGAGTCCTCAGGAGTTCAGTGAGAGTGGGAAATGGAGCTGGAACAGTAGTATTCTTAATTTGTTCTTTCTGTGGAGACAATAAGGTTGGACTGCTCTTGGGAATATCAACAATGAGAAGTGTGCTTAGACTTTGGGGGCAGCCTTAAGAATGAGGGAGAGGTGAGTCTCCAATGTAATTAAAGTGTTTTCTGGGGCATCTGGGTGGCTCAGTGGGTTAAAGCCTCTGCCTTCGGCTCAAGTCATGATCCCAGGGTCCTGGGATCAAGCCCTGCATTGGGCTCTCTGCTCAGTGGGAGCCTGTTTCCCTATCTCTTTCTGCTTGCCTCTCTGCCTACTTGTGATCTCTGTCAAATAAATAAGTACAATCTTAAAAAAAAATTAACAAAAAATAAAGTGTTTTCTTTTATCTTTATCTTTTTATCTTTCTTTTTATCTTTGATATCAATTCCTACTCTATTATTATGAGATTTTATAGTTACGAATTTCATGTAAAGGAAATGTCGAGAATAATAATAATAATAATAATAATATAATTATCATTTGTTTGAATGTTTTATAGTCATCTCTCTCTACCAGACACTTTAAAATCCTCACAAAAGCTCCGAGAGGGAAGAGCTTAATATCTCATTTTACACATAAGTAAATTTGAGGCTCAGAAAAGTCAGGTCAATTGCACAGAAGTAGAGCTGGGATTTGAATTCAGGCTGTCTGACTTCAAAGTGTAAGGTCTTGGGTGCCTGGGTGGCTCAGTGGGTTAAAGCCTTTGCCTTTGGCTCAGGTTATGATCCCAGGGTCCTGGGATCGAGCCCCGCATTGGGCTCTCTGCTCGGCAGGGAGCCTGCTTCCTCCTCTCTCTCTCTGCCTACTTGTGATCTCTGTCTGTCAAATAAATAAATAAAATCTTAAAAAGAAATGAAAAGTTCTTTAAAAAAACAAAACAAAACAAAAAACCAAAGTGTAAGGTCTTAATTACACACTGCTCTGCAGGCAAAGCACATGGGATGTTAAATAAATTGTGGGGTTTTTCTCCTCCCCACAGTGATGTCTCAGTTTTAGGGAAACTCTGGGTACAGTTTGGTTGTTTGAGTTTCCGCATCTATGCTAGGCTATGTTTTTGGAATATCCTTATTTAAGAAAAGGAGAAGTAACCACTGTGCTTAGCAATTTGTCCATAATAAGGTATCCGAGGTTCCCGACCATGCTGAAAAAAAGCGTGATTCATCCAAGCTGGCTTAATTAGGTAACTAGAAGATCACAGGATTCTGTGGGCCCACAGGTTACCCCTTCGATGACACTCAGGCTATGTGGCTCAGACCTGAGGCTGAAACTCTGTCTGGAGAGCTGTGTTGGCCTTTCTTTTGTAGAATGAGTCTGGGTACTTCAGCAAAATCCAAAGGGACTTACATCTCTTTTTCTTTCTGCTACCTGATTTCCATTCTTTTCCGAAATTGCCTGGAAAGAAAAGAAGTTCTCTTAGAGGATTAAAAAACCCTATAGTTCATAACTCTTTTACAGATAAAACAAATTAATTAATGAGAGAAAAATTAAGATGTTACGGCCAGTTCGAAAAGGAAGTTCAAAGAGCAGAGGCAAAAATAAGCCAGGAAATAAATTTGTAAGTGGATGCATACTGGTTTATTTTAAGGGTAGAAGGAAATCAACTGTGCTGCAGTAGGCAGAATTCATTTGCATGTCTGTAGACAAAAATTCTTTGCACTGCTATCAGTTATTTACAGATTTATAAGCAGATCAAAGAGAACCCCATAGAATCAGATAATCCAGAACGGGAATGCTGTAAATAGCACACATTTGGAAGCACTCAGAAATCCTTTTGGTCCATTTCAAAGTTTATCACAATTTTTCCCTGACAGGTCACATTGCATATCTGATCACTTTTGTACTTACTTATTTCTTGTAATTATACTCAATCATTGAAAGTGGATTATGCAATGAGAAATGTACCTTTTTTTTCCTTCAGTCATTCTAAACCAAAAGCATCTTAGAACTAGATGCTTTAATAGAAAGAAATTTGTTTAAATGTGTGCACGCACTCGCATGCGTGTGTCTGTGCGTGCACGCATGGGCGTGTGTGTGTGTGTGGCAGGGACCCTTTGGCAAAGCAGAAGAACATTAGGACCTTCATTGTAACCGAGCACAAGCCTGTTAATAAGAAACGACCAAATTCATAGGCGTATACTCATGTCCCATTCTGGGTGCGAACAGACTTATCTCCACTCTGCTACTCACGTGTTCACACTGATGGTTACGGGACCTCTAGCCTGAAGGAAATGAGGACATTTGTTTGTTGAGGTTGGTGACTTTACTGAAACACATGGTTTTAATGTGATTTCAAACACAGGTTCAAGCCTAAACAGATTTCTCTCATTTCCTGAGGGGTATGCCACCATTTTCTAGGAACAATAATATTTCTACAAAAATACTATTCTTGGTAACTTAGGGGTAGCAGGGTTAAAGAAACTGCTGTTACAGAACAGGCATAGACTATTAGAAAAAGCTTTCTCTTCAACTAAATTTATGGGATTTAGTCAAACACCAGATGGATGCTTGGGGTTGTATCTGTTGGTCTTTCATGTTAACCTTACCCACTTTAAGTCTAAAATCTGCATTCCAGATTCTTGAAAAAAATTAATGCTATTGCATTGATTTTTTTTTTAAAACAAGCAGAAATCTCTCACAAAATTGTAGATTGACTTTTCATACAAGGCCTTCTTCTTCTTGAGGAGGAGACATCATATTTCATGTTATTCACATGGGGTGTAAGTGTGTGTGTGTGTGCATGTGTGCATGTGAGTACGTGTATAACATCACTGAACATTGTTAAATGACTTAAAATAATGTGTTTTAAACCAAAGCAGTGCTTAGTCCTAATATACCCCAGCAGAGTCCCATGAACAGTTATATAGGCTTAAGAAGCTAGATGGCAGAGTGATCACACAGTTAAAACGCTTTATTTGGAGTTGCAGAGAGAGCTAAGTCCTATCTTCAATTTAAAAAAAAAATGAATTCCTGCTTACCTGTCTGAATGGTAGAAAAGAGGTAAGTTGGTGTGATGGTTTCAGAGGAATAATTTCTTTTCCAGCTTTTCTGAGATATAATTGACCTATAACATTGTATATGTTTAAGGTTCGCAATGGGTTGATGGGATACATTCATATATTGCAAAACGATTACTGGCAAAGCATCAGCTAACACCTCCATTCCGTCACATAATTACCATTTCTTTTTTGTGGTGAGAAAATTTAATTCTCTTAGCAGCACTCAATATATGATACAGTATTATTAACTATAATCACCATGCTCTACATTAGATCCCCAGAATTTATTAATCTTATAACTGGAAGTTTGTACCCTTTGACCCATATCTCCCCATTTCTCCCACCCTCTGTTTTTAAGAGGAACAGATTTTAAGATTAAAAAAATCAGGAAAATCTCCCCCATGCCAGAGGTTTGAACATGGAAACCAAAGTCATGCATTAGGGTTCTTTATAGAGTGATGGGGGGATGCCTGAGTGGCTCAATTGGTTAAGTGGCTGCCTTCGGCTCAGATCATGATCCCAGTGTCCTGGGATCGAGTCCCATATCGGGCTCCTTGCTCGGCAGGGAGCCTGCCTCTCTCTCTGCCTGCCACTCTGCCTGCCTGTACTCTCTCTATCTCTCTGACAAATAAATAAATAAAATCTTAAAAAAAAAAAAAAGAGTGATGGGGGTGTATTCAAGGCGTGGAGCTGGCAGAAGCCTGGACAAGGAGTGTCTTCCGAGCCCTTCCAATGATTAGCCTGTGTTATTTAAGCTTCTATCCTCTGTATTTCTTTCTCCTCCTTCTGGCTCTCATCTGTAAAGTGTGCATCAACTCCTTTAAGTTATGATCCTAAGTAACAAATGCAAATGACTTGAAAGTACTCAAGACAACTGATGAAAAGGTGATACAACCATGGAAGCCTATATATAACAGGGTTAACCCTGCCCAGGAACTCTGTGGAGTTACCAAGCTTCAAATCCTCACTCCTATAATCTTGGTCTAGTTGTACAGTTCTCCCGAGTCCCAATTTTCTTATTAACAAGCATGGAGGTTATAATAGTACCCATGTCGCAGAGTTGCTGTGAATATGTTTAATGTGAGGATTGACCACCGTGTCTGGTGTATAGCCAACAGTTCATACATGATAGTCATTATTACCATGGCCTTTGACTAATAGAGCTTTGCCCTTAAATGTGCACATTTCCTTAGATCCTCATTGCCATTCTGTAAGGCAGGCACTGTCGTCTCCATTCATTTACTTACAATGGCGACTGGGCCCGAGAGGTTTATCAGTCTGAAAGGAGGAGCCTGGACTTGACCCAGACTGGACCCATGTTTGGGACTCTTCCCAGTCCCATGTTTAGGACTCTTCCCAGTAGCCATTTTGCTTTCTAAAAATAAGCACAACTACAAAAACACTCCTGGAAGGTAAAACATCTTCATGGTTGAAGAGATAGAAGAGTTGCTCATGCCCAGTCCCTGAGCTGGGGGGGTCTATAGGACAAGGGCACACCCAGAATTCAAGGTGTCTAGTCTACATCCCCTGGAGGGGAGCAGAAGGTGACTAGAAAAGCCTCAGTTAGTTCCAGTGCCCTCAGTGTGGGCTTGGTGAGGCTGCTTTGAGATCCTTGAAGGCAAATATCTTCTTCATTTTTGTATCCCATTTCTAGTGTGTGGCATGGTAGGTGCACAATAAGTGTTTCTTGACCTCTATGTACCAAACCCTAGGAAGGAATCTTCTTTCTGTTATAATGACTATGTTGGGATAGGATAAAAGTTACCAATGAGAGGGTATTTGTGGACTCCGCATTCATCCTGAAGCCCATCTAAAGAATTCTTCAAGGCCCAACCTCTGTTCTCTATACCCCTTTTTACTGGGAGATATTTCTCTCTCTCTCTCTCTCTCTGTGTGTGTGTGTTTGTGTAAATTACACTCCTGTATTAGTCAGCTTAAGTGACGTCTCTCTTGCAGGCTTGCAGACATTTGTCTTCTCAGTGACCCTCCCATAGCCTCTTCTCGGTGTGTGTATGCACACCTGTTCTCTCTTCTTACGAGGACACTAGTCCTATTGGGTTGGGTTCCCACCCCTGTGACCTTATTTAACCTTAATTGTGTTCTTAAAGGCCATGTCTCCTAATATAGTCACATTGGCTGTTAGGGCTTCAACATAAGAATTTTGGGGGGTGGGGGACACACCAATTCATAACAGCCCTCTTCAATATTAATCAAGGAATAGAAATACAGAAGAGATCTCTTTAAAAATATTTTTACCCCTGAACACTGTACTTCTTGGACTGTGGCACAGTTCCAGGGCTGGCCGGCAGGGGTCCACAACCTTTTGTTAGGTCCACAAAAGTGTCCTAACTAGCAGACCCGCCTGCAGACATACTTACATAGCTGGAGGAAGGTATCCTGGAGCACAGATTCTCTTTGGCTTTGTTTCGAGTACAAAGCTAGTTGACTCACTTCTGTTGTCTTATTCCTCACACATTTTTTTTAAGTTACTATTTTAATTCCGGTTAGATAGCAAACAGTGTCATATATATGTTTCCGGTGTACAATACAGGATTCCGCACTTCCATATAGTACCACGTGCTCCTCATGCGTGCACTCTTTCATCACCAACACCTATTTCACCCATCCCCCACCTAGCTCCCCTCGTAACCAGCAGTGTGTTCTTGATAGGTAAGAGTCTATTTCTTGACTTGTCTCTCTCTCTCATTTTTTTCCTTTGTTCATTTTTTTTTGTTTCTTAAATTCCACAAATGAGTGAAATCATGTGGTATTTGTTTTTCTCCCACTGACTTATTTTGTTTAGCATTGTATATTCTAGCTCCATCTATGTTGCAAGTAGCAAGATTTCATTCTTTTTTATGGCTGAGTAATATTCCATTGTATATTGTATATAAATATACCACCTCTTCTTTATCCATTAATCAATGGATGGACATTTGGGCTGCTTCCATATCTTGTTTTTTTTTTTTTTTTAAAGATTTATTTATTTAGGGGTACCTGGGTGGCTCAGTCGGTTAAGCATCTGCCTTCAGCTCAGGTCATGATCCCAGGATCCTCGGATAGAGCCCTGCATTGGACTCCCTGCTCATTGGGGAGCCTGCTTCTCCCTCTACCAAAGCTCTGCGTGTGCTCTCTTTCTCTAATAAATATCATGACCTGAACCAAAATCAAGAGTCCGATGCTCAACTGTCTGAGCCACCTAGGTGCTCCTTGTATCTTAACTTTTGTAAATAATTCTACTGTAAATATCAGGGTGCATGTATACCTTTGCATTAGTGGTTTTGTATTCTTTGGGTAAATACCCACTAGTGTGATTGCTGTATCATAGAATAGTTCTATTTTTAATTTTTTGAGGAACCTCCATACTGTTTTCTGGAGTGGCTGAACCAGTTTGCATTTCCACCAGCAGTACATGAGGGTTCCTTTTTCCCCCCATGTCCTCACCAACATTTGCTTCTTGTGTTTTTGGTTTTAGCCATTCTGATAGGTGGGCGGCAATATCTTACTGTAGTCTTGGTTTGCATTTCCCTGATGATCAGTGATGTGAACATCTTTTCATGTGTCTGTTGGCCATCTGGATGCCTTCTTTGGAAAAATATCTGTTCATGTCTTATGCCCATTTTTAAATTAGATTATTTGTTTTTTTGGGTATTGAGTTTTGTAAGTTCTTTATATATTTTGGATACTAGATACTAACCCTTTTTTTTTTTTTTTTGAAATACTGACCCTTTATCAGATGTGTCATTTGCAAATATCTCCCATTCTGTAGATTGCCTTTTAGTTTTGTTGATTATTTCTTTTGCTGCACAGAAGCTTTTTATTTTTTTTTTTTTATTTTTTTATTTTTAAATTTTTTATTTTTTATAAACATATATTTTTTATATACATATATTTTTATCCCCAGGTCTGTGAATTTTATTTTGATATAGTCCCAATAGTTTATTTTGCTTTGGTTTCCCTTGCCTCAGGGGACCTATCTAGAAAAAAGTTGCTGTGACTGATGTCAGAGAAATTACTGCTTGTGTTCTCTTCTAGGATTTTAATGGCTTCAGGTTTCACATTTAGGTCTTTAATTCTCACTTATCTTTTTGATTCCTTCCTCCCCAATGAAACCCAGAAAGGATGTTTTAACACTGTTTGCATTTCTGGATTGTTTAGTCAATGTATGGAACTACATTTAAATTTTAAGCCTTGATCTCTAATTACAGAAGGAAAGACTTGTCAGGAATCAGCAGGCTGATGGGGAGAGATTTTTTTGCATTACCCTAGGCCTCCTTTTTTTTTTTTTAAGACTTTATTTGAGAGGGAGAGAGAAGGAGAGAGAGCATGCACTTGTACACAAGTGCAAGTAGGGGGAGGGGCAGAGGGAGAAGGAGAAGCAGACTCCCTACTGAGCGGGGACCCTGATGAGGGTCTAGATTGTAGGACCTGGGACCATGACCTGAGCTGAAGGCAGATGCTGAACTGATTGAGCCACCTAGATACCCCTAGGCTTCCTTTTTATATCAGCCCTGAGAATACAAATTAGTCTCTTCAGATAGGGCCAGGAAGAGGTCAAGGGATGTGCCTCCTCTCTAGGGGGCCCCCCAGTCTGTGAGAACTGATGAACATCTGCTCCTGTATCCTGGAGAACCCTGCCCTGGCACCAATTCCATGGCTGGCTTGTCTCTACTTCTCCTGGCTGCCTCTCCTTGCTGTGTAAATCCAGCCTTCTTTTTAAATGTTGCTAAACCTTACCCCATCCTTCCTCTCCTTTTAAAGATCAGGACTCCCCAGTGTACATTTTGTAATTTCTTTCTTTCTTTCTTTCTTTTTTTTATTTATCAGAGAGAGAGACGGGGAGAGCAAGCACAGGCAGACAGAATGGCAAGCAGAGACAGAGGGAGAAACAGACTCCCTGTCGAGCAAGGAGCCCAATGTGGGACTCGATCCCAGGACGCTGGGATCATGACCTGAGCCGAAGGCAGCTGCTTAACCAACTGAGCCACCCAGGCGTCCCAACATTTTGTAATTTCTATCTAGTTGTTCTGGAAGAGCTGATAATTAGAAGCAAATGGCTGTTATCTAATGACTGTTCCAGTGTCAAACCTTCTCCTCTTACCACCTGTCCAGAACAAAGGCTCTATTTCTTATGTTAGTTTCATTTCTGGTCATTTCTGATAATACTGTGTTGGAAGTGTATCCTCTTCAGTCATAGGAACACTTGTAGAAAATACAAAGGAAGCTGCAAGGAAAACTAGGCTCACCCTTGTTGAACCCTAAATGTGGCTGACATGTTTTCGTTCAGTGTTTTTCACTGGTATTTCCTTGTATTATTTTAAAATTCAGCATTCGCATTACTGGGCCTGGATGGAGGTCTATTGGTAAAATACTTACAACAAAAATCACAGTGTCAATGGATAAAGCCTGCTTGGGCTAAATGACACCACACACGGAAAGAGAAGGAACAGCCTGGAAAGCATCTCTTGGTGAGGGTCAGAGACCAGGCTGCGAGAGCTCTCTAATGAAGGAAAGGGCATTGTGGGCTCATGCAGCCAGGACTATGTGGAGGCCCTCCTTGGAGAGGCCTGCTGGGATCAGCAGGAAGGGAGGGAATAGGGGTGGAAAGAGGAAACGGATGTGGGGGCAGGAGACCAAGAGAGCCTGGCAGAAGAACTGATCCTTGTGAAGAGTAATGCTAGCTTAGTAGTTCACAGTTATGGAGCCCCTCCCCGTGCCTGGCACAGCTTAAAGCACTCCTCAGACATTTTCTCACGTAATGCTTACCGGTGACCTTGGGAGGCAGCTGACCTTATCCTTATGAGAAATGAAGTTCAGAGAGGTTAGCTCACTTGCTCAGGGCGACCCTACTGTGCTGGAAGCCCGTATTCTTTTTTTTAAGATTTTATTCATTTATTTGACAGAGATCACAAGTAGGCAGAGAGGCAGGCAGAGAGAGAGGAGGAAGCAGGCTCCCTGCTGAGCAGAGATCCCGATGCGGGGCTCGATCCTAGGACCCTGAGATTATGACCTGAGTCAAAGGCAGAGGCCTTAACCCACTGAGCCACCCAGGCGCCCCAGAAGCCTATGTTCTTAACTGCCGATTGAGTCCCTGTGGAAAAGGGGCGTAGGCCAGGTTGGCAGGAGAAAAGACATCCCAAACTTGAGAACACTGGGGAATTCGATGACTTAGGAAAATGAGAACGTGTTGTTCAGAATGGAAGCATCCCCGGTTCACAGGGAATCTGGACTGCACTGGCCCCGATAATTCAGAGCTGGCATTTTGGGCTGCGTGCAGTGAAGAATGATGCCTCGCTCAGCCGGTAGCTCTTTCCTGGAAAATGAAAACAGAATGAATCCACTGTGGTTTCCTCAAGGACAGGGCTGAGCATTTACGTGGGGGGCCAGGGGTGGTGGTGGTGGGATATCAGGTAAAGGGAGGCAGAGTGGGAGTAAAAGGAGGCACTCAGAGTAGCTTCAGAGAAGGCAGAAATAATAATGCAAACCCAGGAGAGGAAAGGGGGTGGGCCAGAGCGTTCAAAACCCAGGGACGTTGTTATTGTTATAACCAAAGAGAGAGCAAATGTTGGAGGGAAGCATTTCCTACTAATAAAGATCTGAAATAACTGAGGGGTTGGCAGTAGCTGAGAGGCCGTCTTCTTTGAAAAACATGGGGGCTAAAAGGAATTCCCCTTTTCTATTTGCACAGCACTTTATAGTTTGTCCGCTGCTTTTTCATGTATGGTCTATTTGAGAGCGTGCTGTGAAGTATGTCATTTTCATTAGCTTGTGACAAATAAGGAAGTATGTTTCATTTTTTTAAAAATTTCTTTTTTTTGTTTTTCCTAGTAGGCTTCAAGCCCCATATGGGGCTTGAAGCCATGACCCTGAAATTAAAAGTCACATGCTCCACTGACCGAGCTATTTAGACACCCCAGAAGTATATTTTGGAAAGGAAAGGTCTTATTCGAGGTCCTATGACTGGTTAGCTAGAGTGGAGGCCAGGAGTCTTTGGTCTCATCATAACCCCAGGAGAACATGTGGGACCCTCCCAAAATAATGAACACATTGGGAAAGAAGCTAAAGGGCTGCCTTAGAAAAGCTGAACCCCGTGGAAAGGTTCTGGGGAGTCTATTAGTGTATAATGACTTTGGAAATTTTCTTGAAATCCTTCCAGTTAAGACTGAATTCACAGGAACATCGCATTGATTTATATTCAGGTGACCAGAAAAAGCAACTCTGAATACAAAGAATTTGAATTATCTGATACCCCTTGTTCTAACAGCAGAAGAGAAAAGCATTCATTCTTGATTAAAAAAAAAAAAAAAAAAAAAAAAAGTCCGATGATTTGCCTTTGGTCTTTTTCCTCAAGGAAAAAACTTTTCTGTTTTCACTCTCTCTTTAATGATAGCACTTTGCATTTGTTCAAAGTGACTGAGTTCCTCGTGGAAGGGCTCCCTGCAGTGAAGAGCCACCTCCGTGAGCTTAGGGCGCCAGTGTCACTACTAAGCTTGCTGTAGTTCATAATATTTATTTCTGCTCTTTTCCATATTGGCACCCTGGCATTTGTGTTCTCCAATTTGCTTCTCCTGACACTCTCTATAGACACAGGTGACTCCATTGCCAGCCCGTCTGTCTTTCTTGTTCACGGTCTCTGTGTTTCTCCCTTGTTCTTCAACCAAACCCCTGATAATCAGGAATTTGACTTCTTCCTACATTATTCATTACTTGTTGCAGTGTAATAAATCACCGCAGATTTGGCAGCTTTAAATGATAAACATTTATTATCTCACAGTTTTGGGGAATCAGGAATTCAGACATTGGCTCAGAGTCTCTCATGAGGTTGTGGTGAAGGACTTGGCGAAGCTGCAGCCATCTGAAGGGCTGGAAGATGCATTTTCAAGCTCTCCCTCATTGGGCTGTTGACAGGAGGCTTCCTTTCCTTGCCATGTGAGACTTTCTATAGCGTTTCCTGTCAGCGATCCAGGAGAAAGGAGGTTGTGAGGGCACACCAGAGGGAAACTCTGGTCTTTTTATAACCTACTCTTGGAAGTGACATACTATTACTTCTGTCCTATTCTGTTCAATAGGTGTGGTTCAGTAAGTCCAGTCCCATACTCATTCAGAGGGAAATGAAATTCTCCTTCTTAAGGAAGGAGGACCAAAGAATTTATGGACATATCTTTAAAACCATCGTACTAGGTAATTATTGATGGTATTACAACTATGTGCTAGACACTGTGCTTAGCTTTGGGTTTTAACAAGGTCTCCAGCTGCATGATAATTTTAGTGTAGAGTGCAAGCTCTTTTCTTCTTTCTATGTCCTTTCTATTCCCTTTTGTCCAAGAATGCACCACTGAGAACTCATCTTTTTTCGAATTCTCTGCTAATGGCTGCTGGCGGTTAACAGCCTGATATAGTGGCTGATAATTTTCATTAGATCTGGAGCACCAGGGCTGGAGGAAACTGAATCCTTTTATTAAAATTAGAAATCCATCTGAAGTTTTTGGAGAGCCAGTGATTTTGTAGTTGTCTTATAGTTCTTAGTCTAATCTTTTTTTTTTTTTTTTAAAGTCTTTTCTCTTTACTTTTCAGTTTTGGATGTTTCTATTGACATATTCTCAAATACAGAAGAGTTCTTCTATTGCTGTGTCCAGTCTCCTAATGAACCCATCAAAGGCATTTTTCATTTCAGTTTCAGTGGCTTTTTTTTCTTTTAATTTATTTATTCATTTTAAGTAATCTCTACACCCAATGTGGGGCTTGAACTCACAACCTTGAGATCAAGAATCACATAATATTCTAACTGAGCTAGCCAGGTGCCCCTACCATGGTTTTGATCTCTAGTATTTTTTTTTCTCTTAGATTTCCCATCTTTCTGCTAACATTAGCCATCTGTTCTTGCATATTGTCTATTTTTTTCCCCATTAGAGCCTTTACCGTATTAAACAGAGTTGTTTTAAATTTCTAGTTGATAGAACATCTCTGCCATGTCTGATTCTGATTCTGTTGTTTGCTCTGTCTCTTCAAACTGTGTTTTTGCCTTTTAGTATACCTTGTAATTTTAGGTTGAAAGCAGGGCATGATGTATTGGATAAAAGGAACTCCTGCAAAAAGTCCTTAGGGGATGTGGGGGTAAAGTGTGAGGGGGAGGGAGTGTGTTCTATAGCCTAATGATGAGGTATCAGTCTTTTAGTGCGGGACCATAAACTTTTTCTGGGCTTCTCAGTGTTTCCTGACCTTAGGTGGGGCAAGAGGGCTAGAGGTGGCTGCAGTTGGGTATTTCTCTTCCTCTAGGTCAGGCAGGTTCTGATTAAACCTCAGGAGGTTAGGCTCTGGTAAAATAGTATCTTTTGAGGCAGGTTTTATTAAGAACAGAATGCTCTGGCATTTCTCAAAATGGTTTCTTTTCCTTCTCCACCCTGTCAGAAGCACCGGGGAATTTTTCTCCCATCTTCGCTGTGAGAACCTGGTAGAACACCCGGATGTAAAACTCACAAAATTTATTACCCCAGCGCCTAACCCCAATGCCCCCAGTGCTTGGGTTACCCTGGAATTTTTCTCTTAGCCTTGTGCACTATAATATATATATATATATATATATATATATATATGATTTCCTATAGCAATTCATCAACTACTCCTCATATTTTTCTTTTCCCTCATTGCTTCACATAGAGGTTTCTGCTCTGATAAGTTGTAGTTCTCTGAGTCTGCTTGTCTGTCTTTCCCATTTTGGTGGCAGTGGTTTACCCTGCAACCTCACTTCTCATAAATCTAAGAAGAGTTGTTAATTTTTCAGTTCATTCAGCTTTTTACTTGTTGTTCAGATGATGTGACAACTTTCAATCTCCTTACATGCTGACTGGAAATCAGTGGTTTTGTAACATTATTATCGTAATGATCATATCACCATTTTTTCCTGTCCCATTTTATGCTCGGTCTTACTGAATAATTACTATATGCCATGTTCTTTTTTTTTTTTTTTTTTTTTTTTTTAAAGATTTATTTATTTATTTATTTGACAGAGAGAGATCACAAGCAGGCAGAGAGGCAGGCAGAGAGAGAGAGGAGGAAGCAGGCTCCCTGCTGAGCAGAGAGCCCGACGCGGGACTCGATCCCAGGACCCTGAGATCATGACCTGAGCTGAAGGCAGCGGCTCAATCCACTGAGCCACCCAGGCGCCCTGCCATGTTCTTTTTTAAAAAATTAATTAATTAATTTAAAAGGGAGAGCATGTGTCAGTCAGGGGAGGGGCAGAGAGAGGGAGAAGGAGAGAGAATCTCAAGCAGATTCCACACTGTGGGTAGAGCCAGTGCAGGGCTCAATCCTATGTCCCCAAGATCCCGACCTGAGCTGAAACCAAGAAGTCAGACACTTACCCAACTGTGCCACCCAGGCACCCCGCCACGCTCTATGTGGCATAACCTGCCACAACTCTATGTGGGTTACCAGTAGTCCGATGAAAATAGTCCTGATTTAGTTTGGGTTTCCTAAGAGCAGAGCCTGCAACAGTGATTTGTTGCCTGAGATTTATTAAAGAGAATGAGTTTGGGAAAAACTGGCAAGAGAGAGAGGGAAGCAGAATAAGGAAAGAGAAGTTGCTACACAAGGGTGGGATTTCAGGTGAGAATGGGAACCAGTGATCCAGTGGAAGTTCTAGAGTGTAAATTGTACCTTGTTTCATTATTGAGGAATGGAGGAAGGGAGAAGGGCTTTTATACCCCACCTCAGCTAGTCATTAGTTACGAGCCATGCTGAGGGTCCTCCTACTCTCTCCATTTTACAGATGAAGAAGTTGAGGCACAGAGAGGTTGAATAAATTGCGTGCATTCGCATGGCTAGTAAGTGGTAGGATTGTGTTTGGACACCAGACATTTTGGCTCTACAGATATGTTTTTATATTGCATTCAACTACTTATTTTATTTAATCTTCCAAAAGCTTAATAAGGTAGTTGTGGTGTCAATGACTATTCTGATTTTTTCAGATGAGACAATTGTATGTCAGATCTGGTCTGCCTGCCTGCCTGCCTTCCTGCCTGCCTTCCTTCCTCCCTCCCTTTCTTCCTCTTTCTTTCATCTAGGTCCTGATCTTGTTCTGTGTCCCTGTAATGCTTCGCTCTCTTAAAACAACCAGAGTGTGTTTCCCTGACCATATGATTAAAACAGTAATTACCTGATTTAGGAGACTATAATTTGGAGAGATATCCATACCTTAAGCTATGATTGAAATGGACAAACTTCTCTAGTCAATAGGGGATTGGCCCTCACTTTTACTTTGATATTATTTTAAATCAGTAGCTGGCTATCTGTCAAGGGAATGGTTTTACTGCTTTGTAATTGCAAAGTAACAAGAACAGCATCCTGCTGCTAAATTCCTGATTGCAGAAGAATTAAAAATTGTGTAAAAAATCATGCATGGAAGGAACTTAGGATGTTATTGGTGAGAATCATACAATTATTTATTATCTTCATCAGTATTCTGGAAGAATAGGAATTATAAGTTATCAAGAGATTATAAATTTCAGCAGAGAAGGAAGAAGGTATTTCATTTGGAGAAAAGATATTTCATTGGAGAAAAATAGCTTGAAATGGAGCTTTTTAACAGTCAGCTTTTGGGAATCCATTTCCTGGAAGTTTCAGGAGTGTATTAATGCCAACAGGACAAAGTTTGCACTGAAAAACCAAAACAGCACAAATGACAGTGCATTTACTGCTTCTGCTTCTTATGCCTCAATTCCTTTTAAATCCCCATAAATCTGATTTCCACCTAGTTAGTCATGGTTGTTCCCATATTCATTCTCTTCTCTTTCCCTGTTCGGTCTGTATCCAACAGACACTTTTGAGTAGGTTTGTCCAGTGGGAGCTAACTGAAGACTGCGGGTGATTTCTCTGGTAGTAGCTCAGTCTCCTGGGTCATTTTTAGCTTCTGGAGATCATGCTCTTTTCCTGTGGTACCAGTTTGTGCGCAGCCTCTGCCCTAATTCTAGTTTCTGTCAGCAGTCCTGGTTTCTGGGCTCCGGTCTCATCATTTCCTTCTTGGGTTCCATCAGCCCTAGGGCTGTTGCTCCATTGCTCACTTTGTGTTAGTTCTTCTATCAGTTGGGTAACCAATTTTCTGTATTAAATTTTAAGTTGCCTCTCCTCAATTTTTATTTGTGCCTCCTAAAGCTCTGTTCTTGCCCTTTTTGCTTTTCCCTCCAACACTAACCTTAATGAAGTGAACTCATCTACTCCCACATCTTCAACCATTATCTCTGCCTCACGTGTCCTTGTCTCTAGTGCCATTTCTCAACCTGATCAGAGGATGTCCCCACCTAGCAATGCTGCACAACCTTTGAGATTTGGATGCCTCAAATTACTTAAAGGACGAGGGTGCTGGTGGGGAGCTGCTTGGCTCAGAAATATTTGGAGATTTGAAATCAGGGGTGGGGGGCTCCTGGGTGGCTCAGTTGGTTAAGGGCCCTACTCTTGATTTCAACTCTCATGATCTCAGGGTCATGAGATTGAGCTCCAAGTTGGGCCCTGCATTCTGCATCCAACTCTGCTTAAGATTCTCTCTCCCCCGCCTTCTGCTCCTCCCTGCTAGCTTGTGCTTGCCCGCATGCTCTCTGTTTCAAAACAAAACAAAACAAAACAAAACAAAAGCAAAAACTTGGGTGAAATCTGTGGTAGGGAATGGCAATAAGTATAAGGAATATTGTGGGTAGGTGACTTGAAATTTAGATTATTTTTCTGCTTTCCACCTGCATGGCTCTAGTCCAGGATCTTGAGCTGCAATGCCCACAGAGTTCCAGGCAGGTGACATAATTGATTAAAGTGGGCTGGGAAAAAGACAAATGGTCTCTTGATTTATGTTCTTTTTATACAGAAGTGCTTTGTGTGCATATTAAAACAGGTTAGGTATACTCGTCCCTTCCATAAGGAAAATGTCCTCTTCCATTTTTCAGGAAAAATTCTGTCCTCTTGGTCTATTGGTTTCCCACTTTGATAGAGACATAAATATAGAAAAATGCTTTCCTACTATGAAAAAATATCCCTGCAAGCCTGATGTTGATTGACAAGTGCAAGGTGAAAACTGACACTTGACCTCAATGTTAGGCATGTAAGGGAAGGTGGTAGGGCCTGAGGAAAGTTAGAGAGGGCATACACTGTCTAAATGGGCTGTAGTTAGATCCAGCTGGGTGTTGTCCTATACGAAATGGAGCTGGTGTTGTTAGATGATCCAATTCTTAGAGAAAAGTTGGAAATTTCTTTATGTGGTATCTCTTGGTTTGAAAACACCTGGAAACATATGCTATCTTTTTAAAAATTAACATATAATGTACCATTTGTTTCAGGGGTACAGGTCTGTGAATCATCAGTCTTACACAATTCACAGGACTCATCATAACACATATCCTCTCCAGTGTCCATCACCCAGGCCCCCATCCCTCCCTGACCCCCAGCAGCCCTCAGTTTGTTTCCTGAGATTAAGAGTCTCTTATGGTTTGTCTCTCTCCCTGGTCACATGCTATCTTTGATTTGAAAATATCTATACACATATGTTCCATGGGCCAAACAAAACCTATATACTATATGCCTGCATGCTGAATTTTCTGTGGATTTGGTTTGTGGCTTCTGGTCTAGTCACAGTCTCCATGCTAAGTCTTTTTTTTTTTTTTTTTAAGATTTTATTTATTTTATTTATTTGACAGACAGAGATCACAAGTAGGCAGAGAGGCAGGCAGAGAGAGAGGAGGAAGCAGGCTCCCTGCTGAGCAGAGAGCCCGATGTGGGACTCGATCCCAGGACCCTGAGATCATGACCTGAGCCGAAGGCAGCGGCTTAACCCACTGAGCCACCCAGGCGCCCCTCCATGCTAAGTCTTATGTATTTATTTAAACCAGTGTCTTTGAGCTAAAGACTCATCTTAGGTTGTTACCACAGTTCTTCTCAATCCTTGCTAACTCTGCTGGATATTTGTTGCTTTTTCCTCATCCCCTATTCACTCTTCTCCCTCCTAATCTCTGTCCTGGAAGACTGTCTAGTATGTGCCGCAGCATTGGCCTTTCTCACTGGTTTCCTACTGGGTTCAGCCAATGAGAAGCACAGGTAGGAGATGGGGAGAAGGGAGGAGAGTGAGGTCACAAAGTAGATTACACTCACGGGTGGGCAGTGAAGATCACTTCTCTTGGATCGTGACTTTGGCTATCCTTGAGGAGATTATGAGTTGAGTGAGGTTTCAACCTGTTATCCAAAAAAGCTAGATCTATACCTCCACAGGCACCATCCTTGATCAGTCCCGATATGGACTGTTTCAGTTGCAGCCACTGTCAGAAGCAGACGTCTGCATCTCATTGATCTGTCTTTCCCTGATTGTCACATCAGAAGCAGGACCTTATTTTTCCTTGGCTTCACTGCCTCTATCTTTTTCTATAACAATCCCTGTAACTGGCACATTTTTTTCAGTTAGCCATTTTAGAAGAATAGGAGGTTGCTTTTACTTTTTTAAAAAAGTTTTATTTATTTGAGACAGAGAGAAAGAGAGAGAGAGAGAGCATGAGGGAGAAGGGGGAGGGGCAGAAGGAGAGAGAGAGAGAGAAACCCAGCACATTCCATGCTGATCGCAGAGCCCAACGTTGGGCTTGATCTCCTGACCCTTAGATCACGACCTGAGTTGAAATCAAGAGTTGGACGCTTAACAGAAGGAGCCAACCAGGCGTCCCATGCTTTTCCTTTTAAAAGTAGTATTTGCAGTTCCTAAACACACTTGGCTTTTTACTCTCCCTTCCCTCATTTCTCAAGGTAGGATCATCACAATCAGAGAGCTTTGGTGATATCCCATTATTATTAAACATTAGATCCAGGCTTTAACATTTCCTTTAATAGAGCTGTGAAGTCCCACCTGCTTTCTCTCTTTATGCTGGTCTCCAGTCTCCCTTCTTCTTCTCTTCAGTCTATCAATCCCTTCCTAATTCGATTCTGCATCATTCCAGATGAAGTTTCATGGTGGACTCATCTTTCCATCTCTCCCTTGCTGGCATCTTTAATTTGTTTGTCCCCATGTCCATCTTCTACACCCATCCTGCAACCCCCCCAAATCATATCTTCTTCATATCAGAGGCGCTCCTTCTCCACCATATACTGGTGTAGATGCCCAATGTCAATGGAGTGTACAACTCCGTGTGGTGATCTTTTATCATTGAATTCCACACTCTTCCACTTTTCTCAGGCTCCCCATCCCCATGCCAACTTCCTCACTTTCTGTGGAAAATTTTATTTACTGTTTCTCAGGAAAAGGGCAGGCAGAGATTGCTCCCTTACGCATGTTTGTCTGTGCAGCACCAGGCTTTATGTCTGGTCTTGTCGTCATTGGCTTTCTCTTTCTCTTCATTGGCTTCTTCTCTCCAGAATAAAAACACTTTCAAATTTTTCCTATTAGAAAAACACCGGCAATAAAAGAACATCTGTTGGTAACTCAGTTTCTCTTCACAGTAGGGTCCTCCTCCCCATCCCCAGCTCTTTCCTTCCCATCACAGTCAAGTCTCAGGAAGGGCTGTCTACACTGCCTCTCCTTCCTTTACTCTTCAACCCTCAGTAATCTGCTTTCTGTTCCCATCTTGAAAAGGTTACCAGTGATTTTGCAGTTGTTAAATCCAATAGACACGTTTCGGTTGACATTTTATTTGAACTTTATGGGACATTTGGCCTTTTGGACCACTCCATTCTCGAAATTCTTCCTTTAATTTCCTTGGCACGGTTCTGGTTAATCTAGCTGTCTTGTTCCTTCTCAGTTTCCTCTGTTTTATACTTAAAAATTGGTTTCCCCCAGGGTCCTCTTTTCAGCCTCCTTGCCTTTCTTATTCTGTATCTTCTATTTGGGCAGTCTCATCTATGCGTATGACTTCGGTCACTGCTAATGTGATATTATGTCCACATTCTCCATGTGTAGACTAGATTCTTCTCCTGAACTCCTGAACTTGCTTATTCTATCAGTTTTGCCTATTCTATTCTATTCTATTCTATTCTATTCATTCCTTCCCTCTTTCCCTCCCTTTCTCTCTCTCTCCCTTTCTTCCCTTCCTTCCTTCCTCCCTCCTTCCTTTCTTTCTTTTCTTTCTTTCTTTCTTTCCTTCCTTCCTTCCTTCCTTCTTTCCTTCCTTCCAAGGGAGAGAAAAAGAGAGTGTGCACGCCCAGGGCATACAGGCAACAGCAGGGAGAAAGGGAGGGGCAAAGGGAGGGACAGAGAAAGAATCCCAAACAGCCTCCATGCCAGGGTAGAGGTGACCTGGGGCTCCATCTCCTGACCCTGAGATCATGATCCTGAAGTGATGACCTGAGCTGACATCAAGAACCTGAGGCTTAACCAGCTGAACCACCCGGGGGCCCTGGCTATGTCCGGTCCTTACTGCCTCCTTTCCACATGCTGCCTCTCTTTTCTCTTTAGACACTTTCCTCTCTAGAAGGAAATGCCTGGACTCTGTGATCTGCCTCACCTGCTCCCAGTTCCAGCATCCCCTGCAGAGCAGTCACACAGCTGCCAAAGCACAGCATTTGAGTCTCCCAAGAATCCAGCCCCGGAAGGCTTCCTACTTAAGGGAGCATTCCTTGCTCGACTTTGTCAGAGATCACAGAGGCCGACACAAACCGCGGACCAGAGAAGAACATTTTCTGGCTCTTGTGCTGTTAAAACTGAATTCAAAGCCTCCGGGTTCTTGAGCTTCCCGCAGGATGATTTGACTATTTCCTCACAGGTAGACCCCCCTAGAGCCCGTCAGGCTGTGCTAGTCTGGATTTCCTCATCTTGTTATTTTCCTCTATCTTATGACTGAGGGACACAGATTGGCATTTAGAATCAGGAATACAACTTCCTTACTGCTTTTCTTCCCTCTGCGTCTCAAATCTTCTCCTGCTTCCCATTCTCCCCTCAGCTGTCAGTGTGAGCTTTCTCACATTAAATCAGACTCCTTTCCTCCCATCTCCCCATGGCAGCACTCAGACCAGAGTAAAGAGATGTGGGCGGTTGGGTCCAGGGCAGGGCAATGTGGAGTTCTCCCTTCTGAAGCCTCAGGGTTCTCTAACACCAGCCTTCCATCCCATTAGGCGAAACTCTAAACTTGCCTCAAAGTTCAACCTCATAGGCTGTTATCAGCTCTGCCAATCTGACTTGAGGGGGTCCTGCAGGCTTCAGTGAGTGCTCGGTGTGTGTTGCTGCCTTACTAAGTGCTCTTTGTCCCTAGCAGTTCCCTCCTTCCATTGCTTCCGTGGTGCCCCACTTCCTACCCCGTGGATGGTCCCAACATGGAGTCTTGGAAAGGCAGAGACAGAGTGGGGAAGTTTCAGAGAAAAGCAACAAAAATGATTCAGGGAAGAAAGGGATCGACATATGAGGAAAGATAAAAAGAGATATATTTATCTGCCTGGGCTGGGCTCTGGCTCAGAAAGGACGTGAACACCCAAGAGGGCAGAGAATGGGCTACATCTCTTTTTTTAGGTACCTCACCACTCCAGCTCAATACTTCTCTCTCTGTGGTCTCCGCTGAAAGTCAACGAGGATTTATTGAGTGTAGGAAGCTTTGCTTTTAGATTCAGTGTGTTTCCAGAGGCTGCGTCTTAAGTGCATTGCTCGTAAGGTAGAAACCTGAGGGCACCTCTGTGCGCATCTTTGTCTGAGCTGAGGTACATGGCTTCATTGTTGGAAGTTGTCACACAAGTGGGGTGAGATGGCAAGGTGTGATTTCTATACCTAAAGGAGATATGAAAGGTCATCTAATCCTCATTTTACAGGTGTGAAGGTGGAAGCTACAAGGAGAGAGGCAATCTGCCCCGTCGTGCAATGAAGTTGGTGACCAGGGAGTCAGGGAGGCATCCTGATTAGGAAGAATCGCTTGAACAAAAGCTGTGGGGAAAAAAAAAAAAAGGGCCAGGTCGATCATATGGAGATAGATCGAGGCACTGCTTTGTACCAGGCTTAGTTCCAGTCTCTGAGGTCCAGCCAGAAAATCAGGCTGCTCTCTGATCTCATAATACTTACAATTAAAAAAAAATATATTTTAAATTTATTTTTTAGAAAGAGAGAGAGAGAGAGGGAAAGAGAGAGAGAGAAAGAGCACATGAGCAGGAGGAGGGGTAGAGAGAGAGGGAGAAGCAGGCTCCCCGCTGAGCAGGGAGCCCAACACGGGACTCCATCCCAAGACCCCGGATCATGACCTGAGCTGAAGACAGATGCTTAACTGACTGAGCCACCCGGGGAACCAAACTTACACTTACATAGAAATTACAGTGATTGGCAAAGTCCATGTTAAACCCAGCTGTCCCTCCTGGATCTGACGCAAGCAGCCAAGAGTCAATGGACCAAAACATACAACTCTGCTTACTGGTCTCTCTTTAATTCATGAACACCTATTTCAAATGAACACTTAACACAGACCTGCAATTTTATTCTTTTACATTTTTTTATCTGCTTGGAATGGTTTAGAAATATGTCTGCTAAGTTTTGGAGATTTCTCCCATTAAGAGATAGAGTCTATGTCCCTGTCCTTAGATCTGGGCAAGACATTGTGACTGCTTCCATGACTGGAACACAGCACAAGGGACATTGTGTCACCCTGATGATTCTGTCAGTTTCTGTTGGGACGCTGGGAGTCTTTGGCTGCTATGTGAAAGATCCAGTTCTCCCGAGGCCTCCATGTGCAGAGACCACATGGTTGGACGACATGTATGGATGTATATGTGAACAGTTGACCCTTGAACAATGTGGCGGTTAAGGACACCAGCCCCTGTGCCACTGAAACTTAACTCCTTAACTACTAATAGTCTACTGTTTCCCGGAAGCCTTACCAATAGCATAAACAGTTGATCAACAGATAGTTTGTATGTTGTCTATGTTACATATGGTATTTTTGTGGTAAAGGAAGCTCAAGAGAAGAAATGTTATGATCCTAGAAGAGAGAAAATATATGTATGGTACTTTACTATAGCTATCTATAGATATAGATATAGATATAGATATAGATATAGATATCTATAGCTATCTATAAAATCCACATATCAGCGAACCCATGCAGTTCAAAGCCATGTTGATCAAGAGCCCACCGTATAATCCATACGTGCAGGTATATGTGTGTACATATGCATGGCTGTGGTGGTCTTTGTGTGTGCATGCATCTGTGAGAGAGACACAGAGAGAGGCAGAGACAATGAGAGTGACAGAGAGAGCGAGCGAGTGAGAGAGATCTAAGGAGATGCAGCTGTAGATTTCCCAGCTCAGGAGCCAGACCTGTGTGTGCATGAACCTTCATGAGGACCCCGTCCCGCCCACAATCTGACCGCAGTATTATGAGGAACCCTGAGCAAACTCTGCCTTGCTGGGCACACTCAACCTTCAGACTAATGAGTGAAATAGGTGATTATTATTATTATAGTCACCATTTTGGGGTGACTCAAACATATAACTAATATATAATGAATGCACAAATAGGGTTAGAAAAATCCAAACAGGGCCAGTAGGAACTCACCGAATAGGCTGCCCTAAGGGAAGCCAGGTTTAAATCATCGCAAACACCTATCATATACTTGTAAAGGACACTATTTGTATGATTCACTCACTCATTTATCCATTTCTAGGGATATCCATGTTCTAGGGATACAGTGGTGAGCAAAACAGAGGTAATTCCCATCTTCATGATGTTTTCCATTTGTGGCATATGTGCTGCACTCCATGAGGACCTTCAAAAGGTTGCTTTTCCTTGTCCAACTTTTTTTTTTTTAAGATTTTATTTATTTATCTATCAGAGAGAGACTGAGGGAGAGAGAGAGAGAGAGAGAAATCATGAGCAGGGGGAAGCTGCAGGTAGAGGGAGGAGCAGGCTCCCTGCTAAGCAAGGAGCCCATTGTGGGGTTTGATCCCAGGACCCCAGGATCATGACCTGAGCTGAAAGCAGATGCTTAACCAACTGAACCACCCAGGCATCCTGCTTGTCCAACTTCAGATCAAATTGGAATAGAAAAGATTGACATTGAAAATCACTGCTCAAAGATCACTTACATCTATTGCTGCTTAGGGCTGAGCTGAAAGCTATAGGATGGTTGACAAACCACATGGACTTCCTATGTTGGTGTCCAGAGCTGGGCAGCCGTCCCCACCCCTTCACAGTCAGGGATCATCTCAGGTTGTCTTCCCTGTGATGGGGACTGTTTGCAGAGACACTGGGGAGGAGTGGAAAGGAAGGATCTCTTGTCTCCTGTTGTAAGAGGGAGTTTCTGGGGCCAGTGATTTCTTCCAAACTCTTCCAGGGCACGAACTACTCTACCTCCCCTGGTTTGAACACACAAAGGGACAGAGAGGGGTCAGAGGTGCATCGCTCCTGGGGACTCTTTCCACATGGAAGGGGAGAAGTGTTCTCTCCTCACAGGGAGGAAAGTAAATCAACAAACGGATGTAACATTTTCATTGTTGACGCATTCCTTAAGTTGGGGTTCATGGTAATTTACTAATTTATCCATGGGCATTTCAACTGTTCCCTTATTTTGTTCTTACAATGATGCAGCACTGAACTTCCTGGGACATAGATCTAGTAATATATTTCCTGACTTGCTGGTGCTAAGTAATTTTAGGAGCAGAGCTGCTGGATCAAAGGGAATGTGCATTTTGACGGCTAGTGCTGAATTGCTCTCCAAGAATGTTGCACCGGTGTGCATTCCCATCAGCGGTGTAAGAAAGTAGCTACAGCCTACAACAAGAGAAGCATAAAGTCTGTTTTAAATGGTGCAGATAGAATGTTCCACTTACACAAAATCATATACAGTGAGAGCAGATAAGTTTACAGAGCGTTTGCTAGGCATTTTACTCATCGAATCTTATTTAACCTTCCTTCCTATGAAGAGGGTATTATAATCTCCATTTCAAAAAAACGGTGATATTGAGGCTAACCAAAATCAAACTGCCCAATGTCGCAGAGTTCTAGATGGTGGAGAGGGTCTGGACCCTGGCAGCGTGGTTCCTGCAGTTGTGCTCAGGACCCTGGACTCCAAAAAGCCACACGACGAGCCAGCTGTGACACACAGTGGCTCTTTGAAGAAGAAAAGATTCTAATAACATGGTGGCGCTGTAAGAAGAGGAGTTCTTTTAAGAAAGAGCTCTGCTTTCATGCAAATGTTCCTGATAATAAGGAGTATGAAAGAATCATTGACAATGTGTGGTGTATGTAAGAATTGCTAAATAAAATGTTTTCCAAAGATTTGCATGAAGCATCAGCTGGGTTTTGATGCTTGCTGGTTGTTTAAAATGTTTATTCATGTTGAACAATGTTTATTTATTGAAAGTACCATCTATTTAAATCAAATTATCTCCATAACTGAATATTTATATGGATGCTTTATTGAATATTCCTAAACATTTGCCCAAACCCCAAACGATTTATTCACAGTTATAAATGTTTACTTCTTTAGAGTAAAAAAATCGCTTAAAAGGAACTTAAAAGCAAATTGACATTTCTGTAGTTTGTGAACATCTGCAATGCTTTCTGCACATTAGCTGTGAGATATTTCTGCCTTAGAAAATGGTTAGATATTCTAATTATTTATGTTCAATAAAATATTTAAAATTTACACAGCATCTCTTTTATTGTGTGTTACATAACAGCAGCCGCTCTTGGCTCTGGGACAGGCTTGTAATAGATAGATTTTGAGATTTTTTTCAAACACCTCAGCTTTCCGCCAGCATTTAATTAGCTGAGACCCCATTTATTTTGCAGTACACTCCAGCGCCATGAACATTAGGCCTTAAATAATCCTGGGCTGAACGAGATGCCAGTACGAGCTGTAAAAAAAAAGCAATCAACAAAGTGATATAGTGCCTCACAGTTCTGTTCACTGTAGTGAAGGTTCCAAGGGACTAGATTTGGAAACTTTACTTCTATCTGTAAAGGATCACTGACTCCCTGATTGACGGGCGAAACGAGGCGCTTCTCGGGCTTAGGGGGAAGATGAGCACTTGTGAAGTCTGGAGGCTTAGGTGGGAAGCATTGATGTCCTTACCTGTAAGGTGGGGAGGCCGCTCCCTCTCTTTTGGGGTGTGCCCATTCCTTTGTTATTGTTGTCTTCATGGGCACTGTTTTATTGTTTTTTGAATTAGGTGGGGGGCTCCTCAGTTTTCTAGAGTTACCCTCAATATCTCTCTCCCCTAGACACATGCACCTATCCAGTGTCAACCTTAAAATACCCTGTCTCGGCCCACAACTGAAGCAGTGAACACGCTGGGAAGACTGAGAGGGGGGCAAGTCCGGAGCAAAATGACACACTCTTGCTAGGATGGTAGCTTGGAAGACTGATTTTAGATGTTCTCACTAGCCCTTCTGTTCTCCTCCACTGCATCCCATAAGCCTCAAATTCTTGGGTGTAAGGGGATGCTCACTCCAGAATAAGGTCTGCTATAATGGGAAAATAAGTCAGAAAATAAAAAGGGGCTAACCTTAACCGTGTAAATCTCTCTTCTTCTCTCCATCATCCTTTCCTCAAAGTCCTCTTTCTCTTCTTCAAGGTGCAAGAACATTAAGGGAGAAAATAAGGGGAGAAAAGCAGAAGAACGTGGGACAGATGAAGAGGAAGAAGAAATAAATGAGGTGACTTGGAGTATATCCAGCCAGGAATGGGGGTGGGCAAATGGGGCAGGCAGTTGAGAATAGATACAGATGAGGCTTCCCCTTGCCTGTCCACAGTCCATGACTGTTGTGAACTAAGACACGTGCATCCTCAGCTCTCCTCTGTCCTGCCTGACTACATCACGTCAAGGTGGCTGATGATGGAGGCCAAGCTGACTCTGCTGGAGCTCACTGTGCTTGGGTGTGCTGCTTGGCTCACCCTCACCTTCCATTTCTGGGACTGACTACATGAAGCCTGGAGGCTGTTCTTGACTAGCTCTCTTAAGAGGAAACTTTAATGAAATATTGCCAGAGATATTTGTTTTTCTTAGCTATAAAGGAGTTGTTGACTGTATCCCCAGAGAGGAAAATATTAAATTAAGTACAGTTGACACATAATGTTATATTCGTTTGAAGTGTACAACATACTTGTTGTAGTTGTTCAACATCTCTGTGCTCATCACAAGTGTAGCTAGCGTCTGTCACTTAGATGCTGTTATGATACCATTGACTGTATTCCCCATGCTGTGCCTTTCATCCCTGTGACTTATTATTCTATAATTGGAAGCCAGTAACTCCCACTCACCTTCACCCATGTTGCCCCTCTCCTCAGCCATCCCCCATAACCATCAGTTTGTACTCTGTATTTAAGGGTGTGTTTCTGCTTTTTGTTGTTGTTTTGTTCACACATGAGTGAAATCTTATCTTTCTCTGTCTGATTGATTTCCCTTAGCAAAATACCCTCCAGTTCCACCTATGGTCTTGCAAATGGCAAGATTTCATTCCTTTTTATGGCTAAGTAATATTCCATAATGTGTGTATATCACATTACATATATGTTAATATGTTTATACTATAATACATTATACAAAATATAATATATAAATACATAATAGACATATATTATATAACAATTATGTATGTATATATATTATATCTTAATCCATTCATCTCTTGATAGACACTTGAGTTGCTTCCATATCTTAGCTATTGCAAATAATGTTGCAATAAACACAGGGGTGCATACATCCTTTCAAATTGGTGTTTTTGTTTTCTTTGGGTAAATACCCAGTAGTGGAATTGCTGGATTGTATGGCATTTCTATTTTTAATTTGCTGAGGAATCTCCATACTGTTTTTCACAGTGGCTGCACCAGTTTACATTCCAACAATAGTGCTCAAGGTTTCCTCTTTCTCCATATCCTTGTCAACGCTTGTTATTTCTTGTCTTTTTGATACTAACCATTCTGACTAGTATGAGGTGATATCTCATTGTGATTTTGATTTTCATTTCCCTGATGATCTGTAATGTTGAGAATTACTCATGTGTGTGTTGGTCATCTAGGTGTCTTCTTTGAAAAAATGTTTGTTTAGGTCCTCTGCCTATTAAAAAAAATAAATTAATTAATTTAAAGATTTATTTGTCAGAGAGAGAGAACTAGTTGGGGGAGGGGCAGGCAGAGGGAGAAGAAGGTCCTTACTGAGGAGGGAGACTGATGTGGACCTCGATCCTAGGACCCTGGGATCTTGACCTGAGCCAAAGACAGACACTTAACCGACTGAGCCACCCAGGCATCCCACTCTGCCCATTTTTAATTAAAAAAACAAAAACAAAAGCATTCTTCTGAGAGGAAATATTTTTGACTGGGTAGAGATGTAAGGATTTAGGTTAATCAGGAAAAGCCACCTACTGGATATGTTTCTTCTCAATTTTAACTCATGGTTTTTCTTTGTTATTGTTTAAGCACTCAATAATTATAGGCTACAAAGTATGTCTTATAAAAAGTAAAGATTCCACACCCCCCCAAATCATCCCTCCATAGTTTGACACTTTGTTCTATAGTTTTGGAATCATACTTTGTCTTATTAAGATGGTGACCATTTAAAAAGTAATTTTGAGAATATAATGGTGTCCAATCCATTACCACTCACCCAGAGAGTGTGAAACAGATAGTAGCTTAAGAATAATGAATGACACTTGAGACAGAATTGATAAATCATCATGAAGCTATTCTTTTGTAACCATTTTATGGCAGTTAGAAACTTTCCTTAATTTTGTTTTTGTCTTAAGACATTAGACTGATTTTTGATTGTGTGCCTATTCTTATCCAAATTTCCTCAGTTTAATTTTGCTTATGAAACATGGTAGGCTTTTGTAATCTTGTTGACACTCTCTATGGTTAATCTAGGTAAAAAAGTTTAATACAGCTGATTTCCATCATAGAGGAGCGTGTCAAGGAAGAGCATAGTTTTTTTGAAAATAATTTTCTACCATAAGTACTGTGACTTATTGTGACTATTTCCTCTCAGTGCCTCCTCTAGAGCAGTAATGATATCTTACCCCATTGAACGGTGGCCTCCCTTAAAAAAAAAAATGTTCTGTTGTATGAATAAATGAGTTCTGGAAGGCTCTAGGGGTAATAGTGATATCTTACATCTACCCATATAGGTATTTCCATTTTTTTTCGAAGAACTTATATTCTTCATCTTTTTTTGTTCCTCAAGACAGTCCTATAAATTGGATACAGGAGATCTCTCTTATTTTTACAGATGGAGGAACTGATACTAAAAAATCATGATAGAAGTGAGACTTGATCTTCTAGCTCAGAACAGTAAGGTTTCATGTTCTACGAGACATTACAAAATTAGTCTTTTTTGTTCTTATTACTTCAAAGAGTCATATAAGTAATAGATAAGCTGATACATTTTAATTTATAATTTTTTTTTAAGAGAGGGAAGGGGAAAGGCAGAGGGAGAGGTAGAGAGAGAATCTTAAGCAGGCTCCATGCCCAGTGCGGGGTTCCACATGGGCTCAATCTCAGGAACCTGAGATCATGACTCAGGCTGAAATCAAGAGTCAGATTCTTGACAAACTGAACCACCCAGGCACCTCTTCATTTACATATGTTAAGTAATGCAGAAACACAAACAATGCTTTGTAAATTCCCTCCTTCTACTAACACTATCTGTACTTCTCTCCACCATGCCCGCTCATCTGGCCTTCATAGTGTGATATAAATATCTATATGCACACATGTACGTATTAATTTAAATAGAATCTGATTTATTTTATCCCTTAACAGTCAATTTTGGAACATCTTCTATGTTACACATTTAAGTATACTTCCTTTTTTATTTATTTTTATTTTTAATTCTTTAATTTTTTCAAAAGGTTTTATTTATTTGAAACAGACAGAGAGAGATCACAAGTAGGTGGAGAGGCAGGCAGAGAGAGAGGGGAAGCAGACTCCCTGCTGAGCAGAGACACCCCCCCCCCCCAATGCAGGGCTTGATTCCAGGACCCTGAGATCATGACTTGATTCGAAGGCAGACACAATCCACTGAGCCACCCAGGTGCTCCAACTACCTCCTCTTTTTAATGGCTACTTAGATTTCCTAGTGTATGGGAGCACATCTTAAAGACAAATTACTTCCCTATTGGTGATCATCTAAGGTTGTTTCCAATTTTGAACTTTTACAAAGAATGCTTCCTTTAACATCCTTGTACACATATCTTTATGGACAATTGTGCAAGAATTTCTGTGGGACATGATTCTTATTCCACCTGAGAAGGAATCTTCATTGCTGGATGAGTTAGTGTTTGCTTTCTTTGTCAGGTTCTTCCTCATTTCCAGGCTGTAATTCTTCATTTTTTAAAATAACAATTTAAGCCAATTTATCCTCAGGTTGTGTGGTTTTACCTTGCATCCTAAGATTAAATGATGGTACATACTATTTTATATTTTTTTAAAAAAGATTTTATTTATTTATTTGAAAGAGATCACAAGTAGGCAGAGACACAGGCAGAGAGAGAGAGAGGAAGTAGACTCCCTGCTGAGCAGAGCGCCCTATGTGGGGCTTGATCCCAGGACCCTGGGATCATGACCTGAGCCGAAGGCAGAGGCTTAACCCATTGAGCCACCCAGGCGCCCCTAATTATATCTTTTTAAAAAAGATTCATTTATTTATTTGTGGGAGGGAAGGGGCAGAGGGAGAGGCAGAGAGAGAGGGAGAGAATCCCAAGCAGACTCTCTGCCGAGTGTGGAGTCTGATGTTGGACTTGAAACTACAACCCTGAGATCATGACCCAAGAGGAAAACTGAGAGTCGGATGCCCAACCAACCAGTGTCTCTACTTTAACTATATCTCAAGACTAGGAGAGATTTTATGATGTAAGAGAGAGAACATTTTGGTTTTTCTTCTTCATACTTCAGGGCAGATACTGCTCAATCTCCCCCTCCCTAATATCATTCTCTTCCATGTTCCTTTCTAACAACCCGGTTTTTGTTTGGGCAATAATGGGATGGCTAAAATTAGATTTCCCAGGCTTCCTTATAGATAGAGTGAGGGAGTTCTGGCCAGTGAGATAGAGGTCCAGGAAAGTGATTCTGTTCCTGAAAACAGGGATAGGCTCGTGAGGCACACGTTTGCCCTTCCTCTTTCCTTTCTATTGCTGCTTGGAAGAAAGACTTGATGAGTGGATGTTAGATAGTCATCTTGTCACCACAAGGACAATAGCCACATATGAAAGATGGAGGTACAGGGAGTGAAAAGCATACATCCTTGGTGATTTCCTGGAGTAGCTGCCCCAGTCATGGATCTGCCTGCCTCTGGATTTCTGCTTCCTTAGAAAAATAATGTTAGGTTTCCATTGCTTGCAGCCAAACACAGCTCTAACAGAGTCATATCTTACCGAACAAACATAACTCAGCCCAAGTGAGTGAATTATCTAAAGAATTTCTATCTCTGACCTTCAAAGTTGTGTGTTCTAGGTCAAAGATTAAGGTTTTCTTTTCCTAGCAAAATATTCTTACTTATTATTTTATACTTATTAACCTTTAATATAGTTATTTTTTGAACCATTATGTCCAAAATTAAAAATATCTTGAGGATCATGACAAAAATTTGTGCTTGCTCAGTACATTTTTTTTTTGTTCTTGGTCTTCACTATTGGCTGTCTGTTTTATGAGAAACTGAATTTAAAACTTCTTTGTGGAACACCTTTTTCTGAGGCACCCAGGGAGAAAGACAGCGTCACATCAAACAGTGTTGTCACGTTGTTTTCTATAGAGCATACAGAATCGATTATTTCTCCTGGTGCCAGGTTTGAAGGGGGGTTCTGTCAAACAGCAGTAATGTAATGTTGTTTAAAATAAATATTTCATCAAAGTAAAAGCATGTGGGAGAAACATCTTTTTCACTTCGTTGACAGGTTGAGTTTGCTTTCATTAAAGAAAAAAGTTAGAAAAAAAGTCTGAAAGTTCTTGATAGCCTGCATTATAGGTTACCGTTACCTTCCTGAGTCATTGAGATGGAGATGGGACTGTGTCTGTGGGAATTCCTGGGGGTTGGGGTGGCTGTGAAAATGAATATGTGGGAGGAAGAGTGGCATGTATTACATAGCTGGAAAAACAAGATGCCTTAGTTTCTTAGGCAGATAGATAGGGCAGATAGGGCAGCTAGAAAGAGCAGACCTTTATTGTCTCACAGTTCTCAGTCTCAAAGTCTGAAATCAATGGTGGGGGGCATGCTCCCTCTGAAACCTGTAAGGGAGAATCTTCCTCATCCCTTCCTGGTTCCTGGAGGTTTGCCAGGCAATCTTTGGTGTTTCTTGGTCTGTGGATGTGTTGCTCCACTCTTCTCTCTTCACATAGTGTTCTCCTTGTGTGTCTGTAGATTGTCTTCCCACTGTGTATGTCAGTCTGTGTCCAAATCCCCTCTTTTGTAAAGATACCAGACATACTGGATTAGAGCCCACTTGTGATGACCTCATTTTGACTTGATTACCTCTGTAAAGACTCTACTTCTGAAAAAGGTCACATGTAGGTACTTGGGGGTGAGGATGTCAATGTCTCTCTTTGGAGATGACAAAATTTAACCTATAACAAGAGGTTTCCCAACTCTAACCTGAAGTAATTGGGAAGGAGATTCTCTCACATATCCTCCATTAATATAATTTTGGGGCAGGAAACCATAATAGTGAATTTGATGCTATTTATTGTAAGAACTTCACCTCTTCTTTGAGGGTTCCTTTCTTAGCTGTCATGTTCCTTTTTGCCACCCAATAGGATTACTTCCTGGTACTCCTCAAGTGCCATTTAGGCCTCTCCTAGTGGTGCCCCATTTTCTTGGTCCTTTGGGACTTCCTCGCTCTTACCAAGAGTGCTAGGGTTAAACAAGTCATCTTTCATGGCCACCTCTCTCCACTGGGTTTGGAGTAGTATCATGGGGCTAAGTCCATCAGGGTCATCATTGAGATGTTTCCTGCTTGTTCTCACAATGCTCTGTTGCCATCTCTGGGGACTTACTGCTAAGCAAGATGGTTGGTCTCCACATGTAACTTCTGATTTCTTTTTCCCTTCCTGGGAGAATGACCCTTTTCCTTATCCACTGCCTTCTCTTCTAGTCTAGTGAAACATTTGCCATCCCACCTTCTTCAAAGTGGGGCTACTGGTTTATCAGGAGGCCTAGGAGTTTTCTTCTAGCTAGGGTTAGATGCTGGGTCCACAAAAGGCCATGTTCACTTTTCTTGGCTGAAGGTCTTGGCTTTTAGAAATTCCATAGGCCGTAGAATAAGGGAAGAGATGTTTGCTGTCCATTCTTGGAGAGCTTGCTTTATCCACCAGAGTGGGCAGAAGGACTTCTTGTAAATACAGCAAAGAGGAAGACAAATGAAGTGAGGTTTCATATTAGAAACAGATTGGACATGGCAACCTGTTACAGGCGGGTTCCCCAGGCCAGTCTTGTTTGAGTAGACATCTTGTCATCAGCTGAGTAGAATCAGCTGTTATGTGTGGTAGACAAACACCTACATCCAGGTGCCAGGGACTTTGGATAGGCCTTTGTCTCAGCCGGTGGAGCCTCCTTTTCTTATTATGAAGGTCCCCAGCATCCTCCCTGGCCACTGGTATGTTAGCAGGGAAAACTGTAGAGGTTGGTTTTCATGTTGCCCAAGATCTCTACACATGCATTTAGCAACAAATGGCAGATAAGAGATCTTTGGTTAATTGCCTTGGCCCAGAGAGGTGCATTAAGGGTGTGTGTGCGCGTGTGCGTGCGCGTGCACGTGTGTGTGTGTGTGTGTGTGTGTGTGTGTGTGTGTTTGCTGTGTTTCTGTTAAAGAGTGATGTATTCTCTCCTTGACTTTGGAACTTGGCTTTTGCTCTGGACGCAAGGACAGCAGAGCATGGACCTTTTGCTAAGAGACTCATAGATACCTCATTCCTAGCTATGAAGTTCCTACCTCTTGACAATGGAGTGAAGCATTCCTTTCTCAGGGTCCTGGCCCCCGTGGAGCCCAGCTACCTAAAGGCCATGGGAGGTAGGAGGGAGCCTCAGATGGGGCTCAGGATTCTTTCTCCAGAGTAACTCTTCAGTGTGGGACTGTCTAGAGTATCGGGAAAGTTTGGCTTGACTTTGAAATCTTCCTTGCGGTTTGTTATATTTTGTAGAAAGCCCCAGGGGATGTGTTTTCCCCTAAATTGATCTCTGGGATTTGGCCATACTGTATGCTATTGATAAGGTTTTGGGAAAAAGGTGTAATTTAACACAGGTTATTGGTTTTATTCTCCTGGTGCTTCCTTAATTAGGCTGCAAACACCAAGCAAGGCAGGGGTTTGACATTCAGAACAAGGGTTAGAGCTGTAGCTAGATCCAGACTTGGAGTCACTAAGGACCTAGGAGGCAGCTTTCATGGACCCAATTAGCATTTCAATTTAAATCCATCAGCTTGGCTCTTCGTATGCAGAAATTTCCCTTCATTTACCTTTTTCAAAGGGGAAACTATGCCATGGAAGGTTATCAGTATATGAATACAAAATGCGGTTTGTCATAAAATACCTTCCCTTCTCATCTTGTGTTAGTTAATCCCCATGTGTATTTTTCTGAGCCAACAGGTTCTCCATCTCTTCTGCATCTCAGGAAAGTCACTTAATCCCTTGCTCTGGGCTATGTTTCTGGTGTAGCTAACACCTCTCGATTCCTGATGCAGAGAAGAGATGTAGTCTTCTGAGGACGGTTACGTCTACCCAGCCATATCCCTTTTGGGTTAATTATGGCCATTGCTTCACTGCCTCTTGGATGACGCATTCATCTGGAAAAGGTGACCAGTGAAGCTGTTGGGAAGGGGGTAAGAAAATCCCCGGTTCTCAGGCTTGCTACTAGGCAACACTGGCGCTTCACTTCTGACAAAAAGGGCTGAAATAGGTCCATGAAAAGAGAGATGATCTGTTTTAAGGTCTCCTCCAAAGGTGCTTAAACTAGTGCCATGGACAATATTGCAGGCAAACTGGAGCACACAGAGAATGACTGACCGGGGAGCAGGTGACAGTCAGTGGGGAGGTTCCGAGTCCAAGACCACTGTGATGGCTTCAGTGCAGTGGGTTTTCTGTGTGCTCAGGTGCTTGTAGCTGGAGTGTTGCTAAATCGTGAACACCTGCTGCAGTATTACATGATCCGTTTTTCCACTGTTGATATGAATGTTTCTAAGTTGTGTGCTAAGACTAAACGGGTTTCATGGCTTTAAAGAAAAAGATTTAGGTGACTCACCTAGAGCAGAAAGCCCTTACTCAGCTGATGTGCTTCAGGGGGCACCTGGGGGCCAGGGGAGACCTCTGTTGAGCAGGCTCAGGGCTCTGGCCAGGGAGGAGGGCTGGTTCATCTGCGTGGTTTTGGCTTAGGCAGTGGTTTTGGACATACAGTGAGACCTGTAGCTGAATGTTGTTCTTCTGGGATCCAGATAACCGTGACATCAGGACAGTTTTCATAAGCCTTGTGCTTGGTTGGCTTGCTGGCATCAGCCGGACAAGGAGGTGGTTACCAACAAAGTAGAAAAGGGGACAAAGGTAGAAGCCATGGCAGAAACCGAGGACCCTTTATCGTTTATCTTATGTCTTTGTGTGTTTTACGAAGCACCAGGACTTCCAGTTCTTTCCTTTTAGCATTTTGATAAATACTAGGAAAAATGATTGGCTTCAAGTGAATTCCATTTGTAGAAAGTGATAAATATTATATACATATAAATTATAAATAAATATGTATTTCTGTTATATTTACAATATTATATAATACAAATATAAAAAATATATTAGAAAACATTACATAAATATAGCATATGTATTAAATATACATATAAAAGATATATAAGATAAACTATTCTGTAAATAAATGTTATATTTTTATAGAAATTAAATATTATATGTAATATATATTCTATAAAATATATATTATACATTTGTAAAAGCTGAGATGGGAAGCAGTCCAAGTGCCCATGAAAGGATGAATCGATAAAGATTCAGCTGGCGTCAAAAAAAGAATGAGCTCTTGCCATATACAACAACATGGATGACCTAGAAGGTATAATGCTAAGTGAAATAAGTCAGAAAGAGAAAGACAAATATTGTATGATTTCACTCATATTTGGAATTCAAGAAACAGAACAAATGAACAAACCAAAAAGAGACAAAAAACCAGACTTAGATACAGAGAACAAACTGGTGGTGACCAGAGGGGAAGGGGATGGGGTGATGGGTGAAATAGATAAAGGGGATTAATAGTGCACTTACTGGGGTGCCTGGGTGGCTCAGTGGGTTAAAGCCTCTGCCTTTGGCTGAGGTCATGATCTCAGTGTCCTGGGATCGTCCTGGGATAGAGCCCCGTATCAGGCTCTTGGCTCAGCAGGGAGCCTGCTTCCTCCTCTTTCTCTGCCTGACTCTCTGCCTACTTGTGATCTCTGTCAAATAAATAAATAAAATCTTTAAAAAAAAAAGAGTGCACTTATTGTGATGAGCACTGGATGATGTATAGAATTGCTGAATCATTAGATTGTACATGCTAAGCTAATACAATACTGTGTTAATTATACTTCAATAAAAAATAAAAATTATTACATTTAATATTAATCATAAAAATAAAATACATGTTATAAAATATTATACTTATCAAAATATATGTGTTATATTCTAAATATATTACATAAACAAATTATATTATTTAAAATACATGTGCTCTATAAGCATGTCATATAAAAATAAATTGTATATAAATATATAAAATTTGTGAAACTCAACTGTTAGGATTTAGTAATTTGGCAATCTTAGATTCAGTCTCTCTTAAGAACAGAGATAGTAATTCAACCCAGCTGCACATGGGTGATAGACAGAAATAGATAATGCCACGAGTTTTCATCTCCTATATGCTCCAAGGCAAGAGAGGAGGGTCTCCAAGAGGACCCCTTGGAAATGCTAGGGTTAGAGACCAAAGTCTTATATATGGCTGGGTGCTCATTGAGCTGCTGAACCATGGACTCAAGGCCTCAGGGACTGGAACAGAGTGTGCAAGAAGGTTCTTGGAGGAGCCTGACTCTGTGTCACTGGAGTTTGGGAGGCCTGGAAGCTATGCCTGACTTTTTCCTGAGGAGGCCTAAAGGTTGGAGGCTGGCTGGGGCAGGAGTGAGGCGGTAGGGAGAATAGGCCTCAGAAGAAGTCAATCCTGCCAACACCTGGATCTCAGACTTCTAGCCTCTGGAACTGTGAGAAATTAAATTTCTACCAATCTGTGGTACTTTGTGAGAGCAGGCTGAGCAGACTACTATAGGGACTGGAGATAGAGAGGCAATAGGGCATGAAGCACAGACTCTGGGGTCTGTTATACCTGGGCTAAGTCCTAGAAACACCACTTACAAGTGCATAACCCTGGGCTAGTCTTCACATCTTTAAACCCGTGTTTCTTGTATGAAAAATAGGGATGAAAACACCTCTTCAGAATAATCTGGGCATTCACTTATTTAACATCGTTCACATACCATTTACTATATGGCGGGCAATGCTCTAAGCGCTTTGTGAATATTCGGTGAGGATTAAATGGGAATAATGTAGGTAATGTATTCAGCACAACACCAAGCACACAGTAAGTGTACAACAGGTATCTGTCATTATTATTATTCAAATGTGCTCTGTGAGAAATTCTAGAAAAATCCACAGATATTTTGCTAGGGATTTGAGACTGTTATTTAGCAACCGTCACTCTCTCTGAGAGTTAAAGCACAGTATGTTAATGATTGAGAATTAATCTGTCGGCATTTTGTTGGAAACTAATTTTCTACTAATTGTGTACTTTTAAAAGTTCTGCTATGTCTTAAGGTAGGATCTTAACGATGCCTCAGGGACCATTTCAATGTGAACACATAATTGAAGTACTCATAAATCAATAAGAACAGTATTTGATTTGCAAAAATATATCTACATCTATGCTTTAGCCCTGTAGCTCTTTACCACAGCATGAATTCTGTATGTTCCTGGAGGTCAAGAAAAAATTGGTGCCGTTCCACAGATGGACACTAGGCGGCACTCTTGTCAGGCAAACTCAGGCTTCCCTCCTAAAAAACACGTTTGGGTTTTGCTGGTCATGTGTGGTCACTCTAAGTGGATTCTCTTGTTTAGTAGTAAGATAGTCAACTGGCTAAGCACGAGGAATGGAGATGAAATGATTTATTCAGACATCTGAGAAAGACACTACAGGGAGCAATCTTTAAAAAACCCTGTGAATGCAGGATTTTATGGGGGACCATATTTTGTAGAGCGGCCCAGAACGCCAGAAATCAAGTCCTGTGGTGAAAGTGGGTAGTGCTCCATCCTGTTTTGAACACTGTAAGCTCAACTCTTCTAGATAGCTATGCCCTTAAAGCAATTTTTCTTATTTCCAGTTTGTGCTTCCACATTCAAAAGACGCTGTTTGGAAGGAACAGGTGAAGAAATGGTGGCAGAGAGAGGACACAGGAATGCAGCTGGGGAAGCTTCATTTTCACCTACACCCAATTTAGCAACAGTTCCTCTTTCCAGAATAATTTAGTGCTGGATTTTGAAGAGTATACGTAGGTTCAGGAGGCCCGGGTCCGTGTTCCCGCTCTCCCACGGAGCTGTGGGGCGTCTAAGGAATTAAGTGTTTATGTCCACTTCCTTTTCTCTTCTGCTGATACTTCACCCAGGATACCCTTCTTCCTCTCTCCTGCCTCTCAAATGTGCTTCAGACTCTTGTCTTGTGCGGCAAGAAAGAATAGATTTTTTTTTGTTTGTTTGTTTGGTTGATTTTTATTAATGGCTGTGGAAAATTGTTACATATTCTACAGATGTGAGAGGAGAAGAGGGAAATCAGAGTGAAGTCATCAAATTAGGTCTCAGTCTTTTACCAGTGTTGCTATGACAGGATCTCCTTTAGTATGGGAGAGACTTAGAAGAATCGTTTAGTTACAGATAATTTTGATATTAAAAAAAGAATTTAGGGATGTCTGGGTGGCTCAGTTGGTTAAGCAGCTGCCTTCGGCTCAGGTCATGATCCCAGCGTCCTGGGATCGAGTCCCACATCGGGCTCCTTGCTCGGCAGGGAGCCTGCTTCTCCCTCTGCCTCTGCCTGCCTCTCTGTCTGCCTGTGCTCGCTCGCTCTCTTTCCCTCTATCCCTGACAAATAAATAAATAAAATCTTAAAAAAAAAAAAAAGAATTTATCTTGGTGGTAAGAGAACATATTCTTTCCTGTCTCCTTACCATCTCTCCACATCCCATAGAGTCTGCTGAGGATGCTGGGCCTATTTTTACCCTCAACTGTTTGTTTTCTATCCATCCATCTGTGCATCCATCCACTTCCCTAACTCTGGCTTCTTTGTTTCTGTTGGTAAACCTGCCTCAGTGTACCTTATACAACCACTACCCCAGCTGAGGTCTTTTTGAATCAAAGGTGGGTTTTCTGACTTTTTCATTTTAGCTCTACACTTACAGTTTCTAAGTATTGTAGGGTAATGTCCTTTCCTCACTAAGTTACCTACCAAGAGACCAAAAGAAAAAAAAAGAAAACAACAAATAACCGTGGGCTAGTCTTCACATCTCTAAACCCGGGTTTCTTGTATGAAAAATAGGGATGAAAACACCTCTTCAGAATAATCTGGGCATTCACTTATTTAACATCGTTCACATACGTTCACATAGATGTTTATGTATCATAAAGAATAATTTCAGAAAAAAAGAATATGATTTCAGAATTTATTTTTTTAAAGATTATTTATTTATTTATTTGACACAGAGAGAGAGAGAGAGAGAGAGAGAGAGAGAGGGAGGCACAAGTGGGCAGAGAGGCAGGAAGAGAGAGAGGGGAAGCAGGCTGCCTACTGAGCAGAGAGCCCGATGTGGCGCCCCTAATTTCAGAATTTATAAAATTAGCACCAGAGCACATTGGCTGACTTTCTGTTCTCTTCTAGCTGGGGAGTATTGAAGTGGTTGTGAGAACCTTGTGCTGTCTCCCCCTCCTATAGTTCTGTGCTGGATTTGAATCTATGGGGAGTTTGCATGCTTTCCAAGTAAATGTGTGTCTTGGAAGATAGGACTTGCGTTGAGCAAATGAGCAATGGGCTTCATTGCTTCTGGTCATTGTTTCTGAAAGGCCTCTACTCCCATTCACTCCTTGCTCTTGGAGCTCTCATTGCAAGATTCCTTGAAGTTTGCTGCTCTTTAGCTCCTAAGAGGAGGTGGGGCTCAGTAGTGTTCAGGTGACATAACGATGTGACCCAGCTTCATGCCCAAGCCATGGGTTTCGGTGACAGGAGGCAACTGTGCTTCCTTCCTCCTCAGTCTCAGTAGGTGCTTGCAATTCTGAGCATGGGAACCACAGTTTTCTGTGCAGGCCTTGATTCTGGAAGATCCTGTGATTATGTGAATCTCAAACATGAGGAAGTTATCCTCATCATCACCTGTTAAGAGAGGTTAGCTGATCAGAAAAACTGGCTGACCGACAACCAGGCCCTGGGAAGAAGATCACAACAGAGGAGGAGGAATCTTCTGGGTTCAGGGTCTTGCTTAGGAAGAAGACAGGCTCAGAAGGAAACCGCACAGAGACATAGAGGACTTGGGGCATGGAGACAGTCAAGTAAGTGCTGACAGGGAGACAGACTGGGCTCAGAGACAAATCCCATCTGTCCCGCAGGCTGCCTGGTTCCGTCCCAGGGAGGCTTGGCTGGGTTCTGGGCCAGTCTTGGCAGGGCAAGTGCTCTGCCCATAGCACGGGCCTCCGGATTCCCTTCCTTCTCCATGTTCTCTGCAAACCTCATACGTTAGTGGTCCCTCCCATTAATTTCAGCAATAACACTGTTCTTCAGTCCTTTCAGATGAGTTTGTGCATCACCTCTTGATTTGGACACTGTCACTAAGCAGGAGCTGCGAGAGGCAGGTGCTGGGGTCCCAGTCAGGCCCTTGTGTGTGTGCCTCTCACACGATACCCCCTGTAGCAGGAGGGTTTTCTGCAAGCAGCCAAAGCTGCCATCTCTCCCATTGTTTTCTTTTGCAATTCTCTCTCTCTCTCACAGCCCTGTGACTCCTTTGGTCTCGGGGATCTTGGCTGGGCAGCACTTCTCAGAGGTAAAGAGAGTTTAATTAGGAAAAGATTGTCTTGCCTCTGGTGGCGATTATCATACTTTATCAAGGGCCCAGTCTAGATCCCAGTTTGCTCCCCATTTTTAGTGCTTGGCCAGAGAAGCCATTCGTTTAATTCTCATTGCTGGTGAGGCTTGCCGACTGCTCCCCTTGGCTTGGAATGGAAAAGCGCCTCTCTCCCCTCCTCCATCCCTTTAGCTAAACTAAATGGTTCTGTGAAAAGGCTTTGCACAAGGCTTTAAAACCACTCCACAGTGCTTCAGGTAAGGTCAGAGAGAGAGTTTTTAGTGAGGATTTTATTAGCCCAAACTTTGAGGCTTTCATTGCATTTATCAGGAAATAGGGCCCTAGCAGCACATTTTCCCTGGGTGCCTTTAGGGTCACTGCTGTTGAAGTGCACGGAGCCAGGGGCTTAGAATTCCTTCTTCTGATTGAATGTGGTCAGCTAAAAGCTCCACGGTTTTCAGAAATGCAGCTTGTATGTTTAAAGAATAGGGCTGAGCTTGAGCAGGATAAAGCGCAGGGGCTGTGGGCCTGGGAGCTGGAAGCCGCGGGTCCGGCCTCAATTTTGCTTTAGTGACTTACATGTCATGTGCTTTGGCATGGATCTTTCCCAATTTGTTTTTAGATCACGGACTCTACTGTTGGAACGGAAACTTCCTGGCTGCCCATTGGCCCAAGCTGGACTCAGAAAGGGCAGCATGATTTCCAGAGACTCATTCTCTCTGCGCTGGAGGGAGGAGAGGGCCCCCCTCCAGGGCCAGCAGGCTCCCTGGGGGAGGAGGCCCCTGGGGACAAGATCTCTGTCTTTCCTGTGAGCTTCTCAAGCTGCACAATCCCAGCTCTGGCCTCAGGTTCCATGGTCACAGTGTAACCCCCCACGGTTGTTGTTACTATCGCATTTAGCCCTTGCAACAAAGCTGGAAGTGGCTGGGAACTTGGGTGTTCTGGACATTCGGCTAGGGGGTCGAGACCTTCTATTAAAGAAAAATCAAAACCTTTTGAATCCTGTGCTGTAGTTTTTCAAGGAAAGGGTCAGTAGTCATTAGTGTAGCATGTTTTCAGACCCAGAGGACTCCCTGACTAAAAATATCCACGTATCCTCCCCATCATGGAAACTTTCATGTGGGGAAGGAATTGTTCACTTAAGATCGTCTTTTTTTTTAAGATTTTATTTATTTATTTATTTGAGTGAGCAAGAGAGAGAGAGAGAGAGAGAAAGAGAGAGAGAGAATTAGAAGTGGGAGAGGCAGATGGAGAGGGAGAAGCAGACTTCCTGTTGAGCAGGGAGCCTGATGCGGGACTCAATCCCAGGACTCTGGGATCATGACCTGAGCTGAAAGCAGAGGCTTAACCGACTAAGCCACCCAGGCGTCCCTAAGACGGTCTTTCTAAAAATTCTTAACCACTGAGAGGCAAAAGACATGCAGCTTTTGTTATTCATGAACACTTTAGTCTGAATTAGTTTGGCTAATAACTTGTTAATGGTAGCTGGGAGAGGGCTTATCTGTAGAGGGAAAACTTGTAGGTCTGTTGGCATATGCGTGTATGTGTGCGTGTTGGGAGAGTGGAAGTAGGTGAAGAAGGTCCTGAGCACCTGGGTTGGGGGAGAGGGTGGAATGCTCCAGAGACAATTTCTTTCTCCATTGCAGTTTTCCTCAGGGCATTATTTCTGCAGCATTCTCACCTTCCAGCAGGTCACAAGCCACTGTGGTCTTGCTGTTCCTAATGCTAACCCAATTCTTGAGCAGCGTAGCCGAGCAATTAGAGCCAATTGGAAACATTTCACCATACCTCCTCTCTCTTCCTACTTTAAAATGACCATGGAACTTACTAATTATATGGCCTTCTTGTGACTTTTAATCTTTTTTGCTTGCAAAAGAGTCAGTTATTTTCATTTGGAGGTTTTTGTTTGTTTGTTTGTTTTTTTGGTGGGGGTTGGTTAGAAAAAAAAAATCTCACATTTGTGAAAGGCTTTAATTTTTTTTCTGAGTCTTTTCCTCAGAGGAATCCAGGCTGTAAATAGGCTGTTATTAACTGGTAACTACCAGCTCGGCCTTATCAATTGTCAAAAATTGGTGAGCTTGTTACAGTGGTTGGAGTTAGCTGCTACCGTGGAGCTCCTACAGTCTCTCCAGTTCCCCCTCTGGAAGCCCCCTCTTTCTACAACCCAATAATAAAAGGGGGTTAATGCCTGGTCTCAGAAGAGGCTTCCCAACATTCACCAGCTCCAGGGCCAGCAGGAACTTCTGAAGGGAATCCTGTTTTGTGACACTCCCTCTCCCCCCACCATGCAGGTTTTCCTTGCTAAATGCTATTTTTAAAAATACCAGTCACATCATAATCCAGAGGTCTGCAAATCGGGTCTCCTCTCTGGATTCGTCAGGAAGTCGTACTTGCCACAGCCACGCCCACTCATTTACATAGGGCAGGGCGGCCTCCGTGCTGCCCCCGCAGACGGAGTAGTTGAAATAGAGACTCCGTTCCTTCGTTGCCCCGAAAGCCTAAAATATTTATTGTTTCTGCAGAAGACAAATGTGTTGGCTTCTGTGTAGCCATCCCTTAGGCCAGCAGCAGGTCTGTGGCGTTTGCTTGCGGACTATTCTGTAGACTTGGCACTGTCACCTGGTCAACAGACCTCTGGTTCTCCTGACTTTGGCTTCCCCGTGGGCCCCTCCTTGCGATGCACCCCGCACCACTCTACTGCCATTAATAAATGAAAAAGGTAATGAATAAAGGGGGGGCTGGTAATTGTTTTTTTTAAAAACAAATGTCAAAAAACCCTATGAGTATTGCTGACATTTAAAAAAAAAATGTTGGTGGTTCTTTATTTGCATGAAGTTTTATGTGGTTCAGAAAGCCCATCTGTAATCCATTTGAGTTAAAGTCCCATTTGTCACAGCTGTCAGGATGGTAAAATATATTTGAAACCTTTTTGCTTTAAGGGAAATAGAAGGCTTCGCTGCACTTGACATTGAGCTGAAGACTTTGCCACTCTCAGGGAAATGTCAATTCCGAGAAAGAGTTGTACAAAATGAAAGTTGGACAAAATAATTATCCTTGGAGAGGGTTTTGCCTTTTGCTTAAACAGGATCCATTTCCCCAAAAGCCCGCAGGTTCCTAAAACAACAAGGAGTCTTGAGAGGGTTAGGTTTGGGGTCAGCCATCACAAGTAGCCTTGACTTCACTTATCCACTTACTGGGGGGGATCAGTAGCATGAACAATCCCAGGGGGCAGAGAACCCAGGCAGCAGTTCCATTTCACTTTGGGATATGTTTTGTGGCCACATTTAGAACAAAGTTTTTATTTATCTGGGCAAAAATGCTAAGTCACCATAAAAAATTCATCATTATAGACAAGTACAATGAAGAAATTTAAAAAACCCCTCTAAATCTCTGTTTTCACCTTTGAGAAAGTGAGTCTGATGTTCTTGTGCTCTCTTAAATTAGAGCCCTTTTGAAGATCCATTTCAGGAGGAGCAGGAAATCTGGCCACTTTACCCAAAGTCTCCCAAAGGCACCAGATGCTCCTTGGCTGCTTTCCATTCTGAGCAATGCCTGTCACAGAAGTAACCTCAGCAGAAATGTGCCTCCCTTTACCTTCTTGTATTTTCTGTGGCAAAGAAATGGTTGCTTTGGCTGCAAAGGTCATTTTTCAGCTTTTCAGCTCTGTCAGTTAAGGAAGGATCCTGTTAGGTTCATCCATGGGTTTAGTTACTCAGATCAGAAGACAATTAAAAAGTGGCCAGGTGGGACGCCCGGGTGGCTCAGTTGGTTAAAGGGCTCCCTTCAGCTCAGGTCATGATCCCAGCATCCTGGGATCGAGTCCCACTTCGGCCTCCTTGCTCCGCAGGGAGCCTGCTTCTCCCTCTTCCACTCTGTCTGCCTGTGAGCTCGCTCTCTCTCTCTCTGTCAATGACAAATAAATAAATAAAATCTTAAAAAAAAAAAAAAGTGGCCAGGTGACTTAGGGGAGACATTCCCAGGGAGGGAGAACTCTACCAGAAGACTGGGGCCATTGTATGGCAGCGTCTCCTCCTGGGTCTATAGTGGTGCTGTTCAGACAGCACCTATAGTGGGGCTGTTCAGACTCAAATGCCAGGTTGATAGGGCCTGAGGTGAAGGTGTTTTCAATTTACAGATAATCTGACCGTGCCTTAAGACTCTGAAGGCTTTTCAGCGATGTTCTTGTTATTATATTACTGCTTCTGGAAAGAGTCTGGAAGGAAGACTCAAGCAGAGATGGGTAGAGGGAATGGGAGTTTGGAAGGGTAAGACAATGGTAGTCACATTCAGACCTTTGAGTCAAAAAGCAAGAAAAGCAAGAGAAGAAAATATGTACCCACCATCATAGTAACAGGCAAAAATAATATTAGAAATCCATATAATAGGCTTATGTCCTATCCTGAGAAAGTTCTACAGGAACTACTTCAGAGGAGATACTGAAGGCCTGCAGAATCTCCAGAGAAATCTTTAAGAAATAGGCAATTTTTACAGGTCATTTGTTTCTTGAATAATGAGATTTTATATGGAAAAGAGTTGGCTTTTTTTTTTTTTTTAAGAGAGTACTAAAAGAGAATAAGGAAGTGTGTGTGTGTGTGTGTGTGTGTGTGTGTGTGTGTGTGTGTTTCCCTCTCTTCTTGCTTGGGAAGAAAAGAGGAATGACCTGACCTCAGGTCATTCCTCTTACCTGAGGAATGACCTCAGGTCTTTCCACTCCCTCACTCCTTCCTTGTTTGCTTACTTTTCTTGTTTTCAGCATGTGGCAGAGAGAAGACTGGCTTAGATCTCATACCTGTAGGCCAAGTACAACTTCTTATTGGACAAATAAAGCAAAAGTTCCTTATTTAGAAGAAACACCTACAAAGGAATGGCTTTCTCCTTAAAAAAAAAAAAAAAATTTCTATATGAGAGAGTGCAAATGGGGAGAGGTGCAGAGGGAGCGACTCAAGCAGACGCCCTCTGAGCCTGAGTCAATCCCACCACCAAGAGATCATGACCTGAGCTGACCAAGAATCGGATCGGTTTCTGAGTCGGATTGGTGACGGAACCACCCAGGCGTCCCGGCATTCTCCTTTTGATGATAAATCAGGAATAAGCTTTGAGCACACAATCTGCAGCTGTGGAAGAAAAATCTCTGATCACCCAAGTGTGAGAAGAAAGCAGGTTCAGTCAACAGGTTGGAGTTGAGTTCAGTCATGCATTTTTATTTATTTATTTGTTTAAAGCCTTTATTTATTTATTTGTCAGAGAGAGAGAGCGCAGTGAAAGCTAGGGGAGTGGCATGCAGAGGGAGAAGCAGACCCCCTGCTAAGCAGGGAGCCAGATGCAGGCTCCATTTTAGGACCCTGGCATCATGACCTGAGAGCTGAAGGTAGATGGTTAACTGACTGAGCCACCCCGGTGCCCCTCGTCACGCATTTAGTACTCCTCAGGGTCTAGGTATGTTCAGGGTCAATTCATGTTCCCTTGGGGCTCCACTCTCTGGGAATGTGAATTAGGGAAGAGGCGCGGCCAGGTCTTAGTCAAGGCCAGTCCTGGTGAGTGGGAGGGGTCATGGAGGGGGAGCCCAGGCATCGCAGGGCCATAGTGGACCAGCTCCATTTACTATCCCTGTACCAGGAAACTGCTCTGGTCTTTGAACCCTTTGGAAGAAATGACCTTGGAAGGAGGAGATCTCTTTCATTTATGATTCATCAACTTTGGTGTTTGAGATGGTGGGGGGGATGGAGGAATGGATGCTTGAGGCAGCTTATTCCTTGTTTTCATCCCACACGGAGACAATATGAATTTGATTTTAGAAACTGTCATCAAGCACTGCTAAGCCTGCCCAGGATCTCTTTGAAAAGCGTGCCCTTTTGCAGCGCAGCCTTTAGATTGAGCGGAACTTGCTTTTCTGGTTGAAAAACTGCTACCTTACAAAAGGAGGAGCAGGGATGAAGCTAAGGTATTGGATCCATTAAAGATGTGTTTGGTTGGAGGCAGAAATAAAACCTGACATAGAGTGGTCTGGACGAATGAGACTTAATTCATTTTTCTCACATAGGTTTAGAGGCTGATGACTGCTGCTCTGGTTTCATGGGCTCAGTGATGTCAGGCCACCATGTTTCCATTTCTTAGCCTTACTTTCATTCTCATTGCCTCTCAGGAGCAAGACCAGCTGCCCCAACTCCGGAAGGCATGCTGGCAGTCAAGGCACAAAGGCAAGGAAAGGGGTAGTGCCAGATGGAACAGTTTTCTTTACCAGGGGTGCAAAACTTTTTCAGAAACTCCAATCAGACTTCTCCACCTGTGTCTGATTGACTGGGACCCCATTGTGTGGTGAAATCTAACTACAAAAGAGGCTTGGAAGTAAAGTAAGGGTAGGTGTCAAAGTATAATTTTCAAAGAAATTAAAACATGACTCTCATCCAGAATAAGAGCGAGCATGTGTCAAAAAATTTATTTAATCTATTAAGGAGGTTACTGGCAGGGAGAGGTAAAGGTGATTCAGAAGAGAATTTGAGGAATGATTTGCTGAGGTAAGTTTGCTTTGTTAGAGACAAAACTGGCTAATTATCAATAAGCCACACCCTTTGATGTCATCTTTTTTTTTTTAAAAGATTTTATTTATTTATTTGACAGAAGGAGATCACAAGTAGTGATCTTCTGATCTTCTACAAGTACTCATCTTCTTGAGTAGACAAAATCATCGGCATCTCTTCTATATCTTTGCAAAAATACATAAGTTAATGTAACATCACAGAAACTTGGGCCTTTGTGAATAGTGTGGTAAGTTAAAAATGTATTCTCCTGGAGAAAGCCTGGTGGGGGCTTGTTAGACCATGCTCCAATATGACATTGAAATGACACACAGTCACCTTCTTGCATTATTTCTGAGGTTTGGAGAAGTCTTCCTAAGACAGGAAAGGGAATGGGTGTCTGCTACAGGAATATGTGGGCAGGTGGTGTGGTAAAGATTAAAGTTTGCTACTGGGATTTTTTTTTTTTTTAAGATTTTATTTATTTATTTGACAGACAGATCATAAGTAGGTAGAGAGGCAGGCAGAGAGAGTGGAGGAAGCAGGCTCCCCAGCAAGCAGAGAGTCCGATGCAGGGCTTGATCCCAGGACCCTGGGATCATGACCTATGCTGAAGGCAGAGGCTTTAACCCACTGAGCCATCCAGGTGCCCCTGCTCCTGGGATTTTACGGTTACTTTTGGGTCATAAAAAGCTTTTTATAAGTCAGGATAGATATTCCAAGTACTTTCAAAAATCCACATGTAAGTGTGCTCCACTTTTGGAAAATTTAGCACCCAAATCCAAATTTAAAACCGTTAAATTGAGAGGTATATATTTTCATTAGAAATGGATCCTGCACTTCACAGAAGGATTTGCCACCAGGTTTATTTCTATTAATAACCACTTTTCTGAATTTATTTAAGATATTTGATTTATAAAAAAATTTGATTTACTCCAGCTTTCCAGAAATAGATCTCTTATACGAAGCAAGGTATGCTTGGGATTTGAATTTTATTCTTGTCTGAAGATATCTTTCTGTTCAATTACAGAATGCTTTCTTTAAATTGCATTTATGTGGCTTGCTTTTCATCCTCCCCAAATCCCTCACCCACAAAGATCTTACCAAAAGGGTTTCCCTGCAAAGGGAAAAAAAAAGTGTATTCATCTAATGTCTACCGGACTTTTTACATTGTTAAAATTCTGCCGGAATTGGAAAGGTCTCCTTGCATCTAGAGGGAATAAAATAAATTGATTTATGATTTTTAACAAGCATGACTGAGTAAGGAATCATGCCTATATAATTTCAAAGTCATGAAAAGATATTAGTCATAATTAAATTTCCTCTAAGAAGACATTTGAAACAGAGATCAGATGCCAGGCTAATTGATTACACAACTATAGCATAGTCATCCTGACAGTGGCAAGGGTAGGACAGTTTAGACTCGGTGTCTAAATATTTAATACCCAACGGGAAGCAGGGAATTGGAACAAAGGCCGTAATGAGGAGAAATAGAAATCAGCTAGAAGGGCAATGGACACATCCCTATTGATTATGCAGTATGTAAAGAGAAAAAGTGATTAATAGGAACAAGAGAATAAGAACCAGGAATGACATTTTTTAAGTGGCAGACGGAAACCACACACTTGTAAAGGTCATGTCCAGCCATTTAGAAATAAAATATCTGTCTTGAAGAAAAGTAATGTTGCTTTAAAATGGAAATGCTTTGAAATTCAAGGCCTTATGTTCTGCCAGATTCTTGTGTTTCTTTTAGTCATAAAATAGTATAGGTTTCAGCCAGCCGGACTTCTCACGATCAAACCAGTGGACCAAATAGTTTTTAGGAGATCTGGCGTGGAATTGCTTAAAAGGGAAGAGTGGTTTTGGTTTTCTGGGTTCATACATTTTAAGGTTTTTTCTTTTTGTGTGGGAATGAAATACCCACAGTCTGGAGGACAAGAGACAAAAGAAAGTGGTTCTTCGTTTTGTGATGTGCTGCCCGGAAGGGTCTGTAAGGGATGTGGGGGTGACTGAGTGTCGACACGGATTTACGTGAAAATCCGTGAAGCTGCCTAAGGTACCGTTTCCCTGAGTCTTGCTGGGCTGCCCACGTGGTTGTCATTTCCTTCTCTGGTCTTTGTCCTGTGACACTACACATGGCATGATAAATGTGGGTGGCAAGGATGGGCAGCCGCTGCCCTGGCAGAACCATCAGTTCTTGTTACCAAACCGTCCATTTCTGCTGCTCCCTGAATACTGCATTCATCCTGGCAGTGACCTCTCTTGCACTCCATTACCAGCTGGTGTGTTTAAAAGCTCTGGTACCTTGGATGGATGTTTCTGGAGAGAGATGCTTCTGAAACTAGCTCCCAGGGAGGGACTTTAGTTCCTGCTCAGTGTCCTTTTTCACTTTCTCATTTACTTTTCCTCTTTCCTTTTTCTCTCTGGAGAGTTCAGAGTGCATTTTTCTCCTGAGGGCTTAATTATACTGTCTTGTGCTCCACGACAGCTCTGTAGGTGGCTGTTGATTGTAGGACATCCCATTTGTCTTGAGAGCCTCTGTTCAGTAGGCGCAGAGGCTGCCATTACCCGCTCCTTTACAGCTTAGGACAATGGAATGTAGGGAAAGGACACTTGCCTGAAGTCATGTGTAAATTCGAAACCTGGGACCCACCAAGAACTCAAGCCTTCTGACTTGGTTGACTGCTGTTGTTTCTGTTGCTTCTGCAACACACACACACACACACACACACACACACACACACACGTACACCCCCTCCACCAATGTTGGTAATGCCCTCTTCTACTGAACTCCCCGCCTACCCATAAAAAGAAGCTCCAAAGACAAATCAGGTACTCAGTGTGGATGCATGGATGGCTCGCTCCTGTGAGAGGAAGGAAGCACGGAGCAAAGCCAGCAATCAGGTTTGCAAAGTGTGCTGGTGACACACAGAGTGAGCCGTGTGTGCTATTGTGGCTTATAATGTGCTATTTTAAAACACTGACATTCTCTGTGATTCCTTGTGAAGAGAGGAGTGCACTGTATACACATCACACACTGAGACCACTACAAGCATGTGTTGCTTTTTCTAGGTGATAGATTTAAAGATTTATGAGTGTTAGCATTGGAAAGAATTTCAGATATGGCCTGAATAACGTGGAATATACGGAAAACATCATCTCCCTCAACTCAGGCACCTTAATTCAGTTACTATATTTTATTTTTATTTTTAAATTTTTTTAAAAAAAGATTTTATTTATTTATTTGACAGAGATCACAAGTAGGCAGAGAGGCAGGCAGAGAGAGGAAGGGAAGCAAGCTCCCTGCCGAGCGAGAGCCCTATTCGGGGCTCAATCCCAGGACCCTGAAATCATGACCTGAGCTGAAGGTAGAGGCTTTAACCCACTGAACCACCCAGGTGCTCCTAGTTACTATATTTTAAATTGTAGGCGCGCGCTCTCTCTCTCTCTCTTTAAATATTTATTTATATACTTAGAGAGAGAGGATGGAGAGGGGCCAAAGGGGTGGGGAGAATCTTTGGCAGACTCCCAACTGAGAACAGAGTTGGACGTGGGGCTCATTGTCATGACCCCGAGACCATGACCTGAGCCAAAACCAAGAGTTGGCTGCTTAACCAACTGAGCCACCCAGGTGCCCCATTAAATTGCAGGCTCTTTTGATTGGAAGGTGAATTTAAGTTCCACCAAGATCCCTAGCTTATTTTCTCACAGACTACTATAAAGCTGTTTTTCCCTTATCTTGCATTTTTGCAGTTGAAGTTTTAGAGTTGCGTTTACCTATTCTTATTACATTTCATTTTTCTAAACAGTCAAGTTAATTTTGAATTCCTATTCTGTTGTTCATGAGAAATCTTGGGATCTTCTTGGCTCCTCACTTCTCATACCTCGTCTCCATCCCATAGGCAAAGTTCATCACCTCAGCCTTTAAAATAGATCGGATGCAGTTATCACTCATGCATTTGCCCTTATCACTTTAGTCTAAACTGCTGGCATGTCTTGCCTGCATAGTTGGCAATGCATCATTGGTACCAGGGTTCTCTGCTTCCCCCTACAATGTACTGGTATTGTCTGTCCTGCTCTACTGTAAAAGTTAACTATTATCCTTCTTTGGGGAAGGGAAAGGGTGTAGACAGACAGAGAATGGCAGCCATGGTCTTGAGTCAAATCTAAATATGAAACCCAATTTGTTGGGTCTCAGCCTGCTCTCCCCAGTCAGTCACAGCAGCTTCAGGTCAAGGAGAGGAGGGATGTGATGCATGTCAAAGGTGCCTTCATCATGGTGTCCCTTGATCCAGCCATGACTATATTTCGGGAGGGCACAGAAGTTTCTCTTTTTTTTTTTTTTAATTTTTTTTAATTTTGAGTAATTTGAGCTCATAGTTAACAGGCCAAACATCACACAGATTTTACGGACTGTTGCAAATAAACATGTATAATCAGCAGTTCAGGATGTCACATGAATGATTTCTCAGCACTGTGAGTGAGAGCACCCAATGACCTCGCTGAACTGTAGTTTCATGACTTAGTGGCAAAGAGACGGGTCTTCAAATATCAGGACTCATCAACATTTCTCAAGACAACTGATAACGAAAGGGAAACATAAATGGAGAACACCAGGTTCCCTGTGGTCTGCCTCCCAATGGAAACCAAATGGCCAGAGCACAGAATAGAAACCTGTCTCCTGGCATCACTGCCACTTCCAAGAGGGAATAAAACAATAATCATGTGTAAAACAGAATCAGACCTGGCTGAGAACCAGACTTAATTTAGATAATGAAAGATGCATGGTTACAAACAGATGTTGAATCATCAAGAGTAAAAGAGTACATCTCCGCAGCTTTATAAAACTCCAGAAGCTGAGGAAGACGAAACTGGGTGAAAGGTGTCTGACTTATGTATTTCTCAGGTAACACAGCTGAGTCAACCTCAGTGTGTGAAAGAAAAACTCAGAGATGAAGGCACAAAGAAAACAGAGATCTTGACTTGTAATGTTTGGAAGGAAGACCACACTTCCACATTGTTTCTCCATGGAAAAGACACAGCAAGGATGTAAGGAGAAAAGCCCTTCGAGATTAGCATTAGTTAGCTGTTTGTGATGGAAAGCAACTTCAGTTTTCTCACCTAATTGCTACGTCTGTAGGATCTTCAAATATCTGTAGGTGTTGGTATCACAAAAGTCGGGGGCAGGGGGTGGTAAACAGGCTCACTCTTAAATTAGCAGTTTTGGGGAAAGGACTCAAGGTCTCATTTATTTTGAGGACTAAGTTTAGGCAGAATATTCCTATTTTTAAAGTTTATCTCAGGACATGAAGGGCTTTTTCCAACACCCCCTCCTCACACTGTATTATGTGGTGTGTTGGTCTCAGTGGTGGTCAGCAAGGTGTTAGTGTTGCTTATTTATTACATGTATTAGTTGATCTGTTCAAAGTCTGTTTTCTACCTTTAAAGTGAAAACTCTCAGATAGAAAAGTTTTGTGTTTTTTGTTCCATGCTAATTCTGATCCCTAGAACAGTGCCCTGGCATGTGTTAGGTTGAGTTCACAATAGATAGTTCCAGAAAGAATGAATGGATTTCAAGTAGTAGGTCTTCAGCCTAGCGTTAAATCATTTACAGAAGTGATAAACCTACTCTGTGTTTTCTACTGTTGCGGATATGACACTGAACATCAAGGGCATAGTCTTTGAGCAGATTAATGTTAATCTGCTAATTGACAACTCTTGGGGGACAGTTAATGGGAGTAATTTCTGTCCTACCAATGACCCCACATTCTTGCATATCAAAAGTGTCACAGTAGATGCGTGGTTAGTGGAGACTTCCCTTAGGGCTGGGAGTGGGACAATACAGCACTCCTGAGTGTTTTGGCTGTAATTAACACCTCACTAGTCAATTTTGTGAATTAAAGTTTTTTTCAGAAACAGTGTAATTTTTTTACTGTCAAAATTAGTTTTATCAATTAGCCATCTATTATTAATAAGTTACTAAGCAGGGTGTTAGAAATAAAAAATGAAGGGTATGTGGCTTCTGCCTTGAAGGAGTTAAAAGTCCTATAGAAAGAACACTGTAGAAATAATCGTGATCTTGTGTTGAAGGTGTTTGTTTACAAGGGGCTAGGAGAGTACTGGTCAAGGCTGGAAGGTCAAGGCTGGGGAACAAAAATGGCCTCTATTTAAATTATCCAGCTCAGTTGCATTAAGGGCTATCATGAAGGCAGAGCTTGTAGGTATGGAGAAGAGGGGACAGAAATGAGAGATATCAAAGTATTCAATGTTTATTTACCTGCTACTTAGTGAGCATCTCCTTTATGTAGTCTTCCGGGGGGAGTTGGACCCAAAAATCAGTGCTATGATGGAGGTTTGTATGTGTGTGAGCTCGAAAGGGAGGATGAGTGGAGGGTGATGGGAGGGGAGATTATGGAGGTGATACTGAGGTGTCTTAAAATGATTTTCCCAGATGGACTAGGGAGAAGGCGTCTCAGGAAAAAGAACAGAATGTACTTAGGCAAAGAAAGCTCCAGAAAGGCTGAGTCATCACTACTTGAGACAAAAAAGAAGGTAATAATAAGTAAGCATATGAAAAGATTTAGATGAGTTTAGGGGTGCCTGGGTGGCTCCGTAGGTTAAGTGTCTACCTTTGGTTCAGGTCTGATCCTGGGGTCCTGGGATGGATCCGAGCATCAGCTCCCTGATGAGTGGGGAGCCTGCTTCTCCCCTCCCTTTCCTCTCCCCCTCTCCTCCCTCTCCTCTTCCCTTTCTCCCTCCCTCCCACCTGTTGTTTTCCTTGCTTGTGCTCTCTTTCTGTCAAATGAATAAAGAAAAATGTTTAAACAAACAATAAAAAAAGATTTAGGTGAATTTTTCACTTAGCTTTTGCTATTTAATAACCCCTCCACCCAAACTTAGTGACTTAAAACAACCATTTCTTATCTCATGATTCCATGGGCCGGCAATTTGAGCAGGGCTCAGCTGAGTGGTTCTTCTGGTTTCTGCTGGCCTCACTAGTGTATCTGCTGTTGCTCCCTGGGTGGCTGGGAGATGTCTAATCTAGGATGGCCTTGGGTGGGATGACTCATCCCTGCCCCATGTGGTGTCCTCCCATGGACTAGCCAAGAGAATGGGTAGAGTGGGCTCAGTTCTGCTGACGCCTAAGATCAGAACTTGCATGGCATCACCTCTGCCCCATTTTATTAGACAAAGCAAGTCCCAAGGTTGGGCCAGATTGATGGGATATTGATTTAGGGGTATCCCAATTTACCTCTTGATGGGAAGAGCTTGAAATTCAAATCACAAAGGGTATGGATACAGGGAGGTGTGAACAACTGTGACCCATTTTTCTATTTACTACAATACACTTGGAAAAGAGAGATACTGATGGCTTCTCTTCCTCTGTAAATGGGGATCTTGAGGAAAGTGCTAAGCACTTAGAATAATAGGCTATAAAGAAGAGAATAGGGACATGATCAGCAAAATGAATGGCTTCCTGAGTAAGATGGAAGGGTCCAGCTGAGATTGGAAAGCATTGTACGTTGGAAACCAAACATTACATTTGAGCTGTTTTTTTCTCTTCTACCATCTACAATTAACAACCAAAATTCACTTGCATCACTATCACTATAATGGTTTTCCTCATGACACACTTGTAGAATGCTTGCGAAGACCAGAGTTGACTCTTACAACATTATTTATTGATAAATATTAATAATGGCTTGGGAGTAGATTTTTAGTTAAATTTGTCATTCTGTTTCCAAGTATGATGGCAACAATGTTTCCATTCATTCTTTCATTCAATAAATATTTATTGCAGGGACGCCTGGGTGGCTCAGTTGGTTAAGCAGCTGCCTTCGGTTCAGGTCATGATCCCAGCGTCCTGGGATCGAGTCCCACATCGGGCTCCTTGCTCAGCAGGGAGCCTGCTTCTCCCTCTGCCTCTGCCTGCCATTCTGTCTGCCTGTGCTCGCTCTCTCCCCCTCTCTCTCTGATAAATAAATAAAATCTTTTAAAAAAAATATTTATTGCATACCTCTTCTATACCAGCTACTATTCTAAGGGTGGAGAATACATTAGTGATCCAAAGAGAAAAGAAAACTTTTTTGGAGCTTACATTTTAGTGAAACTTTAGGGGATAGGAAGTAAATAAGATAAAGTAGAAGGTGTAGAGTACATTAATGAGAGGTGATAAAGAGAAAAATAAGGAAGGGAAGGAGGATATGAAAAAACTTTTTATATTTGTTGCCATTTTAGATAGGTTGGCCAGGGATGGCATCACTAAGAAGGCACCATTTGAGGAGCACCTGGGTGGCTCAGTGGGTTAAAGCCTCTGCCTTCAGCTCAGGTCATGATCCCAGGGTTCTGGGATCGAGCCCTGCATCGGGCTCTCTGCTCAGTGGGGAGCCTGCTTCCCTTCCTCTCTGTCTGCCTCTCTGTCTACTTGTAATCTCTGTCAAATAAATAAATAAAAATCTTAAAAAATAAAGTAGATACCATTTGAGTGAAGACCAGAAGGAAGTATGGAGTCTTAGGTGTGCAGCTGGGGCTGGTCCTCAGACCTTTAGTTCGTGTAAGTACATGGTCTTTCCTCTGAGTGAATTGAGAAGTCCATTGGGGAGTTTTGAACAGGATGGGAAAGTGATCTGACAACAATTTGGAATGATGAAGTGGTGGCTGTCTTGAAATTAGAACATCCCTGAGACATAGAGCAAGGGCAGCTCTAGGCAGTCATGAGGAGGTTGTCACAGACTTGTGGGGAGCAAGTAAAGTTAGTGAGACGTGGTCAGATTCTGGACATGATTTTTTTCTTTCTTAAAGATTGTATTTATTTGTCAGAGAAAGAGATAGAGAGAGAGAGCAGGCAAGCACACAAGCAGGGAGAGTGTCAGGCAGAAGGAGAAGCAGGCTCCTCACTAATCAAGGAGCCCAATATGGGACTTGATCCCAGGACTCTGGGATAATGACCTGAGCCGAAGGCAGACACTTAACCAACTGAGTCACCCAGATGTCCCCCGGGACATGTTTTGACAACAAAGCCTACAATCTCCATCTTTAATGCTTTCATCAAAATGATTTTCAGGACACATAACATAAATGGAACCATTTTCATCCTTGGTTCTTTTGTGGAATGTTCTTTTGGTTCTTTTGGAACGATTTTTAGGAGAGTATCTTGAATAATCTCTGGTTTGTGAGTGATCCCTAAAATTTACACGTGACAAAAGATTATATGAGGAAGGGGTGGTGCAATAAGAGTGGCAGGGAAAAAAGGGATAGAAGTACAGAACTGAATGTGTGATGTGTGCCTGGCCTGGAGAACCAGGCGCAGGCTTCCCTGTGCTATTAGTCAAGGAGAATAGAACGTCTTGCGAGAAGTACCACTTTATTTTTCAGCTTGTTTGGTTTTACCTTGGAGAAAGAAACAGGAACAGTGTGGCTGACTCTATTGTAGGATTTTGATGATGAGGTCAGGAGACTGGGTTATACCATTCATTGATGGATATTTGTTGAGCATCTACTATGCACCAGCTACACTGTAGGCACTGGGGATATAAGGACATTAATGCACAGTAACAGTCCTTGAGAGGCCTGTAGTCCTGCAGATGACACAGAGGAGCAGGCAGGCAATCTTAATACGGGGCAGTGGGGCCCATTGGAGGAATATCTAACTCAGCCTGAGACTTCCTGGAGAAAGAAGACCAGTGAGATAAGAAGGCATTATTTAGGCAAAAGCAAAGTTGTAGGAGGGTAGTGTTTCAGGTTGAGAGAACAAAATACGCAAAGTACGAGAAATGAGAATGGTAAATTCAGAGCATCTTAAGAGAAGGATGCTGGAAAGCCACAGAAGGTGCCAGCTGATTACATAGACAGGCTCTCATAAGCCACAGGACTTCCATCCTGTTCTGTCCACCAGCCTGTTTGTTTTATCTTGTTTGAGCTAGTTGGGTTTTCTATCTTCTATCAACAAATGTATTAGAAATGAATCAAGGATGAATCAGGGCACACTACCAGCCACTGAGGATTCATCACCGATCTTAACAACCTCCGCTCTTAACTGAGTATAGTTTAGTGTTTGCTTCTATTGTTTAGTCTCCGTGAGCATGTAAAAATGTCCCAGAAATAAAGGCTCTGTCACAGTAGCTTCCAACTGGTAGTAGATAACATGAAAACCAGACATATTAACACATTTTATTGGTGAATGTATTTTCTTTCTGGTCTTTTATCTTTATCCTTTTATTCTTATTTTATTGGAATCAGCCTCCTCCATGACCAGGGCAGGAAACTGTGCCTCAATTGGGGGCTACAGGCACACAGAGTCTGTCTGTAAAGACCTGATGAGGGGTTAGGGACTTTAGGTGAAGGAGAAATTGCAGATTTGAGTCCAGTGAAAACTGCTTCAAGAGGAATACTTATAACAAAACAACCATAAAATTATGTCCTTTGTCCCCTGCCCCAGAAACTCTCCAGTTTGTGCCAAGTCAGCCTCACCCTATCCTGCCCATTCATTCTCTTGCTGCCTTGTACTGAAAGTAGATTTTAAGTCACTCATTTATTCCTTAGGAGGCTTTACACCTAGATGCAGTTTTAGAGATTTTCTGGATTATTGCTCCCCACCTTACCCCAAACCCCACCTACTGATAAGGTAAGAGCCTCAGAGAGGTGAAGCTCTTGCCTGGGCGCATGCCCAGTCCACTGTCCAGCCCAGAGGCACCACTGTGGGAAGCCAGCTCACTCGCCTTGTAGCCGAAGCTCTGTTCCCTTCATCCTTTGACTCCCACCGGAGGCAGAAATCAAAACAAATGAGGAAAAACAGCAGTCTCAAGATCCTGTGGGTTTTCCTTAGCTATGACTGCTTGTTCAGAACACTTAGGCAGGCAGGGGTTTTGATAAAGCAGTTGATCCCTAGACATTTATGCAAGGTTATAAAATAGGGCAAATGAGGTACATTCCAAGATTAATACCAAGATATTGGAGAATGATTAGTCATGGTGCAAAGTATTTTACTATAAGTACTCCTTTGGTTTGCTAGTAAAAATTAGATACATATGAGACTTTAGAAATATGTACCTATGAACATCTCTCTTTATTTATATAGGGATATCAAACTATCTATCTTTCTGTGTATCTACCGAGATTTATGTGTAACATTCCCAGGAACCTATTGCTTCAAGGGAAGCCTGTTCATAGACCCGGATTCTATAACTTGCTCTAGCCGTGTTAAAAGGCTCAATGAGACTTTCTGAGTTTTCATGCTGAACTTCACAGCAATTTGCCACAGGTCAGTTACGGTTCATGCTGTAGAGCTCTAGCTGAGTATATGACTCAGTCCACAAACATGGGACTTGAGTAGGACATAGGAGACACTGCTGGTTGGCGGGGTGAGAGGAGATATGACTTAGCCTGCCTTTATAGCACTCTGGTGAGCCTTTCTTATGAAAGGTTGCTTTGAATCTTTAGGCTGGGACCTATTCTGTGATCATTATAGCTTTTCAAGTCCTGATATATACTTATCTCTTTCTTAGGCTTCTCTATGTTTTAGAATTTTAACTCTTTATGATGTTGTGATAAGTAGGTAAGCAGGGGGAAGCCACCATAACTATTTCTTCCTGGAGAGTGAAAAAGATAAAGGTTCTTAGTTGTTCTAGACAACTTAGGCCCATGTTAATAGGAATGGATAATCTTAATGCCTAAATAACATTAAGTATTTATACTTTATGTTTATTAAATATGTTTAGGAATTTCTCAAGCCTGTAAAAGCCAAGTGAGTTTAAAAAACAGGTTTTAGTAGTATTTACCATCAAAGAAGCAGAAATCCCTTGAAATTAGAATAAATAGACGGGAGGCAGCTACTCACTGAAGCCTGAGATTGCAGTGATACAATCAACTGTATTTGTCTTTTTATTTTATTTTTAAAATTTTTAAAATATTTTATTTCTTTGAGAGAGAGAGAGAGAGAGAACAAGCAGGGGAGTGGCAGGCAGAGGGATAAGCAAGGAGCCTATGTGGGACTTGATCCCAGGACCCTGGGATCATAATCTGAGCTGAAGGCAGATGTTTAACTGGCTGAGCCACCCAGGGGCCCCCATATTTGTCTTTTTAGACATCCAGGAGTTGAGTTGAATAATCCTCATTCTGTGAGGTCAGTGAGAGAAGTTTGTCAGCAGCATTAACTCAACTTTCTCTGTAAGTTATCCCGTCATCCTGTCAGGAGGGCTGGGGGAGGTGCAGCTTCCGTAACAAACAGCCCTTAACTTTTTGTGATTTAATATAACAAAAGGTTATATCTTGCCCATGCCATGTGACCAGTGAGAACTGATGGGAGAGCCCTGTGTATGGTTACTTAAACCTAGGCTGGTGGCGATTTCAACTTATTATGAGCTTCCTGACCCCTAGAACTGGCAAATAAAGTTCTGCTGGGTCTCACCCTGGCAATTAAATGCTTCAGCCTTGAAGAGACTTACAACAGTTCTGCTGACATTTCATTAGCCAAAGTGAGATACATGCCCACACTTAGTTTAAGGGGCCAGAGAAACATAGTCCCACCAAAGGCCTGGGGAGAGGAAGAGGAATGATGATATAATTATACCATAGGGGCCCATTCAGCTGGTAAGATATTATCTATGATATTTTCTTCTTTGTATTTTTAATAAATGAAACAGGAGAATGATATTTCCCATGACAAATGATTGATTTTTATTTAAAAGACCAAGTAGGTTATTTTGAAACACCTTCCTTTACTGCTTCTGCACTTGAGCTCATACCCATTTATTTATTGATGAAACGCCCAGGAAGCTTACTTAGGTATTGAAATGAATTGTTAGTTTTCTAACTACTACAGTCTGAATGACTCTTTGCCTATAGGTTCTCTTCTAGAATTTTGTTGTTGTTGTTTTCAGCGACTTGTGAGTCTCTCACAGGAAAACAAAAACACACCTGTACACAGCAAGACAATTCGTACCTCAAATCTAAAAACTCTAGCTTATTGAACTTACACTATGTGGGAAGCACATTATGGGTACTTCACCCAATTTGTCTCTTTTGATCTCCCCAGAAATTCTGGGCAATAGATACCGTGGTCCCTATTTAGAGATGTGGAAACGGAGACTCATAATAGTTAATCAACTAGCTCAGAGACACACAATTTACGGAGCTGGGATTTGATCCAAGTCAATTTGACGGCACATCCCAGCCTCTGTTCATTGTAATTTGCAGCTTCCATGTACCCATAATAACTCTGTAACAAAACAACTTTTATCACTCTGGGCTTCTGGATTTGCTATGAATGTTATATGCACAGAAAGACCTTCTATAATGTTGCCAGCCTGACCGCAGCCTCAAGCTGCGTGGCAGAAGGGGGGAAGCATGATTTGATAGTCAAGAGTAGAGATTTTGAAACCAGCCTATCCAGCAGTTAACTGCTCCCAGACTCAGTTTCCTCCTCTGTAAAATGGGGAGAATAAGAGTATCGTATCTACCTAAGCACTTACAAGGCCTGAATGAGTTATTATTTGTAAAATGCTTAGAATGATACATAGAACAGAGGGTTATATGATTGCTTTACATGAATAATATCTGTGGCTCTTTGTCATGAGGGCACATAGTTGTGCAGGCTGATGATAGTTAGTTGACAATGAGGTTCAGTGTGACTACAAAGGCCTGGGATATGTTTGCCTTAGACCGGAGAAATGTTTTTCAGGGGAGTTGTATGGGTTCTTTGGAGTCACGGAGAGGAGAGGCAGGTGGTCAAGGCCACTTCTATTGAAGAGAGACTGAGTTTTGGTTTGGGGGCTTTTTCACTTCTATTTGTTGAGGGCAGAATATGCAGACTTTCAGAGCGTAGGCAGGTGGCTTCTTTCTTTCGCTGGATGCCCTACAATGCAGGTGCTACTCGAACAGTGAGCATTGCGACATCAGAGTTCTTTCCTAAGTCCATGGCCACTGTCTTTTGATTGTTTTGTCCCTGAGGATGGCCTGCATAAAGCAAATAGAAGGAGACAATGAACTTTTCTTATGCCAACCCAAAGTTCTTTTTTTTTTTTTTTTCAAGATTTTTAATTTTTAAGTATCTCTACACCCAAATGTAGGACTGGAACTCACAACCCCAAGACCAAGAGTCGTGTGCTGCACTGATGCAGCCAGCCAGGCTCTCCTGTCCTGAAATTTCTTAAAAAGTGAATTCTGGGGGGCACCTGGGTGGCTCAGTGGGTTAAGCCTCTGCCTTCGGCTTGGGTCTAGTCTTGGGATCCTGGGATGGAGCCCTCTTTGCTCTCGGGCTCTTTGCTCGGCAGGGAGCCTGCTTCTCTTCCTCTCTCTCTCTCTGCCTGCCTCTCTGCCTACTTCTGATCTCTGTCTGTAATAAATAAATAAATAAAATCTTAAAAAAAAAAAGTGAATTCTGGGATGATTTTGATGCCAGGGCTCTGGGGCTGGACATTTTGGGAGCTGGATTATAGTGCAGGACAGGCTGTGAGGACTTTTGCATACCTAAGGAAGGGAACTGACGTTTATGAAAGAGCCAGCTTTGAGAGACACTGTCTTGGATTTATGTACATGATCTTAAAAGCTCATTACAGCAATCTTATGAAATGTATTTATTTCTCTCTCTCTTTTTTAGATACCCCCCCCCCCCCAAGGCTTAGAATGATTAAAATACATGCTCAAGGCCACCTGGTAGTAAAGAGAATGGGACACGGTGTGAGCTGTCCTTCACTCCCTTGACAGGGGGCAGTGGGAGGAGAGGTGGAGGAGTCAGCTCAACCATTTCTTTCCTTTCCTCTCCTTTCTTTCTTTTTTTTTTTTTTTTTGCTCAACCATTTCTGTAAGTAGATTAATTTTACGTCAGGGGTTTGAAAGTGGAAAACCACTGGGGGATGGAGTAGTTGTTACATTATTATTTTTTTAAACCAAAAGGATGGAAAAAATGAATATATCTGTCATTCAAAAAGAATTGAAGCACAGAACAATAAAAAATTCCCAAGACAGGATAGGGGTAACAAAATCAAGAATATCTCTTTCAGGCAGGTGGCAGCTATCCAGTTTTGGACAAGAATAGAATAAAACTGTAATCTTCAATTACATTGTATGTAAGAATGTATAGAGGTGATCCACAGTAAGTCTCCATCCATTTTTTGGCTGTCCTTTTCCCTCACTCATTTCCTTAGATAAATTATACTCCAGACCAGATGTTGCTGAATTGCTTAATTAAAACAGAAGATCATACCCAATTTAGGGACCTGGGGAGGATGTTTCGTTGCTTGGAAGAAGGTTAGGATTGAATTCTTGAGCGGAGGAACTCCCTGGGTCTCACTCCCTCATACATACCTTGTATGTTATGGGTTTTTAATGAATATTTGTGATGTTTGTGGGTCATACTAGCTGTTCTTGATGGTTTCACCACATGAAATAAAATAAAGCCTTGTATTTAAATCACATTTTTTTGGAATTATGGACAGGATAGCTATTAGGTAAACCTCATAGTCAAGGACATGCAGCTGTGCAATTTGAAAGGCGCTTTATTATTTAGCAGAAATATTCTGATTGATGTTTTAACCCCTTTTATAGTGAAATTGGAGGTAATATCCTATGTGGGACCTACATTTGATATATTTGATGTTGGTTTTATTTATTTTTTTTTGGTACATTTGTTCAATATGATGACCATCTGGATTTGTACTATTTTACTTCAGTGATTGAAACTAAAATATGACTACACTAAACCTTACATTACTAAACCACCACCACTACCACGACCGCCACCAACAGAACAAAAACATTTCATTCTTCACTGGCTCATCTATGTGTGAAGAAAACATGGATTTGTTGAGAAATTATTGTTTCACATTGGGAATAACATTTCAGGATAGTTGGTGAAATTTAAAGTCTGTCACTAGCAGGGCACTGGGGAGCCCAGGTGGTTAAGCAACCAACTCTTGGTTTCCACTCAGGTCATGATCTTGGGCTTCTGGGATTGAGCCCTGCAGAGGGTTCCACACTCAGCACAGAGTCTGCTTGGATTCTTTCTCCCTCTCCCTCTGCCCCTCCCCCATGCTCTCTCTCTCTCAAATAAATGGATGGATCTTGAGAAAGTCTGTCACTAGATAATAAGGTATCTTTTATGTGTACAATAGTTTTTCAATACTGAAGTAAACCTTACAAATATTTTTGGATAATCATGATTTTTTTACCCTTATTCATATTTATTTATTTTTTATTAAAAAAATCTTTTTCCTATTTTAAATACTTAAAAATTTGTGGCAAAATACATATAACATAAAATTTACCCTCTTAATCATTTTTAGGTATACAATTCAGTTGTGTTAACACGTTGTTGTGCAACCAGTCTAAAAACTCTTTTCATCTTGCAAAACTGGAACTCTATACTTATTAAAGAACTCCCATTCCATCCTATTTCCAGTCCCCAACAGTTGGTCTACCACTCTACAGAGAAAGAAAGCATTCTACTTTCTGTCTCTATGGATTCGAGGTACTCTAGGTACCTCTAAAAGTGAAATCATGTAGTCTTTGTCTTTTTGTGATTGGCTTATTTCATAGAGCATAATGTCTTCAAGGTTCATATATGTGACAGGTGTCAGAATTTTCTTTTTTTCTAAGTCCGAATAATATTCCATTGTATGAATATACCACATTTTGTTTATCCATTCACTCATTGGTTGACACTTGGGTTGCCATTGCAAGAAAGGTTGCTATGAATATGGGTGTATAAATACCTTTGAGATCCTGCTTCCAGTTCTTTTGGGTATACACCTGGAAGTGAGACTTACGGATCACATGGTAATTCCATTTCTTGAGTAATTGCCAGAAAATTTTCCATAGCTTTTTCTTATTCACTTTAAATTAATTTTTACTTTTACCAAATTAATTCATGCACATAAAGTATTTGGACATATTTTTAGATCACAAATTTTGGTTAAGTAACCAAATAATGTAAGTAATCCTACTTACATTATTATGACTATTGTAAATATTTCACATTGCTGAGCCCATGTTTGCCAGACATAATATGATAGGCTTCCTTCCTTGTGCTAATTTTTTGTTCAGGTTGACTATAACATTCCAGGGTAATCAATGAAATTTAAAGTCAATAATTAAGTAATGAACCCCTTCCAAGTTTCTTTTTATTATTCCTGGAATTGTTACTATCTCATTTTTTATTGACTTTGTCTCTGTGCCTATTGCTGTATTTCCTAATTGCATCAATAGAGCTGTCTGATGCCAATCATTAACTTCTTCCAGAAGCTCCAGCACACCATTCATCCTACCAGCTCCACAAGTTTCTTGAAAGCCTTATTTTCTTTTCACGGAGGGCATTTTATACAGATTTTACAAAGTTTCTCTCTTCCTTTCTTTGCAGTTTCCCATTTCCTTCAAGTGCTGCTTTTCTATTTGTTTCTGTGATCTCCCTCTTTTATACTGAAGTCTTTCCTCCAATTTCTAGTGATCCTTGCTTGTCTGTTCCCATGTAAATTTGAGGAACTGAAGGGCTGAGAGAAAACTCTGTATGTATAAGGTAGACTTCTCCATAATGTAATCAGGTTGTAAGTGAACCTTATTTTTAAGGAAGCCTCACGAGATTAGGATCATTAGATCTTATTTTTCTCTGGGTCATTCAGTTTCTCCCCCAAATTCCTGAGTCTCCTCACAGGAGATGTGTACCTGGCTGTTAGCATCCTGGACATAGGATGGCCTTTGATGATCAGGCTTTCTTGTAATGCCTGTTTTTAGTTTGGCATCTCACTACTGCCCTCTGTTCTCTCTGAGCCTGGTGATTATAATGCTGCTTCATCTGCCTTTCCAAAGCTTTTAAGTTGATATTTCTCAGTTCTATTAGAATGTGTCTTCCTGTTGATATTAGAGGTCCTATGACTAAGTTAATAGAATTAAAAAGAAAAACAAACATGTTTAACATTCTGGAAAGACAGCAAATGCTTTTTTTTTTTTTTTTTTTTAAAGATTTTATTTGTTTGACAGAGTGAGAGAGAGATCACAAGTAGGCAGAGAGGCAGGCAGAGAGAGAGAGAGAGGAAAGCAGAGAGCCCGATATGGGGCTTGATCTGAGCAGAGAGCCCAATATAGGGCTCGATCCCAGGACCCTGAGACCAAGACCTGAGCTGAAGGCAGAGGTTTAACCCACTGAGCCACCCAGGCACCCTCAGCAAAATGCTTTTAAAATGTTGCATGCAGAAAGAGAAATTAATCATGGAGAAAGGAAGAAAAGTTCTCTCTAGACAAAGATGTTTTCAGGAGATTTACTTTTTGATGTAATAAATATAGCTGATGGAAATAGGAAAGGCAAATCACTAATCTACTGTTATATGTGATCTAGGAATGCTCTAAGGCAGAGGGCAACTCACATGTGAGTGGTCACAACAAAGATAGAATTCGGGGTTTGAAACAAGAACAAAAGATGAAGCACACAAAAAATCAAAGATGCAGGGGCTCCTGGGTGGCTCAGTGGGTTAAAGCCTCTGCCTTCAGCTCAGGTCATGATCCCAGGGTTGTGGGATCGAGCCCCGCATCGGGCTCTTTGCTGAACGGGGAGCCTGCTTCCTCCTCTCTCTCTGCCAGCTTCTCTGCCTACTTGTGATCTCTGTCTGTCAAATAAATAAATAAAATCTTAAAACAACAACAACAACAACTCACAGATGCAGCTCTGGAACCTGGAGGCTGGGGGAAGGGTGGGCCCAGAGGAAGCAGAAGTTCTTTCCTAGAGCCAAGAGCAGGGAGAACTTGTGAGAGACAGCAGGGCTAGAGCCTAGAGCATGATAAGGTTAACCTAGAAGTAGGAGCCTTAGAAATAAAGACAAATTACTACGAGGACTTTGATCTATGACCATGACCCACTTCCTTCTTGAAAGGGAGCAGTGAGAAAACCCTGTCCTGGGACTGTGTGTCTCTTATTCTAGACTGTAGTCTTGTGCGGGCCCATCATAAGAGAGTTCTGTGGTCCCTAGGGCCTGGCTGTGTGGCTTACTCAGGTCTTCTTCATGTCTAGTGGGGGAGCCAGCTTTCCTGCTTTGCCATTAAGAGCAAACACAAGCCTTTATAACTAGTGTCAGAAATACGTCTGGGGTGCCTGGGTGGCTCAGTGGGTTAAGCCTCTGCTTTTGGCTCAGGTCATGATTTCAGGGTCCTGGGATCGACCCCCACATGGAGCCCCACATGGGGCTTTCTGCTCAGCAAGGAGCCTGTTTCCCCTTCTCTCTGCCTCCCTCTATGCCTACTAGTGATATCTCTCTGTCAAATAAATAAATAAAATCTTTAAAAAAAATACACCTGCTCTTCTGAATGTTAGCACTCCTGACAGGCTGGCTCTGCTTTCTGGAGATGAAACAGTTGTTCCGTAGCTCTCCCAAAGTGCTCCCTTCTTTTCTACTTCTCCTACAAGTGAACCACATTCCTCTTCCTTGCTTTGGAGAAGAATGACCCAGGCCCGGGAGTTAGTCCTGCTCAAAGGTTTTCCTTTGAGCTTAGGCTTTTCAGGATCAAACCCAGGCTAGAGCTTGGTGTGTGGGAAAAGCTCACTCCACATTTGTGGGACAACCTGATCCCCTGGACAGTCTGTGGGGGTGGTCCAAAGAGGCTTCCACAAGCACATCCTTTCTTTGAAGTCTTCTGCAACATGCTGAAAAATTCATGCAATTAAAAATGTAAAAACCTGTACTATTTTTGTATTATTCCAATATTTATATATTAAATTAGTAAAACATTACTTCCTCTCCAGTCTTCAAGCGCATTTGATACTCGAGCTTTGTACTGTGCTGCTGAACCCTTTGTGACTCTCTTATGTGAACCCCTAGGAGTTATATCTAAAATAGTTGGAGAAGTAAAGAATCTGAAAAAAAATTGATGTAGATGTCAGAGAATGTGGCTGTGGGATGGTTATCTACTTTTGGGCCATGCGTCTGTGGGTCTCTCTCTGGACCTTTGTTTCCTCATCTGTGAAATGGGGAGGTTGGACGAGAGGCTCTCTTTGTTTCCTCATGAGCATTTTTCTCTCCTGAATGACCTACATTTTGTCTCAACATTCTGCTTCATTTCACACAAAGTCGTAGCCACACTGTGATCTCTATGGACCTCCTTTTATTATTTGCAATATTCATGCCTAAAAGATATTAGTCTTCCCTGTGGGGTTGTTGGAAGTCTTCAAGAATAAAAGTTATTGGGAAACTCTTTGCGTGAAATAGAGAATAAAATAAAGTCATGTTAATTAATTTTATGCCTGTTTGATTCCAGTTCCATCCTGGCCTTTTCATTTGAACATACTATGTATTTGTGTATGAAGTGCATATGAACATGTGTGCAATTAGGTTTGTCAGATTATGTTCTTGGCTTAAAGTCTATAAGCATAATGCTTATAGAAATCAAAACAATTAATTAAAAAGAAGAATTGTCTCGACTATTACTTTTAGAAGAGGAATGTGAAAACCCACAGTGGCTGGAGGTGTTTTGAAGAAGCTTGCATGCACCTCTAAAATACTGCTCTGGGTCTTTTATGGGACAGGAGATGATAGAGCGTTTTAAAATGATTGTTTTGGGATTTAGGGATTTATTTTTATCCTTGGCGTAGAGTTCAGTTATTTTTCAGAAGGACAGAAGTCCTGAGGTGGAGTAGTCACTCCTTTTATAAGGTATTACTCCATCTGGCATGGGATAATTCGTAATTTACTCACAAGGTTTGGATGCCAGGTCCACGGGGAAAGGATTGGGGGATGTGTATTTTAAAAATTGGGCCTCAGAGCGAAGACCCTGGACCTGGAGAGAAAGATTTTGGCAAAGGTTTTCTTGCCAAGGAAACAGTAAAACGATCCACAGAGACAAATGGATGGTTGCTTTTAGGGCGTTCTTACTGTATGATCTGTTTTATGAGCAGAACATGTGCTTTCTGAGAACCTGGCTGTTTTGTATTTATCAGGGTACAGTCCTGCTCAGATAAGCCTGAAGCATCCTAGCTCTCCAATCCCCTAACCTGCTATTTCCCCCAGGGATCCCTGGTCACTAGCCACATTGAATAATTTGCTAGTTCCCAAACAAAGCCATTTGATGTGTTCTTGTGTTCCTTTGTTCTTTGTCCGGCTGGTCAAATCCCACCTACCCTTCAATGTGAGCTGTAGCATCTACCTCTGCAGGAATTCTTGTTGGTGGCATCTCTGTCACCAGGGGAGTGCAATGTCTGTCTGCATGTGCTGACCTCCTCTCTTCCCTCCTCTTATATGGATTGTGATTTTGGGGTATGGTCTCTTCTGCTGCTGGACTGGCCACGGTGGGCTAGGAGGCAGGGAGTAGGCCATGTTTATGGTTGTTTCCCCATTCTGGTCTCAGGCTCAATAAATGTTTTTGCAAATGACTAGTGAATGTTGTACCTACTTAGATTGCTTTGTCTTTAGCCTCCTTAAAATCAATCTGATAGGCTGTATAGAGTAGTGATTTGAGTACATGGGCTATGAAACCAGTGGTTAGAATCCTGCTTTACTATTTACTAGCTGTGAGACTGTTCTCAGCCTCAGTTTCCTCATCTGTAAAATAGGGATCATAAGAGTACGTACTTCATAGAGTTGATATTTGTCAAGTCCTTAGAATAGTGTTTGACCTGCGCTGAAGGTCCATTTTTTTTTTTTTAAAGATTTATTTATTTTATTTTATTTTATTTTTTTAAGATTTTATTTATTTATTTGACAGAGAGAAATCACAAGTAGATGGGAGAGGCAGGCAGAGAGAGAGAGAGAGAGGGAAGCAGGCTCCCTGCTGAGCAGAGAGCCCGATGTGGGACTCGATCCCAGGACCCCGAGATCATGAGCTGAGCCGAAGGCAGTGGCCTAACCCACTGAGCCACCCAGGCGCCCCTGAAGGTCCATTTTTAAAAAAAGATTTATTTATTTATTTGAGAGCAAGAGAGAAAGTGGGAGGAGAAAGTGGGAGGAGGGGCAGAGGGAGAGACTCCCCTCAGACCACGGAGTCTGACATAGGGCCCAATCTCATGACCTGAGATGAAACCAAGACTTGGATGCTTAACTGACTGAACCACCTAGGCACCCCTGAAGGTGTGTTGTTTTATTTATTTATTTTTATTTTTATTTTTTTACTGTGTCCCAAGCTTCTTTATTTAAGAAAGTGATGCGGGGATTAAAAACAAGAGCATCCTTGAACTTCACCTTCCTTCCAACCAGTCCCCCCAGACTGCCTGCCCCCGTACCCTTTGTATTCCCAAATCCTTTCTTAGGAATGAAGAACTTAACCCCAAAGCCCTGGTAAAAACCCCAGGTTCTCTTTCCCGCACTCTCCCCCTTCCTCGGGCACCCCCTCCTGGGAAGGGCTGGCACCTCAGTTTGGACGCGCGGGAGAGCCCAGAGTGGTGACAGACACAGAGGGAAAGCCTTCACCTTCAGGGAAAGGGACTGAGGAGTACAGCATAGTAAAGTGAGGGCCCTCATAGCCTGGGGTACCAAAATGGGGCCCTGGTGCCAGAGGAAAGGATAATGGTGCCCCTGAGAAATGGGACCCAACAGCCTCAGAATCCTCTCGTGGGGAATAGTCATTGCTTGACCGTTTGCCCTTCTGCCGACGATTGCAGAACCACACTCAGACCACGTCCTTCTCAAGGCTGAGCTGCTGGGCAATGTGGCTGTTCTTCTTGCAGGGTGGGCTTTGGGCACTGCAGGAACGTGTTCTCCAGGTTGCCTTTCACGCGGCTCTCCATACTCGTTCACTTTCTCTTTCAGGCCTGCACGAGGGTTTCTGCTTTGCATATCTCCATAGGTTTTTGTTGTCAGCGTCCTCCACCCACTTCCGCAGGGGCCATAACTTACATATGTTCTTGAAACTCCGCTGCAGAGCCTCTGAACAGCAAATGGTGGTTTGGTTGAACACCTCCCCAAAGAGAACCCCCGGGGTGAGCCCCACATCGGCCTGAGTACATCCCAGGGTGATCCTCTTCTGCTTCAGGAGCTTGGCAAGCTGTTCCAGGTCTTTCTGCAGAGCTTTGATGTCTTGTGACTCCTCAGGGTTTCACTCCTGCTTCTCATTGTCCGGCTTCACAGCCCCAGGGGGGCTGAAGGTGCATTTTTAATAAATAAAATAATTTTGTGGAATCTGAGTCAACACAGTAGACAGAAGGGTGATAACTGTGGGTTCAGTCCCCAGATTATATGGGGAATGGCCTTTGCTGTTGGGCACCATGCAAATTTACACCCTATGTGAAGATGGTTATAGATGGCTCCAGAATATATCTCACTGTAGGAGTGACATCTTTGTCAACTGAAAAAAAAAAAAAAAAACCACAGATCTTCAGCTCAGGAAAATGAAACCTAATTTTGATGCCCTCTTCACCTATTTTTTAAAAAGACTTATTTATTTATTTTACAGAGAAAGAGAGAGAGAGAATGCCAGTGGAGGGAGGGCTTGGGGAGGGAGAGGAGGGGCAGAGGGAGAGAGAGAATTTCAAGCACTTTGTGCTGAGTGCAGAGTCTGTCATGGGGCTAGATCTGAGATCATGACCTGAGCCGAAATCGAGAGCTGTCCACTTAACGGAGCGACCCAGGCGCCCCTTCACCTATCTTTTTTTTAACTTTAAAAAGTGCAGCTTTCATTTGGTTTTATCACCACCCTGTTTCACACGGATTGTCTTCCTATTGCCCCCAGTTGCTCAACATGGCTTCCAAGCCCCCGGTGATCCGACTCTGCCTTCCTTCCACAGCCTCATCTCTTGCCACTGCTCCCCTTATTTTTCCTTTTCCTGAGAGAAGTTCCAGACGGGACCTCCTTTTCATTCATGCAGAGCTTCTTCCAGACTCTCCTCAGTGGTTTCTCCACCTGTCTGCATAAACATACCTCCTTGGAAGCTTCACGTCTTCTGGGTTAGTGTAGGGCCCTTTGTCATCTGCTCCCTGGCATTGGTGTGCCCTTACTGTGTCCTCTGTCACATGGCACTGCATGTTATTGCTTAATTGTCAGTATTCTCCGCTAGATTATAAACTCCGAGGGGTCAGGGACCGAGTCTGTTTTACTCACTGCTGTGTTCCTATTATTTTAAATAAAGCCTGGAAGGTGGTGGGCCCTTAATAAATGCTGACTGAATGAGTGTATTTAATTTTAGAAATCAGAAGATTTTAGTCTAACCCAACCCAGATTTCAGCTGCCTTGGTGTCCCCAACTCCTCCTTTAGTTTCAATGGGATTGCCCATTAAGACTGAATGAAATTGGCTTCCGTCTCTGTCCTCTTGTGGAGGGTCATCTCCTCTCTGTAGATCAATGGAAGATGGTTCCATTCATCCCAGGCATCTCAGCTGACATTTTGCATTGTATCTCCAGTGCTTGCTGGCCCTTTACCATGCTGCAGACACCATCCCGATTCCAGTGGTACCAAAAGTGCCCCCTCTCAAGGCTCTGTGTGTCATGGGATGGTTACTTAGCAAGCAACTTGAAATAAAATATAACACATCTCCATTTTGAGTGGTCCTATGTCTCTTTCTGACTCAGATTTTTCTTGTTCATCTTTTTTTTTTTGGACTTGGGTAGAAGGTCATTGAAATGATTCTGAGTCCTTCTTTGTCTTCTGCCCTATTCCTAAATTCCTGTTAGTTTCTTATGTAGACCCAGCTTTGCTGTTTCATTGTCTGGCTTTTGTTTCCCCAGGTGCTGTCCCTAGGATTTTGTTTTCACTAGTGAACATGTCCATAGCTTAGGGTCATGTTAAGAGGCTGGGCTCTAGGGCCAAACCACCTGGTTCCACACTGGGTGTGTAGCCTTCCCTGTGTTGCTTAACTTCTACCTGCCTCAGGTTCCTCATCTGGAAGATGGTCGTTGGAATGACTTAAAATGATAATGGTTATATGGATCCATATAATACATATAAAATAGAGAAATGCCTGGCACATACTAGGCACCTACTAAATATTAACTTTTAAAAAAAAAATTAAGGCGTATGCATAATCAAGACAGGTTTCTTTTTGAGAGGACTTCTTCAGAAAGCGATTTAAGTAACACTGCTTTTTCTTCTTTACACTGATTCCAAGTCACCTGTTGATGTTCTAAAATGTCCTCTATTGTCAAGCATATATGACTGGCTAGGAGTGCCAGTTTAGAATCAGACTGGGCTTAGAACTTGGCTCTACTTGATTTCTTTCTTTTTTTCTTCTTAAAGATTTTATTTATTTATTTAATGGACAGAGATCACAAGTAGGTGGAGAGGCAGGCAGAGAGAGAGAGGAGGAAGCAGGCTCCCTGCAGAGCAGAGAGCCCGATGTAGGGCTCCATCCCAGGACCCTGGGATTATGACCTGAGCTGAAGGCAGAGGCTTTAACCCACTGAGCCACGCAGTTGTCCCTCTACTTGATTTCTTTTTAATTTGATCCTGGACATTACTGGAAGACTCGACCTTCTCATCTATCACATTGGGACAATACTGCCGCCTAGAGTTTGTGTGTGGATCTGCCTGAAGATTAAAGGAGCTCATTCCATGTATCAGAAACAGTAGAGGAGTCCAGGATGTAATAAGTACTTCATAACTGTAGGTGATTACTGTTATATTAATTTCATTGTTACATTTTTTTTAGCGCACCATTAAAATGGTACATGCCTTTCTGTAAGGCTAAAGAATTAAGTAGCAGCTCACTTCATCACACCCTGTGGTGTGAAATATTTTCTCATTCATTTAGAAGAGGGCATTTGTCTTGATGCTCCATGGAGCTTTTACAGAAGGAGCAAGGGAAGAGGCATGAAATACATTTTGTGAAAAGGACAATGGAATTTTCCCATTTGGCATGCCTAGCACTGGTGGAATTAGAAACTACTCAAGAGAAAGCTTCTCCTTTCTCAAGAGGGCCATGGCTCTACCCAAGTAGAGCTTTCTACACTTCTTTGACTGGTTAGTACATTGGTGAATGTAAACTTGCTATCCAGCAGAGAGACTGATTGAGTGATACCCTAATGGGGCCATTGGCAAAGGATAAACCAAGATAGAAACAAAGCTGCTTTCCAAATAATGCTCAGAGCCTTTCTTGATACTTTCCATTATAATTCATTCCCATTAGAGGCACTCTGGACCGTTTTAAAGCTATTACATTGTAATTTCAGAGCTGACTATAAATTTTTAAAGAATACACACAAACACACATACACACATGGTTTCTTAGCATTTCAAAGAAAATGGAAAGAAATGTAAGATTTGCCAACTAGAAACCAAATTTCAAAACCAGTGAGATGTTGAAATACTGCTCTGCATTTCATTGAACTCAATAGACAATACATTTCAGAAAAAAAATCAAACTTTAAATAATCATTCCTGTGCTGATTGTATAAACACATATATCAAAGAGGATAGAGAATCAAAGAATCAAATGATCCTGAACTTAGTTTGAATCTTCAGCTAAGATGTATTAAAAAAATGTGAATAGTTGCTTCCTTGTTCAGGTGGCAGCTAAGTTATATGACAAGGCATTAGAACAGTACAAAGAACAATGTATCTACTACAAAAAGCAAGCACCTAATATGTTATTCAGTGGCACTAATTCTTCTATATCTGGGCCAGCCAAGGCAAAAAAAAAAAAAAAAAAAAAAAAGTCTGGGTTAGTCAAATAAAGGCTCTTGCCAAGAGTTTTAAGACACAAGATTTACTAGGTTTATGTATTTATACCACATGGGCCACTTTGCAGACAATCTGTATTTTAGGCACATTGCAGAATTAATTTTTTCCTTTTAATAACCATTCCTCACATTTAGACTTGTTGATAGTTTTAATTGAAATAATATTGGCTTCTAGTACTTTCTTTCTAAGTCAGTCATTACTTCAGGAAGCTTTGGACTAGAGTGGGGGAGGAAGTACAAGGATGAAATAGAACCACATTCTTCATTCTGCTGCCAGATGGTATCACCACGCTGCCTTAAGCTAGAGGAATATGTTTTCCTTCTCACCACTAATCCCCTATTCCAGGATTGAGGAACCCCATGACCAATTCCAGACCATTTCTAGGCAAAGAGCCAATTTCCCCTGACTTTCACTGTGGTCCTAGATGTGGTGTTGAATCTTGTTATAGCAGGAAATAGTGGCTGAAGCTTCAAACCCCAGATCCTTGATCTATAGGTGGAAGGTGCTAGAAAGAATTTTCTCATTGTACAAATGAGAAAACTGAGGCCCAGCGAAAGGCTCTCCCCAGGTCACAGGATATGTTAGAGTGGAGCAAGAATCCGTGACTTCTTCACCCTTCCTGCCATTTTGGAGGCACAGGTCCTGTGGTTGTGTTTATCTCCTTGGCTCATCAAATGGTGAAGAGCAGCTACATTGTTTGGCCGGTGATGGGCTCTATGCACTCAGTATGACTGACTGACATCGTTCTGTTCTACACAGGAACACCTGAGTTTATTCATCTGGGCACTTGTGTTACCTGGATGGCATTGTGGTGCCATCTTTGAATGCTACAAAATTTTAGGGTTATTTTGTAAGAACAGTTTAATGTTGGGAGAGATTATGGGCATGTGGAGCATCAAGGGGTTCAGGTCTTCAATTTCTGTCCTACACTCTTCCTGTGAGAGCATTTGTGAAGGGGGTACAAGCTGGTGCTTCCCAAGTAGGAGCTTATTTCCCAATGGGTCCCGTAGACCAGGTTCTGTGGTCCGTGTGGCCTGAATGTTGTCAGTTATCTGTTTCCTAAAATGCCCCAGATGCTGGTACCCCTGAAAACTCCATGTTCCTCATGGTACTCCTCCCATGGACTGACCCTGGGATTCTGCCCTAGACATCAGCCCCTCTCATGTCAGTCACAGCTCAGTGATCCCTGGGACATAGTAGGATCAGACAGTGGAGCTCTATTTCTTCAGCTGATCAGCTCTTTGCTTCTCTCGCTAACTTCTTAAACATGGAGGGTGAGTGAGCCCCATGCTTGCAACACTCTTTTTAGTTCTCTGTTTCTATATCCAGCCCAATTGACATTGGGATTGGGGTCAAATGGTGGTCACGCCTCCGGGTCTTGTAACAATCACTAATTACTGCTTCTGCTTACAATCAACTTCCTGTGATCCTCCTCAGAGTTTCCCACCAGAAGCATTCTGTCTGGCCTTCCCCTCATCCCTCTGGAGATCCCTGATCTTGTTGAAATTTCTTCATTCAGCTCTTTTCTTTAATCCTTTTCTCACATAAACCATGTTTCATATGGACTCCACTACAACTTTCCAGTATATGTGGATACATATGTGGTATGCTTTTATCTTCATAACAATCCTGTGAGATAGACCTGTTTATTCTCCTTTATAGATGAGGAAACTGGGGTTTGAGAGATTAAATCATTGCCAGTAATTGGCAGATGTGGCATTTAGACCTGAGTACACTATACCAGTAGTGTACTGGCCTGTAGTACACTATACCAGTCTCATCTGCCTTGAACTGGTTTCAGACTCTTGCTGTGGAAGTTAAGGAGCTTCAATGACTGTTAGTACCAAAGCTGAGACAGGAGCAGCCAGGGGACCAGGCTTATTCCCAAACTTAAGTTTTCATATCTTTATAATCGCTTACATAATTTGCTGCTTCCTTTTGCAGTCCCACTTTTTACAAACATCTTTGGTAATAGAGTGGGTCTGTTATTGTTCTTTTGACTTCCCTGATTTCACTGTCGGTTTGGTATCTTGTCCTTCACATGAGGGAGCTGGTGGATGGCAAAGGAACCCAGCAGAAGTATAAAGACCTAAATATGCCTTTTCACTTGGGCTACCTTCAGGTATCATGAGAAAACTCACATGTTCAAGTTTAAGACACAGTCTAGGAAGAATGGCTTTCTTTAGTATCTTTTGAAAAATCTTTGAGAATGGATTTTGTGTAATCTGAGAGCAGTCTTCCAAGCATAGAAATAAATAATTTGTTCCATTTGTATCTATTATTTTAATTTTTGGTGAATCTGGATATTGTATGGATCAGCTTTGATTTGAAACTCTGTTCTGAAGAGGCTTATGTTGAAGACTCTTCTATATTGAAAGAGACAAGTGGATGAGGAATGTGGTGATGCCATGTCTTCAGCTCCTGTAGCAAGACTTTTTTATTGCTTTGGGAGTGTGAAGCTAGAAGGTGTTTTTAGATACAGAAATATTATAGGTTAGGGGACATTTTATTGGCTTTGGGGATAGTAAAATAGAAAGTTTGGGACTTGGAATCATCCCTCTGAGTGTCTGAGACTTACAGTAGCTATAACCAGAGAACTTTCGATCTGGTTTGAGAGAAGTCAGGCTGAGTAGAAGTTTTCTCTGATGTTAGTAACTTAATACAAACTCAGCTGAGACAATACAATCACTGCCAAACCACTGTTTTATTCTAAATGAAGGGAGTAAGTGTGCAGTCAAAGAGGACTGACTCTGAAGTCTCCAGATGTACATATTCTCTGATCTCTCTGGTGCATGTTCTGATTATATTTAGTCAAAACTTCCCAGAAGATGCCTTTCTGGTTTGTCCGAGTTTAATGAGAATACTTGACTGTACTTGCTGAAAGAAGGCTAAGGCTAGGAATATATTAATTTACTTTGAATGGCAATTAGGGAGACCTATCACTATTTTCATCATGGGCTCTGTCATCTGTCAATTTATCAAATATGAAAAAAATAAAATGTGATTGGTACACAGCCCCTAATGGAAAAAGTGGAATTCTCAAATCTGTAATGTTTTAATTTGTATTGTGAACCTCAGGGGGAGCTGCTACTTACAATTCTGTGAGTTTAGTTGGCTTTTGAGGAGAATGAATGCAACCAGGAATTTTCACATTACATAGCCAATTATGCAGAAACCTCACTGAATCTAAAATCTAACTGGGGCTGCTTCTGTTTACTCTTTCACCATTGCAAGTATCTGATTTTTAGAATTCACAATATATGCTGATAATTTGATTATGGAATTTTCTGGAAAGGAAGATCTAGTGCAACAGCAGTGTTGAAAAAAAAAAAAAAAACCTCAAGCCTATATAAAATGTGCAATGCTGGGCTTGAGTTTGTATCATTTTGAAGAAATAAATAGCCTTAGCCTCCAGATGCTTCTGTCTAATCGAATCGATGGTGACTCCCTCTGTGAGGTGGAACGTCAGTATTCTCAACTTAGCCTGTCAATCTTTCCCATCCACCCCAGCACCCTCCTTTACCCCACCCAAAGCTGGGGACAATCTGAGACCAATCACTTATGTTTGTTCACTATATTTTCATCCTAGTGCTACTTTAACAGGGCGTTTATAAGTTAAACCTTTCCTTTTCTGCTTAGGGGAATCCTCTGTCTCTTATTTCAACCAAGTTTCTGACAAAGAATTGTGCTTAGGAATTTACTCTATTCATTAACAGAAGCAGTACTCTTCTGCCACAGTAGACCATCAAATTATGTAATTGTCTGATGTCTTTAGCAAAATAATACCAGCCCACATATTGACTTCCTGATTATGGTTGTAATCATTCCAAATGAAGGGATCAAGACTCTCTTTTGACAGATTGGTTTGGTACCGGCCCAATATTCCTGAATGATCATACAGTTCATAACTTCTATAATTTATAAACTAGTATATTGTCTATTTTTTTCTCCAACTTTTTTTGTGTGTCTATTTGGAATATCCAGTCACTACACATTCATTCTTCATTCATTCATTCATTCATTCATGTGACTCCATACCAGCAACTGAATACCATATGCAAAGAAATGCAAATGAAACCCAGTCTATTTCTAATAGAAACTCTCTAGAATACTAGAAGAAACTCACATTCTTTTTTTTTTTTTTTTAAAGATCTTATTTATTTGTCAGAGAGAGAGAGAGACAGAGAGAGAGAAGGGGCACAAGCAGGGAGAGTGGCAGGCAGAGGGAGAAGCATGCTCCCCACAGAGCAAGGGGCTCGACATGGGACTCAATCCCAGGACCCTAGGATCATGACCTGAGCTGAAGGTAGATGCTTAACTGACTGAGCCACCCATGCACCCTAGAACCTCACATTCTTATTGGCTTTAAAATAAAAGGGTTAGTTCTGAGTGGATGTGTTTATTTTCTATTATTATTGTAATAGATTATCACTAATTTAGTGGACTAAACAATATCTAGTCATTATTTTACAGTTATGTAGTTCTAAAGTCTAACATGGGCCAAGATCAAGGTGTCACTGGGCCAAGATCAAAGAATTGGTAGGCCACCTTCCTTTCTGGAGCTTCTAGAGAACACTATGTTTCTTTGACTTTACTATCTTTTAGAGGCTGCCTGCATTCCTTGGCTGGTGTTACTTCCACCACTCTGAAAGTCAGCAATGGTGGGTATAGTCTTCATGTTGTATCTCTCTGACCTTTCTTCTGTGGTTGTATCTGTGTCTCTATCACCAGTTAGGAAAATTTCTCCACTTTTCAGAACTCATATGATTAGATTGAGCCCAACCAAGTAATTCAGGATAATCTCGTTTCAAAGTCCTTAACTTCAGTGACAGCTCTTGTCTTCTAAGGTAACATAACACAGATTCTGGGGAATGGGATAGGCACATCTTTGGGGCCATTATTCTGCCTGTCACAGTAGGGTATGGAGACATTATTCAACCCGTAGAGTCTTTTCAAGTACACACTAGATGAGGAAAAGTGCTATTTATGAAAGAAGTCTCATTATTTAATAAATAAAAGATAAAGCTATATTCTTTGCTAATTTACTGAAGGGCATCTTAACAGAGCTATTAGATGTAGTTTTTGCTCCTAGAGGGCAAAATGCTTTCCATTAGTACAACAGAAACATGCTGAAGGACTAAAATATTAATAACAAAAGATTCAGTAAATGGAGAATAAAGCAAGATCCACAGGCATACCAAATTCCAGGAAAACCCAGACAAATGTTCTGTATTGTACTTTACTTCTTAAGAAAGAAAATAGAACCCAGACAGCTTCATTGAATATAGAGCATTTCACATGAACAAAGACAAGTTTCCATTTTTTTCAGCATACATACACAGACGTCTTCTTTTTCTAAAATAATTTACTTTCTGGGTGAGTCTTGGTCAACATGGAAGATACTGGGATGCTTCATTATCTTCCAACAAGCTGGATGAGAAAATTTTTGATTGCAGTTTCCTAATTGATACACAGGGAAAGTCTCAAATACAGTGCCCTGTTTTCTGAGAAGCTAAAGGGTGTCTAGTGCAGAGATGATGGTGATGGAAAGGAAATGAAGTGAGGTTGTCCGTGTGAGGAAAAGACAGTTGGTGGAGCCGTGGGGTGATATACAGGACCAGGAGTCAGGCTTGACACAGAGCCATCACTGCCTTTATTTCCAATGTAATTTCAGGGCTTGTTCTGAAACAGTGAAGGAAAGGGGAAATGAAAGAGAAAATGGAAGGATGAAAGTGGGTAAGTAGGAAGGGAAAAGAGAATGGATTCTTGACATGGGGCCATTTGGGACAACCGAGGAAAAGTCCAAATTTGGATTTCAGTGATAACAGTTAGTGATAATAATTAGGATCCCTGACAGAGTGACCAGCACTGTGTTGACTGTGTCACCTGTTTGGACCATTTTAATTGTCCACATTCAGGGAAGTAGGCATTATTAGAATTCCCATTTTACAGATGAGGAAATTGAGAGAGAGAGAGAGATAGATATTAAGCAATGTTGCCTGAGGTCACACAGGTCCTGGAACCAGGATTTTACAAGATTTTTTTTTTTTTTAAGATTTTATTTATTTGACAGAGAGAGATCACAAGTAGGCAGAGAGGCAGGCAGAGAGAGAGAGAGGAAGGGAAGCAGGCCCCTTGCTGAGCAGAGAGCCTGATGCAGGACTCAATCTCAGGACCCTGAGATCATGACCTGAGCTGAAGGCAGCGGCTTAACCCTCTGAGCCACCCAGGCACCTCTGGAACCAGGATTTTAAATTCCATGTGGTTTATCTATTGTCCCTTGTCATCCCTGGAATGGCTTGGATTGGGGAAAGATGGCGCATCAGCGGCAAATATCTGCTCCCTTGTAGGCCTCCCAGGCTTGTCCTGAGGGCTGGTGTGCTCCTGAAGTTTCTCTGATGTGGCTACTTTTGGGAATGGCTATCTCCTCAGTGGACAGCTGGTGTGTATCTCTGTTTGGTGTGAGAAGCTTAAGCTTGGGGTGGGGAGATGCAGGAGAAACTTCCCTTATCTGCTTCACCGAGGAGGCTGGGCCGGGTGCTGGCGCATCCCTGGGGAATCAGGGCCTGCGGGGGCTCAGTGGGCACGGAACTGTGCTTCTTTCATGCCAGATTCGTAAGCTGGCTCTGCATCCCACCAAGTGCAAAGGGTCCCAGGGGAGTCAGAGTCTCATCCCCTCTGCTCATTCCATCCAGTGGGATGACTGGACTGGTGTTGGTCAGACTCTTTTCCCTGCCATGGTGGGCAGTTTCAAGCTCAAGGCTTAAAATGATGTCATCCTTGCTCAAGCAGAGATGGCATTCTCTAGGTTAAAAATATGTGCAGAGTGGATGTGTACAAATTTATTAGGCTTTTCATCCCGATAGGAATAAGAATGAACTATGGAATCCAATGAGCTTGTTGGACGTTTATTTTATTTTATTGCTTTTTAAAAAAAATTTTAATTCTAGTATAGTTGACATACTGGAATTAGTTTCAGCTACATTAGTTTCAGGTATACAAGACAGTGATTCAGTAATTCTCTACCTTACCCAGTGCTCATCATGAGAAGGGCCGTCCTTAATCCTCGTCGCCGATTTCACCCACGCCCTTCACCCTCCTCCCCTCCCCTGGGAACCGTCAGTTTGTTCTCTATAGTCAAGAGTCTGTCGTTTTAGTTTGTCTCTGCTTTTCTTTGTTTGTTTGTTTTGTTTCTTAAAATTCCTGAGCTTGTTTATTAAACCAACAGACGTTTATTTATTTATTTGGTGTGTACTCTAGAGTAAGTACCATTTTTGATCCTTCGAGTGTGACGGGCACATGGTGGGCATTAGAGGAATGTGAGTAGAATCCACAGCAAGAAGTAAAAGAGACCTGGTTTTCCACTTTTACAAACTCCAAATCCCATTTGGAAGAAGCTATGCTTATGTGAAGGCAAAGAGGAAAATCAGATATTTCAATGGGATAAACGTCAGAAGGGACAGAGCCTTATAGAGTAGCAGCCCTCAGCAAAGACTTGGGGGAACGTGGGATGAATCAAGAGGAGCACTTGGGAGGAGATAGAGGAACAAATTGAGAACAAGTAGGAAGGAGACTGGGCAGAGTTTCTGGGAAGACGTAGGCCTGGGTACCAATATGCCGCATCACAGGGAGGACAGAAGGAACACTGGAGGACCTGTGTGACACTTCAACGTTGGTGGTGAGCTGATGGTTTGGAGCTTCTTCTGGAGAGGGTGGCTGACAAGGACTGGGAGGGGATGTGGTTGGATAGGGGAAGAGGGCAGGCTTGCCGATGCCTGACCACCGGAGGAGAGGCTGGCTCTGATCTGAGTGGTCTGGGGGAGGTAGGGGTCCACTCAGACACTCAGCACACCCTTGTGGATGGAAGTGATGACAAATGCAAAAGCAGTATGTGAAATGAATCAGAAGAGGTTTTAAATCTGTAGTTCTCATTCAGAAATATAACCCAGATGTCATTATCAAGCATTGGAGATAGCTTTGTACAGGATCAGGGTTGCAAGGAGATGTGTAACTTAAGAACTCATTCTAAAAAGCAGACAGTCTCTTGAAGGGCCCTTCATTTTGCTGGCAGTAAGGGAGGCAAGGTGGCGATAGGAAAATAATTAGCTTTGGGGTCCCAGTATTCCCCAGCTCTCCTGGAGGTCTATATGGAGGTCTCTGGTGTGGCTTTTATGAACAGGGAACCTCCCGTGCGGCCTACCGGAACAAAGGGGCAAACAGACAGGCTGTGGGAAGCAGCCCAAGACCTGAGTGGAAGCCTGCACATCAACCCTGGTGCAGAGAAGCTTTTGTTCTCCCAAGAGCACTGGGCCCTGTGTTTCCTCCGTCTGGTAAATCCCGAAGGCCAGTTATTACAGACACCCTGCGAGGAAGCCACTCTGAAGGACTGTGTGGGGCCCATTAGCGCCTCAGCAGCGGCTCCCAGTGTGCCCGGGAACAGCAAGACAGCATTTCAGTGTCTCCACAGCATGAGAGCCGTTTTAATCTTGACTTGGCCGCCTCATGCTTCATTGTATTTAGAGCTGGGTGTGTTTCTGCCATTATTTGGCGATTTTCTTGGAAGCAAGCTATTTTATGAAAAATGTCTGATTATTGCTGCCAGAAAAAAAAATAATATCCAACAATTTGCTTTAAATGATATGGTCTTAAAAGTGAGTGTTATTCAGACAAATGCAAATAATTTCGACAATTACTCTGCACTTAATCACCATGAAATCAGGTCCTCCCCATGTCTCTTCTCGTACTCAGTGTGCAATAATGGAGTGTTTTAGTGAAGTCAACACTGAACGGTCTTAGAGGGAAGGTATTTACCTCCCCCCCCCCACTGCATGTCTTGTAAGAAGCCTGATCCATTTCCAGGGAAACTAGTTGACTATTAGAGTGACCCCGGGCAAATATTTATGCTGTTAGGTCCCAGCAGCTGACTGGTGGACATCGTACATTCCTTCTAAGTGGTGAGGCCAAGGGTGTCAAGACTTGGGATGTGATGACTCCCTAAGCAGGTGAGTCGAGCACAGAGAGGGTCTCTGGCACCGAGTGCTGAATCCCTCCTTGATGAAGATGAAAAGTTTGACTCTCAGTGAAGGCCATACAAGGGGACAAGACTCAGCGAGCTCAGGAGTGGCTCACGCATCGCTCATTCAGAGGCTATTTGGTGCCTTTGAGAGGGATCCCGTGCTCACTGGTGTATGTGGCATAAAGAAAGGTTCTCAACAGCTCTCTGGAGAGCTAAATGCCTGTTTCCTGCTGATAAACAAGGGAGTAAATCCACACCTCCCCAGGTACTCAGAGTAGACTCCCACAGTTAAGTATGAAGATCTGGGCAATGTCTTCCCACCTGAACCAGTAGTAGATGGAAACTGCCTAGAGGGATATTGTTATCATAAGTTTCTCTCCAAAGAAGTACTTCCAAAACCCTTTTATAGAGTAAGAGTGGATAAACCTATTATAGGGGACCACTGTTTTACCTGCATTATCTTGGGGACTGGTGTCTTTGCTGGTAAAAGTACCAGCTGGGTCTTTGCTACTATAAGATTTCTGAATGGCTGAAATGAGGGGCTTAGATTTCCTCTTTCAGAGAGGAGATTCTTTTTCTTTTTTTAAAATTTTTATTGTTTTATTAACATATCATGTATTATTAGCCTCTGGGGTACAGGTCTGTGAATCACCAGGCTTATACACTTCACAGCATTCACCATATCACATACCTTCCCCAATGTCCATAACCCAACCACCCTCTTCATACCTCCCTCCCCTCCGGCAACCCTCAGTTTGTTTTGTGAGATTGAGTCTCTTATGGTTTGTCTTCCTCCCGTTCCCATCTTGTTTCATTATTCCTTCCCTACCCCTCACCCCCCCCCCCCACATTGCCTCTCAACTTCCTCGTATCAGAGAGCTCATGTGTAATTGTCTTTCTCTGATTGAGAAGCCTAATGCCCTCTGGTTCCATCCGCATCATCACAAATGGCAAGATTTCATTTCTTTTGATGACTGCATAGTATTCCATTGTCAAAGAGGAGATTCTGTGCATAGCTCTAGTAAGGCCAGACATCATGGCTGGCATTGTCCCCTGGTGAGTCTTTCCGGGAATGGACTGTGTGTGTGTGTGGGGTGGGGCTTGGGGGGCTGTTTCTGGCCCGTCTCTCTCTGCTGGTATAAGGGCAGAGTGTCTTTGGACAAAACTGTAACACTCAGGAATCACTATGGATGTGGCCAAATGGGGCTGTGGATTTCTGTGTGCATGTTATCTTCTGTGCGGTACAAAACAGCTCCTCTGTTGGCAAACTGTTTAGTTTCCTAGCAGCCCTTCCTTTGCTTTAGCAGGGTTGTTGTTTTTGTTTGTTTTAAAGTATGCTCGTTTTTGTTTGTTTTAAAGTATGCTCTGAAGATCCTTGCCTTAGAATCACCTGTTTGTCAAATATGGACCTGTTATCAGAAGCTCTGGGAGCAGGCCCAGGGACTTGTAATACTCAGGTAACGTTTATGGACACTAAAGTTTGAGAACCAGGAGCTTCAAGGATGCAATTAATTTCTTGGCCCAAGGTATGTGACCTTTCATGGTCTGGCCTGGCCCATCTTTCTGGCCTTTCCTCCAGGACTCAGAACTTCTCACGGTCCCCTCCCACCACTGTAAGCTCTTGTTCCAAATTGTCCTTCTACCTGCCACACTCTTTCTCCTTTCTCTACTGGACCAGTTCTTAACTGATCCTGTAGGACCCTGCTCAAACATCAGTGTCCTTGTGATGTCTTTCCTGAGTCTGGCAGGAAGAGTTTCTCATTCCATCCCACCTGGTACTCTCAGGCTGTGGGCGCCTCTGGGAAGTGCCTGGGTTTTGGCACAGTGGACGTCACCCTCAAACCCCCTCATGGTGGGGACAATTGGCTCTACCAGCATGCGTCTGCTGGTATGTTAGTAAGTCGCTGATATAATTACTACTTTTTTCAAAGAAAATAGAATTGTTCTATTAGTTTGGTGTCCATTGTACCTGGAAGTTCTGAAAGCATAAAGTTTCTGAGAAAAAGGAGGACACGATGAGTTGTTTAGAGGACCCAGGGAACGGAGGAGTCCTGCAGCTGGGTGACATTTACAGACCCACTTTCCTCCCTCCGTGCCTCCCTCCCTTCTTCCATTTGCTGTAATCAGTAATAACAGCTCTTGGGTACTGAGGGCACCAAGAGGAAGCATTAAATGAGCGCTAGTTGCACACATTAGAACTACAAGGATGACCTAGAATTGCAAGCACAAAACCTTAGGGTGGACTCAGAGGGAAAAAGAAGGGCCATGGTCTTAAGTTCTCTTGAAAAGAAGGGTCATGGTTCACGTGTCCTCCTTCTCACTGCTCCTCAAGCATGACGTCTTGTGACTTAGAGAAATTTATTGCATCTATGAGTGCTCAGAATTAACCCCGTGTGTCAGTTTCATTACTGGTTTCATCTAAAACAGGGGTCTTCACAAGGGGCCAAGAATGAACCTTAAGAAAACTTTATGTCCTCAAAATTATTTGCAGAATTTGGTATGAACCTATATGCATTTTCTGAGGAAATGTCCACTGTTCTCATCAGCTTTACAAGGGCCTAGAAACCTGACAAGATAAAAGCTTGGGTCTAGAACACCCCAGTGGTGGAGTCCCATTCTTTAGCAGCCATGAGGAGAAGGGGCTCCAGAGCAGGTTTAAGAGTTTCAGTTCTGCCTTTGCTTGTTCACTCGCTTTGTGACTTTAGGCAAGTTACCTCTTTTTTTCTGAGCCTCAGTTCCTTCAACTGCGAAATGGGTTGATAACTTTACCTACTTTAAAGAATGGTTGTGAGGATTAAATGAGTTAATGCCCGTGACTTAGCAAGCATTCAGTAGACATTAACTGTGTTCATAATAGTGCCATTGTTTTTATTGTTTTGTTGTTATTATCTAGTGAGCTTTGAGTCCCTGACTGGCCTTTGTACACTTCCTGCCTTCCCAAATCTCTACTTCCTTTACCCCTCCAGGTACCTTATCATTTGATCTCTAAGCTTAGGGACAGTAACTCCTGATTCTTGCTGCGAAATACCCATGATATTCATGTATTTTTTTTTTTTTTCAGACAGTTGTCAGATTGCCTTTTTAAAAAAGATTTTATTTATTTGATAGAGAGAGACAGCGAGAGAATAAACACAAGCAGGGGGAGCTATAGGCAGAGGGAGAAGCAAAACTCCATCCCAGGACCCTGGGATCATGACCCGAGCAGAAGGCAGACACTTAATGATTGAGCCACCCAGGCACCCCTTTGGTGTTCTTGTATTAACGAGATTCTTTAGTAGACAGTAATATTCAGATCTATCCCTACTTTCTTACTGCTAATCAGTGATGCCCTGAATTCTTCAGGGATGTGCTCTGCATAAATAATATTGTGCATAATTTTGCATTTTCTGCATAATTCTATTTTGCCGCATAACAATGTGTCCGTTCATTTTTTCCCCCTTTCTGTGCCCTGGAAAGAAAGAAAGTCATTTGAAATGGCTGGCAATCTCACAAGTGTTTGCTCGTTAACATTAGGTCGTTGAAACATTCCCCAGAGGTATGCTAATAGGCAACAAGCAAAACAACAATAAAGAAAATCAAGGGAGGAAAAAAAATATACACTACTGCAAAACAGATTTGTAGCTTTCTGTGCTTCCCAGTCACTCTGCTGCTCAGCCTCTGAGCTGTTAATTGGAGGTAATTATGAAGTCGTGAACTATGAATGGCCCTGACTTGAAGCTGGGAACACAGAATGAGGCTATATTCGAATGGTGCATTGATCTGTGAAGAGTGATATGCTGTTTACCGTCTCAATGAGTTGTTTCCCCCATAGTTTTATGATTCTTCAGATAATATTTTTGGTAGTGGAGAAACCTAAAGAAAAATGGAGCAGACGAGGGCGTCTTCAATGTTAAGGAGTTTAGGGAATTGAATAAAAATATGATCTATTTTCATTAGCGGAGACCTCAGGACAGAGGATTTTCATTTTGTTAATCTGGACCTAAATCTCACCATGAATAGTATGCAAACACTCTTTCAAGCAAAGGAGGAGGTTGCTCATAGCTGGGAGCCATAAGGAGAGCCAGGAAAAGAACCCAGGGCTCTGAGTGTGAAGGGGCTGTGGGGTCTCAGAGGAAGAGGCCATTTTGAGCAGTCCTTTAAACCTGTCCAGAATATTTTTGTATTACGGAAGTTTTGAACATGGCCACGATGGTCTCTCTTGAAGAAACTGGATGTAATTTAGAACAGGTGAAGATTCTGGAAAAAATGCTAACTGCTCTGATTTTTATTTAACTGTTATTGTACTTTCTAAGGCCTGCAAAGTGTTCTTTAGATTGAGTACACTAGAGAACATTTCCAACCATAAAATTGCTATAGGGACTAGTCTCTAGGAGACTCGGTGCTTTTATGTTTTCTACAAGTGTTGGGATATTGGGTTCTAGAGGCAGAAGTTCAAGCTCCACCACTTAGTGACCACATAGCTTTATAGTGGCCATCAGCCTTCAGTTGCCTTAATCTGTAAAAGGGATATAATAACAATGTTTTCTTCCTATCTCACTGAAATGTTCAGAGGGTCAAATAAGATATTTCTGTGAAAGTGGTTTATAAATTGTAGTGTTCTGTAATATTTAGCTGTTGATAGAGACTCCTTCTCCTCAGCAGCACAAATTCTCATCCCACTGACGTTACAACTGTTTTTTTTTTTTTTTTTTTTTTTTTTTTGGTGGCAGAAATTGTGTTAGACACTGAGCATATATAGTCTAAGTCAATTCTTGAAACGATTCTATGAGACAGGCACCTTAGTGTTCCCCTACACAAACAAGGAAATCAAGGCTTAGCAAAGTAAGTCACTTATTAAGGTCGCAAAGCTGGAGTTGGGGGCCTGGGACAAGGGCAAATTCTCTGTCTGTGTTGATCAGTTAACAGATTACCTGGAGATTCATGTTTAACAGAAATAGTAACACTTTAAGTTTGGTAGGCATTTATTATGGTTCTGACAAAGAATTTCTAACTTTGGTTTAATTATTTTTTGTGAAACAGATTACAAACAACGAACTCTGGCAAATAAGGCATAATTTAGCATTGTAATTCCTCAATGATCACTCAAGAAGCTTGTGAAATAGGAAGATTCTAGGGTTTAGTCATTTGGGATTCTATTTAAGGGTAGAAGAAGGGCCCTTTAGGATCTGCCTTTTGAGTGGATTCTCCCAGGGGTTCTCTCAGGGTATTGGGGTGTCTGGGGGACCAATGTGAAGAAACACTTGAGTCTGGATGTTTGAAAGTTTTGGATGATGCTTTTTACTATTTCCATACAATTATTCCTGTTAAAGAAGAGATGATGAGCCTTCTTAAGACTGTTTATATGCTGATTCAGTCGTGGCTCATTCTGAAAGTCATTACAAAAAAATCAAACCTTTGTTGTTTTTTTTTTTTCCTTTCTATTGGTCTTGTAAGAAAGTGATACTTGTTATAAGACAAAGTAACTAAAAAAAATAGAAATTGTTTTGAATTTTTGAGCCACAAAGTTATGTTAAGGAAATTTCCATTAGTTTTAAGAATCATTAACTAGTTTGTGTCATAAATGGCATTATTGGAGGGAGGTTTGAAAGTTTTCCTTTTATGAGCAAGGGACATAAACAGATACTTCAGAAAAGAAGAAATATGTAAGGAAGTGTCTTTAACTCCAATTATAATCAAATAAATATAACTTAAAGCAATAATATATTGCTTTTTTAACCTAACAAATTGACAAATATTGAAAAATGACAAAAGTATAGGTGACCAGAGTGTAGGTGCTCTTTTAAACATGTTGCCTATACTAACTAATTTAATCAGCACAGTGACCTTTGTAGGTACACTATTATCATCCTTATTTTACAGATGAGGAAACTGAGGCATATAGATGACAAGGGGGCTCTCTCTACTGCTGATGAGAGTAAAAAGTGATATTAACTTTTTATTGGGTAATTTGACACTATGTCCAAGAGCCTTGAAACATGTACCCACTTGAATCCTGTAATTCCATTTCTAGGAATTTATCCTTTGGAAACAATTAGAGATTCACACAAAAATCTTTGTACAAGAATGTTCTGGTAGCTTTATATTTAATACAAAAAAAATGGAAACAACCTAATGATCCAACAAGAGAGACATTAACCAAATTACTGATGGCTTTACCCCCGTGAGAGAACATCAGCAGCGATTAAAAATTGTGCTTTTCAAAGTCACTTAAAGGCATAGGAAAATGTTCACAGTAGAATGTTAAGTTTAAAAAAAAAAAAAAAGACCCAAAACCACATACACAAAACTTCTCCAATATGATAAAATCTTAATATAAAACAAATGCCTGATGGTTACTCTAAGACCTTTGTAGGCCATAGCACTTTTTAAAATTAGATCAAATATACATAAAACCATCATTTTTGATATGATCTAATGACATTTCATTAATTGCTGCTCAGTGTTTTCAGATTAAGGAAACATGGCATTTTTGGAGGGCCTGGGTGTGCTAATGAGTTTATTTTGGAATCTGTAGAGCTAGGTCTTCTCACGTACATGTGAAGGAACTGAGGACCAGAAAGTTGGGTGATGGGCCTAAGCTCCTAGGAGCTCTCAGCTTCTTGCCTCCTAGACCAGGATACTTTATAGGATACTAGATGGCTTCCCTCATCCTAAGATGAGAGGATGGCACTTGGCGCCTTTCCTGGGAAAGCACTTCTGTCTCTGTAGGGAGGCTGCTTGGGCTCAGACTGCACTGTGCCCAATGTGATGGTCCTGGGGGGGCGGGGGGCTTTGGGAGGGGATTAGTTTATCAGTGTGGAGCCCTCAGGAGTGGGATTCATGTACCTAAAAAGAGAACCCAGAGAGATCCCTCTTCCTTCTGTGATGTGAGGACAAAGTGAGAAGTGGGCAATCTGCCACCTGGAGAATGGCTTTCATGTTTCTCTGAATGTATGTTTCTTCTTTGTTAAAATAAGCTTGTAATACTTACGATGCATGATAGTGTTCTTGGATTTGCTGATAAAACAACCACTTGTATAGTGCTTGCTGTGTGCTATGCGCTATTTTAAACACTTTATGTATATTAACTGATTTAATCAGCACAGTGACTTTATTAGGTACATATCATTATTATTCCCATTTTACAGATGAGGAAACTGAGGTGCATTGAAGTTCATTGTCATACCTCTGGGCAGTGGTAGTACATGGATTTGAATCCAGGCGGTCTGGTTCAGATACATACCTTATTTATGATACTTTGCTGCTTCAAATCAAATCAAATAAGTGGTTAATTAACATGGAGCATCTAAGTACTTGCATTCTCAATGAGGGTGATATCGTCCCCCACTCACTGGGATAAAAGGGAGTAAAAACGGTTCTTAGAGGGTGAAAAAGTTTCATTTTTTTGGTATAGGTATTTATAAAGATATTCATACAGTACATAAATAGATATAGGATATAATTGTGGTGGTAAAAATTAATGAGGGAGGGGAGTGATTAGAAAAAAATGTCTAAAAATGCTCCTCAGGGAGTAATGGTGAAGAAAGGCTGAGAAACATTAATCCAGTGCAATGCTAGGCTTACAGTAGGCTTTTCACAAGTCCATCCTTCCTTATCCCCCAGAAGGGGGCCGGTTGGTGTGTTCCCCCACCTGGGGAAGAGTTTTAGTCCCAGTTACCATAAAGGATCTAGGAGGCAAAGAGCCAGCCGCTTGACTTCCACTGGGAAGAAGCAGCAAAGTCAGAGCCAAGGAACTAGTGCAGCTCACACAGTTTTGAATGCACATTAAGCTTAGTTATTAAGCGGAATCTTTAAAAAAAATTATGCAAGATTTCAATGTCACAATCAGTCTGCTATTCAAGAATAGATGAATATTCAAACCTAACAAATACATGGGATAAATAATTTCTGCAATAAGTATAACATATCTCTTGGATCCCAGGAATAAATGCAAAACCAGCACTGTGCTATAGAGTATGGAAAAAACCAACCCAGATAAATTCCAATGTATGTTTGAAGAAGACATTATTTTATTTACATATAATGTCTCTTTATTTATCTATGCATACAAGATTTTCTTTACAATAAAAAAAAATGAATGCAAAAACAGCCTGATTAAGTACCTCCCACTTTCCTTTTGTGTTTTGAGGGCCAATGCTTTAATTATTTTACTCTCCCATTAGAGTTCTTTGCTTTACTTTTGTCTGTCTGGCCACATGAATCTTCTGATTGTTCCATATGATCTGAATGTAATTTGTGAATGTACTTCCTGTTATAAGTTAGGAACCTTATAGATAGCAGACTTCTTCAAGGATGTTTTAAAATGAGCTAAGACCTGCAGAGATGCTTTTTGTCGAAGCAGGTCTTGAGGGCCGCCTACTTCCCCTTTCTTTCCATTCTGTTAATGCACCTCTTGAGTCAAGCACATCTCCTGCGGGGTACCCGTGGACTCTCATGATGGCTGTTAGGGATTTGAAAACAGTTATTTGCCAATACATAGCTTTTTTTAGTCAACTTTGTCAAGGGGAGCCTGGGCCCCTTTTCATAGCAAATAAGTCTCAGTTCGACGTCAAAGAGAGATAGGCTCTTTCTAACCCTTGCTCCCTGAGGGGCTGAGAGCTGGGAGAAACTCGAGAAACCCTTCCCTTTGGAAAGTGAAATCTTGGTGAATGTTATCATAGATGATGTAATTCCCTCCTCTCCCTTGTCTAGCTAGATGCCTGGCAAAGTTACATAATAGAAAAATACTGGTTTTGGCTTCCCATACTCACCCTCTCCCCTGACCATCCCACATGGCCCACCCTAGCCTTGATCTCCCTAGTACAATAGCCTCAGAGAACAGCCCCTCTTTCTCCACCCAGGGTTTGATGGGGCTCCAGTGGGAGAGGGGAGAGGACAGAATAGGGGCTGCCCTGCATTCCAGCAGGGCTACTTCAGATCACATTTTCTAGGGGCTCTGGGTGGGAATCCCGAAACATAAGCCAAACAAAAAATGACTAAGAATTGAGGAAGATTGCTTGGCCCTGTGGGTCCTCATGGATTTTGTGTGGAATTGAAAGCAAGTCGTGGCTCTTGGTGAACTGGGGAGGGGTGTTAAAAACCTTATCTGTCTCATGTTGAGGCCAGCAGGGCTGGTTCTTGCACTGCAGGTATCAAGGCTGGTCTTTATCAACTCCAGCCTCCCCTCACCCCAGAAGGCCAGGGCACCTGCGTCTCAAGTGTTCAGGAAACACAGTTGAGGTGGGAGGGAGCCACTGTTCTCTGAACCAGCCCACTTTTTTTTTTTTTTTAAATTTTGACTTTTAAATTTATTTTTATTATTTTTTTAGATTTATGGAGATATAATTGATATATAACATTGTCTAAGTTTAAAAGGGATAGCATGATGGTTTGACATGAGTATATATTGTCAAATGATTACTGAAATAAGGTTAGTTAACACTTTTATCATGTAATTGCCCTTTTTTTCTGGTGAGAACATTTAAGATCTACTGTCTGAGCTCTGAGCAACTTTGAAATGCATGATTAATTTAAATTTTAGTCAATTTACAATGCAATATTGCTTTCAGGAGTAGAATTTAGAGATCTGTCACTTACATACCATACTCAGTACTCATCATAAGGAATGTCCTCCTTGGGGCGCCTGGGTGGCTCAGTGGGTTAAGCCGCTGCCTTCGGCTCAGGTCATGATCTCAGGGTCCTGGGATCGAGTCCCGCATCGGGCTCTCTGCGCAGCAGGGAGCCTGCTTCCCTCTCTCTCTCTCTGCCTGCCTCTCCAACTACTTGTGATTTCTCTCTGTCAAATAAATAAATAAAAAATCTTTAAAAAAAAAAAAAAAAAAAAAAAAAAAAAAAAAAAAAAAAGGAATGTCCTCCTTAATACCCTTTACCCATTTAGCTCATCCCCCACCCGTCTCCCTCCAGCAACCCTCTGTTCTTTATAGTTAAGAGTCTCTAATGATTTGTTTCCCTCTCTCCTTTTTCCTTTTCCCCCTTTCCATATATTCATCTGTTTTCTTTCTTAAATTCCACATATGTGTGAGAACACTGACTTATTTCACTAGTGTAATTCACTCGAGCTCTAACCATGTCATTGCAAATGGCAAGATTCATTCTTTTTGATGGCTGAGTAGTAGTCCATTTTACATATATCTACCATACTTTATCAGCTGCTATAAACTTTGGGGTGCATGTACGCCTTTGAATCATCATTTTTTTAATCCTTTAAATACCCAGCAGTGCAATTGCGGGGTTGGAGGGTAGTTCTATTTTTAACTTTTTAGGGGAACCTCCATACTGTTTTCCAGAGTGGCCACATCTGTTTGCATTCCCACCAACAGTGTAGGAGGATTCCCCATCTCTGCATCCTTGCCAACATCTGTTGTTTCTGTGTTGTTAATTTTAGCCATTCTGATAGGTGTGAGGTGGTATCTCATTGTGGTTTGATTTGTTATTTCCTTGATGATGAGTGATGTTAAGCATCTTTTCATGTGTCTGTTGGCCATTTGGAATGATGCAGTATTGCCAACTACATCTTGCCAATGCTGTGCTTCCCCTCAGCTGCTCCTAACCAGGGACTGTTTCTGGACAACTCTGGCTAAGGGGCTCCCTGATGGCCTTACTGAACTCAGAACTGCACTGCAGCCTAAGATGTTTCCATCCCATCTTTCCTTCCCTTACTTGGACTCAGGCTGGCATGGTTCTCTGATGATTCTCCAAGTCTCTTCCAGCTCCTCCCCCATTTTCTTTCAGAGGCATTTCCCCTAAAAAATTTAGTGCATGTTCATCCTGTTTTGTCTTCTGTTTCCTAGAAGACACACCTACCCTCCCCCCCAACCGCCCGCCCCAGCCAGTCATCTTCCACCTTCTGCCTTTTCTCCACTTCCTTTTCCATCTACTTCCTGAAAATTCTCTCTCGGGAAAGAGGATTTGATATCAGCTATTCTTTTTTGGGTTACTTCTTCTAGTCATAGTTGCTTATTGAAGTATCTCTATTTGTAGAGTACAAGTCTTTGTCCCTGAAGAAACTTCAGACTCTCAAAAATCCTTTTGGGTGCCTGGGAGATTTGGTCCTGTAGGTGGCTGTCTAACCGCCTTTAAGTAAGGTTGATCCTAGAGTGGCTGCCTCTCCAAGGGCTGGTTTTAAAAACTGGTTCCTTGCAACTTATTTGTGGAAAAGAGTGTTCATCCCTGTCCTGAACCCCCTGTGTGCATTAGAACCAGGACTGAAGGACTTCTCTCATCTCCATCCAAGTGTCTGGACTCCCCTGGGGTGGTTCCAGCTATGGGTTTTCCATGTCCAAAGCTTTCCGTCAACTGCAGTCTACCTCAAGCCCGACCCCTTTTGACTATGGGGTGTTGTTCAGCAAAGTGGTACGATTGCCTCTGTCGATGATTAAAGATGATTGTAGGGGAAGCAAAGCAGGAAAGCAGTGTGTGTACCCTAGTTCTCAGATAAGTGCTTGTTCTTTACCAGAAGGCCAATTGAGAAACATAGCTTCTACTGGCCATGCAATTGTGTACTCATGACAAAAATAATAGTAACTAACATCTCTTGAGCATAGGCTATAAGTCAGTTAGCCTCATTTAAATCCCCTCATAACCCTGAGAGATGGAGGTGAGTCCATCACGCCATTCTTATAGCTGAGAACCTGAAGCTTACAGGGAGTGAGGAACTTGCTGAATGCCACACACGTGAGAAGTGACTAAACCAGAATTCGAAGCCAGGATGTTTAATGGCTGAACTACACTACTTCCGCTTCTTGCCAAAAGCAAGAGCATTGCTGTGTCTCACTTTCTGCATGACATTTACTTGCTGTTAAACAAGATCAACACACAAGCTGAAGGTTTTTTGGATCTCTTTGTTAGCTATTTCCTTCCTTCCTCTCCCTTCCTTCCCCTCTTCATCCTATCTTTTCTTATTTCCTTCTTTTTCTTCTCAAAGTCTGAAATGCCAGTTTCCCAGCACAACAACATCAAAGGGGTTGTCTCCCCTCAGGAGCTGGTATCTAGGCTGGGGCCCAAGGATGAGGGTCCTTCCTCTATGGCCACAATGACTGGAGATCTGGAGAGAGGCGCTGGCTGGGTCTGCACTGGCCCAGTCTTCTGGAGAGGAAGGGCACTGGTCCATGGAGTCTTTCAGAGGATGAGTGCGGAAGGAGAGAAAGAATTTCCTGAGAGACAGGCAGCCATTTCTCAGACCCTCTTCAAAGAGGAAACAGTCATGAGGCATAAATCAGATGAAAGAGCCTGTTCTATTCACTGCCTGAGAGTTAGTTCCTGAGATGAGCTTTTATAAATAGTTGCCTGATCATCTATGTCATCCACCGACACTGTCATTTTGTTGGCATTGGTGTTCCTTCCCCATTCGTGAGACTCGGGTGTTGATCTGTATTGTTAATGACAAGCCAGGGAGACATAACATTCAGAATGAGCAGGCATCAGGAATATTTATGTGTGTCCTGTTAGCTAAAACTCAGTTTTGTGCTGCCAATAAAATTGGGTGACAGCTTTCTTCCAAGAATTTGTTTTCTTCGCCTGTTATTTGAAAATGTTGCCGTGTCTCAGCTGCACTTGGAAGGCAACAAATAGGACAAAACATAAATATGGCATGGTGTTAGATTCTGAAGATACCCATGATAACAGCATGACTTGTTTTTAAATGACAAAATCCTTTCCAGACTGAAGAAAAGAGTGGGTGGGGAAAACCGGTTTCTCTAAATGAGTTCAGTCGCCATCGTAAAGTAGACTCCTGTTTGAAACCTTTCCCTCAAGATCCGGGAATGCCGTTGAAGAAAAAGCTTGACCTCTTCAGAAAGGCTGCTATACACACACCAAGACGGGCCGCATGTGTATGTCTTGTCCAAGGTAGGTACCCAATAAAGTTTTATTGGCAATGATGACTGTATTAGTTATCTATTTTGTAACAAATTAGCCCTAGAGCTCTATGGCTTCAAACAATGAAGATTGATGATCTCACACAGTTTCTGTGGTTCAGGAATCCAGGACTTTGCTAGGGGATCTGGGTCATGGTCTCTCCTGAGGTGATAGCCAAGATGGCGGACAGGGTTACAGACCTCTGAAGGCATGCATAGAGCTGGAGGACCTACTTCTAAGGTGGTTCACACACATGCCTGGCAAATTCATGTGGGTTGTTGGAAGGAGGTTTCAGTTCCTTGCCATGGGGACCTCTCCACAGGGCTGGATGGGCATCCTCACGACAGGGTGGCTGGCTCCCCCACAGTGAGTGTTGCACCAGAGTGTGACGTGGACACAGCCAGGTACTTCATGACTGGCCCTAGGAGGTCATGCTCCATCATTTCTGCCACAATTTATTTGTTAAGAAAGAGGAGAGGAATTAGCTTCACCAAAGGGAGGAATAAAAAAGAATTTGCAGGCATATTTGAAAACAACCCTGGTGACCTTTAAGATTTGTGCAAAATAGGATCCTTAAAATAAATGTCTCACAAGAGCAACTGCTTTCATCTGAGCATGAAAATGTCTCTGACATCAGTCCAGAAATGCTGTCACTGTCATAGAAGAAGTAAGAATGATAATGGACAGTAAATTATCTTTTCATGGAAACAGATGAGAAGGGAAGCTGACATTCTGATGTTAAGTGTGGCAAGGAGTCACTCTTCAAATTTTCAGTGGTGATGAATTTCATTTGGAGTTGAGTAGACCAGACAGGTTGGAGGTGTTCTGTTCATAAAGAATGTTTGGGTATGGCGTTTAGATCTCTTTATTCCCTGCTTTAAAATCAGGATCTTAATTTAAACCCTCTTTTCCCCTTGACTTATCTCAAACCATTTTTTTTTAATGCCTCTGCTTTTACTTTTGGGAGGCCTACTGTTCCCCAGAGTTGATGTGGGGATACAAATGTGATAGAAATAGGACATTAGGTTGGGTGAAAGAAAGACCCTACTTTGTTTCATCTGTGACAGGAATCTCCTTTGACTTTAAAACTGATTTTTTTTTCTTCCACCAAAATGTCAAACCTGATGTTGATCAAAGACTAATTCTGAACTTTGGGGACACAAGAGCTTTGCTTCACCGACTTAGGACTCCATTTTCTCAGCTCCAAAGAGAGATCTGATAGCACTTAGGACATTCCAACATCCTTGGTAAAAATAGCACATTTTAAACAAAAGCACAAGATGGTAATTATTATAGAGTATTTTATGGGTGGTGAGTTAGTCATGGTGATAGGTTCTGGATGAGAGAATTTCTGGATGGTAGGGTGAGAACAAATAAATTCATGTGTGTGAAAGGGTCTTGTAAAATTCTCCCAAATACCTCAAATTCTGGAAAAGATTTTCCAGTGAAATAGCTTTCATTGGCATAACTTGTTTGAAAAGATACTTTTCTCCAAAGGGGAGGAGATTCTAACCTGAATCTCGTGTCAGGCCTGTTTTCATGGAGGGGGAACCAGAACTTGGCCTCTAACACCTATCTAGCCACGTGACTCACCTTTATTTGCAGGTTAGGCCTGGGAACTGGTAATTTTTATTCAGTTAATCCCAGCTGGTGGTAATATTTTCTTTCATGCTGGTGTTTCTAATGATTTGTGGAGTGTTCATGCCAAAGCCCTCTTCCTGGCCCATCACTGACTTCCCCAGAGTGGAGAGGATGCTTTTGGATGTTGGAGAGGATGCTCTGCGAAGGTTCTTGGTGTCCCCATCAGCCATATGTGCGTGGTTAGAGTGACAAGTCAGAGTTTTAACATCTCAGGGGAGTGTGTCCGGGGGCTTAAGCACAAACATCATCATGGAAAAATCCTGTGCTGATGGGAATCAACTCATGGGGTCTATTCTGCTGTATGTTACCGGGGCTTCTGGTAATTCTTCTACACATCCCATACACCCTCAGATTGAGTTACCCTCAGACATGTTCCCCAGGCACTTCCAGGACCGATCCATGGAATAGAAGGAATGACGAGATTGCTGTGGATACTGATGAACTAAATTCAAGGTTGGCATTAGCTTTTAGTAGATGCCCCTGCTTCATAATTAGACGAATCCAGACAGAGATTTAGGGGGCTTAGCTAAAACTTGAAAGAACAGCTGTTCCATGATAAAACCAAATTTTTTGCAGTTTTTGACGTAAAGGAATCTGTAGTTTACTTTTTTTTTTTTTTTTTTAAGCAAAGCACCTGTGAACTGGAATGGAGGGAGAATTTCAGTTTTTATGTTTATGATAATGCTTGCCGCTCTGATCTGCAGCCTGAGCTGAAGCCTTTTTCTTCTTGCCATCTTCTGCCTCCCTCTCTCTTAATCTCCACTCAGTGCTTGTTGATTTGCATGTATGAATAGTAACACCTACTGACGGGCAGGGCTCAAGAGACGCAATTTGGTTGCCAGCTTTTCCTACCGCGGAGCCCTGTCAGCATCTTGCATTGATTTGGAGTGTAATCAATGTTTCTCGGTACAACTGCGCCTGCTCCTCCCGGGCTCTGAGCTTCCTCCTCCAGCTCCCTTCTCTGGCATTGGCCCTCCAGTGTGCTGCTTGGCAAAGCTCAATTTCACCCCACGTCGCTACCAAAGGGACCGGTGGGAGGGCTGTTAATGTGTTCTCCCGGGAAATAGCTCACACTGTCTTTTTTAATCGAATAATTTCTTGACTGTTTTGTCACTTACCGTATCCTTTGTTTGAAATAGTACAGGACTCCAGCTTGGAATTAAGGGCCTCTGGAACAGTATCCTTTGAACACCAGCTTGGTATTAGGAGAACAATGATATGGGTTTCTAATCAAAATTCACTGTGTGAGGTTCTGTCTTTTCAATAGGGGACATTTAAACAACCCAGGAAAGGGGGGAAAGCAATAAACATTACCACAATGGGAAAGTCCATGATAATAGTGAAGGAGTCCATTGGAGGAATATTTGCTTTCTTTGAGAAAGCAGCCCGTTTTTCCAATGCATGCTTCCCCTCTCCTCCCGTAGGCTTTAAAGACTGAAGGCACTAGTGTTCTATATTCACATCCAGAGGGGGGAATGCACTTCAGCATTTCAGGATCCCTCCCTGGGATCCTGAGGCTCCTGGCAGCGTCTTCCCGAGGAGGCTGAAACCCTTGCAGATCTGCATCCCAGACATCTCTTCCCCTGACATTTCCCTTCCAGCCCATCTGTGGCCAGCCAGAATCGCATAACAGGATGACTTGTCAGGGGCCTCTGTGCAGTCACAGGGCATACTTGCTAGGGGAACTTAAAATGCTTTTCCGCCTTCGGACACAGGGGAGTATGGGCTGGGTCACGAAAGCTCCGTGTGCAATCTGGGGACAGGGCACAGATCTCTTCTTCCCGTGATCACGGCTTTTCATCTTTTACTCACTGATTTTGCTTCTCACATAATGTTTTCAAAATAGCTCTAGGAGCATTGTTTGAAGTTGCAGCAGCCGCCGGATAATTCACACAAAGTACCCTTTTCCCCTCCCAGATGTTCAAGCTCATGTTTGTGTATTTTTAAACCTGTCCATAGTTATTTCAGATGAATGGCTCTGTCTCTTTAGCCCCCCTTCCTGCCCGCCTTTGGCTGGGTCTATGTATATGAGAACCTCTTTAAAGATACAAAAGTGTCCTGCGAATGTTTTCAGCTGTGAAAGCTTTGTGCAGGCTTCAGTTCCTTTGTTGTCTGAACACCGCAAGCTTAATATTCCTATAAAATAGATCTTGGACTTAAAAAAAGGCTAGTTTGTCAATCTATTGATTGCCCCAGGCTAAGCAAGCTAATTCCTCAGCACTACCACTGCATGTATTGAACAGGCTGATCCTTCCAGGTCAAATAACTCACATCGCTAAAATAATATTAAGGTTTGTTGCGGCACAAGCCAAAGAGCTGAGAAAATCCATAATTATCACCTGATGCCTCTGCCCTTTAATTTATATCATTATAGAAAGATGGAGGAAGGAGAAAAGAAAAGTACAGGGAAATGTATTCAAAATGATATACAATGTTCTTAATAAAAATGCCCTTCCTTTATGAGCACCTGAATGGGCATATAAATATAACCAGCAGTGGGAATTTTAATCAAAGCTTTACAGCTTTTTCTTTCTTTAGACTTTGACTTCCTAACCAAGTTAACTTCCAGCCTAAGAGAGTTTCCGGCTTCCATCTTTGGCTTGGGAGGACCCTTGCTCTATTTTCATGTTGACCCTTTACCCGTTTGAGTTGGTATCCATTTGTACTCCTCCCCAAACTATGTTTTCTTAGAAAAATGACCATGGTGAACAGTTCTTGGAAAATGAAAGCAACAGATTGGAGATTTTCTCATGGAGAGAAGCACAGGGACAGTCCCCTCTCATGATCTTGTTGGGACACCAACAAGCTGTGAACCGCAGATGACAGAACAGGTTTTCCCCAGCTTCGTCCTCAGATTTTCTCCTTTCTTTAAACAATTCAGAATTCAACCAGATGGTGTCTGAAACATTCACAACTTCAGTTAAGAAAAAGAGCTGAGAGATGTGAATTTGAAAGTGGGACAGCGTGTCAGAGGATCAAAGTGTCACGTGTCTCCTTGGAAGCTCTGACCGGCCATGAGTGAACAGAAAGAAACAAATGAGAAATTAGGGAGAAGAAAACATTTGGGCAAATTCAGACATTTAGGCACTTTATAAAGGGGTCCAAGAAATAGTTACGAAAAGAAACTGTATGTGAAGAAAGAAATGAAAAGGTACACAGGTCGAAAGGAGGGAGAAAAACAAGAAAGGAAAGAGGGACGTGCAAGATGGAGGCAAGGCACTGGGGGTTGATGCTCTCCTGAGTTGTTTTCTCATCGATCCTAATATGACAAGGTCTCTGCTTGAGACCTGGAGCAGCGTTTATCCCTGGATCTTTTTGTTCCATCTGGGCAAGTGGGTGGCTGCCGCTGCCAGTACTCAAGGACTCAGCCTAGTCTGACTTCAGAACCTACCTGGCGTAAGATGCCACAACAGCAAGCACACCTTTAAATAGGTTATGAGGTTATCACACATTAAAAAAGAACTTAATAAATCCTGCGAGCAAGCAGGAAAATTTTCCCATTCTGGTAGGCAGAATGATTGGAATGTGTAGGCATTTACATTTAAGTTTTCCTTCTAGCTTTATCGTTCTCAAAATGAAATCTGCATAAGAATACTGATCCCAGAACTGAATATACAAAGTCATAAGCACTGTACTTTGTGGGTGATTTTAATGGTAATTAAAAAAAAGATTTATTTATTTATTTGAGAGAGAGCTGGAGAAATTACAAACAGGGGGAAAGGCAGAGACAGAGGGAGAAGCAGATTCCCCGCTGAGCAGGGAGCCCCAAATTGGGGCTCCATCCCAGAACCCTGAGATCATGACTTGAGTGGAAGGCAGATGCTTAACCAACTGAGCCACCCAGGTATCCCGGTACTTATATTTACATATAATTTATATATTAGTTGTTTATAATTAGTTATTTATATGTAATTTATATATAACAAAATTATTTACACACACACATATATATTTATACATACACATTTTGTATACACATATACTATATATAGTATATATATATATACATATATATATATATATGTATATATATATTCTTTTTTTAAAGAAAGTGAAAGTAGGAGGCAGAGGGAGAGGGAGACTCTTAACCAGGCTCCACGTTCACTATGGCGATGAGGCAGGGCTCCATCTCCTGACCCTAAGAACATGATCTGAGCTGAAATTAAGAGTCCAACACTTGCTTAACTGACTGAGCCACCCAGGTGCCCCATATATATATGTCTTTTGAAAGATAATGTATTTTGTTTTGGAGTACTCATTGATTTTAGAACCTAAATCTCCACAAAATGCAACTTCTCTGTAGGTCCTCCCGGGCTCCAGGAAACTGTTTGTATGAGTGGTGGGGGAGTGTTCTGGGGACCAAGACTCTGGTGTATGTGAAGAATGAGTGATGCTGAATATAGCACAATGATCTTCACACAGCTCATTGTTGCTGGGCTTAAGGGAACACTTAAGGGAATAAAACATAACACTTAAGGCAACAAAATGAGGGGAAATGAAGGGTCCTTTTCCTCCTGGAATCTGTGGGAATCCAGAATGGATGAGAAGACCAAGCCTTGGGACCCAGCATCTTACTTCTGAGAATGGACAGGAAGCAGATGAGAGTGTCATGACTGAGTAATATTGAAAGCCTTGGTGGGACTTTTTGTGACAAGAGAAGGCAGCATCATGGGGATCCATGACAGAACACGAAGAATTTGGTGGCTCTTACATTGTAGAACAGGGTATCGTTGAGGGGACTACCAAACTTAGAGACATTTTACCAAAGTGGTTAAGAGGTCCGATTCCAGTGAGCAAGAGACTGGGTTTATATCCCAGCTTTGCCATTTAATAATTCTGAGTTCTTGGGCAAGACAATTACTGATCTAAATCTTGGCTTCCTGTTTGTAGAGTAGATCATAATTTTATCAGCCTTGTAAGGCTGAGAGCTTCTCATCCTTGTAAGGATGAGAGCTAATATACTTAAAGCACATGCACATATTGTAGTCATTACTATTATTTCTGTTGTTTGGGACATCTTTTGTAAGGAAATACAAGTTAAGATTTTGAAGTGTTCATCTATCCACCAGTAATTATTGTACACGTACTATGAGTTGAGTACTAGGCCAAGCTCTGGGGATATAGGAAGGCGGTGAGCTGGAAAGTAGGTATGGCTGAAGAAAAGCTATTTCACAGAAGATGTGGTATCAAAATACTTGAATTGGATTGGATTGTGACTGTGATTTGGAATAAAAAATTGCCACAATAAAATTGGACCTTAGTGTTCAAGTGAATATTACACTTGAGCAAGATTCAGCAACATTAAACCTTCTGTCATAAAGAGAGAGGTAATGGCTTTTTGTGGGCAGAGTAGTAGAAATGCTTCAATTGTTAAGTATTTATATAACTCTTTATATTTGCAATGTATGCACTTCATCATTTCCCAGAAGTTAATGTCTAGAAATATTTCCTAGTGGGAAGAGAATGTTCCCTGTAGATTCTGGGCCAAGCCTAGCAGTTCCTGAGTTTTTGGTCAATATTAAAGGACAGTCAGGAAGTCTGCATTAAAGAAAGGAAGCAAATTAGGCTTTAAAGTAACATGAGGAGAGCTGTCAGTCTCTGCTTGCTTTTTGAGTTCTCTTCCTCAAGCCCCAAATCTGAGGGTGTCCTGGAGAATAACACAGCCTCTTGAAGATGCATTCAACTCCTCTTGGTGTGCTGGACCAGGAGCTTGTTCTTGGGGCATGCCTGGCTCAGTTCCACTGCTCTTCTCTGTGTGATGACTCCTTCAGGGCTTTCTCCACTGTGGGGCATGGGGTACCAGGCCAATAGGGGCTCTGATATACACGAACAGATACATGGGATTAGGATTCATGATACCTTGCTGGTATGCAGAGGTTAAGAATAAGGAGACTGCTTATTTTTCCATGTGAAATTTCTGTTTAATGAAAATCATTACTGTATTTTCAACCAAGAATAGAATTGATTATATCAGGCCATTAGTCCTCCATCTGAATCCTAATTTCTTCCCAGGAATATGATTTTGCTGTCTGGCTGTTACTTCTCTCTACTTCTCTATCATATGTGAATAATAATGAATACTGTGGTGTCTCTACTCTCCAGCTCAAGGTATTCGAGTGGGCCCAGTTTAGCTCTCTCTGTTAGATGAAAGTGTGGGAGTGCTTCTAGATTTCTAACAGGTGACGTAAAAGGGTAGAGAAAGTCATCTGCAAAAAGGACCTGCAGGACTATCTGAGATGTTACTGATAATAAAGAGAAAAGGAAAAACCACTTACCATTTATTGAGTAGTTATCACATTGTAGGCACAGAGTTAAGCATTTTCCATGTATTATCTTTGTTTTGATCTCAAGATAATACCATGAAGAGAATATTATTACTTTTATTTTGCAGATTATGGTGAGGAAACAGGCATGGAGAGAGTCAGTTGCTTGCTCCAGGTCACATGGCTGGGAAATGTTAGAGACAAGATCTGAATACGGAATGACTCCCAGATATGTATTTTTGACTACTACATGATGTGACCTCCCGTCACAAAATGAGATTTTAAACAAATGTGGCAGATTTTATATACATCCAGATAAGGACTTTGTCCTTCTAATCCTCACCTTGGAAGGGCAAACAGTTACTTCATTCAATAAAGCAGCCACTGCTTGAAACATTTCTGAAACTTCTTTGAGGGAGTCCTTTTGAAAGTTGACAAATCTTTATTCTTTACAGGTGAATTTCATCTATGGAAATATCTACAAGTCACTTAGAATTAAGTCTGATGGATAAGATAAGTCATGAAGTTAGTTCTAACCTTTCATCTAAATGTAATTCTAGAGCTTTGTATAAACTTAATTCCCTTGTGTACTTTATGCACCACTCTGAAGACAGTTCTAGAAACATTTTGGGTAATGGAAGCATGACTGAATATATATATATACATCCTTTGAGGTGATGACTTTGAAGGATGTCATCAGGAAGTCCACAAGTTTTATTTCTTGATACTCACACCTCACATATACACACTTATAAATGTACAGACTGAGTTGATGAGCATGTTAAATCATCTTTAAAAATTTCTGTGGTTTTTAAAAAATCATCTTTTCAAGAACAATGTGTTGTCTCCACAGCTATTTAAGCAGATTCCTTGCAAAATGTCCCATCTATCAAGATGTCCCGAATCGCTCTGTATTGAATTCCCTTTTGACTCCTTTGTTCACATTACTTGTAACTTTTTCATTATGTAAATATAGAAAAATGACCTTGTACATGCTTGCTGCTCTCTGCCCATTTCATATTTATGAGAAAGAGAAAAAGTTAGAAAGGAAGTGCTGAATGAGTGAACATTAATAGACTCACATATCAACCTTTGTAAAAAATATATTTTTATGAAAATTGAAGTTACATGCTTTGAAGCACAGTACATTGGGGATAATGAAGCTTAAAGCAAAGTTTGAGTTCAGAATATATGAAATAAGAACACAATAATCCACAGTAGTACGAAAGTCAGAGGTATAGTACATTGAAGCCCAGGAGAGTTTGATTTTTTTCCTGCAGGCAAAAATTTCATGCTGTGACACATTTGGAAAGTCCTGTGGTTGCCATACAGTGGAGTGCTGGAGCCCATGGATCCATGATTGAATTTTCAGGAATTTTGTGAGACAGTTGATGTCATTTTAGGTAGCTTGAAATTAGCCAAGGTAGGAGCATTTACACCACAGATATGGGCAAAAGCTACAAAGAGTGATTTTTTTTTCCCTCCCTGAGAGTTGGTTATTAAACATTACTAGAACTCACTAGTTGTATGTATTCTTAAGTTTTACTAGTCTTCACCACCCATGTTGAAGAAGTTTAGTTAATTAAGTAATTTTAATATTTTATTTATTTGATAGAGGGAACACAGGCAGGTGGGGAGGGGAGCAGCAGGCAGAGGGAGAAAGAGAAGCAGACTCCCCGCTGAGCAGGGAACCCCAGGTGGGGCTCAGTCCTAGGATCCTGGGATCATGACCTGAGTTGAAGGCAGACATTTAGCTGACTGAGCACCCAGGTGCCCCAGATTTAATTAATTATAATGGCATTAACATATGCATAATTCTCAGGAATTTTTACCTTTCTGCCAAGGACCCTTGGATACAAGGGTTTCTTAGGTCAACAGAAAAGCAAACTGATTACTTCCCAGAACTGCCCAGGTGACACACTGTGTTCTGTGGCATTATAAGAGAGTGCCATCATGAATAAGTAAGTCCTGGAGATTTTCTAGAATTCTTATGTTCAGTAGAGAGAAAACACCACTTGCTGTCTTAGGACAAGGAAGTTGTGAAGATTTATAAAGATAGAAGATTAAAAATTGGCTATAAAGGAGTGAAGCTCATTTGTATAAAGCAGAAACCAAGAAGCCTCATGACTTGATCTCTACACCTCACTTATAGTGTGACTATGGTGCAGTAAGAATTGTGGAATCTGTAGACCAGATCTCCTACCATTGACTGAACACTGTCTCCTTCAGTGGTAGCCCTGTGGGAGGCAGTGCACTTATCTGAACAAAGTGACTGTTCCCAGAATATGTTTTGATCTTCTTTTGGAGCTAACTTCAGAATCACTTTACAAACCAAACAAGGAAAGTCATTTAATCATGTTAGAGTCACAGCTCATCTTGTACTCAATGGTGTTACCTGACAAGAGTATGCTTTTATTTATCAGGGTTGGCCTCAAATGACTTGGGGACAGATTTCAGAAGTTAAGCTTATTAAAAGATAGAAACTTGCCATCACCAAGATAATTAAGAGGGATGGGGAGAGAAAAGAGGGGACAGACAATCTCATGCATTGTTAAAGAAGGTATAGATACATGCATCTTTTTGGAGGGCAATTTGGAAATACTTATCAGTTATAAATGAACTTGGTCTTTGACCCACAATTACACTTCTTGGAATTTAGCTGGCAGACACACTCCTAAAAGCACAGAAAGAATCCTGTACAGAATATTTACTGCAATAGGAAAAGATTAGAGGAAACATAAATATCCAACAATAGGAGACAGGTTAAGTAATAATGGAGCATTCATAAACCAGAACACATTCCATCATTAGTGAGAATGAGGCAGAGCTGTATAAGGAACAATCTCTGAGATATTAGGTGGAAAAACTAGGTACAGAAGAGTATATTGCAACCTTTGTTAAAAAAGGATATACATATGTATTAATATATAAGCTTATAGATGTTTATATCTTTCTACATACTTGTATCATCTCATCTCTAGAGGGATTTGAAGAAACAAGATAACACACTGATTCTAGGAAAAGGTTCAGAAGGAGATAATTGTTTATCTGGCAATATTTGAATTTTTAAACACACATTTTCATAAAACAAATAAAAAAGAAAAATGTCAGGCTGAAGGTGATTCTCATGTAATTCCTAAAAGTTTTAAACTGTGGCAGGACCACTGTTGAAACAAATAAATTATAATTGTGCTGTGAGGAGAGATTTGCCCCTTGGAGGGGCCTTAAGATGTATAGGTTGCTTAAATATAAACACACTGACATGTTTGTTAAGGAAATGTTTCATTCCTTTAGTCTCATTTGTTAGAGGGATTCCACATTGGCAGGAAGACGCTAAAGACAAAACTGTCATCTTTAGACCTTGAGGACTCCTCAAGGTTGGGGACCATACATGTTATTCACATGTAAGCCTAGAACGGTGCCTGAATCTCAGAGTTCTTGGCTGCAAGCAATGTAAACCAACCCTAGCTAATTTAAGTAGGAAAAGAGATTATAATAGGAATGTTAGCTCACAGAATTCTGGGAAGGAGTAGAGAACCAGGCTTAACAATAGGTAGCCAGGACAATGCCCCAATCACTCTGAAATTCACTCCAGAGTGAGAAACACTCAAGATGCCTGAGTTGGGACTACTGACACACTCACACTGGACCCTAGAAAAGCTAAAGGCGCATATCACTTTGTTTCCATCCTATTGGCCAGAAATTAGTCACATGATTAACAGGGACCTTACACTGAATGGTCATATGCCTAACTAAAACTTTGATGCTCGGTTACAATAAGAATGGAGGGGAGAATGGATACTGTGGGACAATTAATGGTCTGTCCCACAGAAAAATGATGCAATGCTGAACCCAAAGAGAAACTGGAAAAAGGCAGATAAGGGCCATTTGCATTTGGATACATGAAGTCTAGTTATTTGGCTTGAGTCAACTTGGGTCTATTTTTTTTTTTTTGGATGAAAATACACAAAGCCATCAAAAAATAAGAAAACAATTATTATTTGTATGTTTTTGAGGTTGTTTATTTTCTCGTGGTTTTTGCTGAACTGCCGGGCATGGATCCATGCATAGGCATGTGTGAGTCTGCTGGCAGTTGGAATAAAGGAAGTAATATTATAGTTTTGTTATAGGTTTGACAGTTGATCAGATTTGAGCATGGGGGTTTTCCTTTTTGGAGAGCATCAGAACCCATCAGAGAGAATTTCCCACACTGCAAGACTACCACACTGTTGGTTAGAACTGTCAAACTCCTTGATCTGAGAAGGTTGCTGTTTATTTTTTTTTCAAGAAGAAGGAAGGGGCAGAGGGAGAGTGAGAGGAATAGCAAGAGAGAAAGAGAGAGAGAGAGAGAGAGAGAGAGAGAGACTCTTAAGCAGGCTCCATGCCCAGTGCAGAGCCCAACATCATGACCTGAGCCCTGAATCATGACCTGAGCTGAAATCAGGAGTCCCACCCTTAACCGACTCAGCCACCCAGGCATCCTCGTTGCTGTTTTTCATTAACAGGGAATTGCCATCTTCTGGGCTATGGTAAATCTCCAGGTGATATTCTGGTTCATGGGAGACTCCAAATAGCGGTGTGAATGTGTTTCTCTCTTCCAAGTAATTGTGTTTCCCCCTTTTCTTTTCCCTTGAAGAAAATGACTGCTGGATAATCTCCAGGTTGTCCAAGAATTTAATAATATATATATATTATTTAAGGATTTATTCATTTATTTGAGTCTTCAAGTAGACTCCCCACTGAACATGGAGCTAATGTTGGACTTGATCCTAGGACTCTGAGATCAAATCCTGAGCTGAAACCAAGAGCTGAATGCCCAACCAACTGGGCCACCCAGATGCCCCAAGAATATAATTATATTTTTATTGTTTGAGTGTGAGAATTTTTTTGTGGGTGAAATTCTGTGTAATTTGAGAAATGGGAGTAGTGAATCCAAGAGGATGCTTGAACCCCAGTAGATACTCTGGTCTTTCTGATGCTGAATGAACAGTTTAGTGGTAGAAGCAGTCTGTGCCTGAAGGATGGACATAGATCTATCAAGGATCAAGTTGGAACATGCCTTTAAATTAGGTAGTTCATCTCCAGAAGAAATTAAAAATGAAGATTGTAACTTCTCTCAAATTCAGTGGCATGCCTGTTTTGTTTGGTTTCAAAAAGTTCTTAAACATTTATGCAAATCTAAAAGGGGGGGGTCTCAAAAATTCCCATAAGAAAAGAACTAAGAAATTAAGCCAATAGTTTTAATACTTTAGTGAACTAGCCCTTTAAGAGACATTAGTATTTCCAATGAGAGCTAAACTGTAAATTGTATTCTTAAGCTTCTTGATTTATATCAAATAGGCTAAACAAAAGGGTCTGTTTGATAATATCTAGTGGTGTCTGAGATTTGAATGTTCATGTTCTGTTTTAAATATTCACATCCCAAAGGGTGTGACTCATACTTGTTTTATTTCTTAATTTTTCCCAAAGTACTAAGAAAAATTCTGGTTTTCATAAGTTACCATTAAAAGAACAGTACTAGCCACTGGGTTTTCCTTCTTTGCCATTTTGTCTTATCATCATTCTCCCCTTTGTTTGTTTATTGGGAATGCTGTCTTTTGTGTCTTTCCAAAAAAACTTCTTTTCTTGCCATTTCTTTTGCTTATTCCCTGAGCCTGCAGGTGCCTAAGGAATTTGCTTCTGTATCTTGTCATCCAGTCTCTCCTTCCATGGGTGTCCCTATGATGATAATTGTGTTGCCTGGTTTGGGTAAATGGATTTTTCTTTGTTTTGGGGGGTAGGCATTGCAATTATTCTTTCAACCTCTTTGCTTGTGTATATCTTTGTGTGGAGAACTGTGATTAAAACAATGGAATACGTACTGTAATTGAACTTCATTTGGTAAAAGTGACCTTGTATAGTTCCTACAATTAACTATAGCAAGGATACAAGTGTGTCTGTAAATGACCAGGCTGAAGGTTAATTAATACAAAACAGCTGAAAAATGGACCAGTTTGTCTTTTAGCTAAGCTAAGGCATTTTATGATTCATAGATGGTTCTAAAAATAAAGATGCACAGGGGCACCTGGGTGGCTCAGTGGGTTAGGCCTCTGCCTTCGGCTTGGGTCATGGTCTTGGGGTCCTGGGATTAAGCCCCACGTCGGCTCTCTGCTCAGCAGGAATCCTGCTTCCCCCTTTCTGCCTACTTGTGATCTCTCTCTCTCTGCCAAATAAATAAATAAAATCTTAAAAAAAAAAAAAGACGTAGATAGCAACTGCAAAACCAACCCTTCTCTGTATGTCATTTGACACTTGGCAATTCTCTGGACAAGCTTGTCACTAGTTCATATTCACATGTGTCTTTTTAATGTAAAAAAATTTGTAAATAACCCTACTAACATCCAGCTTACCAAGATTTCTAAGTCTTTGGATTCTCTATTGTTTGTCCTATAATTCTGGTTACTTGTCAGGTCTTGTCCATCTTTCCATTTAAGATCTATTTCATGTTGGCAGGGGGCCTGTGCTTTCCTTTCTGTAAGGCCCAATGGACTATTGCAATAATCTTCTGCCCATCTCCTTGCTTTGGTCCCCATTGCTTCAATCTATTTTGTGCTTGACATTATTAATCGGCTCAGCCCTTCCAACATATTGCTCTCATCAGAATCTATGAACCCAGCTAAAAAAGGAAAACCAAAACCAAAACCCTCCCTGGGTTTTCTCAGAGGAAAAGTTCTAAACTTCTTGACCCAGTTTTTAAGATTTCCTTTAACCTAACTCCAGTTTGTGTCTTTTTACTTCTTTCACTTCTGTTTACATTGACTCCCCAGTGCCCACCTTTCTGCCTCATCCTCTGTGCTGTTGTTCAAGTTCTATCTGTTCTTCAAGGCAGAACTCAGGTCTCATCTCTTGATGAAGGCTTTTTTGTCCTTTCAGCCCATACTGACCGGACCCTTCTCTGAGCTCAGAGGATGTAGAATGTTGGATGTTGGAACTGTCAGAGGCCAGAGTGGTTACTGTGTCCATTGGCTCTCCCTCTGTAGTCATGTGGTTCATGTCCCTATTAATGGTATTCTCTGGTCTCATGGGGCCAGTATCACGATTTCTGTTCTTAGCATGGTGCCTAGCCCATAGTGCTTGGCACAATGATGAAATGAAAATGAGGTCCATATCATTGGCAACGAACGGACCTAGACCAAGGTTTCGGGAGTTATCCAGTTCATGTTGCTTTTCTAAGTATAGCTCTTGTCTACGGGACTAGGGGAATCTCTCCCTTGTCTGGTTGTTTAATCCTTCAGCGATCTTGAAATGCCTCTTAAATGTCCCTTCCTCTCCATTTCCACTCGTTAAAGATAAGACTCACCTTTTCCTTTTCATTTGTATCCCCTCAAATCCTAAATCATAATAGACCAACTGCTGTGAACTAAATTAGTGGAAAAAATTCTGGAGGCATCTGTACTTAACATGTTATCTCTCTATGAGAGCACAATCTTTGGGGAGCAAACCTATACTGAATGCACATCATAGATGAGTGCTGGCATAGGTTTTTCCTTCCACTTCTCATTTCTGGTATACTTTAATCTCAAGTTTTCAGTTAAAACTGATTTTTTTCAAGTTTTTATTTAAATTATAGTTAGTTAACATATGGCACAATGTTGGTTTCAGGAGTAGAACTTAGTGATTTTTGAGTCTTGTCTGATTTATGCACTTCTGTTGACAGGACTGGCACTCTTCTTTTTCCTCCCCTCATAGTGGTTGAATTTCCCTGCTTTCTGCTTTGGATAAATATTCAAGGTGTAAGGTACTAGTAAGACTAGTACCCCATACTCCTCATTCTGACATTTGAACTTCTGGAATTAAAATTTACTTAAGATTTTGGAAATGTGTCATGTTTCAGGTGGCATGGCTTAGAGTATTTATTTTATATATTTTCCTATAGAAAAGTCATTTTTTCCCCCTGTTGAGTCAGGAGGCAATTCTGTGGGACTCAAGTGTAAAACTTTTAATAGGCAATCACTATCATTTCATATTCAATGCACAACCACAGAGTGCCTGGCACTGCCAGCGCTGCTGTAAATAATGGGCCCTTTACAATTGTACCTAAAATATACTTAGCTAATTTACTGGAGTGACAACTCCCATCTGTGTGATATTAGAGCACTTTTAAGTGGCCAAAGTTCTGATTTGTTTGACTTGTTAAAAAGGACAGAAAAGTTTTCACCCTGAGGAGGTGAAGGGGGCAGGATTTGAATCACTTACAAATCATTTCAAGAATCCATTTCAGAAGGGAGGCAAGTTTTGATCTCATACCCTAAATTAGCACTCTGAGACCTATATGTTTCCCCAGTCACCTTAGAAATGTTTCTTAAATGCCTCTTTCTCTCTGTTCTCACTGCTTCCCCCCTTCCAAGCCTCCTCACCAAAATGGCTACAAAATCCCTCTGGCTGCCTTTTCAGACACTAGCTCCCCACCCTCCATTTTGTGTAACATCTTCTAGCCACATTCATCGCTCTTAAAACACCTCCTTCACCATGTCAGTGACAGTTCTTTCTTACAGGAAGTCAGAGTTTTTGGCCTGTGAATATGGACAAATTTGGCTGCTCTCCCCACCCTCAGAATCAGGTCTTTGTGAATGTGGTGGGTCTTGTTTCCTACCCAACATCCCTTGCGGCCCAGGGCAAAAAAAAAAAAAAAAAAAAGCAAGAGGTTGAGTCGATGAAATTTCCCTAAAATCTATTAGACCTCTATGCATTGCCTCCATAAGAGAATTAGAAATATTTGGTTATTGCATTCTATACCCACATCTTTCTATTTCATAAATGAGTGAACTCAACTCTGGAGCCTGTAGACAATTGCCTAAGTTCACCTAGCTATTAATGGCAAGATGTCTTGACCCCAATCTATCATTTCTCCTCTTATAACTCTTCTGGGTTGTAAAGGCCCTTCATAACCTGATCTCTCCTGCTAATCTTGAGTTCTTCAACTCTCTAACTCAGCCTGCTGGTCTGATTAGGGCAGATGTTTACTGTCATGTGAAAATGAAAATTCTGCCTCTGTGACTATGTTCTTAGCTTTTCTCTTGCCTGTAATATTATCCCCTCTTCCTTCCAACTGTCTTAAGTTGTACTCATTTGTGCCATGTATAATGCAGATTTTAGAATTAGGTGTTTAATCAACTATAGCTTGAATGATGATAGGCAAGTTAATGAATTTATTTCCTCAGAGATTGGTTGGGTTAACTGAGGCAATATGAGAGGCAGAGTTCATTTCCTGGCACATGGTAGATGTCAAACTAGGTCTGTTTCCTTTCTTTGTTCCCACTTCAATGTCCACACAGTCCATGGTGCTTTTCTTGACCATCCTATCACCCACTTTCTCAGGATTTCCAAGGGTTTCAGTTTGGGCCATAAATATAGTATGTTTTCTGATGTTTGATCTCTGTGGTGATTATTGGTATGGTCTTCCATTTTCTCCCCCTTCCCTGTAAGAGGCTATCCATCTCTATGTCATTGATGTTGGGCTTGATCATATGACATGCTCCAGCCAACGGAATGTGAACAAATGTGACATAGACTGTGTGCTTCTTAGACAAATTGTGTTTCTGTCAGCTCACTCTCTCATCCCTTCTGCTACAAAAATGGTTTGTTGAGCACAGAAGCTGCTCCTTCAGTATGAATCCTAGAATGAGCAAACATGTGGTACTGTAGTAGTTGAGTCAAAACACAAGCATGAAATAAATGTTTGTTGTTGTAAGTCTCTGAGATTGTGGGGATTGTAACCCCTGAAGATTCACAAATCAACGCCTATTTTCTCTCTGTTCATCTTGTTTCCCAAAGTAGAGTTAAACTTTTTTAGTTCATAAGTTCAGACGTTCAAAAAATTTAACAGGTTTTATTTCTATAACAACTCTGCCTCAAGCCTCCATTCTGCTGAATAAGTAAAAACAGAAATAACTTCAGCCTTTCTTGGAATTCCCCTTCCCCAAAATAACTCCCTAGGATTGAGCTACAGTTATTATGAGGGCCCAATACCCCAGGGTCATGGGTTTTTTTCAGATGGCTACCATCCCTGTGGACATGACCTCTTTAGGTCTGGTGGCTGGCTTTCTATGGCTATGCCCAGGGCACAGGAGTCATCAGCAGGGCTGCTCATGATCCAGATGCAATCCATGACCACTCCTCACTTTCTGAGTCCCTGAGCGTGTTGCCAGTAAGGAAGGCCTCTGTACTTGGGACACACAGACCCTCTTCCTCTCTTCTCTCTTCTCCTAGTCCAGAAGCACTTGGAGAAATCCTTCCTCTTTCAATTTTCTATCAGGAATCCCATCTTTGCTCTTAAATCCTCTTCCCATAAAAATTGGAAAGCCTTGTAAGCTTCTGTTTTTCTGCCCTGCACCTCTTATTTGCCATGAGGCCAGGTGCAGAGTACCATCTATTTAAAACTTAAAAAAATTATTATTATTATTATTATTTTCAGAGAGAGAGAGAGAAAGATAGCATGTGAGCAGGAGCAGGGAGGAGAGGTAAAGGGAGAAGGAGAGAAAGAATCCTAAGCAGGCTCCACACACTGTGTGGAGCCCAAGGTGGAGCTTGATCCCACAACTGTGAGATCATGAACTGGGCTGAAATTAAGAGATGGATGTTTAACTGACTGAATGAACTGGGCACCCCTATACCTATTTAATTTTGGTGGAAGAGAAAGGAAAAAATCAGGGAACAAAAGTAAGTTAAGATTTCAAATTATTATCTAAGGAGCTTTCCAATTTAGGGTAGGGTTTCTCAACCTCAGCACTATTGGTATTTGGAACTGAATAAATTTTGTTGTGGGGAGTCGTCTGTGCATTGTAGGATGTTTAGCAACATCCCTGGCTTCTACCCAATAGATGGGTAACAACCCCTGTCTCTACACCCTCTCCCCCAGAAGCCCCCCAGCAGTGACAACCCAAAATGTCTCCAGACATTGCCAAATATCCAGAAGGAGGATACCCAGTTGAGAACCAGTGATTTGGTGCATGAACTGAGTTACATATAACCTTTGTTCTCCCCAAGACTTAGCCGAGTATTTAATCCGTAAGGAGGCACTTAATAGATATTTTCTGATAGAAGGAATTAAAGTAGTAAATTTTACTTATATTTTGGATGGGGGGCTACAGTTCCTCTTAAATAGGGATGTAAAGAGTAATAAATGAGTTTGTCTTAAAAATATTTCTTTTCTGCCTTTTTGCAGGTATGCAATCTATATGGGTGAATGCTCAAAGTAATTATTGTTACTGAGGAATTTTAATGAAATTGTGAATTCAGTCACTCAACCAGTGTGGTAATTAACAAAGAGTTGGTTAGGGAAGAACATTTCTGAAAAGGAACAACAAAATAAATAATTTACATGCCAAAGAATATAGTTCCTGGGAGGGCCTGAGTCAGTTGTTGAGTTTTGCCAAAGCCACAGTCCCTGAGTTGGCTGCGTGAGGGATATGAGAGAGTGAAGGATGAAAAAATGAATTGAAATCCCATATGCTAATAAAGCTGCATATGTCGTAGTGGTTCCAGTGCCTCAGAAGACCTTTCTACAATAAAAGCAGATTTTCCTTTGAATGGTGAGGGCTTTTGACACGCGGTTTCCTTGGCAGGGTGAGGATTCCACATTGGGCAGGAGAAGAGATAACATATTCTTTGAGTAGGAGAGGTGAGTCTTGTATGTGTGTATGTTAGGGCTGAGGAGGGCATTACAGAAAAATTGTTATTTATGTTTCATAGGAAATTAATCTTACCTGCTTTCTAGGACACAACAGTGACCCAATTATGAAGGCAAAAACACCAGCCAGGGATGAGCGTCACTCGTGTTCCATGCTGTTTATCGCCTGGTTATAACGAACCAGGTGCTTTTATCTTCAGACACACAACAGATAGTCTGTCATCTTGGGCTTTTAGAAATTGATATATGCAAACACTTGGCAGATCAGGTATCTTTGCAACCTTTCTTAATAATAACAGACGGCTTTTCAGTGCCTGGGGTACAATTTAGTGGGTACATCTCATTTTGGCATATGTGTGAAAAGGAAAACCTTGTGTGGTAGGAATACTTTACCAATATGATATTTCAGAAATAGCTGAGATTTAAATTACCATGGGGCTGTATTATTAAAGTGAGAGATTTATTCAGTTTACACTACAAATCCCTGGAGAGATAAATGTGCTTATATTACCGGTATAATCAGAAAGGTAAATAACAAGTCTGGACACCATTTTCTTTCAAGTAGTATTTTAGTTGTGTGTGTGTTTTTAAGGATGAAAGCAGGTAGAGAGGTGTTTAATCAGAATGTGAAATATTAAGCTTTGAGGGAACCAAGAATAGAAAAAAAGCTTATTTTTTTGACGATAAGGTATAATTGCTGATCTTAGAATAGTCTATTTTCTAACCTGAAACATTAAAAGAACCTCATACCAGATATGGTATATTGCTCATTTGATGACCTACTTGTTCCTCTCCTTCCTGGTCATTTCCACGGAAGTGGTTTCTCACTCCTGAGAGTATTTACCTCATAAATGTTCTCATCCACACAACATGTCTCACAGTTTCTTCCTTTCTGATTTTTACTGCCAGCGATAAGAGGTTTCAAACTTACCTTCCCTAGAACTCACTATTGTGGAAGTGCCCCTTGCTTTTTCTTTCTCAGTTGTACCCATTACTTACCTTTTTTTTTTTTAAAGATTTATTTGTTTATTTGAGAGAGCAAGAGAGCAGGGAGAAGGGCAGAGGGAGAAGGAGAGGAAGAGTTTCTTAAGTAGACTCCCTGCTAAGCAGAGAGCCCAGTGTGAGGCTCAATGTCATGACCCTGAGATCATCACTGAGCTGAAATCAAGAGCTAGCTGCTTAACCGACTGAGCCATCCAGGCGCCTCTGTACCTATTGCTTTCTTGAGATTAAGCGGCAGACCCCCCCCCGTTCCCAAAGTCTTCTTTAACTTATACCGATCAGTCTACTGATCACTTCCTTGCTGGTTTTGGCCTCCATACTTCATTTCAAAATTTGCTCCCACAAAGGGTTATATCGATTTATTAAAAAATACATTGCAGGGAACCAGGCTGTATGGGATGTTAACAGACATCACATGACAAAAGGTGCCTATGTTGAAATAAATTTGAAAATCCTGTATAGATGAAATTTTGCCCCCTTGAACCCCTCACCAGAACTTCTCAATGATGTGACTTTCTAACACTTTGCTCACAGAATTTTTTTCTTGTAACACTTATTGACATCTCATAGAATTATCATTACATAGACCAGGACAGACATTGAGAATGTTAAATTAGACTGCACAACTAGATAGTCTATATGACTAGCTGGCTGTACATATGCTGAGAACAAAGAGGGTAGCTAAGTTTTGTGGTGGAGAATAAAAGCTTTAGGGGGAAGTCAGTGAGGGAGCTTTCTGCAAAAGTTCCAGTCACTGGAGATCAAGACCAAATGGGCAGTAAATCTGATCCAGTTCCAGGTAGACATTGAGCGTCTAGTGGATAGTTTGACAGATCCAAGGGCTTGTGGAATAGTGAAATGGCTTTGAAAGTGCTGTGCTAAAGTTGTAAGAAAACTGAAATTGGAAAAAGATAGAGCCAGTATAATTATTTATAAATTTAAACAGTTATACTTATCAGTCATGGATTGCATCTAGATCATGGGCAGCCCTGCTGAAGACTCCTAAGCCCTGAGCATGTTCACAGAAAGCCACCCGATCTGAAGAGGTCATGTCCATAGGGATCTGAAAAAAAAACAAAAAACAAAAAACCATGACCCCGGAGTGTTGGACCCTCATAACTATAGCCAAATCATAGGAAGTTATTTTGGGGGAGGTGATTCCAAGAAAGGCTGAAGTTGTTTCTTTTTTTACTTATCCAACAGAATAGAGGCTTGGAGGCAGAGTTATTATAGAAATAAAATCTGTTAAAATTTTTGAACTCCTGAACTTATGAACTAAAAAAGTTTAATGAGGTCACCAAGTATGACTGAGACAGCTAGCTCAAGTTCAGAGTTTGGGGTGGAGAGGAAGAGGAAAGGAGACAACCAGATACTCAAGACACTTATGCCGGTGCTGAAAAGCCTGGATGGGGGTGAACTTCCAGGGTGGTATTGCTCAGGAGCAGTCTGGGGCCAGGGATTTTCTCTCAATTTCCAAACCCCTTGGCTAAGAGCAGGATGTGGGCTATTGATATACAGCCTGGTGACTTAGTAAGAACAGAAAGAGCTGGGTTGGCTAGGGGCTGACATTGTTATCCAGATCATGATGGAAACAGAGAACAAACTCCTTCCTGCTTAATGACTTCTTGGGTTTCAAGAACAGAGAGCCCCATTGTAGTAGATGAACTCTGCTTCCAATTTCTTTTTGTTTGAGAAACACCTATCACATTTCTGCAACCATTTATCTTCTTTATCTCCTTCTTGAATTAACTCCCACTCACATTCTTTCATTTCCAATCACTGTTCAAAGACAGGCAAATTGAAGTAGTTAAAAAAAATATAAGGCAATTTGAGCCCTCTGGAACAGTTCCTTATTCTTCCTGCCAAGAATGTCCTATGTCCACAGCAGGAAGTTCAATTAGCAAATCCATGAATCAGGATTTTAATTATACATTTATCTGAAAGGAAAATGCTAGCTTTACTTCTACCTTATACCTTACTTGTGGGAATCACAGCATGACATGGACTGAACCTGAGTCCCTATGGGGAAATGTGAGATGGTGAAATACAAACATGTTGGTGGAAATTCATTCACATTAGTTCATGGGTGTTTCTGTATTTATCAAGTAGCAAGAATTCTTGGTTGTATGAAAAAAATTAAAATTGACTCTAGAAGGTTAAGAAATAGCCTAATTAAGAGATTTGCTAATTGTTATTCCCCGCTGTGTCTATAGACCATATTTAGTTTTAAGTCATGACTAAGCATCTGAATGGTATCTTTTACTTCAACATGATCTCTGCTGTTATCCTGCCTAAATGATATGCTCTTTAGGGCTGCGGAATTCCTCCTCCTCCTCTTTCTTCCTTTTTCCCCTTCTTCCTCCTCCTCCCTCCCTGCTGCTGCTGCTTTCCACGGCAGCTTTTGAAACTAGAGACCTCCAAAGGCTCATTTAGTATCTTCTATTAGTATTTTTAAGGGAAAGCTGCTTTCAGTGCCTCTAACCCAAACCAAAGGGAAGGACTGGTAAAAAGATTGGCTATTAGGGTAACCAGTTCCATCCTCGCTGTGGCCCACACTGTCCTAGGCGAGGAAAGAGAATTTGTTGACTATACGAGCTCAAGCAACTCTCAGATACTGGAGGTAGTTCAGAGAGAGAGAGATAGGCTTTGAGAGAGAGAGAGAGGCTTTCATGAAATCACTGCCCACGATTCTGTGATTGTATATATGGCAATCTTCACCTCTGGTCCTTTGAGGTCTAATTTTGTTTTGAGTTTGAAACCATAATCAGACTCCTTGGCCCTTTGAAACCTACAAAGTACAAAATCATTGACCTTATGTATCAGGTGGGGGAAACTGACTTTCTTCTCCTTTCCTTCTTATGCCTGTTTGCAGAGAGAATTTAATTGGGCTCAAGCTTTATATGCATATTTGTTTGATGCAGGGAAGAAAAGAAGGAAAGGAAAGCCATCGAAAGATGTCTGGTCACTCCAAACCATCCTGCCTTGAGTTGTTTCCAGCAGCGAGGAGGGGAGAGGACCAATGAGTGAATGTTTTCTGCTTCCTCTGGGTTCACTGCTCATTTTATCTTAATATGACATAAAACATCATACTTCCACACTGGTTAAGCATAACTGTGATAGCAAAGAACTTGTGGGCCAAGGAGAAATTAGAGCTAGCTCTTAAAAAGTATCAGTCTGAGATGTTTAAACAAAAAGTAAAGAAAGACAGGAATCACAAAGTAATTCTCCTAGATGCAGCTCTGGGCTAAGACTTAATCAAGCCATTGTATGAATTTTTAGGATGTTTGTACTAAAGACAATTCAATTTAGGCTGTAACAATAAATACTAAAAAGAATAAAAAGGGTTTTGGAGTTGGTTCATAGACATTACCTTCTAATTTTTTCCCCCCAAATTTTAAAAGATAAAATATTTCTCCAAAGAATTTTGAAAGATGAAATATTCCTTCCCACATTTTTAAGGTAACTTCTGAAGTTTTTAATGTAAATTTAAGTAAATATAAAAGATGTAATTTACCACATGTAAATATGGACATTTCACAAAAAAACTTATTTTATTGAATTTCTGTTAAATGTATTCAATACATTAAGGAGTCTAAAGACCCCAGGGAGTTACATTGAAGTTGGATTTATCTTAATGTATTTCTTTCACCATAGGTCTCAAAGCGTTAATATTTTTTCTATGTAGAGTTATTATGACAAGTTGGGGGTACTTATTAAATCTAAAAAGTTAAACTTACTAGAAATGCATCCTATAATGAGACAGAAGTTTTAAAAGTTCTTATATTTGTGGATTAATTTTTCTAGAATGAAACAGTTAGCTTAACATCAATATTAAATCTATTTCCCCCTTTTTTGGTATTTGAAAACATGTTCATAAATGAATAAATGGAAAGTTGGTTATTGCAGTGTCAGCCAGTTCTTTGGGCTACTGTCAAGTTAAATGTCAAAAAAGCAACTAATGCTCTTCCATTAGAAATGGGAATTTTTTTTTAAATCAGTGAATTGTTTCATTTAGTCTTTATTTAAACTAGATTGAAAGCAGTGAATTGGAAGCCATCTGAATTAGGAAGGATATGTAGCCCAGTAAAGAGTTGCTCACTTTCTCAGCAGCACTTGGTACTGTCTCTTTGTAGCCTCTGGTTTCTCCATTGCAGGGTCATGCCCTGAAGGGAGATCTGGCCTGGGTGAGGTCTGCCTTTCACAGAACAGGAAAAAGGAAAGGGGCTTCTGTGAAAGGGGAGAAGGGAACAGAGAATCGGTGTGGTGCCCTGAGTGTATTTGTTCTCAGGACTTTAGGAAAGAGAACCTATGGTATTTGAGGATCTTGAAATTGACTCCACCTGGACTGCCTGAGAGCCTAAGAGAAAGTTTTTTGTATACACACACGCACTTAGAAGAACCACACATTTAGGATTGATGCATAGATATGCTTATGCTATTGGAAATGGGCCCTTTGAATAAAACCTCAAGCATTTGGAGTTATTTAACCTGTGAGAAAAGCAGGAGAAAGGAAAGAATTATAAAAGGATATAGACTGGGTGGTGGAGTGCTAAGCAGTTACTGTGTATTTCATTGAAAACATAGTAAGAATCAATGTAATGAATTTAGACCAGCGACCAAGAGGGTTCTGCCATTGGAAGGTGATATCAGTAATTTTTTAAGAAAGCTGTAACCTAGTTTGATGATAACATTTTCAAACTTTGGGAGAATGCTAGTAATACATTTTCTCTGCTTGATCAGGGCAGGGCAAAAAAAAAAAAAAAAAAAAAGCACAAAAGAGTGAAAATTATTTTCAATACATTTTACTTGATTTGACTATTTGAGAGAGAAGTCACTAATTGATTGCAGTATAGTGAGCTCTATTTGTAGATAAAATTCTGCTTTAGTTACTTACTGACTGTGTAACCCCAAGAGATTATTAATGGCCTTCGAGCCTCAGTTTCTTTATCTGTAAAGCAAGAACCGTTTCATAGGAAAATGAAGATTAAAGGAGATAATATGAAGTAATTAAATGTAAACTGTTTTGTATGCTGCTGGCACATACTAATTATTTAATAAATAATAACTATGAGCCCCAAACTGGAGGGTTTAGTGAAAGATATTCACTCATTAGAGCTTATATAAAGAAGTCTGACTTTTGACAGTCTTTACCAACCTCTAAATTTTCCACTTTTTATTCAGCTGTCAGCTATCTGATAGCTTTGTGTGTCGGGGTGGATATCAGGGTCCCTGATATGAGAGGCAGTGCTGAAATGCATGGTAACAATTCAGTGACTCTTTCAGTACTTTAACCATGGCAAATGATATAGTATAACGGAGAGAATAGTGGATTGGTGGTTGAGAGTGTCTGAATCTTGTCCTTGGTATTGCCAATAAATGGCAAAGGGTCATGGGTTGATTATTGGCCTTCAACACTATTTGTTAAGAAATGAGGTTATTGATAAAGGGGTAATATCCAAGATATATAAAGAACTTAGAAAACACAACACAAAAAGTCAAATAGTCCAATTTAAAAATGGGCAGAAGACACGAACAGACATTCCTCCAAAGATGACATCCAGATGGCTGACAGACACATGAAAAGATGCTCAACATCACTGATGATCGGGGAGATGCAAATCAAAACACAATGAGATATCAGCTCACACCTGTCAGAATGGCTAAAATCAAAACCACAAGAAACAACAAGTGTTGATGAAGATACTGCTGGCAGGAATGCAAACTGGTGCAGCCGATCTGGAAAAGAGTATGGCGTTTCCTCAAAAAATTAAAAATAGAGGTGCCTGGGTGGCTCAGTCATTAAGTGTCTTCCTTCGGCTCAGGTGTGATCCGAGGGTCCTGGGATCAAGCCCCACATCCCGCTCAGCAGGGAGCCTGTTTCTTCCTCTGCCTCTTTCTCTTTCTCTCTGTGTCTAATAAATAAATAAATGAATATCTTTAAAAAAAACCCACCCAGAATTACCGTAGAGTCCTGTAATTCCACTATTGGGTATTTATCTAAAAAAATGAAAACACTAATTTGAAAAGATATAGACACCGCTCTGTTTATTGCAGCATTATTTATAATAGCCTAATTATGGAAGCATCCCAAATGTCTTTGCAGAGTGACCAAACAACAGTTCCTGTGGGAGATCCATACTGAGCAGGACTTCCAATGTGAACTCTCAGAAGTAGAAGAATTTCAAAGTTCCCTTTCAGCTCTATAAATCTTATTCCTTGGATATATTTCATCCTTTAAAAAAAAATAAAGCCAATTGAATTCAATGTCCTCTTGAATTTTACGTTAGTACTTGAAAGAAGACCCTTTCAAATAATGCGAAAAAGAAAAATGCAAATATGACATAAAAAGACGTGTCAGAGAAAGAATTAAAATTATGTTGACAGCTTTCTTTTTCCTTTTAAGAACAGATAAAACTTTTCCAAAAGATGGAAATGGTTGGTGATATGAAGTCAACATTTAATAAAATGAATATAGGCAGTGGGCGCTTGCAGGATTGTCAGAGTCTGATGAAAATATATTGAAGAATAGATGTGATTTTTCAGCCTGCAAATTTACATTTGTCAGAGAAGTCCTTCTATAAGGATTCCGGAAGTACCATGGTCCTGTTGGCCTCCTTTGTCTTTTTATAGCACAGTCCCTCCAATGGAAGTAGGAACTGCTAATTAGCTCAGACACAAATCTTCACCTTGTAACTCTGCTAAAATCTTCTGAAGAATAAACTGGAGTTTGTGAAGTCTGCAGAGCAAAGGTAATTGCCCATTTTTCTTAAATTAAAAAAAAAAATGAAAAGTCACTTAAGGTTAACATTCTGTTTCCCGGGAAAAACCTCAGTAGGAGTCTTGAAGCAGGCACATTCCCCTTGAACTGAGAGTTGGAGAAGATTGATGGTCTAGTCATTATCAGGATGTTCCAGTCAATAATTTAGAACACCGAAAAGCATCATTGCTCATCTAAATACTGCTTTAGAAATTTCCAGTTTCCCTCATGAGGGCAAGAGAGGCAAAGATGTGCTCATTATCACTACACATGGCTTCTGAAAATTAGCCATATTCCAGAAGGATCACCAGAAGTCAGGGTAAGCCTTTCTGCAGGGTGAGTCGGAGGTTCCCCATGCCTAATTAGCCAGGATCAAATTATTCAGTATCACATGGGAAACCAGTCAGGACTTCCAATTATAACTCAAAAATGTTTTCTGTTTTACACTGCAATAAAAATAACACTCTGGAGTGAAAGAATCAGATAAGGCATAGTTACAGGAAATGCTGGGGGAACAATTACCAAGAAGTGAAATTAGAAAGCTTTAAACGGATGGCTGAAACCTGACTGGAATAAACATAGCCTTCCTTTCAATAAATTGCTGGGGAAATGGTCCTCATGAACACCATGGCGTCTTTAGCCTTCTAGGTCATGAACATTCCAGGAATGATCCAGCTTTTATAAGATCGGTTATAATTGTGCATGGGGCAGGGTCGGGCATTACATTCTTACTTGATATTACAGTTTGGATCTCCAGTGAAACTTCACCAGGTAATATAGGGTAGAAGGCTGTTTCTGGCAAAGCGTATTGTATTTTAATGAATGGCAGTGATGAGTTTATTAAACTAAGAGGATTTCAGTTTAAGCCAACTAATGATGGTTGTTGATAATGAAAATATGTCCTTCCTTAATTGGTGAAAATATTAATGAATCTCTTTGCATTCACTCAGGTTATTCATTAATGACAGAAATGCTTAACAATGAACATAAAAATCCTTCCTTTCTAGGGGATGGGAAGGAGGAGGTAAGGAATCTCATGACCATTGAGTTTCAGAACTGGCGTCTGGGATTACTGGATTCTGATCTTCAGAGTCAATTCAATTGTTTCCTATCCAGATAAAGTACCTTGGGGAAAGAGAAATGATACTGGGACTTAGAAAATGTTTAAGAATATTGTCTATATCCTAAGCCACAATGTCTAAAACTATATTGACAGCTTATATTTACATGATTATATTTGAATATATTCTTTGTAATTTTTGTGATCATATAATGAAGGAGGGTTATCCTGAGTGGACTCTGCAGCCAAGGACATTAAACTAGTCAGGCTTCCTTTTCCAACAGGATGATAGAGGAAACATACATGAGCAAGTCTGTGTCAAGAACATTCTTAGACACACTGACTCATTTAATCTTCATAGTACCTGTACAGGATATTAGTGCATTACTTTTGTATTTCTGCTATAACAAATTTAGTGACTGAAAATAATATTTATTATTTTATGTCTTTTATTATCGTATAGTTCTGGAAGTTGTAAGTCCAAAATGGGTCTGCAGAGGTTAAAAATCATGGTGTTGGCAGGACTGTGGTCTTCTGGAGGCTCTCGTGGAGAATCTAGATCCTTGCTTTTTCCAGTTTCTAGAGCCGGTCTGCATTCCTCGGCTCATGACCCTTTTCTGATTCTATTTATTTAAACATTTTCTTTATTTACTTGAGAGAGAGCAAGAGAGAGCGAGCACAGTGCAAGGGCATGTGTGGGAAGGAGCAGACAGGTGTGGGGAGGGAGGCAAAGGAGAGAATCTCAAGAAGACTCCCCAATGAGCACAGAGCCTGATGTAGGGCTTGATCTCATGGCCCTGAGATTATGACCTGAGCCCAAACCAAGAGCTGGAGGCTTAACTGACTGAGCCACATGGATGCCCCCCTTTTCTGTTTTTAAAGCCATCCATTCATAGTCTTTTTTTGTACTGTATGGCTTGGAGAATGACTCTTCTACCTCTCTTTCCCAAGTTTGAGGACTCTTGATTAGCAAGGGCCCACACAGATACTCCAGGATAATCTCCCTATTTTAAAGCCAGTGGATTAGCCATCTTAATTTCATCTGAAGCCTTAATTCCCCCTTGCCATGTAAGACAGCATATTTATAGGTTGCAAGGATTAGGATGTGAGGATATTTGGAAGTCCATTATTCCATCTCCTTACAGTCAATATTATTATTACTTATTTTACAGTGATAAAACACAGAGATGTTAAGTAATTTCCACAAGGGCACACAGCTAGGAGGGATCAGTGGTAGAATCCTGACACTGAAGTCCATTCTTTTGAACGGCATACCATACTACCTATTCTGAAATATTGGTAGCAGGGGATTGGAGGAGCATCCACGATTAACAGTATCAACATACTCCTTAGGTGGAATCTACCATGCTCCCCATAGTGGTTCTGAGGCCCCGATCTAGGGGGGTAAGTAGGATGACTCTGTCTCTCTTAAAATGATACTTGCTGGCTTTGTTCTTTCACAATCCTCACCTGGTTAAGACCACACAGAACAGACAGTATATCCCTCTAAAGTGGGTGCATCTTTTTGACCTCATTTACATGTATTTGTCAAATCCTTATTGAGAATTTATCAGAAAATACGGTTGGCTGTGAGGAAGCACAGAGTAGTGAAATAGTCAAAAATCTCACAGTCATTGGCAGAAAGAGACAAAGGAAGAATTATAAGAAAGTGTGATAAGTGCTACCACCGAATTGCATAGAAGGTTGACTTCTATTAATTCTGCCTCCAAGCATACCTTGACTCTGTTTCTTTTCCATGGCCATCTTGTCTCTGTTACCTGGACCATGGTTTCCTCATTTGTCTTCTCCTCTTCAATCCCTACGATCTTCTCTCCTAAGATCAATTCAAGTGATTTTTTTTTTAAAGAAAATGCAAATTAGATCTTATTGCTCCTGCTTAAAACCCTTCAGGAGCTTCCACTGTACTTAATATACACTCAGACCCTATAACAAGTTTTGAAACTTCCTATGGGATCCGGCTCTTACTCATCTCTGCAAACTTTTCTCATGTTCCCCTCCCTACTGCTCACTGTTCTCTCACCAACTAAAACGTTTCAAATTGCAAATATATAGAGTTTCTTCCAGCCTTGAGCCCTTGCCCTGGCTGTGTCTTCTGCTTGGTGTACTTCTCCTTCTGGCTGTTCATGTGGCTGGTTCCTTCTCACCTTTCAGGCCTTAGCTGACCTGGCCACTGAAATAGATTTTCCCCCCTTCATTTCTACCATAGCACTTTGCTTCTTTTCCCTCCATAATTTGTACTGTCTATAAGGGTCCTGAAGGCAACAGCCATACCTAAAGCCCAGCACAGTGCCTGGTGTACAGAAGGTACACAAGGAGTATTAAAAAAAAATCCCAAGATGCAGAAAGGGAGCCAATTGATTCAGTCAAAATAGATAATACTAGTACTTTCCTCTAGGGCTGTAGTGGGGACTTCAGGGAAACTGGACGGAAGGAGAGAATTTATAGCACACTTTGTGTTAACTATGGTTCCTTTCCTAGTGTTTAAATGTCAAATTTCCTACTTATTCATCTTTTCCCAATACACTTAATCTTGTATAAGTGAGAGCTAAGGGAGAGGTTGTCTCAAAGCTGCCTCTAATCTCTCTTTTAGGCCTTTGTGTTGAAGAGCTCTGTCAGAGGACCTTCTCTCCCTCTGAGCTTCCAGGGCAGTTCTCCCGCTGGTTCGTGGTTGTCTTTCCCCATAGAGTTTTCCCCCTAATTGGACACAGACCACTGCTTACTTAGCTTTAATAACAGTTCTGCCCTTCAATAAACAGAATTAATCTTGATTAAGCCAATTTATTCAAATAATATTCTATTCTGATTCCTTGGTGGTCTGTTTCTTTAGGCCTTTAGTCTTCTGTTCTAAATTCATGTTTTTTCCCTCCCTCTCAGAGGGCATTTCCTTCCTTACATCATCTTCAAAGTAAACATGTTTAAAGTATAAAAGAGAGCTTATGGATGGAAATAAATGGGAGGCAAAATTCCCCTGACTTTGTTCCCTTGAATCCAGCCAGTTGTATTTCTTTTTCCTTGTTGTTTTAACTAAAAGATGTATTAATGACAAAGGCGACTTGTTTTCTTGGTTCGAGATGGTTTGTCAGGTCAGAACAGGCCCAGTTGGTTTGATTTTACTGCCAGATGGCCCTGGCTCACCAATGTACAGTCAAAATAGGGTCTGTAAGTCATCATTTCCTGTCTGGAGTCAATGGGGATCAATTTCCCAGCCTCTAGAAACATCCTCCACAAATCTCTGAAAGTACTTTGCAGGAAAAAACTCTCTAGCCTGCTTCAATCTGCCTGTTTCCAAAGTTTATCATCTGTGTTGACACCTGAAGTTACTGTTTTCATAGACTGAGCTGTTCTGGCTGGCCCACTGCCTGGAGAACATTCTCCAGAGATGTTCTCTTGCTTGGGAGGCTGGAAGGTGGTAATATGTTCACATTCTGTTCACTGGTTCTCAAATAATAAAACATGAGGGTTCCACAGATACATAGTCTGAGGTTAGTAGTAGATTTTTCTTTTGCCAGACTGAGATCTAGGATTTAAGCTTAAGGTATTTCTCTATTAAGAATGACCCCTCAGTGGAATCTTTTATTCAGGTCTGCTATTGTGTTTTTTTTTTTTTCTTCCCCAATTCTTTCTTTTTTTTTTTAAATTTATTTTTTATTTTCAGCATAACAGTATTCATTATTTTTGCACCACACCCAGTGCTCCATGCAATCTGTGCCCTCTATAATACCCACCACCTGGTACCCGACCTCCCACCCCCCGCCCCTTCAAAACCCTCAGATTGTTTTTCAGAGTCCACAGTCTCTCATGGTTCACCTCCCCTTCCAATCTCCCCCAACACCCTTCTCCTCTCCATCTCCCCATGTCCTCCATGATATTTGTTTTGCTCCACAAATAAGTGAAACCATATGATAATTGATTCTCTCTGCTTGACTTATTTCACTCAGCATAATCTCTTCCAGTCCCATCCATGTTGCTACAAAAGTTGGGTATTCGTCCTTTCTGATGGAGGCATAATACTCTATAGTGTATATGGACCACATTTTCCTTATCCATTCGTCCGTTGAAGGGCATCTTGGTTCTTTCCACAGTTTGGCGACCATGACCATTGGGGTACAGATGGCCCTTCTTTTCACGACATCTGTATCTTTGGGGTAAATACCCAGGAGTGCAATTGCAGGGTCATAGGGAAGTTCTATTTTTAATTTCTTGAGGAATCTCCACACTGTTCTCCAAAGAGGCTGCACCAACTTGCATTCCCACCAACAGTGGAAGAGAGTTCCCCTTTCTCCACATCCCCTCCAACACATGTTGTTTCCTGTCTTGGTAATTTTGACCATTCTAACTGTTGTAAGGTGATATCTCAATGTAGTTTTAATTTGAATCTCCCTGATGGCTAGTGATGATGAACATTTTTTCATGTGTCTGATAGCCATTTGTATGTCTTGATTGGAGAAGTGTCTGTTCATATCTTCTGCCCATTTTTTGATATGATTGTCTGTTTCGTGTATGTTGAGTTTGAGGAGTTCATTATAGATCCTGGATATCAACCTTTTGTCTGTACTGTCATTTGCAAATATCTTCTCCCATTCTGTGGGTTGCCTCTTTGTTTTCTTGACTGTTTCCTTTGCTGTGCAGAAGCTTTTGATTTTGATGAAGTCCCAAAAGTTCATCTTCGCTTTTGTTTCCTTTGCCTTTGGAGACATATCTTGAAAGAAGTTGCTGTGGCTGATATCGAAGAGATTACTGCCTATGTTCTCCTCTAGGATTCTGATGGATTCCTGTCTCACACTGAGGTCTTTTATCCATTTTGAGTTTATCTTTGTGTATGGTGTAAGAGAATGGTCAAGTTTCATTTTTCTACATATAGCTGCCCAGTTTTCCCAGCACCATTTATTGAAGAGACTGTCTTTTTTCCACTGTATATTTTTTCCTGTTTTGTCGAAGATTATTTGACCATAGAGTTGAGGGTCCATATCTGGGCTCTCTACTCTGTTCCATTGGTCTATATGTCTGTTTTTATGCCAGTACCATGCTGTCTTGGTGATCACAGCTTTGTAGTAAAGCTTGAAATCAGGTAACATGATGCTGCCAGTTTTATTTTTGTTTTTCAACATTTTCTTAGCAATTCGGGGTCTCTTCTGCTTCCATGCAAATATCAGGATTATTTGCTCCATCTCTTTGAAGAATATTGTTAAAATGTCTATACTGCCTAGAGCAATCTATACTTTTAATGCTAGTGTGTTTTAACACATAAGAGGAGATACTTATTTCAGGTGAAGTCTGTTGTACATAGCAGATCTAATGAAAACTCTCTTATACTCATTTATTTCCTTTTAACCAAGATCCTACAAGGCTTTTAAATCTTTAAGGCATCCGGAGAATATAATGAATTAACTTCTTGCTTCTGCATCTAGAGTAGTCCTAGCTTTGTACCATTCTTGGAAGAATCAAGAAAGAAGTCACACCAATCATTTTCTGTAGGATTCAATTCTTCAGCGGAACCCTGACTGAGAAAGACTACAGGGCATCTAGTGTCTACTTCAGAATCAGGGTTTTATGGTATTGAGTGTTTGTGAAGTACTCAAAGGCTTGTGTTTGAGATAAAGCTTCCAAAGTTTGTACTCAAGGTGAGTCCTAATCTGTTAAGAGGTCCATCCATCACACAAAACAGGTGAGGTTGGCTGCTTTCCTTCGGTTTGCTCCTCTTAGGTTCAGGCCTCTCTCTTCTATAGTACACTCACCTGTAAATCTTTGTTCTAGTCTCTGTCTGGTAGACACCACCTCTCTGACCTTTTCTAATCTCTCCTCGTCCACATTAGGAATAATAGAATAAATCCTCCTTTTTCACTGGAGGTTCAAATGAGAAAATGTTCTTGAAAGAACTTCAGAAAATATAAAGCCACATATCTGTTGTAATGATTCGGGTGATTACAATTGTAGGAGCAGGCAATGGATCTAGACAGATCCACATAAGAATGGGGTTCAAGTTCAGATGGACACAGCAGATCACTCACCCAATTCAGGCAGCCAGGAAAGTCGTCATGAGGTGTCGGTGATCAGGGTGCTTGGTACCAAAGAATGAGACTACATCAGCCACCTCAGAGAGGGAGTGTCAGAGCTGAGGAACTGCATCTGAGAGAAGGAGGGTACCAGCACCCAGCAGGAAAGAAGGGGTGGAGAGCTAAAGTGGGGGGAGATTCTATCAGCCTGGGAACAACCTCTTGACCATTATGTGTTTTGTTAGTAAAATTCACTAGTGGAGCAAATGCAAAAGGAGAAAATTGAGACTACTTAAATTCCCATATGCCTAAGTATATACCAGGAGCCAATGAATCAAGCTAGGCACTCAATTCAACTTGCATTTATGCGACGTTTGTGGAAAGTACCCCAAAGAGATGGCCCCATCTTGTATTAGGGCATATAGGCATTTACTGTCAAGGAGGACAAATGTACATAAAAACAACATATTATAAGTTGGAAATACTAATAGTAATAATAATAATGATAGTAATAATTGTGACTTATATGATTGCACATATCTTATGTGCCAGGCAACATCATAGACACTTTCTTTATTTAACCCCACACCAACTCCATAAGGGAGTTACTAGTATTATCTTCACATTACGGAAAGTAAGTGTAAGTGACTTGCCCAAGGTAACTGCGTGCAGTGATTGGCATGGCCAAGTTTTGACTCCAGAGTGGAAACACCCTATCCTCCACTAGGCTGCTTTAAGGCAGATACTGCTAAAGTGCTTATCAGTAAAATGACCTTAAAAGCTGGGATGGCAAAGCCAGATAAGGTCATGAGAAATCATCAGAATTTAATTGAATATCATTTTAATATATTTATGAGTTATAAGGTTCTATCAGATATGAAGAATATGAAAAAATGCAGGATTCTGTCATATTCATAGATATTAGAGTGAGATGTAAGGATATTTAAAATCTTAAGAGCTAAAGAAATTCAAAATTCAAACAGGTAATGTAGCAGCCTGAGTGAACTTAGAATTCACTTCTCTTTTGCTATGAAGCTCCCATTATGGATTGTAAATAGGACTCAGTAGGCCTCATCAGGAATTCAATAGGAACTGGAAAAAAAAAGAAATTGAAGTAAAGGGGAAGGAAGGAAATGGAAAACTAGAGATGAGTTGAATAAATTTTTGAAAAGATTATGAATTGGAGATATCTGCTGACATTTTATTTCAGGGAACAGAGTGTAATTAAACTAAATACTTTGAGGGATATGAATAGTCTGTGCTAATATTAATGTAACTACATATGCCTTCTGGATGATAATAGGGACTAATGTGTACATTAATGATTGTATTAAATTCAATAGATTAAATGTATGTTAAATATTCAGGCCAGATGATACTAACAGAACCTTCTATTTATGAACCCATATACAACATGTTTTGGTGAGTAGTTTCTGTGTATTTCTCATTCAATACTATTTAATGCTATTATACTAATACTATTAATATGTCCTACTAGTACTTCTATCTGACACGTAACAAAATAGGGCTTACAGAGGTTAAGTCATTTACTTAAACTTACATGCCACTTGCTAGTAAGTGACAGAGTGTGGGTTGAACCAAAGTCCATCTGATGTCAAAACCATCCTGGGTATGTCTAACTTTTTTAGTAGTGGCATACCAAGGTGGGGGTACCTATGGGAGTGGTTTGCCCCAACAAGGAGGAGCATTTTTGCTCTGACATTGTTTAAAATTTTCAATGGTATTAATAGAAAGCAGACTGACTTTAAGCTGGTTTTGTTATTGTTTTGAAATTCTCTGCATACAACACATCCTTTTATTGTCTGCACCCAGGACAGCAAGAATGTTGGAAAAATGAAAAAAGCAAGGGAGAGAAGCCAATACTTAGTTACTACTCTGGGCGAGTGGCGTTTATTCCTATTGAGGGCATTCTGAGAAATTGCATGGGCCCCCCTCAGAACTGTCCCAGAGGGGGACAGGGAGGCTGAGATGGTTATCTACCAATTCCTGTTCCCTATTGGTTGGGGATTTGAGGGTCTATTCCATTTATTTCCAGGATGAACCTGCTTGATGTCAAGTAAGTTCCCCTCTGAAGAAAGCCCCCAGATGGAGAGGTGGAGGCATACAGGTACATGAGGTCAGAAGCTGTCAGCATGTTGCGAGCCACTAACCTCATTAACTTATGGAGGACAAGGGGATCTGGAGTTAGGCATAACAATATTCATCCCACCATAATTTGATTTAAGGAACATGCTGTGGATATCTGCCCACCTAATGTATCATATTGAATGGTTAAGTAGCTTGGTTGTATTTTAATTAGGGGAGCAGGCTGCCTGGATTCACCTTGGTATCCTGGTATAGCCATTTTGAAACTGATTTAAGCAGGTCAGTCTTTTGTGTTTGGGTTATTGATGGAAAAGAAGATATATTTTCTGAGTAGTGCTCTTCATCTCTTCTGAAATTGTTTCAAAGAACGGCAGTGAAATCCTAATTATTAGTGTCAGTGGCATTTTCTCAGTTCTTAATCTCATTTACCTCCTTATGGATGCTGGAAATGTTGGCCCATGCCATCACTTTCTCTTCCTCTTTGTCCTCCTTCAAGAACATTTACTGTGTTGTTTCTGTGTAAAGGGTGTTTTTTGAAATTTGAAATGAGATGGGATTTCAGGCAGAACACAGGCTTCTAGGTGAATATTTTTATTTCAAGTTTTTGTTTAAATTCCCGTTAGTTAACATATATGGTAAAATAAGTTTTAGGTGTAGAATTTGGTGATTCATCACTTACATATAACACCCAGGGCTCACCTCACAGGTGCCCTCCTTAATACCCATCACCCATTTAGCCCATCCCTTGCCCACCTCTCTCCATCAACCCTCAGTTTGTTCTCTGTAGTTGAGTCTCTTATGATTTGTTTCCTTCTCTCTCTTTCCCCCCCTTCCCATATTTTTATCTCTTTTGTTTCTTAAATTCCACATATGAGTGAAATCATACTATAATTGTCTTCCTGTGACTGACTAATTTTGCTTAACATAATAAACTCTAGTCCATCGGTGTTGTAGCAAATGTTAAGATTTTATCCTTTTTGATGGGTGAGTAATACTTTCTTTACCCATTCATCAGTTGATGGACATTTAGACTCTGTCCATAGTTTGACTATTGTTGATAATGCTGCTATAAACTCTAGGGTGCATGTATCCCTTTGAATCATCATTTTTGTATCCTTTAGGCAAATACCTAGTAGTGCAATTCCTAGGTCGTAGAGTAGTTCTATTTTTAACTTTTTGAGGAATCTCCATACTGTTTGCCTGAGTGGCTGCTCCAGTTTGCATTCCCACCAACAGTATAAGAGTGTTTCCCTTTCCCCACATCCTCGCCAACATCTGTTGTTTCCTGTGTTGTTAATTTTAGCCATTCTGACAGGTGTGAGGGATATCTCCTTGTGGCTTTGATTTGTATTTTGCTGATGTTGAGTGATATTGAACATCTTTTCATGTGTCGGTTAGCCATCTATACGTCTTTTTGGGAAAAATGTCTGTTCATGTCTTCTGCCTAATTCTTAGCTGGATTATTCATTCTTGGGGTGTTGAAATTGATAAGTTCTTTATAGATTTTTGATACAAACCCTTTATCAGATATGCCATTTGCAAACATCTTCTCCCATTTGCAGGCTGTCTTTTAGTTTTGTTGATTGTTTCCTTCACTGTGCAGAAGCCTTTTTTCTTGGTGAAGTCCCAGTAATTCGTTTTGTTTTTGTTTTCCTTGCCACTGGAGACATGTCTAGTAAAAAGTTGCTCCAGCCGAGGTTAAAGAGGCTGCTACCTGTGTTCTCCTCTAAGATTTTGATGGTTCCCTGTCTCATACTTAGGTCTTTAAACCATTTTGAGTTTATTTTTGTGTGTGGTATAAGAAAGTGGTCCAGTTTCATTCTTTTGCATGTTGCTGTCCAGTTTTCCCAACACCATTTGTTGAAGAGAATGTCTTTTATCCATTGGATATTAGTTGACCATATAGTTGTGGGTCCATTTATGGGTTTTCTATTCTGTACCATTGATCTATGTGTCTGTTTTTGTACTAGTACCATACTGTCTTGATGACTATACCTTTGTAATAAGGCTCGAAGTCAGAATTGTGATGCCTCTAGCTTTTATTTTCTTTTTCAACATTGCTTTGGCTATTTGGGTCTTTTGTGGTTCCGTACAAACTTTATGATTGTTTGTTCTAGTTCTGTGAAAAATGCTGGTGGTATTTTTATAGGAATTGCATTAAATGTGCAGATTGCTTTGGGCAATATAGACATTTTAGAACTATTTTCTTCCAATCCATGAACATGGAATGCTTTTCCATTTCTTTGTGTCTTCTTCAATTTCTTTCGTAAGTGTTTCATAAGAAATGTTTCCATTTCTTTGTGTCTTTTCCAATTTCTTTCATAAATGTTCTATAGTTTTACAGATCTTTAACCTCTCTGGCTAGGTTTACTCCTATGTATCTTATCATTTTTGGTGCAATTGTAAATGGGATCCATTCCTTGATTTCTCTTTCTGCTGCTTCATTATTGGTATATAGAAATCCACCAGATATCTGCATGTTAATTTTATATTCTTTGACTTTGCTGAATTTGTGTGTCAGTTCTAGCAATTTTTTGGTGGAGTTTTTTGGGTTTTCTACGTAGAATATCATTCCATCTGTGAATAGGTAAAGTTTAACTTCTTCCTTGAGAATTTGGATGCATTTTATTTTCTTTTGTTGTCTGATTGTTGAGGCTGGGACTTCCGGTACTATGTTAAATAAAAATGGTGAGAGTGGATACCCCTGTCTTGTTGCTAACTGCAGAGGAAAAGCGCTCAGTTTTTCACCATCGAGGATGATATTAGCTGTAGGTCTTTTGAATTAGACCTTTACGATGTTGAGCTATGTTCCCTCTGTCCTTATTTTGTTGAGAGTTTTTATCAAGAATAGATGCTGGGGACACCTGGGTGGCTCAGTGGGTTAAGCCTCTGCCTTCAGCTCAGGGTCTTGGGATCGAGCCCCATATCGGGCTCTCTGCTCAGCAGGGAGCCTGCTTCCCCTCCTTCTCTTTCTGCCTGCTTCTCTGCCTGCTTGTGATCTCTGTCTGTCAAATAAATAAATAAAAATCTTAAAAAAAAGAAGAGATGCTGGTTTTGTCAAATGCTTTTTCTGCATCTCTTGAGAGGATCATATAGTTTATAATATGGTGTATTATGTTGATTGATTTGTGAAGTTTGAACCACACCTGCAGCCCAGGAATAAATCCCACTTGATTGTGGTGAATAATTCTTTTAATGTACTGTTGGACTTGATTTGTTAGTATCTTGTGAGAATTTTTTACATCCATGTTTATCAGGGAATAGGATCTTGTAATCTATCTTGAGTTCATTTTGGCTAGTACATATGACAAACCTGGGACAACTTTAGACAGAAAGAAGGGGTATTTTTATTACCATCTGACTCTTTTCCCTGAGAAAACACATTATAGATAATGCAGGTTGGATGAACATTGCTTTCGGCAGAGTATTGTTGGTGATGTTCACAGGACCAGAATGGAATTTTACCTGCTTCTGCAGCTCATCAGAGCCTGACCTCAGAAGCAGTGTAACATCATTTGGCAGCCAAGAGCAGACACTAGTTGAATGAAGCAGTCTTGCATGGCTATTTTGGAAAGATCATAGGTATATGAAGGAATGGCTACATCCAAAAGAGTGGAAGCTTTTATATAGAAACTTGGCAAGGGATTTGACTATCAAATCAGATGCTATAAAAATCTTATTAGAGGAAATCTGAATTTGCAAGAAATCCTATTTCCCGAGAAAAGAAACTTTTAAAAGGAAATTTGAACTTTATAGCTCAACAGGCTATTTGCTACCAGAAGTTCTGTAGAATTTTAGCAGCAGCATTAATTTTAGCTGATTATCTTTTCTTTTTCATACTGAGCTTTGATAGTCTGTCTGCTTTCTGAAAAAGGAATACAGAACACTATGAAAAAAAAAAAAAAACAACCCAACATTTTAGGTCTATATTATAGTAGACGGGATGCTTGGTAGAACAGACCACACACCCAGATGCCTACTGAAATTTCTGATTTATTTAGCCAAGGGTTCATAAAATTCATGGAAGCTTCATGGGCACGCTGAGTAGAGCAGATGCCATTTATTCTGGGCAGCTTTCCTGGGACTCTAAAGTCCCAAAGTGAGAGATAATGGTTAGTTGGCCTGGGGTGGCAGCAGCAGGGGAGGAGGGAAAAATAGTTTGGGGATATAATTTAGAGGCAGAATAAGTGGAAGTTGTCAATAGATTAGATGTGAAAATAGAGGGAATGAGAAATCAAGAAGGGCTTTTGGTTTTGGACTTGGGCAACAAAGATAGGGCAGGTTAGGGGAGGAGTTTCCATATTCCTGCCTGATCAGTATTGTATCTAGACATTCAATTCCATGGTATATTCTCAACCTGTTTTCAAGGCTGAATGCCTAGTCCCAGACAAACAGGGTTTTTTTCTGTTTGTAGAACATGCTTTCAGCACACTTCAGTGTCTTCATGTATACTCCTTCCTCAGCTTAGAATGTTTTTTTTCTTCTCTCATCACAAAAATCCTACCTGTACTTTGAATGATGTGTCATACGCCAAATACTTTTTGTAAGCAGGAAAGGGTTTTACAAATCTTAACTATTATTGCAGGTAATTCAGTTCATAGGCAATTTTCTTTATTAAGCCATCTTTTATTATACTCAGCTGGAATACTTTTTCCATGCTTTAAAGCACTGAACACTTTGTTAGGATCATGTATCTGATAGTTATTTTAGAGACATTGCTATTTGTGTACATAGTCTTACTCTGTTTTAAGTTCCTTGAAGATGTGACTACATGTCTCAAAAAAAAAGTAAAAAAAAGATAAGATATTACTAAAAGGTGTTTGATACAATATAAATCTGTGGCTTAATTTTTTATAAAACGAACAGCTGTGTAAATCCCAAACAGGTCAAGAAATAGATGAATGCAGTTGATAATATAATCAAGTGGCTTTATACAAATAATTTGAATAAGTGTATTTCCTCAAACCTTTAAATTTTTATTTAAGTTCCTTTATTTAAATTTTATTCCTTTATTTAAATCCATTTACTTAAATTCTCTATGTTTTATATCCTAAAGGTGTTCCTTTTATACTGAATCTGTGTTCCTCAAAAATTTTCTACTGAATAATTTTTATCATATAATTTAATAAAAAAATTTGATTATAGTTAAATTAAATTCTGCTTCTGACCAAGATGGAGTTACAGGAATTATATATACTTACTAGCCAAGACAACTAAAATCAAACTCCAAAAAGATTTTGTGGGAGAAAAGGACATCATAATAGTTATCATAACTGTACTTCATATGTTCAAGAAGTTAGAGGTAAGATTGAGTATGTTAAGTAGAGACATGGAAGATACTAAAAAATACCTAAATTGGACTTAAAGGGATAACAACTTGATAAGACTTACAGCAGAATAAATACTGTAGAAGAAAAGATTAGTGAACTTGAAGACAAAGTAATATAAATGATCCAAAATGAAATCTAAACAAGTCTAGAAAAAATAGAGTATTAGTGAACTAATGGGACAACTTCAGTTGGCCAAATATATGTGTACCTGAAGTTCTTGCAAACAGACCAAAAAATATTTGAAGACCTAAATAAAAAATGTCAAATTTATGAAGGCCATAAACCTACAAGTCTAAGAAGCTCAATAAACTCCAAACACAAAGAAAACTGTATCACAGTATATCAAAACAGATGTCTTACCAGTAATAAAGAGAAAAATCATAAAAGCAGTCAGAGGGGAAAACCTGCATTTCATAAAAGTAAATAAAGATGAGAGTGACAGTTGATTCCCTGTAGGAAACAGAACAAGCCAGAGAACAGAGGAGCAACATCTTTAAACTGTAGAAAGACAACCAATAAGAACAAGGAAAAAAAAAAAAAGTAAAACAAGACCCATTCAAATTAGAAATCCATAATAGCAAAATCTCTTTATGAAGATGAAATAAAGATTTTTCAGACATACAGCAGTGAAAGAAGGAATGATTTGCCAGTGGACCTGCCCTAGGAGAGATGTTAAGGGAAGTTCTTCAGACAGAAGGAAAATGATTCCAGATGGAAACAGGATCTACATAAAGATATGAAGAACACCAGAAATTGTTAACTATGTGATTAGAAATAAAAGACACTTACAAATATTTAATTCTTTTTAAAAGATAATTGTTTTCTTAAAAATATTTTATTTATTTATTTGACAGAGATCACAAGTAGGCAGAGAAGTGGAGAGAGAGAGAGAGAGAGAGAGAGAGAAGCAGGCCCCCTGCTGAGCAGAGAGCCTGATGTGGGACTCGATCCCAGGACTCCAGGATCATGATCTGAGCCGAAGGTAGAGGCTTAACCCACTGAGCCACCCAGGCACCCTAAAAGATAATTGTTTAAAGCAAAACATAATGATGTATTCTGGGAATTATAATGTAAATGTGTGATATCAATAACAAAATCTTTCCTCATCTGCTGGTTTCTGCATTTGTTCATGGAATTTAGAGAAATACAACATGACTATTTTGACCCTTTGGAAATATTTTTGAATAAATGAACACTATATGACATTTTATGAAACTGAAAAATGGCATTTACTTATGAAAGGATTTGCTGTAAGCAGTAACAGATAATAGGCAAGAATTTTGTCATCATGAAATATGTTATATTTGAAAACAGCAAGAAATAGAAATAGCATGGGTTTTTTTAAAAAAAATTTTTTAGCATGGATTTTAGAATTAGCTTTGGAATGGGATTCTTAAATGCTACCGTTGATTATGCAATTTTTGTCAGTAGTTTAAGAAGTTATGTTCTGACCCGAAGACTTGTTTGACATATTATATAATTATATATTTATTCCTCTAAAATAGGGTTTTCCTTGAGGGCAAGCAGGGGCTTGGTTTTGTTCAGTGATATTCTCAAACTTTGAAATTATATTTGGAATGTGGTAGGGGCTCAAATATTTGGTGAGTGAATGAATAAATGTAGGTGAATATATAATGACAGGAGAATTTTATTCTAAGCAGTACTTAAACTACTTTTGTGTCAGAAATCTTTTTTCTAAATTTTTTTTTCTTTCTTTCTTTATTTATTTGACAGAGAGAGAGAGAGAGAGAGAGATTGAGAGAGATATCACAGGGGGAAGCAGGCTCCCTGCTGAGCAGAGAGCCCAATGTGCGGCTCGATCCCAGGACCCTGAGATTATGACCTGAGCTGAAGGCAGAGGCCTAACCCACTGAGCCACCCAGTTGCCCCAATTTATTTGTTTTTTAGAGAGTGAGGGAGAGAGAGAGAGAGAGGGAGAGAGAGACTGCAGGCAGGGAGGAGGGGAAGAGAGGAAGGGAGAGAGTGAATCTGGGGCAGACTCCCAGCTGAGCAGGGAGCTCTACATGAGGCTTGATCTCATGAACCTGACATCACAACCTGAGCTGAAACCAAGAGTCAGAGGCTTAACTGGCTGGGCCACCCAGGAAACCCTGGGTCAGAAATCTTTTTGCTTAAAAAATATCTATATTTATTTGAGAGAGAGAGAGAGAGAGAGAACAAGAATACAAGTGATAGGGAGGGGCAGAGAGGGAGGGAGAGTGAGAATCTCAAGCAGACTCCCCACTGAGCTTGGGGTGGAGGCAGGGTTCCACCCCATAACCCAGGAGATCATTACCTGATCAGAAATTGAGTCAGAGGCTTAACTGACTGAGCCACCCAGAAAGCTTTTTAAAGAAATGATGAAAGGTCTAATGGATCCTCTTCCCAATAATGTTCTCTCTCCCTCCCTCTCTCTCTCTTTCTCATACACACATACACACCCACACACATACGAAGTTGCCTACAACAGGAAGAGACTGATGAACTCCTAAGCTTGACCATGGACTCCAAGGCTAATAATCTTTACTGAAAAGGTAATTTAAAGCCTTTGGTTTAAGGAAGTAGTCAAGGAGTAGTTGCGGATGTAGTTCTTAAGTAGAGGTAATCATCAGAATCATGATTACATATTTCATGCTGTGCATGGCACTTGATAAATACCCAGTGATTCTAATTATTATTACCTGTGGAGCTTCTGAACTAAAATGGGAAGATTGCACCTTCTCTAGATTCAGAATCCACAAGACAGTGTGCCAGGCATGTGTTTGTTTTTATAAAGATCCACAGATGATTATGATATGTGATAATGAGATGCTGGTCCAAGTGGAGAGTAAATGGGATCATTTGGCAATTGTTTTCAAAGGCCCTGTTGGAGGAGGAAGAATTACTGTACTTATTTAGATTTAAACCTGAATATGTAACTGAGAATCACTGTTAAAGCTTTTGGAGTAATAGATCTGACTTCAGTGACAATTAAGGTAAATTGTTTGATAAACAATTAGACAATAATGCTGAATTTCAAGTGGAGAAGAAGAAAAAGTAGAGGAACTAAATGCAATGTGAATAAAAGACAAGTCATAAGAGCAAAAGAGCAACAACAGTGATGCTAAGTGACTTATCATAATAATGATTTTTTTTTCTTATTGAATTAAAAAATTTTTTTACAAACATATAATGTATTTTTATCCCCAGGGGTACAGGTCTGTGAATAGCCAGGTTTACACACTTCACAGCACTCACCATAGCTCATACCCTCCCCAATGTCTATAACCCCACCCCCCTCTCCTGACCCCTCTCCCGCCAGCAACCCTGTTTGTTTTGTGAGATTAAGAGTCACTTATGCTTTGTCTCCCTCCTGATCCCATCTTGTTTCATTTATTCTTTTCCTACCCTCCAAACCCCCATGTTGCATCACCACTTCCTCATATCAGGGAGATCATATGGTAGTTGTCTCTCTCCAATTGACTTATTTCACTAAGCATAATACCCTCTAGTTCCATCCACATTGTTGCAAATGCCAAGATTTCATTTCTTGTGATGGCTGCATATTATTCCATTGTGTATATATATATATATACCACTCTTCTTTATCTGTTCATCTGTTGATGGACATCTAGCTTCTTTCCATGGTTTGGCTATTGTGGACATTACTACTATAAACATTCGGGTGCACGTGCCCCCTCGGATCACTACATTTGTATCTTTAGGGTAAATACCCAGTAGTGAAATTGCTGGGTCATAGGGTAGCTCTATTTTCAACTTTTTGAGGAACCTCCATGCTGTTTTCCAGAGTGGCTGCACCAGCTTGCATTCCCACCAACAGTGTTGGAGGGTTCCCCTTTCTCCGCATCCTTACCATCATCTGTTGTTTCCTGACTTGTTAATTTTAGCCATTCTGACTGGTGCATGGTGGTATCTCATTGTGGTTTTGATTTGTATTTCCCTGATGCCGAGTGATGTGGAGCACTTTTTCATGTGTCTGTTGGCCAGCTGGATGTCTTCTTTGCAGAAATGTCTGTTTATGTCCTCTGCCCATTTCTTGATTGGATTATTTGTTCTTTAGTTGTTAAATTTGCTAGGCTCTTTATAGATTTTGGACACTAGCCCTTTATCTGATATGTCATTTGCAAATATCTTCTCCCATTCTGTTAGTTGTCTCTTGGTTTTGTTAACTGTTTCCTTTGCTGTGCAAAAGCTTTTGATCTTGATGAAGTCCCAATTGTTCATTTTTGCCCTTGCTCCCCTTGCCTTTGGCAATGTTCCTAGGAAGAAGTTGCTGCAGCTGAGGTCGAAGAGGTTGCTGCCTGTGTTCTCCTCAAGGATTTTGATGGATTCCTTTCTCACATTGAGGTCCTTCATCCATTTTGAGTATATTTTCATGTGTGGTGTAAGGAAATGGTCTAATTTCATTCTTCTGCATGTGGCTGTCCAATTTTCTCAACACCATTTATTGAAGAGACTGTCTTTTTTTCCAGTGGACATTCTTTCCTGCTTTGTCGAAGATTAGTTGACCATAGAGTTGAGGGTCTATTTCTGGGCTCTCTATTCTGTTCCATTGACCTATGTGTCTGTTTTTGTGCCAGTACCATACTGTCTTGATGATCACAGCTTTGTAATAGAGCTTGAAGTCCGGAATTGTGGTGCCACCCACTTTGGCTTTCTTTTTCAATATTCCTTTGGCTATTCGAGGTCTTTTCTGGTTCCATATAAATTTTAGGATTATTTGTCCCATTTCTTTGAAAAAAAATGGATGGGATTTTGATAGGGATTGCATTAAATGTGTAGATTGCTTTAGGTAGCATAGACATTTTCACAATATTTGTTCTTCCAATCCAGGAGCATGGAACATTTTTTCATTTCTTTGTGTCTTCCTCAATTTCTTTCATGAATATTTTATAGTTTTCTGAGTATAGATTCTTTGCCTCTTTGGTTAGGTTTATTCCTAGGTATCTTATGGTTTTGGGTGCAGTTGTAAATGGGTTTGACTCTTTAATTTCACATTCTTTTGTCTTGTTGTTGGTGTAGAGAAATGCAACTGATTTCTGTGCATTGATTTTATATCCTGGCACTTTACTGAATTCCTGTATAAGTTCTGGAAGTTTTGGAGTGGAGTCTTTTGGGTTTTCCACATATAGTATCATATCATCTGCAAAGAGTGACAGTTTGACTTCTTCTTTGCCAATTTGGATGCCTTTAGTTTCTTTTTGTTGTATGATTGATGAGGCTAGGATTTCTAGTACTATGTTGAATAGCAGTGGTGATAATGGACATCCCTGCCGTGTTCCTGACCTTAGCAGAAAATCTTTCAGTTTTTCTCCATTGAGAATGATATTTGTGGTGGGTTTTTCATAGATGGCTTTGTTAATATTGAGGTATGTGCCCTCTATCCCTACACTTTGAAGAGTTTTGATCAGGAAGGGATGCTGTACTTTGTCAAATGCTTTTTCAGCATCTATTAGCATCATATGGTTCTTGTTCTTTCTTTTATTAATGTATTGTATCACATTTGTGGATGTTGAACCAACCTTGCAGCCCTGGAATAAATCCCACTTGGTGGTGGCGAATAATCCTTTTAATGTACTGTTGGATCCTATTTGCTAGTATTTTGGTGAGAATTTCCATATCTGTGTTCATCAAGGATATTGATCTGTAATTCTCTTTTTTGATGGGATCCTTGTCTGGTTTTGGGATCAAGGTGATGCTGGCCTCATAAAATGAGTTTGGAAGTTTTCCTTCCATTTCTATTTTTTGGAACAGTTTCAGGAGAATAGGAATTAATTCTTCTTTCATGTTTGGTAGAATTCCCCTGGGAAGCCATATGGCCCTGGGATTTTGTTTGTTTGGAGATTTTTGACGACTTTTTCAATCTCCTTACAAGTTATGGGTCTGTTCAGGTTTTCTATTTCTTCCTGGTTCAGTTGTGGTAGTTTATATGTGTCTAGGAATGCATCCATTTCTTCCAGATTGTCAAATACGTTGTCATAGAGTTGCTCATAGTATGTTCTTTTAATTGTTTGTATTTTTTTGGTGTTGGTTGTGATCTCTCCTCTTTCATTCATGATTTTATTAATTTGGGTCCTTTCTCTTTTCTTTTTGAAGTCTGGCCAAGGGTTTATCAATCTTATTAATTCTTTCAAAGAACCAGAACCTAGTTTTGTTGATTTGTTCTATTGTTTTTTTTTTTTTTTTTTTTTTTTTTTTTTTTTTTGGTTTCTATTTCATTGATTTCTGCTCTGATCTTTATTATTTCTCTTCTCCTGCTGGGTTTTGGCTTTCTTTGTTGTTCTTTCTCCAGCTCCTTTAGGTGTAGGGTTAGGTTGTGTATTTGAGACCTTTCTTCTTTCTTGAGAAAGGCTTGTACCACTATATATTTTCCTCTCAGGACTGCCTTTGTTGTGTCCCACAGATTTTGAACTGTTGTGTTTTCATTATGATTTGTTTCCATGCATTTTTTCAATTCTTCTTTAATTTCCTGGTTGACCCATTCATTCTTTAGAAGGATGCTGTTTAGTCTCCATGTATTTGGGTTATTTCCAAATTTCCTCTTGTGATTGAGTTCTAGCTTCAGAGCATTGTGGTCTGAAAATATGCAGGGAATGATCCCAATCTTTTGATACCAGTTGAGACCTGATTTGTGACCCAGGATGTGATCTATTCTGGAGCATGTTCCATGTGCACTAGAGAAGAATGTGTATTCTCTTGCTTTAGGATGGAATGTTCTGAATATCTCGGTGATGCCCATCTGGTCCAGTGTGTCATTTAAGGCCTTTATTTCCTTGTTGATCTTTTGCTTGGATGATCTGTCCATTTCAGTGAGGGGAGTGTTAAAGTCCCCTACTATTATTGTATTATTGTCGATGTGTTTCTTTGATTTTGTTAATAATTGGTTTATATAATTGGTTGCTCCCATGTTAGGGGCATAGATATTTAAAATTGTTAGATCTTCTTGTTGGACAGATCCTTTGAGTATGATATAGTGTCCTTCCTCATCTCTTATTATAGTCTTTGGCTTAAAATCTAATTGATCTGATATAAGGATTGCCACTCCAGCTTTCTTCTGATATCCATTAGCGTGGTTAGTTGTCCCTCCCACCCCCAATTTAAATCTGGAGGTGTCTTCAGGTCTAAAATGAGTTTCTTGTAGGCAGCATATTGATGGGTTTTGTTTTTTTATCCATTCTGATACCCTGTGTCTTTTGATTGGGGCATTTAGCCCATTAACATTCAGGGTAACTATTGAGAGATATGAATTTAGTGCCATTTTATTGCCTGTAAGGTGACTGTTACAGTATATTGTCTCTGTTCTTTTCTGATCTACTACTTTTAGGCTCTCTCTTTGCTTAGAGGACCCCTTTCAATATTTCCTGTAGAGCTGGTTTGGTGTTTGTAAATTCTTTCAGTTTTTGTTTGACCTGGAAGCTTTTTATCTCTCCCTCTATTTTCAATGATAGCCTATCTGGGTATAGTATTCCTGGCTGCATGTTTTTCTCGTTTAGTGCTCTGCCAGTTCTTTCTGTCCTGCCAGGTCTCTGTGGATAAGTCTGCTGCCAATCTAATATTTTTACTATTGTATGTTACAGACTTCTTTTCCCAGACTGCTTTCAGGATTTTCTCTTTGTAGCTAAGGCTTGTAAATTTTACCATTAGGTGATGGCGTGTGGACCTATTCTTGTTGATTTTGAGGGGGTTTCTCTGCACCTCCTGGATTTTGATGCTTGCTCCCTTTGCCATATTAGGGAAATTCTCTCCAATAATTCTCTCCAATATACCTTCTGCTACCCTTTCTCTTTCTTCTTCTTCAGGAATTCCAATTATTCTAATGTTTCATCTTATGGTGTCACTTAGTCTCAAATTCTCCCCTCGTGGTCCAGTAGCTGTTTTTCTCTCTTTTGCTCAGTTTCTTTATTCTCTGTCATTTGGTCTTCTATATCAATAATTCTTTCTTCTGCCTCATTTATCCTAGCAGTATGGGCCTCAATTTTTTATTGGAACTCATTAATAGCTTTTTTGATTTCAACTTGGTTAGATTTTAGTTCTTTTATTTCTGAAGAAAGGGCTTTTATCTCTCCAGAGAGGGTTTCTATAAATGCCTTTTTTGAGCCTGGCAAGAACCTTGAGAACCATCATTCTGAACTCTAGATCTTACATATTACCAATGTTCATATTGATTAGGTCCCTAGCCTTTGGTATTGCCTCTTGTTCTTTTTTTTTTTTTGGTGAGTTTTTCTGCCTTGTCATTTTGTCCGGATAAGAATATATGAAGGAGCAAATAAAATGCTAAAAGGGTGGTAAAGACCCCAGTAATATGCACTTTAACCAAATCAGAAAAGACCCCAAATCATGAGGGGGAAGAAAGGGGATAAAAAGAAGTTCAGAAAAAAAAAAAAAGAAAACAAATAGAGAAAAAATATAAAAAAGAAAAATATATATATATTAGACTGGTGACTAGAACAGGGTCACCCACTTAACTTGGGGAGTATTTTGGTCTCTTAGAAGAAACTACCTCCCAAAATTTTAAAGAATGAAAATCAGATATAAGGGTAAACGCAATGAAGGGATGGACTATACTTATAAAGGTGAAAACAAATTTTTTTATTTTTAATTTCTAAAAAAGGAGTTGATAAATTATGTTGGTTGGGAGAATAAAGAAAAAGAGAGTGAAGAGAATTTGCTCAGGCTGGAGACCAGAACAAGCCTGGAGCTAGATTTAAGGTATATTTTGATCTATTAGAAGAAGTTGTTCCCCAAATTTTTTAGAAGGAAAAACCCTATGTGTATACAAAAAATAAAGTTAGATACAATGAAGGATAAAATGTGACTATAATAATGAAGGTTTAAAAAAGATTATTATTATTTTTTTTATGAAAGGTATTGTTAAGATATACTAGTTAAAAGATGTTAAAAAAGGAAAGGGTAAAAGTTAAAAAAAATTAGCGTAAGGAAAAAGAAAAAAAAATTAAAAAAATTAAATTAACTGCAAGACTAAATAATCATGGGGAGAAAGCCATGAGTTCCATGCTTTGCTTTCTCCTCCTTTGGAATTCTGCTGTTTTCCTTGGTACGTGAACTTGGTCTTGGCTGGATTTCTTGTTGATATTCTGGGGGAAGGGGCCTGTTGTAGTGATTCTCAAGTGTCTTTGCCCCAGGCGGAATTGCACCGCCCTTACCGGGGGCCGGGCTGAGTAATCCACTCGGGTTCACTTTCTGGAGATTTGTTCCTTGAGCGCTTTCCGTAGAGTTCCAGAGGACGGGAATGAAAATGGCGGCCTCCCCAATCTCTGGCCTGGAGCAGCCAAGAGCTCAGGGCCCCACTCCTCAGTCACCATCAGAGAAAAGCGCTCAATCACTCCCGTCTCCCCGGTCTCTGGCCATGCTCCAAGCTCACCCAGCCTGCGACCGGTTGAAGGTAACTCTGAGCTGAGAGCTCACCCCTCAGCTCTGTCTCTGTAGCCAGCTTCCCCATTCTAATACCTGCAAGCGACGCAACACTCAGACACTCCCAATCCTTCTGTGACCCTGTGGGACCTGGGGCCACGCTGACCCTGTATGGGCTTCACCCCAGTTTAGCCTCTGGAGTGATGTCCCTCAGCGGAGCAGAATTTTAGAAGTCCTGATTTAGTGCTCTGTTGTTCCACCACTTGCTGGGAGCCAGCCCCTCCCCCCGCAGTCTATCTTCCCGTCACTTTGGATTCACTTCTCTGCCGGTCCTACCTTTCAGAAAGTGGTTGATTTTCTGTTTCTAGAATTGCTGTTCTTCTTCTCTTCTATCTCCCGTTGGATTTGTAGGTGTTTGCAATGGTTTGATAAGTTATCTAGCTGATCTCCTGCTACCTGATATAGTCTCAGCCTGCTACTTCTCTGCCATCTTTTTTAAAAAAATTTTTTCAATTTATTTATTTTCAGAAAAACAGTATTCATTATTTTTTCACCACACCCAGTGCTCCATGCAATCCGTGCCCTCTATCATACCCACCACCTGGTACCCCAACCTCCCACTTCCCCGCCACTTCAAACCCCTCAGATTGTTTTTCAGAGTCCATAGTCTCTCATGATTCACCTCCCCTTCCAATTTACCCCAACTCCCTTCTCCTCTCTAACACCCCTTGTCCTCCATGATATTTGTTATGCTCCACAAATAAGTGAAACCATATGATAATTGACTCTCTCTGCTTGACTTATTTCACTCAGCAGAATCTCCTCCAGTCCCGTCCATGTTGCTACAAAAGTTGGGTATTCATCCTTTCTGATGGAGGCATAATACTCCATAGTGTATATGGACCACATCTTCCTTATCCACTCATCCATTGAAGGGCATCTTGGTTCTTTCCACAGTTTGGCGACCGTGGCCATTGCTGCTATAAACATTGGGGTACAGATGGCCCTTCTTTTCATGACATCTATATCCTTGGGGTAAATGCCCTGGAGTGCAATTGCAGGGTCATAGGGAAGCTCTATTTTTAATTTCTTGAGGAATCTCCACACTGTTCTCCAAAGAGGCTGCACCAACTTGCATCCCACCAACAGTGGAAAAGGGTTCCCCTTTCTCCACATCCTCTCCAACACATGTTGTTTCCTGTTTTGTTAATTTTGGCCATTCTAACTGGTGTGAGGTGATATCTCAATGTGGTTTTAATTTGACTTCTCTGCCATCTTGACTCCTCTATTTTATTCATTTTTTAAAAAAAAGATTTTTATTTATTTATTTATTTGAGAGATAGAGAGAGAGAGAGAGAAAGAGAGTGAGAGCTTGAGAGGGAGAAGCAGACTCTCCCTGGAGCTGGGAGCCCAATGTGGGACTTGATCCCTGGATGCTGGGATCATGACCTGAGCCAAAGGCAGTCACTTAACCAACTGAGCCTGAGTCAGCCACCCAGGTGCCCAGAGATTTTATTTTATTTTATTTTATGAATTTTATTTCTTTGACAGGGAGAGAGAGATCACAAGTAGGCAGAGAGGCAGGCAGAGAGAGAGAGAGAGGGGAGGAAGCTGGCTCCTTGCAGGGCAGAGAGCCCGATGCAGAGAGCCCGATGCAGGGCTCGATCCCAGGACCCTGGGACCATGACCTGAGCTGAAGGCAGAGGCTTTAACCCACTGAGCCATCCAGGCACCCCCAGAGATTTTATTTTTTAAGATCCATCTCTACTATGACCATTGATGAGTCATTCTGCATGTATTTGGACTTTTAATTTCAAAGAGACAATAAGCATGTTGACAAGATGCTCCAAAAGTTAGCAGAGACTGATACATTGGGTGCTTAGAAAGCCAGGGCCTATAAGGAAATGTGTAGACATTTAAATTATTTAAGATGAAAACTAGTCTGTTACCTCTTTTCTAAGTCTATAATAAAATTTCCACAAGAGAAATTTAGGGTAGTCATAGCAAGAAACTTCTGATAGCTTTAAAACTTTTGGTTAATATTTCAGAGTAGATTAGGTAAGGTTCACTTACTGTGCCAGTAGAATAAAACTAGTGTCCTCCACAGCCAGAGGTTTTCATTTTGCTTTAGATAGATTAAAATTCCCCTGTGAGGTTCTAAGGTAGGTAGGTGAAGCTATTTGGCTGACTGCTTATTTTACAGGTAGAGTGAGAAGAGTTTTGGCCTGTAATCTTCCCATGTCAGAGCTGATGATGTTCATGATCAGAGTTGTTGTGTATGAGCACTTAGTCTCCTAGTGAGGCTATCTTAGCTATAATTTAAGTGCTCATGCCAATATATTGGCCATATTATATGACTGTAGGAAGAGAAGATGTCCTTAATGTTTTATTCAGAGGGTCATGCTTTGAATAAACCACTTAAAAAAATAATTTAAGTGGATATACCCTCCTCAACTCAGCTTAGAAAGTCTGCTCTTTCTTAATTAAATATTTAATGTGTTCTATTTTTATTAGTTAGGAAAAAATACAATATCAACTGTGAGATGGTAGTGCATGAATTTTATTTTTTGCAGAATCACTTCAGTATGGTGGTTTCTAGATTGGGTTCCCTGGAAGCAGAACTTGAGATGGGGCCTTAGTGAATCAAATGATTCATTGGGTTGAAGGTGTTCTCTATAGAAAGGGAGGGAAGATAGTGGGGTAAGGCAGGGGAGAAAAGATAAGCAAAAATGTGATCTCAGGTATATACTATTGCATTCTGAATCCACAGGGAACCCTGGTATGTCAGTTGTGCTGTAGTGTTGATCTCACCTTGAGGCACATTCTATCCAGTCATTGGCCAGGATCTGCCTATTGGTGGTGGTGGGTAGGTCTCCTGGGGGAGGCATTCCCATTTGAAGGAGGGCTACTCTCTCAGAAGGGAGAAGAATTATTATCGCTCAACACTCCCAGCTTGGGTCAGGTGTGCCGGTTTGTAAAGGGCTTTGGGGAGGATTTCCAGTAGCATCCACTCGACTATCCCCCTCGCACAGCTCAAATCATTTTGCTTCTTATGCTATGTTTGCTGCATTCAGTCACAGTTCAAGATTTTGGGTATTCACATTTTCTGGGATAACTTACAAGAGGAAAGTTAGTGGGATGAAGAGCCCTCCACTGCTTGTAAAGGGTGTTTTTGTCTAAAGGGTAGTTTGTCTCAATGTCATAACTGATTCTCAAAATTTTCCTCCCCTTTCACTCTTACCAGATTCCCCTTCTCTTTGGTGAACGCTTCTGCTGGTCCAAGTGGCTTGCTTGGTGAATTAACCCAGACCCCATTCCTTGACAATCTATACCCTTGACTCCATGTCCTTATCAGTCTATGGTTGCTGGGATCTGTCCATTTACAGTTATTTTTTTAAGATTTTATTTATTTGAGATAGTAAGAGAGAGAGAGAGCAAGAGAGAGCATGAGCAGGGGAAAGGGGAGGGATAAGCAGACTCCCCACTGAGCAGTGAGCCCAGTGCAGTCTTGATTCCAAGACCCCAGGATCATGACCTGAGCTGAAGACAGATGCTTAACCGACTGAGCCACCCAGGTGCCCCTCCATTTACAGTTCTGACTGGGCATGGGAATAGCCAGATATGTCCACTGGACTACTTTAGTGCCTAGCACACTTTTTTTTAAGCCCTTAGTATATTGTTGCTGCAGCCCTGCCTCTTGATGAAGGCTATTATAATCTTTCTGCAAGTATAACTCTTCTCCTTGCTGATGGTCTATTGTCTCTGAGTAACATCAAGTGATCAGGCATCAGCTGTAGCTTTCAGTTTAGTGGGACTCTCTCTTTTTCTCCTGGTGCAAGGGTTATAAACCTCTAAAGACCAGGACCTCTTGACTCCCAAAGCCTAAGTCATGTGGGTGGAGAAGCAAACATTCCCTCAGTGGGTCACTAGGAGTGTTCATGAGCAGTCTCTCCTCTGTTCTTTTACTAGGTTACTGAACCTACATATTGTAGCTTCTGAGGCACAACATGTACAACATGTTTGAGGCATGCTGTGTCTTGAAGAATAATGTTCCATCCCTCCAGGGTGTTATCTCTAAGCCGGCATATCAACCTAAAGGTTGAACTATGCTACTAATTTGCTGAGGAGATATAGGCAGGTGACTGGGCGTCTATAACATGCTCTCGTATCTCATACGATTCAGGAGTTACCAACCCAATGGAGTGATGAAATAGCCTTTTGAGGGCATAGCTGGTGTGCAAGCTTATTGGTATCCCAATACACATTATTGAAGAGCCATGCTGGCTGAGGAACTGTGAACAGTAAAGACCAACCCATTCCTAGAGTTTGTATCATTTCCACTCAGCATGAAACACGGCCACTTCCAGGATGGAAGGGGTCTGATGTAATCATTTTGCCACCAAGTGACTCAATGAAAAGAATGGTACCATCTTAGGGGCTCAGTGATGGTTTCTATGGCTGGTAGGTCAGATATTTCTCAGCAGCAGTAGCTGGATCAACTTTGGTGAGAGGGTTCCCAACCTGTGGGTCCAAGAGTAGCCTCCAAAGTGATTACTGGTCGCATGAGAACCTTGTATACATGATAGTGTGGTTGAAGACAGAATCTGGCTGGTATCCATTGGGTAATCCATCCTGTCTACTTGGTTGTTTGGTACATTTTCAGAAGTGTGTTCTCTGGTGGGCACGAATGTGTGATTCAGAGATCCTCATATTCGTACCCATTCCCATGGGTTCATCAACTCACCTCTTCCCCAGACCTCCTTGTCCCCTCTTCCATTCTTGCTAAGTCCAGAGCCCTGACCAGCCATCTGTGTGTCTGTATATATTCTTACCTCAGGCCCCTTCTCTTTCCATACAAAGTAGGCAGCTGGGTGTGTACCCACTGGGAGAATGTCCTCTTCCCCGACTTTGAGGTCTACCTTAGTGGTGCTGCAGTGTGATGCAGTCCCTGTTTGCTTGCGCTCACTTACTGAGCTGACCTACTTGTGATTCAGGTGTGGGAATTTTCATCCTCCATCAGCTGGTCATTGGGGAACCCCCCCAGGAAGTAAGGGCAAGACATCAGAACAACCGGTGGTAGGTGACATGGGGTTCTGAGTCCCTTATTGGTGCAGATTCCTTGTGACTTATGGGTCAGCTTGAGCCTGATCTTCAATGGACCACTTCCCATTATTATGTATTGTTGCTGTGCCCACTGGAACATATGTAAAGTGAATGAAAGTTTGAAAGAAGTGATGTAAGAAGCCATGTGGATATCTAGGAGAGAATAATTGTGCTGTGAAAAAGCAGCAGAGAGACTATTCTGATAAGGGAAAGATCCACAAGACAGTTAAGTAACTACTTTAAAGTAAGCAAGGAATAGATAGAAAGTGTTTAAAACTGATAAATGAGGAAATAGGCATAGTTTACCATTTAGATATGGCTGATAACCACCAAAGGAACGAAAAGCAGAAACTGATAAAAGTTTATCTGAGAAGAGGGATTGGTAGGTCAGAAAAGGGCCAGCAGCTGCTATTCTTCATTTTGTAAGTTTCTGTCTTATTTTGGTTTTAGTCTCCTCTCTTCTATTTACTGTAGGCATGAGAAAAAGAAAGTGTAGCATGGACAGAGGGAGAGAGCAGCAGGAAATGGGATAGTTTTGGAGAATGTTCCAGGTCAGAAGCCTATTGGAGTTTTCTGATGCTGATGCTGGATTTACTGGCCTTGACCCTTGATTTCAGACTGGCTATTCATCCGAATGTCCTTTGATGGCAGTTAGAATCCATGGTGGCCCCTCGTATCTCCTTCCCAAATCCAGGCCCCACATAGGAGTGTGGATGTTAGCAGATGTATGTCTCAGTGCACATGCTTCCACTGATGTGCTCTGTTGTGGAAAACGCGATCATGTGTTTACAAATGCTTTTGTGGTCCCTGGGGAAGTGCAGAAGTGTTGCTCACTATAGTAGTCCCCAGGAATGTGAAAGAGGCACCCCAGTTATTCAGATGTAAAGCATTGTCCACATGAAGGTATTTGAACCTTCTTCTGGTCAGGATGCATTTTCTTCCAGCTCCCTAGGCTGGCTTCCTCTGGTCCTTTAGGCCTCAGCCTTCCAGGAAATGAAGCAAACATTGGCTGGCCATTTCCCTTCCTCCTGCTTGCTAGACTCTCTCAGCAACTTACCACCTTCATTGCATCTCCACTCATACTTTTTATTTCTTATTTTTTGTCCATATCCCCCAGTAGAATCTAAGCTTCACTTCACATTTTTCATTTACTGAAAATCTGTTGAACATTGAACGGGAACTTGAACAAATGGCTTATTTTTTTGGTTCTTCCTTTACTCATCAGTGAAATGCAAGAATTTAAAAGCATTGGAAACATTTGTATTAAATAATTAATTGCTGGACTCTTTCTTCATTCCCTGTGTATATATTTGATAAAATTCATTCATGACAGCTAATGCTTCAAACAATCCACAATAAATGTGTTCTAAGATGATTTGAAACAGCGAAACTCAAGCAAATTTAAAGAGTTGGTAGAAGGAACAGATTTTGTGCATCGTTGAAAACATATACACGGACACACTCAGATCAATTCTGACTGAGAATGACCATAAGCCCCAGATAACAGCTTGAACAAGATGGAAATTTATTTAATTTTCCTGGGCAAATCTAAAGGTCAGGGCGTCAGGGCTTTTGTTGCGTGGTTTCAGACATCCAAGCTTCTTATGTCTTGTTTCTTTGCTGTGTCTTTGGCCTCTCTTCTGAAGGCCATCTCATGCTCTAAGACAGAGCTCCTGTTCCAGCCATCACGTTTGTCCTCTGCCAGCAGGAAGGAGGAAGGGTGAGTGGAAGGTCAGGCTTCATTTCTTTAAGGATACTTCCTGGGAGTTGCATCTAACATTTTCCCTTACATTTGTCGTTCAGAATTTAAATGGTATTGAAACCCCTTTCTTCCTTCTGTCTGGGAAATGAGGTCCTTATTCTGGACTCAGGTATGCAATTAAAAATAACGGTCATTGTTACTATAAAAGAAGTTTAGAGTGGTTTTTGAAGCACAACTAGTTTTATGTGCCCTGTGGATACCTACAGTTATCTATTTAGCAGTATCCTTTGCTTTTTAAATTTCCATATGTACCTTCTGGTGTTGCTTTCCTACAAGCCCTCTGGTTTTATTTTACTTCTGTGATTTTATCTTACAGCTTGTTTTACACTGTGTTTGACAATACACACTGTAGATGTCATATCCATCAAAGTACAGTTGAAACATTTTTAGCCTTGGCATTTAACATTCTGTAAAAGATTGTTTTTCTGCATATTTGCAAGGTTAGGAATGCTAATCAGGGCAGGCTTACAGTTTCTCCTCAACAATTGTTTTGTTTTATTATAAAAATCATATTACTACTTTACTTTCTATAGCAACCTACAGTTGCTATGTTACCTCAAACTCACTCTTCTTGTGCTTTTAAAATAAGAATAAAAATAGCTTACTTTAATTGTATTTCACTACAAATTGCTTTATTGTAGCAAGTTAACTAGGGCTTCTAACAGTGCACTTCACTATCACTGAAAAAATTTAAACAGTCTGAAGTAATTACAGTGTGCCTTTTAAGGAGAAATGAATGATGTCTTGGTTACTGAGAGCAGCTTACACTTTTTATAATGGTAATCTAAGATAACCAGTAATTCCCAACTCATGGTACATGATTTCCAAGGGACTGTGGCCCAGGGATTCTAAAATGAGGAGTGGGGTTTGTAAAAGTGTATTTATGGAGCACTTGGGAGGTGCAATAGATTAAGACCTGACTTGGTTTCAGTTCAGGTTGTGATCCCAGGGTTATGATCTCAGGGTCGTGAGATCAAGTCCCACATCGGGCTCAGTGCTCAGCATGGAGTCTGCTTAAGTTTGTCTCCCCCTCTCCCTCTGCCCTTCATTCTGTGCTCTCTCTCTCTCAAATAAGTAAATCTAAAAAAAAAAAAAAAAAAAAAAGCATATTTACCAGGACAGAGTTTTCCAGGTATCTGTGTGGTTACCCTATTTTTAAAAATATGAACAATGAGAAATAAATCACAGAAAAATATTTCTTTGGTTGGTAAGGATACCTGGGAGGTAGTATCTTTTCTTCCTATTAGTGATTCTCATGGGGAAGCTTGAGCTTTCATATTTGTTAAGGAGTTATGACCTAAGAGCTTAAAAAGGGACTAAACTAGTCTTTGGTTATCTTGGTGTTGATTAAAAATTACTTACCCCTGTTTTTTTCCTTGTACTATCCAAAAAAAAAAAATTGTTTTTTCTTGAGTTTTAATCTTACCTATATCTTCTAGAGTGGTATTCTTTGTGGTTGCCTACTTATATGTCATTAGCTTTTGGAATTGACAGTGATAACGGTGTAAGTTATGCACTGTCTGTGAAAGAGGGCTCCCCTGTATGAAGAATTTTTCCTTCTAAAACATGCCTTACCTGTCATTTTCATGACTTTCCTGTCACCTGTACTATTATTCACTAACCATTTTCTTTAAATACACTCCTTTTTTAAAAACTTTAAATTCATTTAAAAAAGAAACATTGTATTTTTTAAAGGTTTTTTATTTATTTATCTGACACAGAGAGATCACAAGTAGGCAGAGAGGCAGGCAGAGAGGCAGGCAGAGAGAGAGAGGAAAGCAGGCACCCTGCTGAGCAGAGAGCCCAACTAGACGCTTGATCCCAGGACCCTGAGATCATGAGCTGAAGGCAGAGGCTTAACCCACTGAGCCACCCAGGCGCCCCACCATTGTATTTTTACTACAAGTAAAAAGTACAAAAGCCAGTTTCAAGCGTCACAAATAAGAGATAATTATAATAATACATAAAATGCAACAAAATATTCTTCACCCTATACTGAATTAAACAAAAACAAGGACAAACAATAACATCAAGGTAAAATATGGAATTGATTTACAAAACATATATCTAGAAGTATCTAGAAGTAAGCTCCTTGAGAAGAATGGAGTTTTTTGAGCACTCAATAGTAAGGGAATAGTAGGTTTAACGTCATCTCATTTAAAACAAAGTTGAAGTTTAGCTTACTATTTTTGATTTTGGTGTCACTTATTACTGAGTTTATCACTCACAGGTATATATGGTTAGAAAGAGGAAAGGATAATTAATAGCATTTTCTGAGAAAATTGTGTATGCTAATATGTACAAGAGCTCATGTATGAAAATATATGGAAATACAGTTCTGTGAGGATCCATGTTAGAGATACAGACCATCATCATCAGAAATGCTTCTGAGCAGTTACTAAAGATTTGAAACACTTATGAAAATGCCAGGGCATAGTGCCTTGTTCATTTTGCATAAGACAGGTGATTACAGTCATAACAACTATTTTCTCTTCCTAAGCCACAAGATCCTTGGGTGTGTTATACGAGTTACGTTTTTTCTCCTAAGGTGCATAAACATAAATACACAGCTATAAAAAAATGTCAGGTGAAACTCATCATGCAACAGGTGCCCACCTCATTGTATCACCCATGAGGAAAGAGGGGCATGTACATTTGACTCAGGCAGTGATCTGTGTGTAGAAGAGAGTTAAAAAATTTCATTTGCACCAATGTTTTTACTTCCATTTTTTTGATTGAAAAATTTCAGAGAATGTTGTACATTTTAGAGTATTTCAGGAAAAAAGTGCTGGACCTTTCCCTAATATATTTCTTCTACACCTTGTTGATCCTAAATGCAGAGTCAGATACCACACTGATATTTGATAAGGCAGCGGAAGTAATTCTTTGAAGTATCTGGTAGCATCTGTCATTGGATATTGATTTTTATACAAATTAGTTATTGGTAACCTACAATTAAGAGCCTAGCAAATTTCCTAGGGTGCTGTCAGTCTTCTGAGGGCACAAAAATGGCTTTGAACCTCTCCAATTTGCAGTTCATAGTAGCTCTTAGTATAAAAACAGGAGTTTTGAAACTCTAAAGGTTAGGAATGAGAAACCCTTCCTGAACTCTCTTAACATCTTGTAAGAAATCACTTGGCTTTGTCATTTTTATCAATTAATAACTTTTCAGTGAGCTTGTTTAAAATAGAGAATCAAAATCTAAAAGCTAGAAGACCCTGGCTTAATAGATTTCATGTTTGGAAGTATTTTTATCTGGAAAGAGTCCCTCTCTCTCTCTTTTTTTTTAACCAGCAAAATATATATTGGAACCAGTATCCAAAGATTTCTTTGAGGTCTATAATTCTTAAAATGTTAAGACTTGGAGATGTAAGCTATTTCCACTGCCAGTTCCTCCAATGGATGAGGGGACAGGAGTGATTAAAGATGCTTGTCTTATACTTACCAGTTAGAGATTTAAAAATGCTTTCTCAAGTGAATTCAACTATCATTTATAGGGGGTGATATGTATTAGTAGCACCTGGGCTTTGCCCTAGGGATGTTCACTGCTATGAGGAAGGCAGGCATTTATGTAATGCAAACAAATTATGGTGAGTGACCTATAGCTATTTTAAATAGGAACTGTGGGAAAGAGAGGGAGAGATTAATTCTTGGTGAGGGGACAGCTTTAGAGAAGTAATACTTTAGAGAAGTAATACTTCTCTAATACTTTAAGAGGAACTTTTAAAAATAAAGAGTTTGCCTGATGGAAATTGAGAGTAAGTCATTTTAGGTAGAAGGACCTGCTCAAGAGAAAACATGGTGGCTTGATATGCGATGGATGAGTCATCCTTTGGGGCTGGAGGTGGGTGGCATTAGAAGTGAGGGTAGGAGGAATCCTGTGTGTCTTGAAATCACTTGGGAAAACTTTTGAATTCCATCCTGGGGAGTTTGGATATCATTCTGTAGAAGGTGATAAGCCATCAGGAAATTGAGTGGTAGAGTGATACTATTTAAAAAAGAGTATCTGGTAGAAGCTTGAAGATTGGAAGCAGAAAAAGTACTAAGGAGTTTCTGCAATTTTTTGAGTGAGAGCTGATAATGAGCTAGTGTGGGGAAATGAGGTGGAGAGAGACATGAGAGACAAATTGATTACAGGTCAATAGGACTTAGCTATTGATGGACATGTAAAGAAGTAATTGTAGTTCAATGCTATTAGTCTTATAATAAAGGCACATACAGAGTACTGTAAAAGATCAGAGAACACCTCACAGATCTGAGGACTTTTTAAGAAAGTAGAGGTTCAGAGTTCCCTGGTGGCTCATTTGGTTGGGTGTCTGACTTGATTTTGGCTTGGGTCATGATCTCAGGGCTGTGGGATTGAGCCCTGCATCAGGTTCCATGCTCAGCATGGAGTTGGCTTGAGACTCTCTCTCTCCCTCTCTCTTTGTCCCTCTCCCTGTTTATATTCTCTTTCCCAATAAATAAAGAAATAAAATAAATCTTAAAAAAAAAGGAAAACTAGGGGTTTATTAGGCATTAAGGCCATACAAGCAGAAGAAACAAAATAACTTGATATGGTTGATCTGGCAACCACATGTCAGGGGTTCTCAGTTGGGTTCTATATTAGGGTTACTTAGGAGGCTTTTAAAAATCTATGAATGCTTAAGAGACACCCCCAGAGAGTCAAATTTCATTTTATTTCGTCTGTTATTAAACCTCATCATATATGGTGATTTTAATGTAGAGCCAACATTGTCATCCACTGGCATAAGCAGTTTGTTGTGATGGGAGTGTAGTGTGTGTAGAAGAGTGGAGGTAGATGAAGTCAGAGGTTGGCTCTCAGATTTCATACTAAGGTGTCATTGTTTTCTAAACTACAACTCTTGTCATAATAAAGGAAGTGGTTTGTAATAATTACTCTGGGACAATAAGTATATACCAGGACTATCTCAGGGAAATGAGGATGTAAGGATGTTTAAGTCGGAACTCCAGAAATGGACCCTTAACTCTATGGTTAACTAATCTTTGACAAATCAAGGAAAAAAATATCCAGTGGAAAAAAGACAGTCTCTTTAATAAGTGGTGCTGGGAAAACTGGACAACTACATACAGAAGAATGAAACTAGACCATTCTCTTACACCATACACAAAGATAAACTCAACTGGATGAAAGACATCAATGTGAGACAAGATTCCACAAAATCCTAGAGAAGAGCATAAGCAGTAACTGCTTTGAGATTGGTCGCAGCAACTTCTTTCAAGACACATCTCCAGAGGCAAGGGAAACAAAAGCAAAAATTAATTTTGGGGACTTCATTAAGATAAAAAGCTTCTGCACAGCAAAAGATACAGTCAACAAAACTAAGAGAAAACCCTCACAATGAGAGAAGATATTTGCAAATGATATTACAAATAAAAGGCTGGTATCCAAGATGTATAAAGAAATTCTCAAATTCAACACCCAGAAAACAAATAAGTCCAAAAATGGGCAGAAGACATTGACAGATACTTCTCCAAAGAAGACATATAAATGGCTAACAGGCACATGACAAAATGTTCAATATCACTAGCCATAATGAAAATACAAATCAAAACCACAGTGAGATATCACCTTACACGAGTTAGAATGGCAAAAATTAAAAAAACAGGAAACAACAAATGTTGATGAGATGTGGAGAAATGGGAACCCTCTTACACTATTGGTGGGAAGGCAAGCTGTTACAACCACTCTGGAAAACAGTATGAAGGTTCCTCAAGATGTTAAAAATAGAGCTACCTGATGACCCAGCATTGCATTACTGGGTACTTACCCCAAAGATACAGTTGTAGTGAAAAGAAGGAGCACATGCACACCAATATTCATAGCAGCAATGTCCACAATAGCTAAATAGTGGAAGGAGCTGAGATGCCCTTCAACAGATGAATGGATAAAGAAGATGTAGTATATATAAACAATGGAATATTATTTGACCATCAGAAAGGATGAATACCCACCATTTACATCAATATGGATAGAACTGGAGGGGATTATGTTAAGTGAAATAAGTCAAGTAGAGAAATACAATTATCACATGGTTTCACATATATGTGGAACATAAGGAATAGCACAGAGGACCACAGGGGAAAGGAGGGAAAACTGAATGGGAAATAATGAGAGAGTAATGAGAGAATATGGACTCTGGGAAACAAACTGAGGGTTTCAGAGGGGAGGGGAGGGAGGAATTGGGTAACTGGGTGATGTTTATTAAGGAGGGCACAGATTGTGATAAGCACTGGGTGTTAAACACAACTAATGAATTGAACACTACATTAAAAAACAATCTGAGGGGTTTGAAGTGGCGGGGGGGTGGGAGGTTGGGGTACCAGGTGGTGGGTATTATAGAGGGCACGGATTGCATGGAGCACTGGGTGTGGTGCAAAAATAATGAATACTGTTATGCTGAAAATAAATAAATTTAATTAAAAAAAACCAATGATGTAGTATACAGTGGCTAACTGAACATAATAAAAAAAATAAAATTTAAAAGAAAAGGGAAGAGGCCTGGTTAGTCCAACAGAGGGGAGTGTTAAGGTAGTTCTAGCCATAGATGGGAAGGGAAGAGTTTAGGATGATTCTTTGGTTTCTGATTTTGGTCCTGGGTGAATGTTGATGACATTTACTACCATAGAGAATAGAGGAAGAATAGAAGTTGGTAAAAAGGATAAATTAAGCTTTGGAGAAATTGAGTTTGTGGTGCTTGTAGGATATCCAAGTTGAATCAGATGTTTGGGTCTTTGACCCAGGAAAGGTGTGGATTGGAAGGTAGGTTTGAGAGTGGTGGACATACAGGACAAGTGGCAGCTTTTTTCTTAGGTCCAAACTCACACTGTTCTTCCCTACCCCAGTTGAGGGAGAATCTACGTGGATTAAATGAAATTTTTGTGAGACAGTAAGATGTACCTACTCAATATGCTTGGTTAGTTCAATTTTGGTGGTTAGCAGGAAGCTAATGTAAGTCAGAATAGGAGAATCAAATGGTCAAGTGGTGAGAATTACTATAAAACTTTAATTGTTATTGTATTCTAGTGGCTGTGACTTCTTACGGACAAGAGATTATTTACTGGAAATTCAATCAGCAAACAAACAAAAACAAATAAAAAAAAGCAAAGACTTAGAGTTCTCCAGACTTCACTTTCTGGATTTTTGCAACATAGTGTTGCCGTCAGTAGAGGGTTCAGAATCTCTCTGAGAGCAAGAGAAAAGAAAATCCTCAAGTAAAACCCAAATCCAAAGCTGTTTGTTTTTGGACTTAATAGCGAAAAATGGAAAATCACAGCATTCAGCCTGCTCCTTTTGACCCAATTCCTACCTATGTCTCCTAGGGCTTTAAGGTCTGTTTCTGTGTGTGTGTGTGTGTGTGTGTGTGTGTGTTTAAGTAGGCTCCATGGCCAATGTGGGGCTTGAGCTCATCACCAAGAGGTCAAGAGTCCTGTGCTCCCCTGACTGAGTCAGCCAGGCATCCCAGGGTCTGTTTCCTTGATGGGAAAATATTTAATAATGCAAATGGAAAAAAGGATGCAAGCCTTGATGACATCCTCCCCTGTGTGTTCACCGAGCTCCGCAAGCATGCGGGGAACCTGGAACTGTGACTTCAAGGCAGGAATTTCTTTGGAAGATGGAGACCGTGGATAGCTTTGCACTTCTTGTGTGATGATTAGACAAGAATAGTAGAGAGCTGGCTTTCGCTGTGACAGTTCACTGGTCTTCTTGTTCCAGTAGTAGCTGTTTCTGACATTGAAATGGTAAGGGATGGAAGTGTGTGCATGGTCAAACTCTAACTTGCCCTTGATGGACTTCAGGGGCCAATGATGATGAGGACATGAATTCTTACTATCTGGAATTTGGCACTGGAATTTGTTTACAGCTAATTAAACTTTCCTGTTATTAAAACTCACATTTAGATTGGTGTTCCAAGAATTCTACAAAGGCTGTTCCCATGCATATTGAAGAGCTCTTTCAACATCAAATGGTTCTCACTAAAGAAGGCTTTTTATCAATTGAATGAGAAGGGGAACATGCTTCTAAGGGGGGGGAAATAAAAATCCCACTGTAGGCTTTTTCTGAGGTAAACCATGGAGAGAGATTTAGGTTGGAAAATTGCTTTCACTTAAGCTTATTATGGGACAAAGACTGTAGGGTTCTTATCTAACCTGTGTATGTACCGAGGTCCTTAAAAAAGGTATTTTTTTCCCCCCAGCTCTGAAAAATTCTTGATGTCTTTTGGATTTCCAATATATTTTAGTTGCTGCGCCCTTTCTGAAACAAGTGGTTATTGACCAGAAGTTTGTTTTCTTTTTTTTTCTTATATTTTTTTCTTTTTAAGATTTTATTTATTTATTTGACAGATAGAGATCACAAGTAGGCAGAGAGGCAAGGCAGAGAGAGAAGAGAGGAGAAGCAGGCTCCCTGCTGAGCAGAGAGCCCGATGCGGGGCTCAATCCCAGGACCCTGGGATCATGACCTGAGCCAAAAGCAGAGGCTTTAACCCACTGAGCCACCCAGGATCCCCAGAAGTTTGTTTTCTTTAGAATCAGTGAACAAAAAAATAAAAGCAAAGAGGCAGAATTCTCCACGGGCCATTTTCTGAATGCTGCAAGCCAGTGGTGGATCAGCCAGGAATAGTGTATCTCCTGAAAAGTCCAGAACAGGAAAAAAACAAAAATAAAATCCCCAGGAAAGAAAAATGTTTGCCCTGTGGAATATGCTGCCCAATTTCAGTAGGAGAGGAATAACAGCTGGCTTTTAGCTGAGGGGGAAAGCAGGTTGAGTTGGATCTCTGTTTGGGTGGGAAGGTCGCCGTCAGATACCAACATGGTGTATGATCCTTTGCAGACAAAACAATACATTTTAAATAAATAGTAATCAGTGTGAAGATTCCATATTTTAAGTTGACACATGTAAGCACAAACCTAACAAATCGTTCAGCTGGCCATGCTCCCTGTCGCAGGTGATGATGGAAACCAGCAGAATACAGACAAGGGGAAGGAGAGGGGGTGAGGAATGGGGGCGTAGGGGAGGGGAGAGAGGCACCGAAGAGATGGTGTTGCTGTTTGATCCCACTACGAGCTCTCCAGGCAGCTGTGGTAGGTGAAGAAGCTAATAGTCAAATATCAGGACTTTTTGGAATATAGAGGCTATTTTAAAACAGTTGACTCAGAGAGGATGGCTTTGATGTTGAGCTAGAGTGTCTGAGCCTGACTTGGAGCTTCAATAGTTGTTTTCTTTTAAAAGAAAATGATGCAGTTTATTTTTATCATCATGCTGAGTAGAAGTCCTGTTAACTGAGGTCTAAGTAAAATTGCTTGAAAAAGGAAAGTCATAAAAAAAAAAGAAAAAGAAAAAAAGGAAAGCCATTTCCAGGCCGTCTTTCATTTTGCCCCACAGCTGACCCCCATTGATTTTGAGTTCAGTATCATTTTGTTATTAGACTCCAAAATCTGACCTCAAGGGACCCCTTAATGTGTGGGTTTTCTAGATACACCTTACCTCGAGTGGTTGGGTCAGTCTCTTCAGAGCCAAGTCTTTGTTCCTTGAGTTTCTAAATACCAGAAATCTGTATACCTCTTTAAGAAAGGTTGACTATATAATTTGGAAGTTCACTGAAAATGATCAGTTATACAGAATGGATTCCTAGGGACTCCCCTTTTATGTTCCCCCTGTTTGTGACTCATTCTATATTTTCTAATTTGTGTCATAAGGAATACGAGTATGTGTGGGATAGTAATAGATGTTCCATAAAACAGAGTTCTATAGACAAATAAGTTTGAGACTGTTTGAGACTACAGGACAGGTCAGAGCCTTGTCTTGTCAATATACATTGGACTCTTGAGGGAGATAGAGATGCGGTATTTTCCAATTTGATTTGTCCATGGAGCTTCCGAGGAACCCAGTTTGGAAAATTGTATTTTGGATAGGTGGATCTATTTTTCTTATGGTTTTTACAGAAAAATTACTATAATAGAACTTCCTATAACCTTAGGTTGTTTGTATTTGTAACATTGCCAATGTTTTGAACAGAAGGAAAGAATCTGCAAAAATGTTGGAGATTCTTTTTATTTCCAGATAGCTCCAAGGACAGGAAGGAAGTAGACTACTTTGCTAACACTTTGTGTAAATGTTATGCCTCATATTGCCACTATATAGGTTGGTTTATACTTTATCATTTCCAGACTAAGTTCTTAAATTCTAACTTTCCTCTTATTCTCAGTGGCAATGATAACAACTGCACTGTTAAAAGTTCAATCAAGATGTATTTTTTCATTAAAAAGATTTATTTTTCATTGCAGAAAATATGGAAAAAGCTTAAAAAACAAACAAACAAAAAAGAAATAAAACTTACTTAGCCACTCTTGGCATTCTGCGTAAGTCAGAGCCTCTAATGATGGTTTTATTTCCATTTTTTTGATTACAGCTTCTACATAAAAAAATTGGGTGATTTCTCACAAACACACATATTTCTAGCTTCTTCTGCAGTCTGGAACATTGGCATCATGTGACCTGCATTCTGGCATGTCAGGGCTCAGGACTGAGAAGGCACTGCTCTGTTTAGGAAAGAAAACCCTGCTTGGTTTATCCACCTGTACCTGAGATATTTTGGTTTGGAACCCCAGTTATAAGGCCTTCTCATCTTTTCCCTCTTGGATAATGTTTAATTTTAGAAAGGGAGTTATCCTTTTGTACTCAAGTATAAGCTTTTTCTTCTTAAAATTTCATTAACATTTTCCCATGTCATTAAATGTTATCATTGCTTTTGTCTGCATGATAGTCAATTACGTGGATAGGCCATACTTTGTTTTTTAAAAGATCTTATTTATTTATTTTAGAGAGAGAGAGAAAGATAGAGAGAGGACACAACTGAGGGGTGTGCAGAGGTGCAGGGAGGAGTGGAGGCAGAGGGAGAAGCAGACTCTGTTGAGTAGGGAGCTGGAGGTGGGGGCTCAATCCCAGGACCCCTGCAGAGGCTTAACCCACTGAGCTGCTCAGGCATCCCTGATATGATATAGGGGTATGATACACCATGCTTTATATAACCAATCCCCTAATCTACTGGGCTTTTATGTAATTCCTGGTTTGTTCTATTAAATAGAATCTCTGTTAGCAAAATCTGTGCGCATCTTCATGATTGTTTCTTTAGGATAAAGTCCTACACTTGGAATTGCTGAATCAAAAAATGTAAGTATTTTAAATACTCTTGAGACTCATAGCTAAATATGCTCAACTAGCCTTTCACTTCCTTGGCAATGAAGTAATCTCTGCAGAGCTCTAAGAGATTAATATGTGTTTCCAGGGGTGTGACTCTGGGCAGTGTTTCCCACACTTTAGCATAGACCCTTTTATCATGTACCTACTAATAGCTTATGACAAAGTAGTGTTCTGTGGAGGAGAGCCTGAGAGATTCAAATTGAGTTGGTGGTTGCGAGGAAGTGCTAGAAGATGGAGGGCTTGGTATCACAAGCTGTGTTTCTCTCGCCGTTCTGTTCAGCTCTCAGCTAGGTTTCATGCTATTCCTTTGGATAGGAATCCCTAGTGTCTGGAGAGCATTGAAGGTGAAGTTGGAGAGGAAGTTAGAAGGTCGTCTGAGAAGCTTCAGAAGGGGGTTGACCTATGGCCTTGTGGAGAAGAGATGCAGGAGGATGAGCCTGAAGAAGAGAGGAAGGACTTAGGGCTTCCAGAGTGTCTCAGGTGGAAGACAACGTGACTCTGAGTGGTGAGGTCTTGAACTTGAGCTGCGGTGGTAGAGATGGAGATGGACCTCTGGTAAATTTGGAGGTGGAGAGAGCCTTCAGGATGACTTTTCAAGGAGCTTGGTCATTGGCAGGGTGTGAATTTATGTCTGTGTAAAACTTTCTAGACATTTTATACCCAAATACATTTTATATAGAGTCAAACAATTTGAAATAAACATGTTTAGAGTTAAGAGGGTCTCCAAATTTTTTTCAAAGTTAAAATAGCCTCATTTTAAAAATTGAGGCATAATTGACATATATTGTATTAGTTTTATACAACATAATGATTCAATGTATATATTGGAAAATAATCATTACAATAAATCTAGTTCAACCCTGTCCTTATACATGGCTGCAGAATGTTTTTTTCTGGTAGTGAGAACTTCTAAGATCTACTCTCTTAGCAACTCTCAAACATGTGATACAGTGTTAATAACTATAATTGCCACCCTGAACATTACATCCCTAGGACTTACTTATTTTGTAACTTAAAATTTGTAGCTTTTGACCTCCTTAACCTATTTTATCTACCCCCAACCCCTGCCTCCGGCAACCATCCATCTAAAACAGCTTTGTTTTCAATTAAAAATTTAGCCAGTATTGAAAAAAACACAAGTAAAAATACTTAAAAAATCAGCTGTAGTCTCAGCATGTAAGTTATTTTCAACATTTGCATATATTCTTTCGGGACTTCTGAGCTAATTTCTCATTAAACTTTAAAGTCCTGGAGTCATCACTTTGGCAGTTATGCTCTGTGATCTCCTTATTTGTTGCAAATAGTTTCCTTTGTGTGACAACTGCTCCTTCCCGGAAAAAACAAAACAAAAACAACCTATTAATGAGTTATTTAATTTTTGCTTTCATTTGCATCATTTATACAATTAGAAATTTCTTTGCATTCCCACTCTTTTTTCTTGAGCTTTAAGGTTCTTTCTACAGCTGGAAGAAGATGAGTGGTAAGCTCTTGCTTTTGAATATTATATCCACGCTGCTGACTGGGGCCCTCTCTGCTTTTAACCAGGCTGGCTGCTAACCTAATCACAAGGAACAAATGCAATAACACCGTCTCTTTCTTCATGTTCTCATCTTATTTTTATTTTTTTAAAAGGACTCACTTAAAAAAAAGTTTTTTTTATTTATTTGACAGAGAGATAGAGAGCACAAGTAAGCAGAGCAGCAGGCAGAGGGAGAGAAAGAAGCAGGCTCTCTGCTAAGCAGGGAACCCAATGCTGGGCTTGATCCCAGGACCCTAGAATCATGACCTGAGTCGAAGGCAGCCACTTAACCAACTGAGCCACCCAGGCGCCCCTCACTTTTTTCTTTTTCCTTTCTTTTCTTTCTTTCTTTCTTTCTTTCTTTCTTTCTTTCTTTCTTTCTTTCTTTTTTTTTTTTTAAGATTTTACTTATTTATCTGACAGAGAGAGAGGTCACAAGTAAGCAGAGAGGAAGGCAGAGAGAGGGTGGGGAGCAGGCTTCCTGCTGAGCAGAGAACTCCATGTGGGGCTTGATCCCAAGACCCTGAGATCATGACCTGAGCTGAAGGCACAGGCTTAACCCTCTGAGTCATCCAGGTACTCCTTTCTTATTTTTTTTCAATGATTTTATTTACTTATTTGAGAGAGAGAGAGAGAGAGCATGCGGGGTGGAGGAGCAGAAGGAGAGGGATAAGGCAGTCTCCCCGCTGAGTGCAGAGCTGATCACGTGGGGCTTAGCCAGGACCCTGAGATCTTGACTTGAGCCTCAATCAAGAATTGGCTGCTTGAAAGAACCAAGATGCCCTTCAACGGACGAATGGATAAGGAAGATGTAGTCCATATACACAATGGAGTATTATGCCTCCATCAGAAAGGACGAATACCCAACTTTTGTAGCAACATGGACGGGACTGGAAGAGATTATGCTGAGTGAAATAAGTCAAGCAGAGAGAGTCAATTATCGTATGGTTTCACTTATTTGTGGAGCATAACAAATAGCATGGAAGACATGGGGAGATGGAAAGGAGAAGGGAGTTGAGGGAAATTGGAAGGGGAGGTGAATCATGAGAGACTATGGACCCTGAAAAACAATCTGAGGGTTTTGAAGGGGTGGGGGGTGGGAGTTTGGGGGAGCCAGGTGATGGGTATTAAGGAGGGCACATATTGCATAGAGCACTGGGTGTGGTGCAAAAACAATGAATACTGTTACGCTGAAAAAAAATTAAAAAAAAATTAAAAAAAAATTGGCTGCTTAACTGACTGAGCCACCCCAGTGTCCCATTTTAGTCTTATTTAAAGTAATTGAAGATGATTGCCATTTCTTCCTCTAGTTTATTCATTGATACCTATGTGCGAGAGTTACATTTTGCAACTTTGAACCTGAAGATGTGAGTTGGTTTTTCTTGAGGGGAGGGGAGAGGAAGGAAAAGAGGAGAGTGGGGAAGGAAGGGGGTGGAGGGTTCCCTAGGAAATTAACCTTGAAATGGAGATTTGCAAATGATCAAAGGAGCGAGACTGATACAAAGCGAAGGTCAAGCAAAGCTTTATTTCGCGCCAAGCATTGAGAATCAAACCTATCGTTCAGGGCTGCTTCTTCCAGAAGAGGGTGACGGCTCCCTGCCTCACAGACCAACTTTTATAGAGCAAAGGCCATGTGGTTGAGCCTGGCCACACACTGGTGGCCAATGAGATTGCAACACACAGAGAAAGCTGCACAGTCATGCTAGGTCACACACGGGTGGCCAATTGAATTACAGTTCACCCCATAGTAGCTATTTGAACTAGCCTATCACCTTGGTCAGAACTGGTGCCCAAAAGGCGCCCAAAAGGTGGGCCCACACTCCTTGGTAGCCAGGGAGACAGTATTCTCGCTCCACTGATTAGATGCCTCCACCTGATGACTCATCCCTGCATTCGGGCTCTGTTATCTCCACCCACCTGAACCGCCCTGTATTTGTTATCAGGGACTGGTCGACCATATTTTACTGGTTTCCTGGACTTGCTCTTAACTAAGTTCCCCTGGGCTTGGGAGGGGCAGGTCAGTTTAAGTTTTACTGCATAAACAACAAAATCACTGTTTAAGTGAGATGAAATCGCTCTGGCTGAATAGGCCCTTACATCAAACAGATCTGTTTATTGAGGAGTGAGCCTGGGGCCAGCCCCAGTGAAAGAGTAAAGAAAAAAGACTTGGGCAGAAGGAGAAGTTGAAATAGCCCTTGCAATGAAAGCCTAAGGGGAAGTAACCTGGGATCCAGGCATCTCCCTTTAGCAGTGGGCAGTTCCTGAAGCCTCAGCCCCCAGCAGCCAGAATGCCTGCCACCTGGACCAAAATGAGCCTTTTGGTCCAGAACGGGAGATCTGGTGGTGCGCCAGAGTACCCATTGTTATACACGAGTTTTTGCCTCCAAGAGACTATCAAGGAGCCAACACCAATGCAATCACATGAGGGTTTATCTAACAAGCTTAAGCTTGGGCTCAAGTATACCCGACAAAGCCAAGTAGGGACTTGGACCCCAAGCTTAGTTAAGGCAGGGGTATTTATGGGTTCCTGTTACTAAAGCAGGGTGAGGCTTACTAAAGCAAAGAAGGGGAAAGTTCAACCCATGGGCACAGGGGTCTGAGATGGTTGCTGGAGCTAAGATGGCTATACTTACGCTAAAGCTAAACTTGAGGTGGGATGGCCTTAATTTCTCAGCCTCCACGTTTTCCCCTCTCAGAGGAACCTAAGGAAGGACCCAATCATGGGTCCAGGCTGGTCTTAGCAACAAGGTCTGGTGGTTGGTATTGCTGACTGAGTACCATGAGCTGAACTGTACTGACTGTCTTTGATAAAAGTAAGCAACATTAGTGGGGTAAGTGAGAACAGTGCAGTCTTAGCTTTAGGGGGTTGTCCTTGTCTGGCTGACTTTTCCATTCTGGGACGATGTCCTTGAGAACAGCGTGTGGGTCAGCTGGCCAGACGTGGGTGTAGTGGACCCAGGGAGTAATCCCATCGACCTTGAGAGCAGTGGGAGTGGTCAGGATCATGATGTAGGATTCCTTCCAGCGTGGTTGGAGTGTCTGGTGTTGATATCTCTGAAGATACACCCAGTCACCCAGCTGATATCGATGGGGGTCCGGTGGTGGCCCAGTCTAGTAGAAGACCCTCAGCTTAGGCCACAACTGTTCATGGGTTCATTGTAACATTTGGAGGGAGAAAAGGAGTTGGTGATCATCAAACTCAGCAAGTAACTCAGGTTTTAAATTAGGAATAATAGGTGGAGAAATACTGAACATGATCTCGTAGGGGGTAAGTCCCATCTTATATGGGGAATTTTGTATCCTGCAGAGGGCAAAGGGGAGGAGAGTCACCCAATCCCTGCCAGTCTCTAGGGCTAATTTAGTTAAGGTCTCCTCTCTACCTGTCCTGAGCTTTGGGGCCTATATGCACAATGTAATTTCCAATCTGCCCCAAGTATCAGTGCCACTCCCTGTGTTATGAATCCTGGTCCGTTATCTGATCCAAGCTTAACAGGAAAACCATACCTCGGTAAGATGTCTCGGTAAGATGTTTCTTGGTTATGGTCTGTGTTGTTTCATGTTTGGTGGGAAATGCCTCTGTCCATCCTGAAAAAGTATCTACAAACTCTAGCAAATACCTATATCCGTATTTTCCGGGTTTTACCTCTGTGAAGTCTACTTCCTAGTAGGCTCCTGAGCGGTCCCTCAGGAGCCGGGTGTCCGGGGTTAGATTCATGGGCAGTGGCATTAGTTAACTGACATGTGTGGCAGCTTGCCACAATCTGTTCGATCTTTAATCGGGAGTCTTTGATGGCAATCTTTGCATGTGACACCAAGTCTTCCATTTTCTTTGTTCCTATGCGGGTACTTTTATGCATTTTGGATAGGACTCGCCATCCCAGTTTCTCTGGTAGGATTGTGCTGCAATCTTCAGCTCTCCACCAGCCATGTAAGCATTGTGTCCTAGGCAGACGCCTGATCCATTGTAAGTCTGAGTCAGCGTAGTTGGGGTTGTCTGGCAAGCTCGGTGCTCCCGGATCTGGCAGTGTGGTCACTAAGACGTGGTCTACCGAGAGGGCTGCCTCTTTTGCCTTTAAGTCGGCCAGTCAGTTTCCCCTGGCCACTGGCGTGTCTGCTTTTTGGTGTCCCGGACAATGGATAATGGCCAGTGCCTTAGGCAGCCAGAGGGCCCTTAGGAGCTAAAGGATTTCTACCTTGTTTTTAATAGTCTTTCCTTCTGCTGTTAAGAGCCCTCTTTCTCTATAAATGGCTCCGTGGATGTGGGCTGTGGCAAAGGCATACCTGCTATCCGTATAGATGTTTATCCGCTTACCTGCTCCCATGGTTAGTGCCTTGGTCAGCGCAATCATTTCTGCATGTTGGGCAGGTGCCCTAGCTGCTAGCGGTTCCGCCCAGACGGTCTCTGTCTCTGTGGTTACAGCTGCCCCTGCACACCTGACTCCTTCCCGGATAAAGCTGCTGCCGTCTGTATACCAGGTGTCATCTGCGTTCGGCAGTAGTCGGTCCTGGAGATCGGCTCTGACTCCATGCTCCTGAGCCAGGATTTCTTGACAATCATGTAGGGGGGATTCCCAGTGTCACCGTGTTTAGGGCTGTTGGTGCCTGGAACAAAATTCTGGTAGGGTTTAAAAGCAAGCCCTGGTAATGGGTCAAGTGGGCATTGTTGATCCATCTGTCCGAGGGTTGTTTGAGTACCCCTGCAATAGCGTGTTGGGGTTGTGATGTATAGTTCCTGCCCCATAGCCAGCTTATCTGCATCCTTGACCATGGTGGCCGCTGCAGCAGTAATTTTCAAGCATGGAGGCCATCCAGCGGCCACAGCATCTAATTTCTTTGAGAGGTAGGCCACTGGTCTCTTCCAGGGGCCCATGTATTGAATTAGGACTCCCTTTGCCACCCCTTTCTTTTCATCCATATAAAGGTGGAAGGGCTTAGTCAGATCAGGCATCCCGAGTGCCGGGGCTCACAGTAAGGCTTGTTTAAGATCATTAAAGGCTTTGTTCATGGCCTCAGTCCATACCAAGTCCTGTTTTTGTTTCGTGGCCTAGTAAAGGGGCCTAGCCATTTCAGCAAAACCAGGGATCCACAATCAGCAGAACCCCGCTGACTCTAGGAATTCACGTACCTGGCAGTCGTTTCGAGGCTGTGGGATTCTCATAATGGTCTCCTTCCATGCATCTGTTAGCCATCTCTGTCTATCTCTTAATTTGTACCCCAGGTAGCTCACCTCCGTTCTGCAGATCTGGGCCTTTTTAGCGGAAGTCTGGTATCCCAGAGTTGCTATCACTTGGAGCAGATCCTTGGTGCCTTGTAGGCATGTTTCCTGGTCTTCTACTGCCAATAGAATATCATCTACATGTAATAGAGTCAGATTAGGGTGCTTGGCATGGAACTCACCTAAGTATTCGTGCAGTGCCTTGTCAAAGATGGTGGGTGAATTCTTGAATCCTTGCAGCAGTCGAGTCCAGGTGAGTTGACCATTGATGCTCTTCTCCGGGTCTGTCCATTCAAAAGTGAAGAGATCTTGGCCCTTTGGGGCCAAGGGCAAACTGAAAAAGGCATCTTTTAGGTCTAGCACTGTATACCAAGGTTTGTCTGGAGGCAAGGTGGAGAGGAGAGTGTAGGGGTTTGGGACTGTAGGGTGCATGTCCATCACCTGTCGGTTAACTTCCCTTAAGTCCTAGACTGGTCTATAATCATTAGAGTGTGGCTTTCACACCGGCTGCAGGGAAGTGTTCCATGCTGACTGACAAGGCCGCAGTATGCCTGAGTCTAGCAGCCATCGGATGTGTGGGGGTAATCCCCTTCTGAGCTGTCAGAGGCATGGGGTATTGGCATACCCTGACCGGATCTGCTTCTGGCTTTAGTTCAATGTATATAGTTAGCCGATGTTGGACCAGTCCCATTCCCCCAGTTTCTGTCCATGCTTGGGGAAACTTCTGCAACCAGTGGTCAATGTCGATCATTGGTGCTGGGGGTGTTTGATGAAGACGATATTCATCCTCAAGATTCAAGACAAGAGCCTCTTTATCCAGCACCTCTGCCCCTTTAGGGTGGAAACTAATTTGGGCTCCCATCTTGGTGAGTAGGTCTCGGCCTAACAAGGGGTATGGGCCCTCAGGAATGACCATGAAAGAGTGGGTTACTTGGCCCACGTCAAGATCCACTGTTCTTCGGGTAGTCCATGAATATTGTTTAGTGCCCGTAGCCCCCTGCACCCATGAGGTCTTATTTGCCAACTTCCCTTGAGCTTGTAGTAAGACAGAGTGTTGTGCCTTGGTGTATACTAGGAATTTAATTGGTTGCCCCTCCACTTTAAGGGTTACCCTGAGCTCAGGGAGGGGTGCCGAACCCAACCCCCCTAATCATTTAAATCTTCAACCTCCAAGATAGTAGTGGGGGCCTTTGGTTTTTTTGTTGGGGCACTCCTTTACCCAGTGGCCTTTTCCCCTGCAATAGGCACACTGGTTTTTATTAGGGCAATCCTTCACCCAGTGGCCTTTTTCCTTGCAAAAAGCACACTGGTCTATATTCAGTTTGGGCATTCTTGGTGGGGGCCATCCTCCTTACCTGCTCCTGAAGCCAACTTCTTGAGACGTCTTTGTTTCTCATGTGGGTCATCCATGGTTGCGGCCAGTAGGATCTTAGCCAGGTTCTGGGTCTGATGGTCACTTGTCTTAGCTTGTTGCTCCTCCTGAGTCTCTCTGTTATTGTAGACTCTTTCTGCCACCACTATCAGACCCTGTAGGCTCTTCTCTCCCAGTCTTTCTATCCTCTGCAGTTTTCTTTTAATGTCTGGAGTGGCTTGATTAACAAAGGCCATAACAATGGCAGCTTTGGTTTATGGGGCCTCTGGATTCATAGGGGTGTATTGTCTGAACACCTCTATGATCCTTTCTAAAAATGCCCCTGGACTCTCATCTTTACCCTGTCTTACATCATATACCTTGGCCAGATTGGTAGGCTTGCATGCTACAGCCTTCAGACCTGCCATTAGAGTCTGGCAGTAGACCTGGAGCCTCTCCTTACCTTCTGCCGAGTTGTAGTCCCAGGCGGGGCAAGACCAGGGGAAAGCTGCATTTATGAGGTCGGGGTTCTGGGTTGGCTGTCTGTCATTACCCAAGATGGACTTTCAGGCTTCCACCTGGATTTGCTCTCTTTCCTCAGTGGTAAAGAGAACCCACAAGAGCTGCTGACAGTCATCCCAGGTGGGCTGATGGGTGACAAGAACAGTATCCAAAAGATTGATAAGATCTTTTGGGTTATCTGAGAGCTTTGCGTTTTGGGTTTTCCAGTTGTATAAATCACTGGTAGAAAATGGCTGTCCCCCTGTTTCATTGGGGGGTCCCATGGCATGGAGGGGAAGGACAGTGGTATCGGTTGGTCCCAGGTTTGGGGCTGGGGCTGCCTGATGGGTCCATCCACGTGTCCCTGCCACTGGCCCATGCATGGGGGCCCCTCCACCTGGGGGGGTGCACTCCCTTGGCAGCCCCTGATGCTTCCGCTGGTGGGGGGTAAACGGGGGGGAAAGGGGGACCTGGTAGGGTGGTGGAAAAATCAGGTCCTCCGTGGAGGTGTCCTGAAGGACAGGGTAAAGCAGAGTCTTTGGTTCGAACTCCGTCTTTTTGTCGGACCTAGGAGTTGGGTTCCTCAGGGCTAAAGCCTTGGATGCGGGTCCTGCTTTGGGAGGAAGAAAAGGTTTAAGCTAGGAGGGAAGATTTTCGATCATGTCTTGTCAGACCAGGATGTAAGGTATTTGGTCAGGGTGGCCATGTGGTTTTTCTCTGAAAATGATGGCCTTAACCTCTAAGATAATAGGTAGTTGAAAAGTTCCCTCCTGGGGCCATCCAATATTAAGGGATGGCCATTCAGACATGCAGAAAGTCCAAAACTTTCCCTTTCGTACATCAGTGCTCAGGTTATGAGCTCTTTCCCTGACATCTGAGAAGTGGTCAATCATCAGAGACAGAGGAGTTGTCTGTGTCTGTCCCACCACATCCTCAGTCCACAACAAGACAAATACACTTACAACGATTAACAAGAACACACTCACAAAGACAAACAATCTGGTGTGGCCGTGAAGACAAAACTGGAAGGAAGTTAAGGGAGAATCTGGCTGTACCGGCAGCTGGCTCTCTTCACAGATGAGGACCTCGGCCTCTGGACGCAGCAGCAGCCGAGCCTCCCAATGCGGGCCTGACTGCACCAGCAGCCAAGCCTCCAGATGAGGACCTCATTCTCCGGGCCCAAGCACAACAGCAGCCCAGCCTCCAGGTATGGGCCCGACCGCAACAGCAGCTGAGCCTCCAGACAGGGACAGAGGGACGTCTCCCAAAACCCCCCGGTCAATGGCCCGCCATGCGTCCGCTTGAGCCAATGTCGACTCCAGATACTCAGACTGGAATTCCTACAGGTTAAAAAAAAAAAAAAAGAAAAAGAAATGCAGAGTGGAGCTCCCAAAGTGTGCACGCAAATGGATAAAAAAACGAGTGCATTCGCCAGCCGGCACAGGACCCTTGGGGTCGGAGTCCTGGGGGTCTCTCAGATCTCAGTGGGACTTCCAAATATTATGTCCAAGTTTTCATGTCCGAGAGACCACCAAGGAGCCAAGCACCAATGCAATAACACAAGGGTTTATTCAGCAAGCTTAAGCTTAGTTCCAAGTATACCCGACTAAGCAGAGTAGGAACTTGGACCCTGAGCTTAGTTAAGGCAGGAATATTTATGGGTTCCTGTTACTAAAGCAGGGTGGGGATTTCTGGAATGAAAGCAGGGTGGGGGTCTCTGGAACTAAAGCAGGGTGGGGTTTACTAGAGCGAAGTAGGGGAAAGTTCAGCCCTTGGGCACAGGGGTCTGAGATGGCTGCCGGAGCTAAGATGGCTGTACTTATGCTAAAGCTAAACCTGAGGTGGGATGGCCTTAATTTCTCGGCCTCCACATCCATCTTATTCCACATCCCATGCCACTTGCATCCTCTTGCTTCATATAATACATTTTCTCCTTCTGAGCTCAGTTCTTTTGAGATTCTCTGTAGTTTTTTTTGGGAAACTGACAAATGAAAGGCCAGTGACATAAGCTACAACCTCTCTTGCTGCCCTGGGTCTTGGTGTGGCTACTGGTACCATCATCTCTGTCTAGGTTCCTCTCATGCTCAATGTTTTTGCTGGTGTAGATGGCTTACCTGGCGGGGTGATCCAGACCTTCATCCCTAGGGAGTCTGAGCCCCTGGTCACCAGCCCTTCTCAGGTCATGATGGCTGTATTTGTTCATTTCCTGTCAAAAATGATTAAAAGAGGACCCAAACACCTTAGTAGACCACCTAGGTGCTAAACAAATTCTTCCCTGTCCCTGTTGTCCTCCAGCATGCACTCTGCGCATCTGGGCAAACAAGGGTTAATTACCCCTGTTGGGATGTCTGATTCCTTTCGTTGTCTGCTGGTTTTTTTTTTTCCCCCTCATTCAACATTATACTTTATTTATTTATTTATTCATTTTATTTTATTTTTATTTTTTTTATTTTTTTAAAAATTAAATTTATTTATTTTCAGCATAACAGTATTCATTATTTTTTCACCACACCCAGTGCTCCATGCAATCCGTGCACTCTATAATACCCACCACCTGGTACCACAACCTCCCCCCCCCCCCCCCCGCCACTTCAAACCCCTCAGATTGTTTTTCAGAGTCCATAGTCTCTCATGATTCACCTCCCCTTCCAATTTCCCCCAACTCCCTTCTCTCTAACTCCCCATGTCCTCCATGCTATTTGTTATGCTCCACAAATAAGTGAAACCATATGATAATTGACTCTCTCTGCTTGACTTATTTCACTCAGCAGGAGGAATCTAAAGAAACCGAGTGGCAGCTGTAGCTTACAGGTTAATGTAACTTTTGCTGTGTCCTCTGGTGGAAGTATTCTCCCTCAAATCTATGGAAGCCAGAGTTCCAGGCCTGGGAGGCACAAATTCACAAAGGGTTCCTGGAAGTTATGGTGAGAGGGTCACTCCTACTTCTTCCCTTTGAGTCTCATACTTTTCACTTTCTACCTGTTGGGGAAATAGCATCATATAATTGTGGTTGATTTGAGTGCTCCTTGAGGATGGCACCCCATGTTATCTCAAAACTGATACTTCAGCTGTGTTTTCAATGGCCAATTTCATTGTTCTGTAATGCTGGCAGCTTCTAAGACACAGTAGTATATGATATACTGTAAAGTAGGCTCTTTGGCTCAATGAAATAGAGTGTGGGATCTCGTCATGTCAGTGACTCACTCTGTGTGTTCCTTATATATGCTACATATGCTCATACAGGGGTGCTGGTTAAGGTCCTACAAGTGGCAGTGGGAAGCCCATATTTAGAATAAGTATTAATTCCAGTCATGATGGTTCCCTGCCCCCTCTAGCCTGGATGGATCCAATGTCATAGACCACTCACTTTTTGCTCATCTGATAAAATTAACAGCTAGCACTGAATAGTGGACTAATGGGATGTTTTGAACATCATGCTTAGATGGGAAAGATTCTTTGAGTCTGTCATGACCGAGAGTGGGAATTAGCTTAGCTCTGAGGCAAGATGATAAAGGTATACTATTGTCCACCCCACGTAAGTACAAAATGTTTCTGGTCCTTCTCAGTAGGGATGGAAAAATTTGCATTGGCTTGATTCCTGTATAAGGTACTTGAGGTCTTGTTGATCTGCTCTAATAGTGATACTGTGTCTGATGCAACAAGCTGCAACTAGGGCCAGAGTTGACTTTGGTTGAGTTTATAGTAGTCCACTACTGTATCCTCCATGATTCATTCAGTTCTTGTAAAGGCTGACTAATGAATACCTGGGCACATGATGGAAGTGATGACCCCTGCTTCCTTTAGGGTATACTAGATCTTCACAATTCCTTTCACACTATGCTACTTATTTTCCTTTTACTATCTTAACCAATTTGGGGAGTGTAGCTCAGAAGGTCTCACTTGACCTCCCACATTATGACAGCTCTTACCCCAGAGGCCCGTCCCCCCCCCCCCCCAAACAAAAAACAATGTATCTGGGGGTTCTGTCAACCATTATGTTTATGTGTTGGGGGGGACCAGAGAAATGACCACTGGGTAGGTTCCTGGATCCAATGAATTCATTGTGAGGTGGACCTGGAATAAAATCCTTGATGATCTGACCCCTTTTTATTGCTGTTCTAACAGTGAGGCCATTATGAAATTTCTGGTCTCTAAGTGTCAATGTCAACTTTGAGCTTGTGTCCAGTAGTCTTCAAATGTCTTGGTATTTCTTTTTACCCAATGTATGGTTACCCAAGTAAATGATCATTGGTCTATTTGACAACAGACTGGGATAATTATTGCCATATTCATTCACAACAGTATTTCAGGGTCTTTCCTCCTGGGGACTTAGTCTCTCCTTCAGTCAGTGGGTTCTGGGATTGAAAAACAGGCTCATATCCAGAAATTGGACAAATTATCATAACTTTTGAATAGGGAAGTTTCTGTCATCCTCTGTTCTTGATTTAGAAAAAAATTCATAGTTGAGAAATACCCTCATTGTCTGTTATCTGCTTTGTGCCTGTGTTCTATCAGCCATCGTTCTCTGTTTATCTTAATAGTATATACACTCCTCTGAGTCTTTTGATCCCTTTCTTATCATCTACTATAGCAATTATAGCATTTCTGTGTGACTTAGTCTGAGCCATCAATTTTTCCAGCATCCAAGAGCTAGATCAGCAGCAGGCTTATCCCATCTCCTGGGGCCCTTGCAAGGGTGTTAAATCCTATATCCCATTTACAGATTTATGTTTCATCCCCCAATCTCTCCCGGTCAAGTTCCCTCTGGATCTGGCCCCATACATATGCTCCTGGCTCTTGCGGCTACATGTTGACTAGTTCCTGTAGCTTCTTCAGGATATAGTGATTTTCCTTCTAATAGGGCCAGTATTTTCTGGCTAGGTTGTATTTTGACTCGTTTTTAGTTACTGGTCTTAGTTACTGATGAGGAAGGGAGGTGCTACATGTAGATTATGGAGAGTGGGTTCATGCTGTCTTGCAAGGTAGAGGTCTCTGCATTGATTACAAGCAAGGGAGAAGTTCTAATCTCCAATACAGGGAAATGGGACACTTCTGTAGGGGGTGGTTTGGGTTTTAAGGTTTTAAAGTACATTAGCCTAGCTGTCTACATCCCAGTTTTTATGAATCTTCCCAGCCAGATCTCTAATCTTGACAACTAGACTTGACATGGTTGAGACTTCAACTTGACCTCTTCTCTCCTTATAATTAGGTCCTGAGACTAATTCTTAGATTTTTATATCTTTTGGCTCCAGGAGATGAAAATATTTTTATATGCTATTACCCAGGACCTTTGATTTTCATAATTCACATTGAATTAGTGATTGATCATCCTCAGCTTTTCACTGTCTTCCCCTGTTATATTAGTAGCATCCAGCAATAACCATCTGATTCAATTGCCCTTAAAATTACTGCTTCTCAAATTGAATATTACACCTGTCAGTGCATTTCCTTCTGCCAGTATCCCATCCTCATTCACTACCAGTGAAGATTTTAACAATTGCACTCCTACTGAATGCCAGGGGCAGAGACGGAATCTTTATTGGCAGTCAGTCTGCAGGTGGACAAGCTTCAAAGTCCCATTTTTAGATTTTGCTTTCTCAGTTGCTTCTGGCACCAAGTGTCTTTGGTCAGGTTTCCTGGGAAACAGATTCTGAGAAAGAGATTTATATGCAGAAAGTTCACTGGGAAGTGGTCTTAGAAACCCTATCTGTGAGAGAAGAGAAGGAAGCAAGTCTGCGCAGAGAAAGACAAGATACAATGTCATCACAGCAAAGGGCTTGGCCAATCTCAGAGGGGACATCTGGAACAAATGGCCCTTCGGAGTAGTTACAAGTGGAGGCAAGGGAGCTAAGTCATTGCACCCCTGCTTCAAACAATCATTGGATGTGGGCCACTCAAGGAGAAGGTATAAGCTTGGAAGGGACCATTTCCCTGGGCCATGGGCAATGTCCAGGGATGAACTCAAGACTATGAGCTACCGGCAGCCATCACTCCTGGCAGCTGAGGGAATTCATAACTTGATGTTGACAAGGGAACAAGGCAGCATACCACAGCGTCTACCTCAGTGTGGTCTGGGATGGCTACTTGGATTTCTAAAAGATAGCTTAGCTAAAGCACAGCCCTTTTTTTTTTTTTTTTCTTTTTCTCTCTGAGCCTGTTTATCAGAGTCTCTTCTTTATAAATGCTTTTATAATGGATCTATGAGGTTCAGACCATAGCTTTTGGTTGATTTCTTTCCTGCCTTGACCCCCATCTGTATGCCAGAAAGTCATCCCAGCAAAAGTTCCAAAAATATGTTTTGAGTCCGTTCACCTCTCCACATCTTTACTGCTGCTATCCTAGTTAAGCTACTATCATGTCTTCCCTGTTCTATTGCAAATAAACTGTCCATGTTGATATTCTTGCCTTCTGTAATTCATTTTCCACGTGGCAACCACAATCATTTCTTAAAGATGTAAATAAGATCATGTCACACTTTTACTTATATATTTCAGGACTTAACGCTGCATTTAGAAACAATCTGGGCTTTTTGCCATGGTTTTTAGGGCCCAGTGTTATTTGACCCCTTCCAATGACAGTCATTATTATGGCCTACCTAATTTTCCTTTCCTCCCGTTCTTACCAACAGAATTTTTTGATTTTTTGGCGGGTGTCAATATCCCCAGGTGATGAAACAAGACTAATCCAAGCCAATTATGACAAGTCCCTCCTTTCCCAGCCTACTTCACTGCTAGATGGATGGTTAAGTGGTGTTTATGAACTACTTCAGGCCAATAATAGTAAATTGAATTTTTTTAGAGAGGGTTTTTTTTTTTTTTTCTTTTTTCTTCCTCATTTCTTGTTAAAAGTTGATTGAGGGCACTCACCCTTTCCCATTCTTTCTGCCATGACTGTGGACCCAGTGTCTGGAACCACCACAGCCATCTTGTGATCATGAAGAAAAGACCTACAGAATCACAGAAGGTGTCAATTTTTTATTTATTGGTTCCTGAACCAGTCTCTTCTTGCTATCACTCAAACACTAAGCTTTTTCCCTCCTCTTGACCAGGCCTATACGCTTGTTCTCCCCATGCATGCAATTCTTTTCTCCCACATTTTCACATTGCTGGCTCGTCCTCATCTGAGTCTCAGCTCACTACATCTGTGAGGTCTTCTCTGACTACCCAATCTTAAGTAGCACCACCCTTGCGACTCCTGCCCATGCACTCTATGATGGTATATCTATTTAAAAATAGCACTTAGAATGAGAAAATATCGGGGCGCCTGGGTGGCTCAGTGGTTTAAGCCGCTGCCTTCGGCTCAGGTCATGATCTCAGGGTGCTGGGATCGAGTCCCGCATCGGGCTCTCTGCTCAGCGGGGAGCCTGCTTCCCTCTGTCTCTCTCTGTCTGCCTCTCCATCTACTTGTGATTTCTCTCTGTCAAATAAATAAATAAATAAAATCTTTAAAAAAAAAAAAAAGAAAGAAAATATCTTGTCGATGAATTGACTAAAATAATGTGTCTGTCTCCACTAGAAGGTAAGTGTCCTGAGAGTGGGGATATTTTTTTTTTAGCTCATTCAATGCTATTATATAGAGCTCTTAGACTAGGGCCTGGCATACAGTGGGCGTTAATGAATTGTTTGTTAAATAAATGTGTCCAAATGTGAGTTGTATTTGGCCATTCTCTTAACCTTACTGAGCTTCATGGTTTTTTTTTTTTTTTTTTCTTATTTTCAAATAGAGGTCATGAATAGTATCATTTAGATGCACCACACACTGCCATGAAAGTCAAATGAGATAATGTGTGTGGAGGTCCATGGAAACAGAAGGCACCAGACAGTGTGCACTGTGAAACTGATGAGTGATACCTACCCTTCCTCATTCCTGAGTGTCTGTGCCATAGGCATTGCAAATTTTCCTCTTTTATTAGGCTCTTGTATATGCAGAGGAAAGTTATGAGCTTGGGAAAGTAAAATCAAATGGCTTGATTGCAGTGTTTACTGCAGAGACACCTGGGAGCACTCTGGTTGCTGTGTTTGAGTATGGCATTACTTGGTCTGGGGACTATAGTGTGAATGAATTTGAATTTAGTGTACCAAGGGTAAAGTGAACAGACAGGCAGTTGCTGGCAGAGTGGAATGATAAAGGTGTGATTATCTGAGGAAAGGAACTGGGGATTTAAAAATCAGACTAATCACGATAATAAAGTCAGAAATTGGGCTTTATCAAAAGATGGGAAAAAACCAGAAAAAGGCATTAGGGAAAGATGTCATTGACCTGGAAGAACTAGTATATAGAGGTATTTTTGGCAGCTGTTTACAGAGGTAAGGATAGGGGAAAATTAAGAAAATGAGAGAGATTATTTGTTGATACTTTAAAAGTGCAAGTAGACTGGGCAATATCTCTCTCACCATTGTTTGCAACAAAATACAGAAGCTTAATAAGGAGGACAAAAATTTAATTATTAAGCAGAGACGAGCTGATAGAAATTCTAAGGTGAAAGAAGGAAACAAAAGGAAAAAATGTTCTCTGATAATAGTCCTCACTTATTAGAGAGGTGACATGTTGCAGTGGAAGGAATCAGAACTGCATTTGAGTAACGATTAGCTAATTCACTACATTACATTGATTGGTTATCTTCTGCATCTAGACATTACTGTGTGCCAAAAGTACGACACGGTCACTACCATAGGGTAGTTGCCAGAGGAGGTGCTGGATAAGTCAGCAAACCATTGGGCTAGAGTACAATGATGCTGAAGTAAGGGAGGACAGGAAGCTTTGAAAACACATACAGTGTGTTGGGAGTACGTGCTGGAAGAAGCGGTGTCTAGGCTGAGACAGCATAGGTGCCATGTTGGTTTGTGCCATAGGGCCTTTGTACCACCTGTTCCCCTGCCTAGAATGCTATCCCCTGACCTCTACATAGTTGACTCCTTGATATTCAGTTAAAAGATCACTTCTTTAAAAAAAAAAAAAAAGATCACTTCTTCAGAGAAGTCTTCCTTGACCAGCTAATTTAAAGAAGTCTCACAGATAATTTCTATCCAATCACTCTTTTATTTCATTCAGAGCTTTTATTATTATATGGTATTTTCTGGTATTTTTATTGTTTGTCTCCCTATTAGAATATTTGCTCCATGAGAGCCTGAACCTTGTCTGCCTTGTTCATCACTGTATTCTCAGTGCTTAGGATAGGGCCTCCTGCAGAGGAGGTGCTTAACAAATATTTGTTGAATAAAGAATTAAGTGACAGTAACAACTGGAGGAGAGAAGGGGGGTGGGACAAAGAGAGAGGAAGAAATGCTCCAGTAGAGGACTCATAACTCTGGTTCTTGATTCCTAAGTAAGTCCCTATCAGGGTTTGTTGAAGAAATTGACTCATTTCTCCTCAGGGAGCCTCCTTTGTCTGTGGAAGGGGTTGGCTCTTCTGTACTGATGGACTTACATTTCAGTTTGATCCTATTCTGCTACATATTTCAGAAATTCCATTTTAATTCTTTGTCAGAAGACTTCCCTGTGTTCCAGCTCTGCTATAGGGGTTTTAGTTTTGGTTTTAGTTTTCAGATTTCCTTGGCCCCTTTAATGGAATTTAGGTAATGAGAGGTCCATCTGTGAACTCAAGTAACGATCTTGAATTTGGAAGTGTGAAGGGAACTTTTTTTCCATTTTTAAAATTAAAATTTAATTAATTAACATATAGTATATTATTGGTTTTAGAGGTAGAGGTCAGTGATTTATCAGTCTTATATAACATTCAATGTTCATTGTATCTCGTGCCCTTCTTAAACTCCATCACCCAGTAACGCATCCCCCCAACTTCCAACCCTTCAGCAACCCTCAGTTTGTTTCCTATGATTGAGAGTCTTTTATGGTTGGTTTGTCTCCCTCTCTGGTTTTGTCTTGTTTTATTTTTTCCTCTCTTCCCCTGTGATCCTCTGTTTTGTTTCTTAAACAAACACATATCAATGAGATTATATGATAATTGTCTGTCTCTGATTGACTTATTTCACTTAGCATAATACTCTGTAGTTCCATCCATGTCATTGCAAATGGCAAGATTTCATTCTTTTTGATGACTGAATACTATTCCATTGTGTATGTGTGTGTGTGTGTGTGTGTGTGTGTGTGTGTGTATACACCACATCTTTACCTATTCATCTGTTGATGGACATCTGAGCTCTTTCCATAGTTTGGCTATTGTGGACACTGCTGCTATAAACATTGGGATGCAGGTGCCCCTTCAGATCACTACATTTGTGTCTTTGGGGTAAATGCCCAGTAGTGTAATTGCTGGGTCAGAGGGTAGCCCTATTTTCAACTTTTTGAGAAACATCCACACTATTTTCCAGAGTAGTTGTACCAGCTTGCATTCCCACCAACAGTGTAGGAGGGGTCCCATTTTTCCATATCCTTGCCAACATCTGTTGTTTCTTGACCTGTAAATTTTAGCTTTTCTGACTGAGCCATTGTGGTTTTGATTTATATTTCCCTGATGGTGAGTAGTGTTGAGCATTTTTTTCATGAGTCTGTTAGCCATTGTGTGTCTTCCTTAGAGAAATGTCTGTTCATGTCTTTTGCCCATTTCTTGATTGGATCAATTGTTCTTTGGGTGTTGAGTTTGATAAATTCTTTGTAGAGTTTGGACTCTTAAATTTTGGCAGTTTTACTCTTAAATTTGAACTCAGGTAATTTTTCCCCATGGACTTCCTGGTATGTGTTTGGAAAAGGAAACATACTTTAAACCCCCTTGAGAAATACAGAATTAGGAGGAAAAAAATTGCTTTAAAAGCAGTTAAAATTCATCTCACACATGTTGCATCTAGCATACCCAATCATTTGGGATTAAGCCCATTAATACTGCCTTCTATAATGGTGGGTAATCAAGTCAAAAACATGTGTTGCCACCACGGAGCTGGCCTGATGGGACTTGGTATTAAGCTCTCTTTCAGACCTCATGGTCCCTGAGGATTTCAAAATTCTAGGAACTGCAGTAAAATTAGGCAAGGGGAAAGCTGTTCATGAATGATCTCTTGGAGCACCTGCATGTTGGTGGACTCCCCAACTCTAGAATTGGATTTTCACGTTCATGAAAGTAATTCTATTGCTTCTTTTTTGGGAGGTAGCCAAGCTTTCACAGTTCTGATTTAACCACCTGAATTTTCTGCCCAGGGTATTATTCCCTTCTGGAAAAAAGGTTTACTTAGGAGATCACATGCTTCATAGAGGAATAGAGCATAATGTAATTTCAATTTTAGAATAAATTTATATGGAAGAATGAATAAAAGTCCAAGAAAAGCGAGTTCTACTTTGAAAAGGAGGAAAATTGGAGAGGGATTCACCCAATTAGAAATGAAAACATATTGCAAAGCCAGAATAATAAAAACAGTAAGATTTTGGTGCATGAAGAGAGAAGTAGACCTAATGGAACAGGACAGAGAATTTCAAGAAGATCCAGATTTAGATGGAGGCTAGGTTTTTGATGAAGATGTCACTACAAATAAGTGGCAGAAAGAAGGTGTGAAGAGGTGTAAAGTTCTTTCTTCCTTTTTCCTTTGGTTCACTTTCTTTTTGAATTACTCTCCTTTGTTATTTTCATTCTGCCCTCTGCTAAAGTAAGAAGGGTGAGCCCCTGCTCTGGAAGAGAAGTCTCACCTGCTTTCCTACCTTAGGAGGCCAGTGGAGAAGCAAAGGAGATAGAATTCAGATGACTGGGTTCTATTTCTGATTTAATCCAGAGTTACAGGAGACTAGAGAAGGACTTATGGGTAAAATCCTAATTGGAATAACCCAAATGTAACTGTGTCTCTTTGGGGGAGCCCATGCCTTGCTCCGTATCCTTTTTGAGGCATTTCAACAATAACAGAAACAATCCAAATCTAATACTCAGAAGATCAGGCAGTAAGGTGGGTTTACTGAGGGCTTTAGGGGGACAGGGAAGAGGATTTTCCTGGCCTTGAAATTCCTCATTAACATCTATGTTCTCAGTTTTTGCCTTGTTTCACCTCTCTTCTGATTCCTATTCCATCTCCGGAATCTTTTTATCCCTGTAACTACTTTGGCTCCACCTTTTTGCTTGCACACTTTTCTCAGAAAATCCAAAGAAAGCTCCCTCTTTGGAGGGCAAAAGGGAATTACCCATAGCTAGTAATTTATTTTCCCTTTGCCTAGAATTTACTCTGTGGGTATTCCATCCTTTCTTTCTTTAGGAAAATTATAGGTGGCTATCCCAGATTAATGGCTAGCACTTTCGGGGGCTGGGGCACAGCTACAATTAATTTTGGTTATCAAGACTGGTGTGGGTCCCTTCCTAGATATTACAGTATTGCTCCTATCTTGGGCTTTTAATTTACCCTGCACACTCCTCAAGGACTATTTCTCGCGTCAATGATCTTCACTAGTGGGTCTTCTGTTACTTTTTCAGAGAATGGGCTTATTCAAAACCCAGGTAGGAGAAAAGACTAGAGTTATGACTTTTTCTTCATTCATCAGCTTTTAGATATTCACTGTGTATTTGTTTGGTGGAGATGGCAGGTACTCTCCCTTTTGTGAGCTTAAGATAGAAACAAAGGTTCAGCAGAAGATAGAAAAAAACTTTATTTTGGAGGTACAGGAATTGGTAGGAGTATATTTTTGATTCCAAATCTTATTCTCTGGCAAAAACAATGCCCATGTCGCTTATGGACATCAAGTGGGTATTCTATACAGGAAGTCTCCATTCTAGTCCTGTCCTTTCTTATATGTCACTGACATGGGAGTCATTGTCAATATATTAGCGCTTGAAAATAATCTGTGGATGGAGAACTAGGTTTTGAGATGGGGAAGAAAGAGCAGTGGAAGGGAAGTGGCTGACTGTTCCCCAACCCAGGCTAGTTCCCAGGCAAGAATTTTCTAGTTAATATTAATTATCCTTCACCCCCATTGTTTTACCTGGTAATTTAGCCTGAAATCCTACCAGTCAGAACCCATCTGGGTAAATAAACACCTTAAAAACATGCAATATCTGTGAAAGGCATAAGTAATGTTCTCACAGGTGGAATTAACCTGTTTTTGCTCTATAGTTCTGTATTATTTAGTTCTACTGTGTAACAAAATACCCTGAATTTAGTGGTTTAAGAGCACCAGTCATTTTAATTGCTCATGATTGTATGTGCCAGCAATTTGGGCTGGTACCAGAAGGTTGGTTCTCCTGCTTGTCTGTCTTACGGTCACCTGGGTCTCTGTGGTTATCTGGGGGTTTCAGCTGGAATGGCTCATCTTTGCTGTATGTAGATGTACCTTCCAGCAGGCTAGTCTGAGCTTCCTGGCAGGGTAACACCTTCTAATACAGCTAGAGCTGAATCTTCAAGGTCTCTTGACACAATGGCTCAGATAATCACACCATGTCATTTCTGTTGCATTCTTTTGTTCAGAGGAAGTCACAGGTCAGCCAACATCCAAGGAGTGGAATCATAGACTCCACCTCTTGATGAGAGGATCTATAAGGTCTCATTCCAAAGGAGGCATGCCTACAGGGAGGGGAAAAATCATTGTGGCCATCTTTGCAAAGAATCTACCACAGCTTCTATGGCATACAGACCTTGTCTCTTAAGTTTCCAGAAGCAGGAATTCTTGCTTAATCATTTGGCACTACAGGGACTTGGGCCTTTAGTCATTGATTGAATTGAATTAATTCACATGTAGAGGGAAGCCAAAAGCTGCATGTCTGGACATAAGGCCCAGGCAGGGCACTTGGAGGGTAGGTTCAGAGGCCAGAAGCCTAAACCTTACTGGGACATCTGCTGAGACAGGAGTGTCTGGATGTCCATGGAGAGCAGGGAGGATCAGTCGGGTTAAGGGTCAGGGCTGAAGCTAGGTACCAGGAAATGGGTAGGAGTGGAGTTCAGTGGCGAAGCCTGAGAAGGGGTGTCAGGGATAAGTTGATGGGGGTTTCACTCAGTAGTGCCATCTGGGAGTGCCTGTGGAGCTCAAGACTGTGGACCCCAGGGGTCTTCAGCTGTGGTTTGAAGAGGGGTGGGCAGATAAAAGCCTGGTTGCATTTACAATTCCCAGAATGGGGCAGGGTTCTGCTGACCTTTACAGCGGAAGTGAGGTCCTTGAAAGAGCCCTGAAGCTCTGCTACTCCCCTGCTTTGTAAATCCCTTCACTCTTCACCTCCACAGTTCTGGCTCAAACAGTTAAAACCCACCTCCTCTATAAAATCTCCCTGGACCTCACTTCTGTAGGCAGTGACTACACACTCCCTTCTCTCTCTCTCTCTTTTTTTAAAGCATCCATTGTCTATTCAACTGGTAACATGCTTCTCTTTCTACCATGTATTATTAATTTTCTTTCAGATATTTTTTCTAAATGTAAATAGCTAGTTTTTTGAGAATAGAGATTATATCTTATATTTTCCTCTGTCGTTTCCTTAGAGTAAAGGCTCGATAAGCATTGGTTGTTTGGTGAATAAATTAGTTTCTGTTGCACAATAACTCTTCAAAATTATTGGTCTAGTAACCCATATTTGTTATTAGCTCACAGTGCAGTGGATGGACACAAGGACTGAGCTCAGCCAGGCAGTTCTTTTGCAATCAGCTGTTGGAGGAGCTGGTGGCTAGGTGTTCTAAGTTAGCTCCACTCGTGTGTCTGTCGGTTGTCAGGTTTTCAGCTGGTCTGACTAGCTGTACTTCTCTGCCACATGGCTCCTAATCCTCTAGAAGGCTTTCGTGGGTTTATTCACATGCCAGACTCAGGATTCAAAGTGCAGCAAGCAAAAGGAAAGCCCCAGTGAGCAATGCTTTTTGTCTCTGTTGTGTCATGTTTGCTAATGTCTTATGTGCCCCAGTGAGTCACATGGCCAAGCCCAGGTTTGCAAAGTGGACAAGAAGAGACGGCCTCTTTGTTTTTTTTTTTTGTTTTTTTTTAAAGATTTTTATTTATTTATTTGACAGACAGAGATCACAAGTAGGCAGAGAGGCAGGCAGAGAGAGAGGAGGAAGCAGGCTCCCTGCTGAGCAGAGAGCCCGATGCGGGGCTCGATCCCAGGACCCTGAGATCATGACCTGAGCCAAAGGCAGAGGCTTTAACCCACTGAGCCACCCAGGCACCCTGAAGAGATGGCCTCTTAATGGGAATACCCATACAGTCACATTGCAAAGCAACATACTGAACTGGATAGAATTCGTGGCCACTATTATAATCAGCCCATAGCTTGCCTTTTGGCCGTCAGTTATTCACATTTCTCTTAAATGGAAAATAATCCCAACTCAGGATCCTGGAAGGCTCATGGTAATTAAAGGCAACAAGCTTGAAGTCTAGGGTCTTGTGATCTATGTCAAGTCCCAATGAGGGTTCCTGTGTGGGGAGCTTCTTGGTTAAGGACCTATGAACTGAAAAGACAAGGTTATCTAGCCCCTTGTGAGACAGAGCCAGGAAAGCCGCATTAAAATGTCAGTTCAAAAAGGCAAAAAACAGGAATCACAAACTTGCTAGTGCACAACAGTTCTGAAATCCAGCTAAACACATGTGCCATACATGATTCTCTTTGGGATCAGGGGATGGTCCATGATTAGGGCTGAGCTCTGCCCACCAAGAGTGGCTCCCTAGTTCACTAGGTAGTCTAGTCTATAAGGAATGATTGGCATTTGCAGGTGAGTAAATTTTCCACCCTGCTTTTTTCTTCTAGGAAGGTGGAGGCCCAGAGACTTCCCTTCATTTTTAAGTGTCCCAGTCTATTTTAGTCCAGCTGGCATTACTTTTATCAGATATAAATTATCTGTGAGTTTTTTTTTTTTTTTCAAGAATCTGATTTAGATCTATTGCATTCAATAGACATCTCACTTACATTCTGAGCTAGGCCTTTTTCTTCTAAGGGAGACTTGCCAGGCTGCAGTGGGACAATAACTTTAATGAAAGCACTTGGCATAGCTGAGAGAGCCCACTAGTCACTGCCTGCAGTCTTTCTGAGATATTAACGAGTGGGCTTGCAAGGTCTTCTTAGTTTGATCCTTGTCCTGAGGTTGTGTCTTACTTTGAGAATCTTTGAGGGGCTGGAAATGAGAAGCAAATGCATCATCCAATCCAGCAAGTTTTGGCTTCTTTCTGTAGCTCTGAATTCTGCTTGCAAATGGTGTAGCTCTTCCTTTAGTTCTGCTTTTTCTTATATCTTATCATAATCAGATAAAATGAGTCAGTTGGCACTTAAAAAAAAAAAAAAAAACAAACTTGTTTATTTTAGAAAGGTGGGGAAGGGACACAGAGAGAGGAAGAAATCCCCAAGCAAACTCTGTGCTGAGCACTGAGTCTGACTTGGGGCTCAATCTCATGACCCTGAGACCATGGTCTGAGCTGAAACCAAGAGTCAGAGGCTTAACTGACAGAGCCACCCAGGTGCACTGGCCCCACCCCCCCGCCTGCCCTGCCCATGAACACTTTTGACATTTTGCCTGGAAATCATCGTGCTAAGTTCTACACTTTCATTATGTTTATTTCCTATCTTTCAAGTTACCATACGTGATAGTTTTGCCAATTGTTTCTTTATGAAATAACACGGGGTGCTATTTTTCCAGCCTGTGATTCAGTAGGTTCTTCATTGCTTTGCTCTGCTAACAGTTTGCTTGCTATTTTTTAGAGTTGCCTGAACTTTTTTTTTTTTTTTTTTTTGTGGTTGCTTTTCTAGGCTCTGCTTGCTACCTGGCTGAAAAGGCAATGCTACCTATTTTAGATTTCATTATTTTAGCACTCTAATTCTGGGATCATTTCTCTTTCAGTTGGCTTTTGTTTTGTAACAAATCACCCACAAATTTAGGGGTGTAAAACAGGATACATTGATCATTTCTCACAATCTGCGCATAAGTTGGGTGGTTCTGATTTGGGCTAGCCAGGCTAGGCTGGGAGCTCTAGGATGGCCTCACTCACATGTCTGACAGTTGCCTAGATGTCTGTGGGGTGCAGGGAACTGATTTGGCTAAGTGTCTTTCATCATCTACAGACTGGCCTGAGCTTCTTGTGTTGTAGTGGTTGCAGTTTCCTAAAAGTAGCCAAGAAAGGAAACTCATTTTGATTCTCTGCTTGTACCATGTTTACTATTATTCTGTTGATAAAAGCACATCAAATGGCCAATCCACATCAGTGTGGAATGGGAATCCCCAGGGCATACGTAGGGAGGGCAGCTATTGCAGCCACGTTTGCAAATAAGCTATTGTATTTGGTATGGAGGGTATCTCTTTGAGGATTTTAATTTTTGTTCATAGGTGTTCCATTCCACAGAAGGAAGTTCCCAAGAAACAGCATATGGTGTTTTATATTTATATTTTTTAGTCAATGCGTGTATACAGTATTCATGATCAATAGAGAGAAATTTCTTATCTGTACAGGTGATGAGATAAACACCATGAGATTAAATAAATATTTCTTTCCCCAAATTTCATAAAGATCTTACTGGTGAGGAATTGCACATATTTAAAAAGGTATTTGTTTTTAAAAATTCAAGTACAGTTAACATAGTGTTACTAGTTTCAGGTGTACAGTATAGCAATTCAACAGTTGTAAACAGTAGTCTGCTCATCATGGTAAGTATACTCCTCATGACCTTCTTTCACCTGTCCTCTTATCTCCTGTTTTGTAACCATTGGTTGGTTCTCTATATTTAAATCTGTTTTTTTTTTTCTTTTTTTTTGGGGGGGGGTCTGTTTTGTCTTTGTGCATTTGTTTTGTTTCTTGATTTCCACATGAGTGAAATCATATGGTATTTGTCTTTCTCTGACTGCCTTATTTGTTAGTATTATAGTCTCTAGCTCCATCCATATTGTTGCAAATTGCAAGATTTCATTCTCTTTTAATGGCTGAGTAATATTCCATTTGTGTATATCTATCTATCTATCTATCTCACATCTTCTTTATTCTTTCCTTTATTAACGGACACTTAGGCTACTTCCATATCTTGGCTATGCTGCAATAATCATAGAGGTGCCTATATCTTTTTGAATTAGTGTTTTCATTTTCTTTTTTTCTTTTAAAGATTTTATTTATTTATTTGACAGACAGAGATTACAAGTAGGCAGAGAGGCATTCAGAGAGAGGAGGAAGCAGGCTCCCCGCCGAGCAGAGAGCCCGATGGGGGGCTCGATCCCAGGACCCTGAGATCATGACCTGAGCCGAAAGCAGAGGCTTTAACCCACTGAGCCACCCAGGCGCCCCAGTGTTTTCATTTTCTTTGGGTAAATATCCAGTAGTGGAATTACAGGATTTTATGGTAATTGTATTTTTAATTTCTTGAGGAACCTCTATACTGTTTTCCACAGTGGCTGTACTAGCTTACATTCCCATCAACTGTGTACAGGATTCCTTTTTCTCCACATTCTCACCAACACTTGTTGTTTTTTGTGTTTTGATTTTGGCCATTTTGACAAGTATAAGGTGAAATCTCACTGTGGTTTTGATTTGCATTTCTCTGATGACTAATGATGTTGAGCATCTTTTCATTGTCTGTTGGCCATGTGTATGTCTTCTTTGGAAAAATGTCTATTCATGTCTTTTCATTTTTAATGGGATTTTTTTTTTGTGTGTGTGTGTGTGTGAGTTGTAGAAGTTCTTTATGTATAAGTTCTTTATATATTTTGGATATTAACCACTGTCGGAGGCAGGCCCCTGGCCAGGGCGGCCTCCGCCATTAAAAGATGGCGCCTGGCGAGCTGCCAAGAAAAGTTGCCTCATAAGACTGAGCAAAATGCCCTAACAGGAAGCATATAGCATTGGTTGCTGGCGCAGTCATCTTGCTTAGGCTCTCCCTGTGATTCGCCCCCTTCTGTACCCAATGCGCTCATTGGTGTGTGAGGATATATAAGCATGTCGCTGGAAAAATAAAGAGAGAAAAGAGCACAAGACAACTAGGCTGATTGTCATCCTTGTGGGTCGAGGGCGATAACCACTTAACTGATATATCACTTGCAAATATCTTCTCCCATTTAGTGGGAGGCAACCCATTTAGTGGGTTGTTGGTTTCCTTCATTGGAATTGTACACAATTCTCTGAAAGCACCAGTGATATTTAACATGAACATGAACCAGTTAACATGAACATTTTCTTTTCTTTTTTTTTTTGTTTAATATACCAAAATAATTTAAAATATGCTTTCACATCTACTTCTTTGTGGTATTAACAATTATAGCCCTGACTAGTTACAAAAGCAAAAGAACTTGAGGTCTTCCAAATTATATATTGACAGTGCCCCATTAAGAATCTGCAAAGAAGAAACTCCTAATGGTGGCATCTAAATGAAAAACAGAAAACCAACAGCTTAAGGTGGCTGAAGAGAAATGAAAACAATATGAAAGCAATTATGTAAAAAATATAGTCTGGTAAGGAGAAAGTAAATCAAAATTGTTACTTAAAAAAAAAGGGCAATGTGGTAGATAATTTTATGTGTCAAGTTGATTGGGCCAGAGGTACTCAGACATTGGTCATGCATGATTTTGGGTGTATCTGAGAAGAGTTTCTGGATGAGATTAACATTTGAATCAGTATCCATTTCAAGTTTATCTTTGTGTATGGTGTAAGAGAATGGTCGAGTTTCATTCTTCTACATATAGCTGTCCAGTTTTCCCAGCACCATTTATTGAAGAGACTGTTTTTTTTCCACTGTATATTTTCTCCTGCTTTGTTGAAGATTATTTGACCATAGAGTTGAGGGTCTCTACTCTGTTCCACTGGTCTAGGTGTCTGTTTTTATGCCAGTACCATGCTGTCTTGGTGATCACAGCTTTGTAGTAAAGCTTGAAATCAGGTAACGTAATGCTGCCAGTTTTATTTTTGTTTTTCAACATTTCCTTAGCAATTCAGGGTCTCTTCTGATTCCATACAAATTTTAGGATTATTTTCTCTAGCTCTTTGAAAAAATACTGGTGGAATTTTGATCGGAATGACATTAAAAGTATAGATTGCTTTAGGCAGTATAGACATTTTAACAATGTTTATTCTTCTGATCCAAGAGCATGGAATGGTCTTCCATTTTTTTGTGTCTTCCTCAATTTCTTTCATGAGTGTTCTGTAGTTCCTCAAGTACAGATCCTTTACCTCTTCGGTTAGGTTTATTCCCAGGTATCTTATGGTTCTTGGTGCTATAGTAAATGAAATCGATTCTCTAATTTCCCTTTCTGTATTTTAATTGTTAGTGTATAAGAAAGCCACTGATTTCTGTACATTGACTTTGTATCCTGCCACGTTACTGAATTGCTGTATGAGTTCTAGTAGTTTGGGGGTGGAGTCTTTTGCGTTTTTTATATAAAGTATCATGTCATCTGCAAAGAGAGAGAGTTTGAATTCTTCATTGCCAATTTGGATACCTTTTATTTCTCTTTGTTGCCTGATTGCTGTTGCTAGGACTTCTAATACTATGTTGAACAAGAGTGTTGAGAGTGGGCATCTTTGTCGTTTTCCTCAATGGGAAGGCTGCAAGCTTTTTCCCATTGAGGATGATATTTGTTGTGGGTCTTTCATAGATAGATTTTATGAAGTTGAGGAATGTTCCCTCTATCCCTATACTTTGAAGCATTTTAATCAGGAACGGATGCTGGATTTTGTCAAATGCTTTTTCTGCATCAATTGAGAGGACCATTTGGTTCTTCTCTCCTCTTGTTGATTTGTTCTATCACATTGATTGATTTGCGAATGTTGAACCATCCTTGTAACGGAGGGATGAATCCCACCTGGTCATGGTGGATAATCTTTTTTTTTTTAAAGATTTTATTTATTTATTTGACAGACAGAGATCCCAAGTAGGCAGAGAGGCAGGCAGAGAGAGAGAGAAAGAGAGAGAGAGAGGGAAGCAGGCTTCCTGCGGAGCATGGAGCCCGATGCGGGGCTCGATCCCAGGACCCTGAGATCATGACCTGAGCCGAAGGCAGCAGCCCAAACCACTGAGCCACCGAGGTGCCCCTGGTGGATAATCTTTTTAATGTGCTGATGGATCCTGTTTGCTAGGATCTTTTTGAGAATCTCCATATTCATCAGTGATATTGGTCTGAAATTCTCCTTTTTGGTGGGGTCTTTGCCTGGTTTGGGGATCAGAGTAATGTTGGCTTCATACAAAGAGACAGGAAGTTTTCCTTCTGCTTCAATTTTTTGAAACAGCTTCAGGAGAATAGGAATCCTAGAGGAGAACATAGGCAGTAACCTCTTTGATATCAGCCATAGCAACTTCTTTCAAGATATGTCTCCAAAGGCAAAAGAAACAAAAGCGAAAATGAACTTTTGGGACTTCATCAAGATCAAAAGCTTCTGCACAGCAAAGGAAACAGTCAACAAAAGAAAGAGGCAACCCACAGAATGGGAAAAGATATTTGCAAATGACAGTACAGAGAAAAGGTTGATATCCAAGATCTATAAAGAACTTCTCAAACTCAACACACACAAAACAGATAATTATATCAAAAAATGGGCAGAAGATATGAACAGACACTTCTCCAGTGAAGACATACAAATGGCTATCAGACACATGAAAAAATGTTCATCATCACTAGCTATCAGGGAGATTCAAATTAAAACCACATTGAAATACTACCTTACACCAGTTAGAATGGCCAAAATTACCAAGACAGGAAACAATGTGTTTTGGAGAGGATGTAGAGAAAGGGGAACCCTCTTACATTGTTGGTGGAAATGCAACTTAGTGCAGCCACTTTGGAGAACAGTGTGGAGATTCCTCAAGAAATTAAAAATAGAACTTCCCTATGACCCTGCAATTGCACTCCCGTATTTACCCCAAAGATACAGATGTCGTGAAAAGAAGGGCCGTCTGTACCCCAATGTTTGTAGCAGCAATGGCCACAGTCGCCAAACTGTGGAAAGAACCAAGATGCCCTTCAACGGACGAATGGATAAGGAAGATGTGGTCCATATACACTATGGAGTATTATGCCTCCATCAGAAAGGATGAATACCCAACTTTTGTAGCAACATGGACGGGACTGGAGGAGATTCTGCTGAGTGAAATAAGTCAAGCAGAGAGAGTCAATTATCATATGGTTTAACTTATTTGTGGAGCATAACAAATAACATGGAGGACATGGGGAGATGGAGAGGAGAAGGGAGTTGAGGGAAATTGGAAGGGGAGGTGAGCCATGAGAGACTATGGACTCTGAAAAACAACCTGAGGGTTTTGGGAAGGGGCAGGATGTGGGAGGTTGGGGGAGCCAGGTGGTGGGTATTAGGGAGGGCACATATTGCATGGAGCACTGGATGTGGTGCAAAAATAATGAATACTGTTATGCTGAAAAGAGATAATTAAAAAAATTTTTGAATCAGTAAAGGTAGTAAAGCTTAGTGCCCTCTTTAAGTGGGTGGGCCTCATCCAATCAAAGGCCTGAAGAGAACAGCAGGCAGTGGTAGAGCCCAGGGGATGACAGTGGGGAGGTGGTTGCAGGTCAAACATACATTATATTCAGGATTAGCTTCTGTTGTAAATGGGACTTGGCTAGATGGTAAAAACCCCTAAATATTTCAAACACAATATTAACTACTCTGGAGGCCAGGCTAACACTTGGGCTTGGAGAAATTAGTAGATAAGGCAAGAGTAGAATTAGGAGTTCTCTTTTAAAGGTGCTTTAGGGGTAGATATTAGCTCAAAAATAGTAGCTTAAATGTTTCAGTGTCACTAATGTTCAAATTAGAAAGTGCCTTGAAAAATAGGAAATAATTATAAAGCCCATTAGAGTTTTACAGTGGTTGTGGGAAAAATAGTAGAAATAACCTTTCCAGATTTAATGAGGGAGTCCATTTAAAGGCAAGTTTTGATACAGTGAGCATGCATTTATGGCAGAGGGATATTTTGCTTAATTATCCTGTTCATGGAGAGTATTTGTGCCTCGTATATAAGATGAATACAGGCAGACTATATGGATTACTTCCTTTTATAAGATGTTCAAATAAAGAAACTTGGAGCACAAAGATAATGAGAATTTGAAAAGAATTTATAAAGCAGAATGGAGTTTGGAATTTTTATAATTAAAAATTATACAAGATATTAATAAATATTATAGAAGACTTGGAAATTAAGGGAAAAAAATCACCGACAGTCCCAAAACCTCAACCACAATCGCTGCTACTGTTTTGGTGTGTTTTCTTTCTTGAATTAAAATGTATTTTAAATATAGTTTTAGTTGTAGTCAATGAACATTTTTCAACTGGATCTTGTCATTAAACATTCTATTATAAAGATGTAACAAAAACTGTAATTTAAAAATGTTTAGCATCCTTTTTTCTTTTTTGCTTTAATGGGTACCTAACTTTTGTCCCTAACTTTCCCAGATCCACGGAAGTCTGAGTTGCTACAGAATAAATGGCAAGCTCCAAGCCAGAGGCCAGATGCTTGCTGGCTGCTTGCTCTGTATCTGTTTCACTGGTCTCCTTTGCTAACATAATCCTGATTTTATCCCAGCATTTTCATCCCCTACATGAGTGAGAGTAGCCCAATCTATGCTTACGAGTCAGTCATTGGTCTGGCTGATAAGATGTGAGGATGGAGATTTCCCCGCTCTTAAGAAGACACCAGAAGAGATGTTCTTTTACACTATATCCAGGCTTGTGCCTGTGGATGGGAGAACCAAGTTATGAAAGGAACCTAAGATAATATTGATGAGCCACTAAATCAACTAAGTTTGAAACCTCTGGGCTTCTTTACTTTTTTGAGCACATTTGAGTTGGTTTTTTCCTATTCAAGGATGAGGGATGCTAACTGAAAGACCAAGGTCATATTTAGTTTTGACATTCAAAACAGGATCAATGAGGTCAGGAATGTTACAGGAATGTTACAAGTCAAACTTGAGAGATTTCATAAGTCTCCAGTTCCCCTCCCTCTCTCTGTCTTCCCCCTTCCCTCCCCCTTCTCCCAGCGTATTCACCACTGATTCTGGAAGATGTAACTCAACAGTGTTCTCCAGTTGTATGGTGGAGATTCCCTGCCAATCCTGAAGATGTACCTGGGAATTAGAGAAAGAAGGTATATCTTAGGAACAGTAAAACAAAATCCCAACCTTTCTGGGCTCAGGGGATTGTGGGACAGTGGGAGGGCTGAGCAAGGGAGAAGAGGGGCCTGAAGGCTAAAGAGAGAGAGCAAGGGGAGAGAGAGAGAAAGGGAGGGTGAGAACAGAGCACTCAGATATGGATTTCCTGAACTTCTTTTTCTAGTCTGAACTCAGGGGTGAGTGTATTCTTCAGGGTAATTCTGAAGAGAAAGAAGGGGATTATTGCCTCATTTCTCGTTGACCGCAACTAGAGAGAAAAGTAATTCAAGATATTCCAGCCAAGGGAAGGGAGCTGAGATTAGTTTTTTGGGGTGACCATTTCCTGTGCAGCACAGATGCTACAACAGGAGTTAGTGGGCTTGCTCCAGCCCTACTCAAGGCAGAAGTGGGGATGGATGGGGGCCAGTGGTCTGGGTGGGGACCTGGCTGAGGCTCAGAGTTCATTAGGAGTGACCTCCAAAATGAGGCCAGGTTATCCAGGGAGCCTAACACACCTGAGCAAGAGACCAGACCATATGTTACAGCAGCTGTGGTTCTCATCTGTGAATGCAAATGGGGCCCTCTGTAGATCAGAGGATGCCAACCAGAAAATAGTTAAGATCCAGCCAAGGCTAGGGGCCCGATTCTCTCCCCTCATTCTCTTATAAAGAGAAACATTCTCTTGTAAAGAGAAACAACTTGGGGCACCTGGATGGCTCAGTGGGTTAAGTCGCTGCCTTCGGCTCAGGTCATGATCTCAGGGTACTGGGATGAGTCCCACATCGGGCTCTCTGCTCAGCGGGGAGCCTGCTTCCCTCTCTCTCTCTCTGCCTGCCTCTTTACCTACTTGTGATCTCTCTCTGTCAAATAAATAAATAAAAATCTTAAAAAAAAAGAGAGAAACAGACTTGCCAGTGAATAAGCAATTTTACCCAAGCAAGTCTGAATAAAACCCAAAGGGAATTTTATTGCTATTATTAAATTATTAGGTTGGACAAAATCTCAAATTGGGCAGAACTGAAAAAAGTTATCTTTTCCCCCCACTTAACCAATGAAGGGGCTCAGCAGGATGACCAGATTCATTACACACAATAAGGATGTTGCATTTTCTTTGTATTTCAAAACCAAACTATGAGTTAAATTATAAATTTTTTGTGTTTCAGTATAGTCTTTATAATTACAGCTTATAACAGTGGACGATTGCTCATTGATAAACAGTTTATGATTTAGTTTAATGACTCCCAAGCATTGTACATTTACCTTAATATAAATAATACTGTGACAAACATCTCTGAGCATGGAGAAGCTTCTGCATTTTGGATTATATCTTGAATTAGATTTCTGCATTGGGATTACTAAATTCCAACAAAATGATCATTTAATTTTAATGCCAAGTTATTCTTCAAAAAAGCATTTTTTTCTTTTATGAGAATAAGAGAGAGTGCACACATGTGCGTGTGCAAGCGGGGGTGAGGTGGGGCAGGGGCAGAGGGAGAGGAAAAGAGAATCCCAAGCATGCTCCTCACCCATAGCAGAACCCCATGAGGGGCTCAGTCGCATGACACTGTGATCATGACCTGAGCTGAAATCAGGAGTCAGATACTTAATGGATGGAGCCCCCTAGGCGCCCTCAAAAAAGCAATTCTGGAGGGGCGGAGTCAAGATGGCGGAGAAGTAGCAGGCTGAGACTACTTCAGCTGGCCTGAGATCAGCTAGATAGCTTATCTAAAGATTGCAAACACCTGAAAATCCATCGGCAGATCGAAGAGAAGAAGAACAGCAATTCTGGAAACAGAAAAACAACCACTTTCTGAAAGGTAGGACCGGCGGAGAAGTGAATCCAAAGCTATGGGAAGATAGACCCCGGGGGGAGGGGCCGGCTCCCGGCAAGCGGCGGAGCAACGGCGCACAAAATCAGGACTTTTAAAAGTCTGTTCTGCTGAGGGACATTGCTCCAGAGGCTAAACCGGGGCGAAGCCCACGCGGGGTCAGCGTGGCCTCAGGTCCCGCGGTGTCACAGAAGGATCGGGGGTGTCTGAGTGTCGCAGAGCTTGCGGGTATTGGAACGGGAAAGCTGGCTACAGAGACAGAGCCGACAGTGAGCTCACAGCTCGGTGTTCCTTGAACTGGTCGCAGGCTCAGTGAGCTCGGAGCGCGGCCGGAGGTCAGGCAGACGGGAGTAACTGGGCGCTGTTCTCTGAGGGCGCACTGAGGAGTGGGGTCCTGGGCTCTCGGCTCCTCCAGGCCGGAGACCAGGGGGCCGCCATTTGTATTCCCGTCCTCCGGAACTCTACGGAAAGCGCTCAGGGAACAAAAGCTCCTGAAAGCAAACCCGAGCGGATTACTCACCCTGGCCCCTGTTAAGGGCAGTGCAATTCCGCCTGGGGCAAAGACACTTGAGAATCACTACAACAGGCCCCTCCCCCAGAAGATCAACAAGAAATCCAGCCGAGACCAAGTTCACCTACCAAGGTGTGCGGTTTCAATACCAAGGAGAGCAGCAGAATTCCAGAGGAGGAGAAAGCCAAGCACGGAACTCATGGCTTTTTCCCTGTGACTTTTTTTAGTCTTGCAGTTAATTTGACTTTTTTTCTTTTTCATTTTTTGTTTTTCTTTCTCGCCTTCTGGTAAATTTTTTTTTTAACTTTTACCTTTTTCTTTTTTAACAAGTTTATACAATATATATATTTTTTCTTTTTTATATTTTTCTTATTTGTTTTCGTTTTTAAAATTCTTTTCTTTTCTTTTTTTTTCTCTTTCTTCCTTTTTGAACCTCTTTTTATCCCCTTTCTACCCCCTCACGATTTGGGATCTCTTCTAATTTGGTTAAAGCATATTTTCCTGGGGTTGTTGCCACCCTTTTAGTATTTTACTTGCTCCTTCATATACTCTTATCCGGACAAAATGACAAGATGGAGAAATTCAACACAAAAAAAAAAAGAACAAGAGGCAGTACCAAAGGCTAGGGACCTAATCAATACAGGCATTGGTAATATGTCAGATCTAGAGTTCAGAATGACAATTCTCAAGGTTCTAGCCGGGCTTGAAAAAGGCATGGAAGATATTAGAGAAACCCTCTCGAGAGATATAAAAGCCCTTTCTGGAGAAATAAAAGAACTAAAATCTAACCAACTTGAAATCAAAAAAGCTATTAATGAGGTGCAATAAAAAATGGAGACTCTCACTGCTAGGATAAATGAGGCAGAAGAAAGAATTAGTGATATAGAAGACCAAATGACAGAGAATAAAGAAGCTGAGCAAAAGAGGGACAAACAGCTACTGGACCACGAGGGGAGAATTCGAGAGATAAGTGACACCATAAGACGAAACAACATTAGAATAATTGGGATTCCAGAAGAAGAAGAAAGAGAGAGGGGAGCAGAAGGTATACTGGAGAGAATTATTGGGGAGAATATCCCCAATATGGCAAAGGGAACGAGCATCAAAATTCAGGTGTTTCAGAGAACGCCCCTCAAAATCAATAAGAATAGGCCCACACCCCGTCACCTAATAGTAAAATTTACAAGTCTCAGTGACAAAGAGAAAATCCTGAAAGCAGCCAGGGAAAAGAAGTCTGTAACATACAATGGTAAAAATATTAGATTGGCAGCTGACTTATCCACAGAGACCTGGCAGGCCAGAAAGAGCTGGCATGATATTTTTAGAGCACTAAACGAGAAAAACATGCAGCCAAGAATACTATATCCGGCTAGGCAATCATTGAAAATAGAAGGAGAGATTAAAAGCTTCCAGGACAAACAAAAACTGAAAGAATTTGCAAACACCAAACCAGCTCTACAGGAAATATTGAAAGGGGTCCTCTAAGCAAAGAGAGAGCCTACAAGTGGTAGATCAGAAAGGAACAGAGACCATATACAGTAACAGTCACCATACAGGCAATACAATGGCACTAAATTCATATCTCTCAATAGTTACCCTGAATGTGAATGGGCTAAATGCCCCTGTCAAAAGACACAGGGTATCAGAATGGATAAAAAAACAAAACCCATCTATATGTTGCCTCCAAGAAACTCATTTTAAGCCCGAAGACACCTCCAGATTTAAAGTGAGGGGGTGGAAAAGAATTTACCACACTAATGGACATCAGAAGAAAGCAGGAGTGGCAATCCTTATATCAGATCAATTAGATTTTAAGCCAAAGACTATAATAAGAGATGAGGAAGGACACTATATCATACTCAAAGGGTCTGTCCAACAAGAAGATCTAACAATTTTAAATATCTATGCCCCCAACGTGGGAGCAGCCAACTATATAAACCAATTAATAACAAAATCAAAGAAACACATCAACAACAATACAATAATAGTAGGGGACTTTAACACCCCCCTCACTGAAATGGACAGATCATCCAAGCAAAAGATCAGCAAGGAAATAAAGGCCTTAAACGACATCCTGGACCAGATGGACATCACAGATATATTCAGAACATTTCATCCCAAAGCAACAGAATACACATTCTTCTCTAGTGCACATGGAACATTCTCCAGAATAGATCACATCCTGGGTCCTAAATCAGGACTCAACCGGTATCAAAAGATTGGGATCATTCCCTGCATATTTTCAGACCACAATGCTCTAAAGCTAGAACTCAACCACAAAAGGAAGTTTGGAAAGAACCCAAATACATGGAGACTAAACAACATCCTTCTAAAGAATGAATGGGTCAACCAGGAAATTAAAGAAGAATTGAAAAAAATCATGGAAACAAATGATAATGAAAATACAACGGTTCAAAATCTGTGGGACACAACAAAGGCAGTCCTGAGAGGAAAATATATAGCGGTACAAGCCTTTCTCGAGAAAGAAGAAAGGTCTCAGGTACACAACCTAACCCTACACCTAAAGGAGCTGGAGAAAGAACAAGAAAGAAACCCTAAGCCCAGCAGGAGAAGAGAAATCATAAAGATCAGAGCAGAAATCAATGAAATAGAAACCAAAAAGACAATAGAGAAAATCAATGAAACTAGGAGCTGGTTCTTTGAAAGAATTAATAAAATTGATAAACCCCTGGCCCGACTTATCAAAAAGAAAAGAGAAAGGACCCAAATAAATAAAATCATGAATGAAAGAGGAGAGATCACAACTAACACCAAAGAAATACAAACTATTATAAGAACATACTATTAGCAACTCTACGCCAACAAATTTGACAATCTGGAAGAAATGGATGCATTCCTAGAAACATATAAATTACCACAACTGAACCAGGAAGAAGTAGAAAGCCTGAACAGACCCATAACCAGTAAGGAGATTGAAACAGTCATTAAAAATCTCCAAACAAACAAAAGCCCAGGGCCAGACGGCTTCCCGGGGGAATTCTACCAAACATTTAAAGAAGAACTAATTCCTATTCTCCTGAAACTGTTCCAAAAAATAGAAATGGAAGGAAAACTTCCAAACTCATTTTATGAGGCCAGCCTCACCATGATCCCAAAATCAGACAAGGATCCCATCAAAAGAGAGCTATAGACCAATATCCTTGATGAACACAGATGTGAAAATACTCAACAAAATACTAGCCAATAGGATTCAACAGTACATTAAAAGGATTATTCACCACGACCAAGTGGGATTTATTCCAGGGCTGCAAGGTGGTTCAACATCCGCAAATCAGTCAATGTGATACAACACATCAATAAAAGAAAGAACAAGAACCATATGATACTCTCAATAGATGCTGAAAAAGCATTTGACAAAGTACAGCATCCCTTCCTGATCAAAACTCTTCAAAGTGTAGGGATAGAGGGCACATACCTCAATATCATCAAAGCCATCTATGAAAAACCCACCGCAAATATCATTCTCAATGGAGAAAAACTGAAAGCTTTTCCGCTAAGGTCAGGAACGCGGCAGGGATGTCCATTATCACCACTGCTATTCAACATAGTACTAGAGGTCCTAGCCTCAGCAACCAGACAGCAAAAGGAAATTAAAGGCATCCAAATTGGCAAAGAAGAAGTCAAATTATCACTCTTCGCAGATGATATGATACTATATGTGGAAAACCCAAAAGACTCCACTCCAAAACTTCCAGAACTTATACAGGAATTCAGTAAAGTGCCAGGATATAAAATCAATGCACAGAAATCAGTCACATTTCTCTACACCAACAGCAAGACAGAAGAAATAGAAATTAAGGAGTCAATCCCATTTACAATTGCACCCCAAACCATAAGATACCTAGGAATAAACCTAACCAAAGAGGCACAGAATCTATACTCAGAAAACTATAAAGTACTCATGAAAGAAATTGAGGAAGACACAAAGAAATGGAAAAATGTTCCATGCTCCTGGATTGGAAGAATGTCTATGCTACCTAAAGCAAACTACACATTTAATGCAATTCCTATCAAAGTACCATCCATCTTTTTCAAAGAAATGGAACAAATAATTCTAAAATTTATATGGAACTAGAAAAGACCTCGAATAGCCAAAGGGATATTGAAAAAGAAAGCCAACGTTGGTGGCATCACAATTCCGGACTTCAAGCTCTATTACAAAGCTGTCATCATCAAGACAGCATGATACTGGCACAAAAACAGACACATAGATCAATGGAACAGAATAGAGAGCCCAGAAATAGGCCCTCAACTCTATGGTCAACTAATCTTCGACAAAGCGGGAAAGAATGTCCAATGGAAAAAAGACAGCCTCTTCAATAAATGGTGCTGGGAAAATTGGACAGCCACATGCAGAAAAATGAAATTGGACCATTTCCTTACACCACACACAAAAATAGACTCAAAATGGATGAAGGACCTGAATGTGAGAAAGGAATCCATCAAAATCCTTGAGGAGAACACAGGCAGCAACCTCTTCGACCTCAGCCGCAGCAACAGCTTCCTAGGAACAACGCCAAAGGCAAGGGAAGCAAGGGCAAAAATGAACTATTGGGATTTCATCAAGATCAAAAGCTTTTGCACAGCAAAGGAAACAGTTAACAAAATCAAAAGACAACTGACAGAATGGGAGAAGATATTTGCAAATGACATATCAGATAAAGGACTAGTGTCCAGAATCTATAAAGAACTTAGCAAACTCAACACCCAAAGAACAAATAACTCAATCAAGAAATGGGCAGAGGACATGAACAGACATTTCTGCAAAGAAGACATCCAGATGGCCAACAGACACATGAAAAAGTGCTCCATATCACTCGGCATCAGGGAAATACAAATCAAAACCACAATGAGATATCACCTCACACCAGTTAGAATGGCTAAAATAAACAAGTCAGGAAATGACAGATGCTGGCGAGGATGCGGAGAAAGGGGAACCCTCCTACACTGTTGGTGGGAATGCAAGCTGGTGCAGCCACTCTGGAAAACAGCATGGAGGTTCCTCAAAATGTTGAAAGTAGAACTGCCCTATGACCCAGCAATTGCACTATTGGGTATTTACCCTAAAGATACAAACGTAGTGATCCAAAGGGGCACATGCACCCGAATGTTTATAGCAGCAATGTCCACAATAGCCAAACTATGGAAAGAACCTAGATGTCCATCAACAGATGAATGGATCAAGAAGATGTGGTATATATACACAATGGAATACTATGCAGCCATCAAAAGAAATGAAATCTTGCCATTTGCGACAACATGGATGGAACTAGAGCGTATCATGCTTAGTGAAATAAGTCAAGCAGAGAAAGACAACTATCATATGATCTCCCTGATATGAGGAAGTGGTGATGCAACATGGGGGCTTAAGTGGGTAGGAGAAGAATCAATGAAACAAGATGGGATTGGGAGGGAGACAAACCATAAGTGACTCTTAATCTCACAAAACAAACTGAGGGTTGCTGGGGGGAGGGGGTTTGGGAGAAGGGGGTGGGATTATGGACATTGGGGAGGGTATGTGCTTTGGTGAGTGCTGTGAAGTGTGTAAACCTGGTGATTCACAGACCTGTACCCCTGGGGATAAAAATCTATGTTTATAAAAAATAAAAAATTAAAAAAAAAAGAAAGCAATTCTGATTTTCAAGGCCACTAGCACCAACATCAGCTACAACTTCACTTTGGCATTTAATATTATTAACTATTTTTTCCTACGACAGTAAGCAAAAAACATTTGTATTGTTTTAAATTTGTATTTCTTTGGTTATTAGGTCAATGGAGTAATTTTTTAAAAAAAATTCATTTTCAGCCATACTGATTATGTCATGGTTATAATTTATTTCCTTATATACAGTATCAAAAACTTCTTACCTTTGGAAAGCCAAAATGAAAAAAAAAAGTGTCCACTACGAAGTAAGCAGTTTGGTAGATTCACACTCAGTACTCTGTGCTGGTTGGAGGACATTAAGAATGGCAAATGTATGAAGTTGTTCCGAAGCTCATGGTATTGCTGTTTTAGCAGCACTCACTAGGTGCTAAGCCCCAACCACAAGCTTTAGAACCTTTCTGCCTTCTGCTGTGCTCATAGCCTGCCACCGTATTCTCATGTACAAGTTTCTACTACAACTTAGACCAAAGAAGTTTCATAAAACAAACAAACAGTATAGCCTCCTACTCTTGAAAATCATCCAACAGCCAATATTGTAAAGTTTCATGGCTTTGATCTCTTTTCCTTTGCTTGTTTGCCCTCCTTGAATGTGTCCCAGCAGGCGTGGGCTGCTTAATCTGACCTGCTTGGTGGGTGTGCGGCTTCCTGCTCCTCTCATCATGCCGCCCCACGCTGCGGGTGAGGTTGCTCTGCCATCTTCCAGAGTCTCACCGCCCTGTTTTGGAAGTCAGCATCTGAGGAGCTGCAGAAGGGTCAGAAGGGTGACAGAGACCTCTCCCTAACCCCACCATCCTTCTCAGCTTTCTACAAATAGTGTAACCTGACCTGTCCCCACTTATCTCGGTGAGCCTTAGTTCACTCTCATTGGACATTTTGGAAGAAAGGAAAATTGCCATCAGTGCTCGCTATCTGAAGAGCCTGCCTCCAGTCTCTCCTGGACCAGACCTGCCTTGGGGAGGGGCATCCGTTTCCCCAGGTAGTAGGTTCTGAAGGCTGAGATTAGAGGTCAAAGTTTCTGTCTAGTCAAGCTGAGCTATGTATATGAATATGAAAGTTCATCTGATTTTTTTTTAATTGAGGTATAACTGACAATAACATTATATTAGTTTTAGGTATACAATATAATGGTTTGACAATTGTATGCACTGTGAAATGATGACCACAAGAAATCTAGTTACCATAGAAATTTTTATCTTGTGATGAGAAATTGTTAAGATCTACTCTCTTAGCAGTTTTCAAATTTGACAGGCAATATTATTAATGATAATTTCCATGATGTATATTATATCCCTATGATATATTTATTTTATGACTGAAAGTTTGTACTTTTTGACCCCTTCACCCATTTTCCCCCCTGCCCCACCATGCCTCACCTCTGGGCAACTATCAATCTGTTCTCTATATCTATGAGCTTGGTTTTTTTGTTGTTGTTTTATTTTTGTAGGATTCCACATATAAGCAAGATTATACGGTATTTTTCTCTGTCTGAGTTATTTCATTTAACAAAGTACATCTGATTTAAAAAAAAATTATAATACAATCTTACAATATTAAGGAAGAATTCAACAACAGAGGAAAAACAGCTTTTGTCCCACTGAACAAAGCTATTTTATTTTTTAAAAATTTATTTGTGTATTTGAGAGAGAGCACGAGAGAGTGAGCACTTGAGGAGTGGGGTGGGGCAGAGGGAGAAGCAGGCTCCCTCCTGAGGAGGGAGCCCAACTCAGGGTTCAATCCCAGGACGCTGAGATCATCACCTTAGCCAAAGGCAGACACTTAACCAATTAAGCCACCCAGGTGCCCCAGAAAGCTATTTTAATTAGTGTATATTCCAAGTCTTTTTTTTGACCAACTTTTAGGAAGTTGAATTACAATATACACACAAACTTGCAGTTTGCATTTTCCCTTAGCTGTTTCTAGAAATAAGCTTCCAGACTGTTACATAGTGTCACATAGATGTTGACTTGAGGAAATAAGTATGGTGACTCCATGTGCCTTGCCAGTGATTGGCCTGGAGGTGCTCAGGTGACCCAGCTGTGGCCAACGTGGTGTGAGAGGGAGCTTCTGGTTGTTCTAGGGAAAATGAGATGCAGAGGAAGAACCAGCCTTTCTGCTGCACACTGTTGTGTTTGAAAGTGTTGTGACCAAGAGCCCAATTATAAAACTGGAGAAAAATGCACTGAGGATGGCAGATATTTATTAAGCACTGCTGTGTGCAAGATTTGTGGTTGTGAGTAAAATGAGCACCCCATAGTCCCTGCTTTCTAGAATGCTATGATCCCTGGGGAAGACAAAGAGTCCCCAATAATTATAATATAAAGCCATTATGATGCTTACTCTAGCACTGTAATTATTGACCCATGTATGTAAATAAAATCTCCAATGCTTTAGCAGCTGGAAGTTTTGGTTTGAGCCCCTTTCCATGACCTGATCTAATTGCCACAATGAGGAGCTTGGACTATGTGGGTTCTAAAGCTCTTCTAATTATTAATAAAATTATATTTTATCTCTCTCCCAGACTGAGTAAAATAACCTGCCATTTGAACAATTGAACAAATGGCTCCCTAGGGGGTTTTTGTTGTTGTTGTTGTTTGTATTCTGGAGCGTGTCAAAAAATCATGTGAATGAAAACAATATGATAAGAGAAAGAAACTTAACGTGCATAGATATAGGGTAGGCAGGAGATAGGTGGAAGTGAATAGCAGGAAATGAGATATACTTTGCAAACTGGTAAAACAAAAACAAGCCAGTTTTAGTTTGGATTGTAAAAAGAAAATAGAAAAATTACAGGACAGAAAAATTATGTATCCAGGAATAGATATGAATGGGAGGGTGGCCTGACTGACAACATTAGGCCCCTGAAACGCACAGACCTAATTGATCATTTTCTTCTTCGTGTTGTGTTTGTTCCCTGCCTTCCATTTAGCAGGTCACTGGCACTGATTGGGTGGTGAGTCAGAACAAATAAAAGGAAACCTCTTTTTACTCTGTGTTCTCAGCACATAGATTTATTGCCCTTGTATTTCAGTGACAATATAGAACCCAGACTGAAAATGACAACTTTACAAGCAAAGCAGGATCTGCAGTTGAATACGTACTCCAGAATAATGAAATTTCCTCCTTGGAAACCAGCTGTTACCCTGGAGGTTAAGACAGAGAACTCTCCCTGGGCACCATGTTTGGCTGGCTAGATCCATACTTTAGATGTATAAACACGGCTTATATTGATGTTGACATGCCAGAATTTCAGATCTTTTGATGTTTTCCTTGTTGAAAGATGACCACAAGTTGCCCGACCTTGCTTGGAAAACATGGCATTCCTCTAATTACTTATTGGTAATTTATTAGAAGAAATTAAGCTAATCAGACTCTCACTATAAAAGTAGACACGGAAGGAAGATAATTTAAGCTTACATTGGAAGACAGTCTCCCATCTGTGGCACTTCTCATGTCAGATACTACTCTGCGCTAAACTGTATTTCTTCAGCAGAAAGTTTGGAAGTTGATGTCTGACTTTTGGAAGCTTTCCCTTCGAGGACGTTTTATGATGAGCCCTAACCACAACCCTGCTGTTGGTTTCTGGCAAATTGGAGGCTCTTTCCCTTTGCAGAGCTGTGGGAATGTTTAAGCCCTCCCAGGAAACATTTTATGGACTAGTTATATTGGGGTTTCTGCTATGATTGGGTTACGGGCAAGTCTGAGTGCTCATCTGGACTGGAAACATGAAGACAGACTGAATTTAAGTCATTGGAAGGGTTGTAAACGCCGTGTATTTTCAAACTGCCTTGAAAAAGTTATTCTTTTTTTCATTTAAAGAAAGAAAATGCAAAAACATGTGAAGTAAAACAAAAAAAAGCCAAAAAAATGGCTACTCAGAAAAATAATGCTTCAAGGCCTCCCAAAAAATAGCCCTCTAAATTGTGGCTGCTTTTTGTGACACAGTATTTCGTTTGGTCCTTGTGTTCACAAAAACCAAAACAATGCAAACCAAAACGTATTTTTCTCTGACTATAAAAACAATTCATGCCTGTATAAAATTTGTGTTATACAAGTACATACTGGAAGAAAGAAAAAGCTTCACGATAGATAATCATTATTATTATTCTCCTGTGTATTCCTTCATGACTTACTATTATGTGTTCCTTTAACACATTGTTTTTCAACATATATGCTTATTTACTTAGTTTCATCTTTTCAGCCTTTAACTTATTTCCATTTTACTCTTCTTTTTAATGGCTGAAACTATTTCATTGGAGATGGTCTGCAAATTTTTGTAACACCTAAAAATGTGTGTGTGTGTGTTTCTGTGTGTGTGTGTGTATATCAGGATGTGTGTGTGTGTGTGTTTTAGAATAAAACAGATGAGAGAATTTATAGAAATAATGAAGGTAAATTAATATTTCTTGAAAGAGTAGTCTACAAGCAATATTCATTTTCTTACTGCCTTTTATGTTCCATTCTGTGTTCTTGCTGGCTTTGCCTGCCAAGTCAACAATGACTGTTGGCAAAGCCAATAAAAAGTTTTTGTCTTCTTACTTGCCCTCCACTTAAGTTGCTTGCACCTTCTTTCTTGTAATATTCTCCTCTATTGGCTTCTGTGACACCACCATCTTCTCCTGATTCTCTTCTTTCCTAACTAGGCTCTCTCTCTAGACAACCTTTACGGGAGTTCCTCAGGGCTGAATCCTGGACCCTCCTCATGTCTGTACTCTCTTTCTCCATTGATCTGACCCTTCCCATGATTTTAAGTACTATCTCCATACTGATGATTCTAAGTTTTTATCTGTCATTGGACATTTCTTCTGGGTTCAGGACTCCTATCTAACTGCCTTCTAAACATCTTCCATTGGGTGTTTCACGTGCATCTTAAACTTAGCATCACAACTGAGCTCTTGAGTTTCCTCTCCAAACTTGGCCCTATTCAGTCTTCTCCATCCTGGCAACTGGTTCGTCTATCCACCTAGTCACTAGAGAAGGAAGCTGGTGGTCAGTTTTGACTCCTCCCTCCAAAAAAAAAAAAAAAAGTCTCAGATCCCTCCAGTTCTCTCTTCCTGTGTCAACTCCACCTTGGTGCCAGTCACCATCATCTCTCTCCTGGACTATTGCTATGACATTCTTTTTGTCCTTTATGTTCCACTTGGACTCTATTCTATTCTAACTGTAGCAGGCAGTTAAAGCATGAATCAAGTCATTGTGCTGCCAACAGTCCATCAGAAGCTTCTCAGTGCTATGAAGAATACAGCCAAGATCTTTAGCATGAGCTGGGGTATACAGGTGCTGGGGCATGTATTCTTTCACACTAGAATTGTGGTATTGGTGTCATAAATCTAGGTTATGAAAACATACTGCTCTAGCCTAAACTGTGATGTCAAGAGGTAACCTATTACCATGTCAGCTTTCTGTGCTCATGTATACATGAGCATTGGGGAGATGTTTGCATTGGGGAGATGTGCATTTTCTATTCATCTTCAAGGGGAGATCTTGATCCTGGGCTTCACAATCATCATCTTAAAATCATTATCACACTGGAAAAGCAAATGAACCAGGGCATAAAGAGCAGGTCATAATCATATGGAAAATGATGATATTTTACAATGTAGAACTTTGGTATACTATAAATACAATAATTATATATTCAAGTCTTATCAGTTGCTGACATGTCATCTAATAATGTCCAACAATTGGTTCCCAGCAGGTGCTCTCCAAAGGTAATAATGTTCTTGAAGGTTTCTTTACAGTATAATTTCTTAAATGGGTACAAATTGCCTTGTGCAGATATGGAGAGTTCTTTTTACTCAGGTTTCAGAGGAAGACTCATTAGATTAGGATCTTTTCAGGAAAAATCCCTTGCTGACAAGGAAAACTACTGACAGAGCTGAGATGATATTAAAGTTCAAACCTTGAGAGTGAATGTGCGTGTGTGTGTGGGAGAGGAGGGAGGAGAGAGATGTAGAGAGATAGAGAGAGATCCATTTGAAGCCCAAATTTTCATTCCCAAGTTTATAATGTTTCACTTTTGTTGATTTTGTGTCTGTGTCTCTAACCAGATTGAAAAAATCTTGAGGACAGGTTAATAGCAGGGGGTATTATTTTTTCTCCTTCCCTCTCTTCCTCGTTCCCTGATCTATTTCACCCACTGTCCTCCTTGAGATCCATCTTCAGATCAGGAGAACTCAAAGGATGTGGATGGGGAACCCTTCTTGACCACATGTTGAAATGGTGGGATGCGGAAATGTGCAGATGGGATTCATTTTAATGAGGCACTGTTATGTAACAATCAAATACACAAGAAAGAATCATAAAGTTGATGTATGATTCCTATGGACATAGGACTTATTTTGTATGTTATTTCTATTCTGTAATGCTATTTGCGACACTAAAAAAATGCACTCTGTTGTAGTTCACACATTCTAGATAAATAATATATTATTCACCCTTATATAGGGGGAGATAGGACAGTATTTCACTCACCTTCAGAAGATGAAACAGATTGATAGTAGTGAGATTATTTTTGAGTGAGAAGAATTTCATATGTAAGGATCACAGCCATGAATCTCTTCAGTTGAAGACCATACGGTTGCCCAAATCCTCATGCCAACTTTCCTTTTGTCCTGGAATATGGACAAGAAGCTGTTACTATGATAGTGTGGAAACGGGAGAGAATTCTAACTTTAAGTGTCATTGACTTCTCATGCACTTAACATTTTCATAACAATTTCTCCAAAGTCCACAGAAAAAATGCTGAAATGTGAATACTCTGAATGAGTCATGTTGTACTCAAGGGAATGAAGTTATCTTATTTTTATGGGCTATTGAATCCAGCATTTGATTTATTTCCTGTCATCTGTTTCGTAGACTGTATGTTGGAGTGAGTGAATTTTCATAATGCCCCAGAGTTGGAAAGAACATTAGGGGTCATCTCCAATACCAGAAGCCCCAGGATACGATTCCTGACAGGTGAACTTGAGTTGCATTTTGCACAGTTTCAGCAATGAATTGACTCACTACTTTGGCCTATCAGTTTTCAAAGAATTGTAGGTTCCCTTAGAAGGTTCTTTTAGAAGGTTAGAAGGTTAAAAAGTTCTTTTCCTTTTTTGCTCCTTCTCTTTCTCTGTCTCTTCCTCCTTCTGTTGTAAATGAAAATTTGACTTATACTTTCACCCTCTATTCCTCCAAAGCTGTATGGAATGATCCAGATATTTCTTTCACACATTAGCCCTTTTTGTGATTGACACCACTCTCTTGCTAGCCTCAGGGAGCCTGGCACCTGGGCTAATCACTCCAGTTTCATCATCTTGGACCTTCACTCTCTTGGGAGCCCCTCTCTGAATGAGCTTTGGTTTATAAGTGTCACTCTCAACTCTTGGAATTCAACAGCAAGGTAGTGCTGTAGACTGTGGGCTATGCCTTCCAAATCCTAAGCACTATCTTCTACTAACTAGTAACTGAGCTATTCGATGTTCTACTTCCACCGAATTTACATCTGCGTCTCTTACACCATATTATGCATTCATATTGTGATGACAACTGAAACCCATTCGTCTTTTTCTTAAAAATAACTCTATCCTGGGCGCCTGGGTGGCTCAGTGGGTTAAGCCGTTGCCTTCGGCTCAGGTCATGATCTCAGGGTCCTGGGATCGAGTCCCGCATCGGGCTCTCTGCTCAGCAGGGAGTCTGCTTCCTCCTCTCTCTCTCTCTGCCTGCCTCTCTGCCTACTTGTGATATCTCTCTGTCAAATAAATAAATAAAATCTTTAAAAAAAATTTCTAAAAAAAAAATAACTCTATCCTTACAATAGATATAGACTAATGTTATTGCAGGGACTTAAAAAATCAATTATCATATGGTTTCACTTATTTGTGGAGCATAACAAATATCATGGGGTCAAGGGGTGTTAGAGAGGAGAAGGGAGTTGGGGTAAATTGGAAGGGGAGGTGAATCATGAGAGACTATGTACTCTGAAAAACAATCTGAGGGGTTTGAAGTGGCAGGGGTGTGGGAGGTTGGGGTACCAGGTGGTGGGTATTATAGAGGGCACGGATTGCATGGAGCTCTGGGTGCGGTGAAAAAATAATGAATACTGTTTTTCTGAAAATAAATAAATTGAAAAAAATATAGAAAAGGAATCAGAAAAAAAATCACCTAAGTAAATCTTTCTTACTTTAAAAATGTATGTATTTAGGTACATGCACACACACAAATTTGTATGTTTTCTAAAAGTGAATACTAGATGTATCACTTTATAATCTGCTTTTTCAACTTTTTTGTATCTTAAAAAATCTTAACATGCTGGTATATATGAAATTACTTGGTTATATTTAGTACCTTTATAGTATTCCATTGTGCAGATAGACCATGAAATTATTGAACAATTTCCCCACTGATGGTTATTTAAGTTGTTAATTTTTCCATAATAAACAATGCTGTGACGAATACTCTTACATATATATTTGCATATTTATTTGATAGATTCCTGGCCGGGGAATTGCAAAATCATATATGCACCTCTCCAGAAAATGTTGCCAATCTGTCATCCTCTAGCAGCACCCAGATCAGGCTCCTTCTGATTGATTCTGATGATAATGAGGGTGGCTGGGAGCCAAATGTACTATAGGAACTTGGAAATATGGAAATGGGGAGAATATGCTGGACAAATGCCTAGGTAAGTTTTTGTTGTTGTTGTTGTTGTTGTGTGTATGTGTCTGGCAGATTTCCAAGCACATGGAAAGAGGCAAACACCCACCTACGCAATTGCAACTGAGGGAAGGTTATGTACCAGAGTTTAGGGGAGGGTGGAGAAAGAGAACAGAATTGGTGATGCTGTGTGAGCTACATGGATAGAAATCACTTTGAGGGGATTCTTTTAGGTTCGGGCAAGAGTCCTGCGGGATCTAGTTCATGCACCCAGAGTCCTTGGTCAGTTTTGCACTACAGGGAAAAAGAGCATTTCTGATGCTGACATCTCTGCTTGCTTCCTCGTGTTGTTCCCATGGCTTTGACCACAGCTACTGGAGATCCACTTGCTACTCCCTGCAAGGCCACTTACTGGCCTGCCTTGCTGGACTTCCTGCTGAAACCTGGTATCCTATTTTCACGTTTATCCTCCAGGAGTTCTGTAGGTGACCTTACTGTCTTCGTGTGAAGTTTCACTCCCATGTCCTTTTTAAACTTAGATTTATGTCATTGGGAATAAGAACTATCTTTCTATTGTCATTTTCTAGAAATTAACATGGTGTCTATATCACAGATTTCCTGGGATTGTCCTAACGATTTGAGAAACAAACAGATGTGACTTACTAAATTTTTTTTTGTAAATATTTTTGTGTCAATTGATTAAAAAAAAAAAAAAGAAGAAACACCCTTTATCAAGTTTTCTAGAAGGCAGTCGTTTGTCAGGCTAAGGAAACCACAATCAGAGCTTGTCCTTCTTTAGCCCGACAGCCTCAGTAACATCCCATCACTCTCAGGGCCAAGTGTACACTGCTCAGTGCACTTCAGTCCCACATCCCAGCAAAGCCTGCCTTGCTCCTTATGCCCAGTCAGCCCATACCCTCTTTATCTCAGATATGCACCTTGTCATTCTTCTCTCTGCACCTCTGCTCCTTTCCTTTATCTGGAATCTCTGCTCCTCTTTCTCTACCTGTGAACAATTACTTGACCTTCAAGATTGGGTTCAAGCATCACCTCCTCCAGGAAGGCTTTCCTGGTTTTTCCCTCACTGTGTGAACAAATGGACCTAATGGACCAACCAGGGCAATTGGTGAGATGGAAATGAGCACACACTACTCTGGTTCACTTTGTCTATATGGTCTCTCACTCTCCACCATAATAATAAAACCATGGTCTGAAAAACCACCAGTAGGTAAAGTGAATATTAATTAGAAGAAGAGCCATTCATGTTTTTTTTTTGTAAATACCCAGTAGTGGAGTTACTGGATCATAGGGTAATTATATTTTTAATTTTTTGAGGGCCCTCTCTACTGCTTTCCACAATGGCTGCACCAGTTGCATTTCCACCAACAGTGCACTGAATAATGTATATAATTGTTGAATCACTCTATTGTACACCTGTCACTAATAGAACACTGCATGTTAAGTTTACTGGAATTTAACAAAAAATAAAAAAATAAAAAATTAAAAATTTTTAAAAAGGCTCAAAATTCCTTTCAGTTGTTCCTTGAGACTAGAGGCCTACCTTTGCATCACCAGAAGATTTCATTAAAAAGCTTTCCCAAAAGAAGGAGTTTTTTTTTTTCCTGTTAACCTATGCAGCCATTTCAGAAGCAACTATAGAAATTTATTTCTGAAAGCAAACTTTTTTATTGGGCCCGCTAGGTATGGACAGAAATGAAAGAGGACCCTGGAGAAAGAAACTTGGTCCCTGAGTCAGAAGATGGGTTTAAAAATGCCCATTTAGGGCACCTGGTTGGCTCAGTTGGTTAAGCATCCGCCTTCGGCTCAGGTCACAATTCCAGGGTCCTGGGACCAAGCCCCAGGTTGGCCTCTCTGCTCAGCGGGGAGCCTGCTTCCTCCTCTCTCTCTGCCTGTCTCTCCCCCTTCCCTGCCCCCATGTCAAATACATAAATAAATAAATCTTAAAAAAAAAAGCCTATTTAAATGTTTACACCTGGGAACTGCGACATGCCTCTGAATTGTTCTAAGCTCTAATTTCCTTGTGCTGGTTATAAAATAAGGGTATTAACAACTATTGTTACAAAGACTAAAGAAGAGAATATATGTTAAGGTAAACCGGACAGGGACTGGCTCAGAGCAGGTGCTCAAAACCATAGTCTTTCTTCCTTCCTTTCTTTCTTTTTTTTTTAAAGATACTTCTAATTTCTATGATATTGCTATTTTTGTGGCAATGTCCTCGTTTAACTTCCTCCTCCTTTAGGACTCATAGTGTTAGACCCCAGCCAACACTTGGCATTATCCAACTTTCTAAATTTTGGCAGCTTAACTATTGTAAAGCTACATTTCATTTTGTTTAAGTTTTCATTCCTTTGCTTATTCATGGATTTGAATGCCTTTTCACGTGGTTGCTAGTCATCTGAGGTTTCCTTTAATGTAGTTTGCATTTTGTAATCTTTTGCCCATTTCCCCCTTGAGATTGTTGGCTTCTTACTTTGGATTAAGGAGTTATTAATCCAGAACTGGTAAGGCTTTGTAAATATCTTCTCCCACTCTGCCAGTGCTCTGTTAATCTTGTTCAGAGTATCTGTTGTTGAAGTATCTGTTGATCAAGTTGAAAAGCTTGATTTTGAGGAAGCCTAATTAGTCAATATTTTGTCTGTTGGTTTGTACTTTTGTAGTTTGTTGAAGAAGTCCTTTCCCATCCTTAGATCATGAAGTTAGTCTTTATTTTCTTCTACTAGTGTTTTTAAAGCATTATTTATTTATTTGAGAGAGAAAGAGAGAGAGAGCACAAGCGGGGGAAGGAGCAGAGGGAGAGGGAGAAAAAGGCTCCCTGCTGAGCAGGGAGCCCAACTTGGGGCTTGATCCCAGGACCCTGAGATCATGACCTGAGCTTACTGAGCCACCCAGATGCCTCCTCTACTAGCCTTTATAGTATTTAGGTAATTGTTATGGAATGAATATTTGTGTTCTCCTTTCCCCCATTCATAAATTGAAATCCTCACCCCCAATGTGATTATATTTGGAAGTGAGGCCTTTGGAAGGTAATTAGGCCATGAGGCTGGAGTCCTGATTAATGGGGTGGGCGCCTTTATAAGAAGAGACCTGAGAGAGCTTGCTCTCTCTCTTCTTCACCCCTCGAGGATACAACAAAAAGATGGCCTTCTGCAAACCAGGAGGCAAGTCCTTACCAAACACTGGATCCACCACCATTTTGGTCTCAGACTTCCCAGCCTCCAGAAATGCGAGAAATACATATTTTTTGCTTAAGTCACCAAGTCTGTGGCTTTTTTTTTTTTTTAATTTTATTTACTTATTTGACAGAGAGTGAGAGAGAGCACAAGCGGGCGGAGCAGCAGGCAGAGGGAGAGGGAGAAGCAGGCACCCTGCCAAGCAAGGAGCCCGACATGGGGTTTGATCACAGGACCCTGAGATCATGACCTAAGCCAAAGGCAGTTGCCTAACCAACTGAGCAACTCAGGCACCCCTGTGGCATTCTGTTATAGCAGCTTGAACTAAGACAATAATCCATTGAAGGTAGACTTCATTTCGGGCTTTGTATATAGTACTGGGCTGGGATCCAGTTTTATTTTCCTCCTTATTATCTTTGTTTTTCTAGAACTTAATTGGTACTCAGCAGTGTTCAGTAAAATGTTGAATGAAGAAGCGGGGTTTTTCTCAGGAAAAAGAAGTGTGTGTTGTGAGGTATGTGTGTAGTGCATGAGTTATGTGGACACACATAATACGTGTGTGTGTGTGTGTGTGTGTGTGTGTGTAAATCTTGTGAAGGATATTTCTGTTCTACTAAGGGAAAGCATGGTTAGAACCCATGGGCAGAATCCTTCCTCCCACACATCAAGTGCTGACCTGTGGTGTGTGTATGTGGGAGGGTGGAGAGAAATAGGAGAATAGATTTAAAAAAACACTGATCCATTGATTGCAACTTACTCAAAAATTTCTCTTTTCAATTTAGTATAATTTGAATCAGGGTGTGACAGAGTCGAGGGTGGTTTTAAAAATATCTAACAGCTGGTGTGGCACAGGCACTGACCGATCAGAATGAATGCTTTTAATATATCATACTGGGGTGTTCTGGCTGAATATTAACCATGGAAACAGTAGCTGGTAGATATTATTAAATGATAACATATATGAAAGTGCTTTGTGAGCTAAAGATTTACACAAATTCTAGGAAATGCTATTATTAACTCTACTGAGCCCCTTAGAAATGCAATTTAAAAATCCTTATTTTTCTATGTAATACAGATTCTGATTGCTACATGTCTGTGAACCAGTGGTATGAAGAAGTCAGTTAATTAAAAAAAAGTCCCTTTGACTTTCCTGAAAAATTCTCTGCCTCTCAGAGTGACCTGACATCAGGGTCAACCAGTGCCAAAGAATGTTACCTGTTTTTTGACCTTCTTGAAATTTTAGTTTTGGAAAGTTTGAGGACACCTCTGTGATTTTCCAGGGTGATTTATGAATGTTTTTCCTGTTTGCAGCTAGATTTAGGGAAACCGATTCCAGTAGATGGAGCTCTTTCTCAATGTTTGTTCTCTTTTTACCAGGTGGAGACATGCTTTTTACCTTTCTTTTCTGCAGTGGCTTAGTCTTAACTTAGTACAGATACTTACAATAGCGTCTGAAATCAGCATGAAATGTAGGTTATGTGTTTCTGTAAAATGAGCTTTGTCCCAAGATGTTTACTGGAACAGCCATGGTTAATTTCTTTCTGAGGTCTGATCAAACACTATAGTTCCCCCACTTTAATTATCTTCATCAAAGACCTCAAATACCCACCTTTTTATTGTGAAGCTGTGTCCAGTTCCAAGATCAAATACTATGTCTTTTGATCTGAATTTCTAGTCATGCATATCAATGACCTGGCTTTTGCATTGTATGATCTTCGTTGCTGCACATCTTCTGTATATTAACAATTTTGAATGTAGGCCTTAAAAGCTACAGATGTATTTAATCATAAATATGCAGATAACAAGAGAGTTCTTTCTGGTCTGGATAATCCATTTAGTGTCATGTTTACAGATCTCTCTATCAACTTGGATTTATGCATGGGAAACAGAATTAAAAAGTGTCTAGAGATCGTCACTTTAGAGGCAATAGCTGAGTTGGAAAATGGACATTCTTGAAATAATGAGTCAGTTCCAGAGCTTAGCAGGATTTTAAGTTTTTGAAAAAGTTAGCAATGTATTTACTTTAGGAAATAGCATCTGATTCCTATATTATAGAGTATGGATAGCTTGGACTAATTCATTAGTAAACATTGAAGAAATTCTAAGCCTTCATATGGAAATCTGTAGGAAAGCTATGGCACTGTTCCTTCAGTGAGGTTTCAGGGGTTTTGTGCAAGAATAAAATAAAAATGTAGCTTGAGTGTTCAGCAGCTGTGCCCACCAGTGTGAAAGCAGAAAACACAAGACATCCTTTTTTCATTCTCGTCCTCTCCACCCCCCCCCGCCCCACGCCCTTTTTTTCCTGTTGTTTGCCTTATGGGCAATACTGAGAGCCCATCTAAAGTATGTGGTATTTTTCTGCTATTATCTTGAAGCATGAGGAATAGAAAGGAGTAAAAGCAATAGTGGGGTGTAGTGGACCAGGTACATCAGGTTGTCTGTCATTTAAGATTGCAGAGATGTTTAAGGAGATTAGGGATAAGGAGGAATATCTCCTGTTTCAATCCACTGAAATTTCTTGGTATTAGGCAGGAGGACTGGAGACCACCCCCATTTCATTGCTATATCCACTCTTCATTCTTCAAGGCTAATAGTAGGAAATATGAATAAACTTAAAGAAACAGTTACTCAGCTCTCAGTAAACAACATTAGTAACAGGGTATAGGCATCTAAATAGGCATGAATTTTGCTATTATGAAGGCTTCACACAAATGAATAATTATAACTGTGACGTGATATGCAGTAAGAAAGTTATATATACACATATATGTATTGTATATATGTATGTATGTGTGTGTATAATGGAAATCATTCATTTTTCTAACTCTTGGTTTTCTCACATGCTTTCCGCCAACTTAACAAGCATCTACTACATTCCAATCAATACATCAGAGACTCTTCACATGTTTTTCAAATAATTTAATCTCCACAATAAACTATGAAGAAGATATTGTTATCCATAATTTATAGGTGAGGTTTGGAACAGTTAGAAAATAATGTCCTGTTGACCACATTTTATTACCTGGAATATTCTTTTCCAGTGTCCCATATTGGGACCTGGAGAGTCAGAAGCTTGAGTTAATATAATCAAGATACAGTGGGAACTGACCCTAATTTTGGATCTCAAATCCTCATGAAATTATTTAATTTAAAATTATCCTTTTAATTCAGTAAATTTTTCAGAAGGTCTTTGGTTAACATATCAAAAGACCAGTGATCTCCAAATTTCCTCTTGGGTATTGCAAGGATGCCATTGCATTGGGGCGAAGGGGAGGACTACAAAAATCCCTCAGGAAAAATTTCTCCTCCTTTTCTGCTTAGCCTGAAACTGCTTCATGCAGAACAGCACTGTGTGGGAGTCCTAGCTGAGGGTCCTGCTCCATGATTCACTGGGCTCGTTGTAGGGTCAGCAGCTCAGAGGCCAGTGCCTGTGGCCCTCCGTGATCATAGCTCCCTTGGAAACCTCTGTGGATAAGAACAGTAGCTATTCCTCATTATCCTCCATGTCTTTCAGAATCACATTGGTGGCTTGTCAGGCAACCTTCATATTTTTGTGGAGGGCATATTTCACTAGTGGAGGATAGTTCCCTGTATCTTCAGTATTGAGTTCTTCAGGGGCAGATCTATGAAAAAAGATGGGCTCACCAGGTAGGGGAGCCTGGGTAGCAGATCCACCCTGAGGTTTCCATCCATCCATTTTGAACCTCTGAGGCAGGGCATGGACTTCTTGGTTCAGAGAGAACTCATATGCTCCCTGTGGGCTGCTATGAAGTGCCTATGATTACCTCCAGGCAATGCCTGAAGGACAGTTTCTCTTCGTATGCCTCCTTAGCTGATCATAAAACCTGGAAACAACTCTAGGAAATTCTCATTTCTCCAAACTGGGTCCATAGACCTAAGCTTCATCTGAGTTGCTGGGTTGAGTAGATGGAGTAGATGATTCCTGGGGTGAATTCTGAGGTGGCTGCTTTCACTCAGGGAATATGAATGGAAACTAGCTTTCTTCTGGCACAACTCTGATTTTTCCTCCTGTCTCTCCTCTCTCTCAACGACCAACTTGATGGCTTCTTCTTAGGAATTTACCTGTAGCGCCTTTGTTCAGTTCTCCTCCTCCTCTCCATTCCTGGGGAGGGTCTTCCTTTTCTGTCTCCGTTTAGCTAAGGAAGTTGATTTTCATGTCGCTCTTTTCTTATGTAGTATGGTTAGAACCCACTGAGTGGATAGTAGGTAACTATTTAACCATTTCACGCTGAGAACTATTTAATTATAGGGGTGCCTAGGTGGCACAGTTGGTTGAACATGGGACTCTTGGTTTTGGCTTAGGTCGTGATTCAGGGTTCTGAGGTTGAGCCCAGTGTTGGGCTCTCTGCTCAGCACAATTCTGCTTAGGTTTCTCTCTCCCTTTGCTCTGCCCCCACACCCCCAAATGAATAAATAAATCTTAAAAAAAAGAGAACTATTTAACTATATAACTATTTTACATTTGGAAGCCCCACAAAGTGAAAATTGGCAGTTTCACACTATTAGCTGTAATCCCTATGTAATTAGACTTTGTGTATCCCAAATGAACAGGTAGTTGTGTGTGGTGTTGCAAAAGAATAGCATTTGCCCTGAGGTAATACTACGGCTCAACTTCTACAGGCCATTAAAGCCTGGGATGATTTATGAGGCAGAGAGAGAGTCCTCATGCACATGATCTTTCAATGAGCCTCATGAGCGTAAGGCTCTGTGGCTCCAGAACCTGCTATCCAGATTTAATTTAAAATTAATATTCAAATCAAAGAAGTATGTGCCTCTGTCATGAGGCAAGAGACAGACTATAAGAGAGGAGGTGTTGTTTATTTGAATTTTGATTGAGAAAAGGTGACTCCAGTGGATTCAACTATATTCACACTTAGTCAATCTTGCAATTAAGTTCCCTTATTGGTTAGGTAGAAAAAATTAGTATGCCTTGGGAGCATTGGGAAGAACCTAAGACAGACCTCCCCTCTGTTGGTGCCAGTTTCTAAAGCCTCATATTTTATTAAAAATAAAGGGGATTTTAGCATTTTGCTGCATAATATATCCTGGATTATTTTTAAAATAAAAATAGTGTTTAAGTTACCCACTTAGGACAGTTGATACTTCACGTGTTACATTAATTGTTGAGGTTCATGTTGTGACCTCAAGGGCTTTATGTTAGTGAAATAAATCAGACAGAGACAAATACTGTATGGTCTCACTTATATGTGGAATAAAGAAGAAGATCTGAGCTCATACAGACAGAGAATATATTGCTGGTTGTCAGGGGCATGGTGGTGGGGGGGGTAGAAAAAAATGGGTACAGGGGGTCAAAGGGTAAAATCTTCCAGTTAAAATAAAAGTCATAGGGATGTCATGTAGAGCCTGGTGACTATAGCTGATAACACTATATTCCAAATTTGAAAGTTGCTAAGAGAGTAGATCTCAGAAGTTATTATCCCAAGAAAAAATTTTTCATAACTATTACACTGTTGGTGGGAATGCAAATTGGTGCAGCCACTTTGGAGGTTCCTCAAAAAATAAAAAATAGAACTATCCTATGACCCAGCAATTGTACTACTGGGTATTTACCCCAAAGATACAGATGTAGTGGAAAGAAGGACCACATGCATCCCAATGTTCATAGCAGCAATGTCCACAATAGCCAAACTGTGGAAAGAGCTGAGATGCCCTTCAACAGATGAATGGGTAAAGAAGATATGGTCCACATATACACAAATAACTCACCCATCAGAAAGGATAAATACCCAAATTTTGTATCAACATGGATGGGACTGGAGGAGTTTATGCTGAGTGAAATCAGTCAAGCAAAGAAAGTTGATTATCATATGGTTTCACTTACTTGTGAAACATAAGGAATAGCATGGTAATGGATGTTAACTAGACTTATTTGGTGATCATATCACAGTATATACAAATATTGAATCATTACATTGTATATCTGAAACTAGTATAAAGTTATATGTCAGTTCTACTTCTATTAAGAAAGTGGACAGGGCTGAGCAGAGAAGTAGAGCTAGGTGGCATTTTTTGCTCCTTTGCACTTGTCTTGCTGTATTCATTCACCTAATTGGCACGTAGCACTAGCCCCAAACACGACACAACATAGTCGCAAATACAGTTAGCTTTGCTTCAAGATCCTAGAGTAGTGGATTTGAGGATTGGTTTGTACTTGTTACCTTTCTTAGAGCCAAAATCAGAGGCACAATTAATAAATGTTTCCTGGTGACTGTTGAGACACAGTCACACTGAATATGTTTTATATAAAAAAAAGGAGTGCTTTTTATGTATTCATTCTTCACTTATGAGCAAGTGACCAAGTTGTCTATGGGCTCATGTTCCCTAATAGTGGTAAAAATCCTCTGTCATTGAATGCAAGTCAAAGATGAGGATGCTTAGAGCAGGAAATGTTTAAAATGCATTACGTCCATTTCCACAATTAAATCATTAGTGGATATCAGAAGTCTCTAATAAAATAAACATTCCATCATTGTTTAAGGTCAATGAAAATAAAAAAAAAATCAATGGGACTTTTGAGTTCCACTGCATAATATATCTTGGACTGTTTTAAAATAAAAAAGAGTGTTTAAGCTTCCACCTAAGACAATCTATACTTCATGTGTACATGTTCATCTTGGGGCTTTGCACATTGCTTGGCACACCAGGCACACAAATAACAACCTGAGGGTATAACTCTGGGCCAGTCCCAGGCTGCAGCTTTTGGTCTAACCCTCTGGATGAGTATTCTTCATGGTTTCTAGGACCCACTCAGCTCGCCTTCTTACCTACAGTTGTACTATATGAAAACAGTACTTCTGTGGTTCCCGAGCTTAGTTATGAATCCTCTAGTCTGGTCCTTCTCAAAACTTACTCATTGATTTGCTCTCACTGCTGCCTTTTATTATCTCTTTGTCTTCCTGGTTAGGTCCTTGCCTCTGTCTACCCTCTTGTGATTATGACAGCTTCCCAAGCTTAGTCTTTCCACTTCTTTCCCATACCATTCCTTGGCCCCCTAAGCAGTCCATCCCTATCCCCGCTCCTGGTAACAACTCTTCCAGATTGGCTAATGCCCCATAAACAGAGCCCAGGGTGGGTCCTGTTCTCTCAGCAAGGAAGTGGCCATAGAGGATAAGAATATGTAATTGCATAATGCTTTATAGCCACAGTTTCTTTCAGTATGTCCTGGAGCATTGAACTAGACCAGATTTTCTATCATTTTTCCAATTAGAATACTGTTCTCAACCAAACATTAGTCTGCAATAGTTTTAAATTACCATGCATGATTCACAGTGATTTAATATGCACAAAATTCCTGCCATCTTAATATAATCTGGAATAGGAAGTTGATTGGGAGTCATTTCATGAGTGGAGAAGAGCAATTTAAAATTGTTAGAACATTTCACATATCTTAACACTTAGTTTGGAATGGTTTGGTGCTTGCTTAATATAGAAGAATCTGAAGTTGCTGGGCAATGAAATTTCAATCAGGGGCTCTGTATCTGAGGGGAACTCTTCAATAGATAGTGAGTTTCCTCACCACTCTCTCCCTTTAGGAAATCTCTGGCCTTACCTTTCACCTTGTTTGGGTGTTTTTGCACGTTTCCAGCTAACATAGAACTAGGCTTAGACATGCAAAAAACTCCGATGTGCTCTAGTCTCCCAATTTCATACCTTAATTCCCTCTGTATTTTCAGTTCTTCCAGAAACAGAAAAGGTCACAGCCTACAATAGTTGATGAAAACAAACTCCATTTCCCAAACTATAGAATAATTATTTATTTCTCTGAAAATGTGAGCCTTCTTTTGGTAGTATGTCAAGAACCAGTAGTATGAGATTGTTTACCCGATACCTGGGAATCCAAGTGTGGGCAAGTAGGGGAGATTGTCTTCAGGCTGCACATCACTAAACATGAGCTCAGTTTATTTTAAGTTTATCTCGTTGAGTTGAAGATTTCCACTTAGCTCTAAGCTGTGTGAAAGGTAGATTCCATAGACTTGAAAACTAAGGGGCTTACTTGTTTCTCAGTAGCCTTGGAGAAAAAAATCCTGACTGAAAAACAAAGTTAGCCTTGTTGGCGGCTTCTCTCTCTCGTGTGTTAAGATATACAGAAGTCCCTGGTGGAGGTATTACTACCTTGGTGAAATGGTAAAATAGCTATGGATACTTTCTGTATCCACTTCTGTCCCCTCTTCTTTTTCTTCCTCTCCAATTTAATGATCCCTTTCAAACTGTTCCCACTATGCCAAAGTAACATCTTTGTTCTCCAAATGACACATTTCCCATCTTCTCCGTCCTCTGAAATGTCATCTCAGTCTTTCTTTTAAACACAGGGTGGTCCTCCTTCATCTCTGTTGAAGTATTTGGTTCAACACTCACCTTTTGTGGATTTTGATTCCTGTTAATGGATTGATAGTAGTAATGGGTTCAATGATAGCCCATTCTAGCCCACATGCTTATTTCACTTTTTAAAGAGTATTAAAAAATTTCACTTTTTAAAGAGTATTAAAAAATTATGGTTTGTCTCTATCTCTGGTCCCATTTTCTTTCATTTTTTCCCTCCCTACCCCCCATGACCTCCCATACTGCCTCTCAAATTCATTATATCAGAGAGATTGTATGATAATTGTCTTTCTCTGATTGACTTATTTCGCTTGGCAAAATACCCCCTGCTTCCATCTATGTCATTGCAAATGGCAAGATTTTTTTGATGGCTCCATGGTATTCCATTTTATGTATATACCACATCTTCTTTATCCATTCATCTGTTGATGGACCTCTAGGTTCTTTCTGTAGTTTGGCTATTGTGGACATTGCTTCCATAAACATTGGGTGCACCTGCCCCTTTGGATCACTACATTTGTATCTTTAGGGTAAATACCCAGTAGTGCAATTGCTGGGTCCTAGGGTAGCTCTATTTTCAACTTTTTAAGGAACCTCCATACTGTTTTCCATAGTGGCTGCACCAGCTTGCATTCCCACCAACAGTGTAGGAGGGTTCCTCTTTCTCCGCATCCTCACCAACATCTGTCATTTCCTGACTTGTTAATTTTAGCCATTTTGATTGGTGTGAGGTGGTATCTCATTGTGGATTGTGGTTTTGATTTGTATTTCCGTGATGCTGAGTGATGTGGAGCGCTTTTTCATGGGTCTGTTGACAATTTGGATATTTTCTTTGCATAAATGTCTGTTCATGTCCTCTGCCCATTTCTTGATTGGATTATTTGTTCATTGGGTGTTGATTTGATAAGTTCTTTATAGATTTTTGATACTAGCCCTTTATATGATATGTCATTTGCAAATATCTTCTCCCATTGTGTCAGTTGTCTTTTGGTTTTGTTAACTGTTTCCTTTGCTGTGCAAAAGCTTTTGATCTAGATGAAGTCCCAATAGTTCATTTTTGCCCTTGCTTCCCTTGCCTTTGGTGATGTTTCCAGGAAGAAGTTGCTGCAGCTGAGGTCAAAGACGTTGCTGCCTGTGTTCTCCTCAAGGATTTTGATGGATTCCCATCTCACACTGAGGTCTTTCAACCATTTTGAATCTATTTTTGTGTGTGTGTAGGGAAATGGTCCAGTTTCATTCTTCTGCATGTGGCTGTCCCATTTTCCCAACACCATTTGTTGAAGAGACTGTCTTTTTTCCATTGCACATTCTTTCCTGCTTTGTCAAAGACTAGTTGACCATAGAGTTGAGGGCCCATTTCTGGGCTCTCTATTCTATTCCATTGATCTATGGGTCAAGCCAGTACCCTACTGTCTTGGTGATTACAGCTTTGTAATAGAGTTTGAAGTCTGGAATTGTGATGTCGCCAACTTTGGCTTTCTTTTTCAACATTCCTCTGGCTATTTGGGGTCCTTTCTGGTTCCATATAAATGTTAGGATTATTTGTTCCATTTCTTTGAAAAAGATTGATGGTATTTTGATAGGGATTGCATTAAATGTGTAGATTGCTTTAGGTAGCATAAACATTTTCACAGTATTTGTGCTTCCAATCCATAAGCATGGAATGTTTTTCCATTTCTTTGTGTCTTCCTCAGTTTCTTTTGTGAGTACTCTATAGTTTTATGAGTATAGATTCTTTGCTTCTTTGGTTAGGTTTATTCCTAGGTATCTTATGGTTTTGGTGCAACTGTAAATGGGATCAACTTCTTAATTTCTCTTTCTTCTGTCTTGCTGTTGGTGTATAGAAATGTGACTGATTTCTATGCATTGATTTTATATCCTGACACTTTACTGAATTCTAGAGGACCCCTTTTAATATTTCCTGTAGGGGCTGGTTTGGTGTTTGCAAATTCTTTTAGTTTTTGTTTATCCCGGAAGCTTTTTATATCTTCTTCTATTTTTAATGACAGCTTATCTGGATATAGTATTCTTGGGTGCATTTTTTTCTTGTCTAGTGGTCTGAATATATCATGCCAGTCCTGGCCTGCCAAGGTGTCTGTGGATAGGTCTGCTGCCAATCTAATATTTCTACCATTGTATGTTACAGATCTCTTGTCCTAAGTAGCTTTCAGGATTTTCTCTTTGTCACAAAGACTTGTAAGTTTTACTATTAGATGATGGGATGTGGACCTATTTTTATTGATTTTGAGGGAGGTTCTCTGTGCCTCCTGGATTTTGATACTTGTTCTCTTTGTCATATTAGGGAAATTCTCTGCTGTAATTTTCTCCAATATACTTTCTTCCCCTTCTTTCTTTTTCTTCTGGGATCCCAATTATTCTAATGTTCTTTTGTCTATGGTCTCCCTTTTCTCTCAAATTCTCCCCTCGTGTTCTCGTACTTGTTGAACTCTACTTTTCTCAGCTTTTTTATTCTCCATCATTTTGTGTTCTATATCACTAATTCTCTCTTCTGCCTCATTTATCCTAGCAGTAAGAGCCTCCATTTTTGATTGCACTTCATTAATAGCTTTTCTGATTTCAACTTTGTTAGATTTTAGTTCTTTTATTTCTCCAGAAAGGAATTTCATTTCTCCAGAAAGGGATTCTCTAGTGTCTTCCATGCTTTTTTCAAGCCTGGCTAGCACCTTGATAATTGTCATTCTGAACTCTAGTTCTGACGTCTTACTGATGTCTGTATTGATTAGGTCCCTAATCAATACAAGATGCAGTATTGATACTGCATCTTGTTCTTTTTTTTGAGGTGAGGTTTTCCACCTTGTTATTTTATCCAGATAAGAATAGATGAATTAGAGAATAAAATACTAAAAAGGTAGCAATGACCCCAGAAAAATAATATAGTAACCAAATCAGAAGAGACCTGAAACTGGAGGGGAAGGGGGGGAGAAGAAAGGAGGGAAAAAATATAATATAAAAGATAAAAATATATATACTATATATTAAATATTATGTAATATAATACTATTATGTAATATTTAATATATAATATATATATTATAATATTACAAAAATATATACAAAAAAAAGGGTAAACGCAATGAAGGGTTGGAACATGACTGTAAAGATGAAAATTTAAAAAGATTCTAAAAAAGAAATTGATAAGAAGTTAGTTGAAAAAAGAAAAAGAAAGAAAAGAATGTGATCAGACTGGAGACTAGAACAAAGCCATGTGTTAGATTTAGGATATATTTTGATCTATTAGAAGAAATTGAAAAGACTATATGTATGCAAAAAATGAGGTTAAGTACAATGAAGGGATAGAATATGACTATAACAATGAAAATTAAAAAATATTTTAAAAAGAGTATTGATAAGATAAAATAATTAAAAACTGTTACAATAGGAAAGAGGAAAAATTTAAAAAATAAAATAAGAAAAAAACCCCAAAATTAAAAAAATTTAACTTTGAAAGACAAAAGGGTCATGGGGAAAAAAAGCCATGAATTCCATGTGCTGTATGCCCTTATTTCTGAAGTTTTGCAGTTCTCATTGATCAGTGAACTTGGTCTTGGCTGGGTGTTCTTGCTGATCTTCTGGGGGAGGGGCCTGTTGTAGTGATTCTCAATTGTCTTTGCTGGAGGTAGAAATGCACTGCCCTTACCAGGGGCCCGTCTAAGCAGTCTGCTTTGTTTTGCTCTCAGGAACTTTTGTTCCCTGAATGCTTTCTGTAGAGCTTTGGAGGAGAATGAAAATGGCAGCCTCCCAGTCTCTGGCCCAGAGATACCAAAAACTTGGGGCCCTACTCCTCATTGCACCCTCAGAGAAAAGTAGTCAATTCCTCCGAACTCCCTGGTCTCTGGCCGCATTCTGAGCTCACCCTGCCTGTGACTGAGCATTTCTATCTTTGGCACACATCCCCATTTGGAGTCTCCATACCCAGCCAATTCCTGCAGTGTTCTCCTGCGCTGCTCCTCCCGAAGGAGGAAGGAGGGGGTCTCCCTGGTTCTGCCACTTGTGGGGTCCCTGCCTGAAGAACAGTGGCCTGACTGTGTTGGGAATTATGGTTTAAGGTAAGCCTGAGCTGAGAGCCCACTTCTCGACTCCATCTCTGAAGCTAGCTTCCCTGTTCTGATGCCTGGGAGCTCTGTGGCGCTCAGGCAACCCCGATCTTTCTGTGACCCTGCGGGCCCTGAGACCACTGTCCCTGTGAGGGCAATGCCGCCCCCCCCCCCCCATTTAGCCTCTGGAGTGACATCTTCCAGTGGAGCAGACTTCTAAAAGTTCCAATTTTATGCTCTGCTTCTCTACTGCTTGCTAGGAGCTGGCCCTGCCCCCTGTTGTCTCCCTTCCCATATGTCAGCTGGATTGACTTCTCCACATGTCCTACCTTCTGGAAAGTGGTTGATTTTCTGTTTCTAGAATTGCTGTTTTTCTTCTCTTCAATCTCCTGTTTGTAGGTGTTCAGAGTGGTTTAGTAACTATCCAGCCGAACTCCTGAGACCGGATGATATTAGGTCTCCTACTGTCTCTGCCATCTTGCTCCTCACGCTAAAAATTCTTTTTAAAAGGTGTACAATAGGATGATTTAATATACCTATACATTATGAAATTATTAGCACAATCAAGGTAATTAATGCATTCATTACCTCACATTGTTATTTTTTACATAGTGAAAGTACTTAACATAGTCTGTCTTAGCAAATTTCAAGTATGCAATACACTATTATTAACCATAGTCACCATGTTGTATATTAGATTCTTGGAACTTATTGATTTCATAACTGAAGGTTTGTACCTGTTGCCTAACATCTCTTTCCATGTGCACCCTCCCCCCAGCCCCACCCCCCAGCCCCTGGTAGCTATTGTTCTACTTTCAGGTTCAAGTTCAACTTATTTAGATTTCACATATCAGTGAGATCATGCAGTATTTGTCTTTTGGTGTTTATTTGGTCTTTTTTATTTCACTTAGCATGATGCCTTCCAGCTTCTTCCATGTTGATATAGCCATTATGAGAAACAGTGTGGAGGTTCCTCAAAACATTCATATGACTCAGCAATCCTACTTATGGGTATGTATTCCAAAGGAAGTGAAATCAGTATCCCAAAGAGATATTGAGATATCTGTACTCCCAAGTTCATTGCAGCATTATACACAATGGCCAAGATATGGAAGGAGTCTCAATGTCCATTGACAGATGAATGCATAATGAAAATGTGATACATATATATCTCATATATAATATATATCTGGAATATTATTCGGTCACGAAAAAGGAAATCCTGTTGTTTGCCAAATGTTTATTTTTAACAGCCTTTGGAGATAAGGGGTTAATTTCTAGGAGTGAGTCTGACTCTGGAAGTGAACATTTCATCCTCAGAGTAGTTAGACAGAGGGATATTTTTGTCAGTAGTCTTTTCCTGTGCCTTCCAAGGCCTTTGAGAATACTTTTATCTTTTACCATTGACCTGAAATAAAGCCTGCAGGGACAACTGATGTTTCTCCTATGTTTAATGAAGGACAAATCTCCAAGTACATTTTACTTGTATGAAATGCATAATAGAGAAGGCATGCATTGTTTATTAACTTGGTTCAAAGGCAATTTAAGAAAGCTCAAGTCTGGTTAAATGATACAGAAATTATGTTTCTGGAGAAAAGATCTCAGTTCATTAATTTTTAAAATCTTTTCCCCCTCCCCCATCTTTTAAGCTGTAATGATTTTTGTTTTTCTATTATTTATTTATTTTTCCAAAAAGCTGTTTTGAAGTCTCTGAATTTTCCTCTTGGGTACATTTCATTCCTATTTCAGTCTCTCAACACTATTATTCAAATGTTCAGCATTTAGAAGTGCTCAATGTCTTCCCTGGGATTATAACTTTTATTCCTGATTATCTGATAAATGCAAATCAAATATTTATCATGTGATTGTGATTAAAATATATAACCCCCCAAAGATCTTTATATTAAAGCAACCCTTCCTGAAAAATATTATGTTTTTTAACTGTTATTGGATAATAATGAAATATATTCTCTTTATCCCTTTCTCCCTTTATCTCTCTCTCTCTCTCTCTATGTATATATATATATATGTATATACATATATAACTTTTTTAGTGATTTTCCATTAAATTTAGGGAAGCTATTTATATACATCAAGGTTTTCTCATTTTAGTGTTAAAGAGATTTTTAAAGAATTTGAGGTGAATTAACGTGCCTGGGTCTCACTGTGAAATCTCACAGGGTTCTGTGTCCCTGATGATACTTCTCATTTTGAGCTATATGCAGAGACTACACTGATGGTCCTCGAAATGAACTCACATGGACACAAGCAATGGCTGCACAGTTAAAGTGAAGTGAAATGTTTGTAATTATTCAAGTTAAAAGACATTCCATCAATGAGAAAGAATTTCAGGGATGTATCTGTTCAGATTAGTTATATCATGTTTATCTGGTATTCAAGAAGCTGCTCTGGGAGGATGGGGTGACCTAGCAGTTCAGCTGTTTTGAGGGTGTGATACCAGGGGCTGCCTTGGCTTTCTGTGGGAGAGGAAGCCTTCTCGGGGCTCTTGGAAGAAGCAGAGTTGAGTGCGTTCAAGTTCAGGTGAAGCTGTGGAGAAAACCACGAATGAGAACAGATGTTGAAAGGAAGGGATTTAGGGGCAAGTGTGGTGCATGGTTGCTTGAACAAAGGGAAGAGAAGTGTGCTTGGAGTCAAGCAGGAAGTCGAGGCTCTGAGGCACAGGGAGGACCCCATTTCTGGGCACTGTGCTAGGCATTCCGCATCAAGCTTCCACTTAATCTACAGCATCTCTTTGAAGTCCATGTTATTGCCCCAGTTTACATGTGGGAATACCGGGATATGAGGAGAGGTTATAAGCTGCTCAAGGTCACACAGGGAGGATATCTCAGAGCTCAAATTCTGGCCCAGGTTTTAAAGGTCCTGCTCTATAACCTGTGATTTTAAATCCATGATTCTGCTGATTCATAGTGCAAAGGTACCGGAGAGGTTTCTTTTTAATTTGATCACTTCTCTGAAGGCTGTGTTTCTCCTTACCACATTATCCCTTGGAATATTCACACATAGTGACTAGGTCTCCTTATCTATAAGTTGTTCATGGAGGCTCTTTCCTGATTTCTTTTCATTAAAATGCAGGTTTTAGCCTTCCTGACCAGTGTTCTTCCTCATTTAGATTTGAGGGAGAGGAGTCACCAGGCTGGTGTGGCTTCTAGAGAGAGAGGACCCCAGCAATGACAGCCGCCATTTTCCCAGAGGTCCAGGGAAGTTGGAGTGAGAAGGTCCAGAATGTGCTATCCTGTGACCAGCTGTGACTTCTCCTGTAGCTGCTTCTTCCTGCTTGGGGTGGGAGCTATGGAAAGCCAGCTTGCACCTGCAGTCCTTGATGGGAGGAGGCTCTCTGTGAGGCAGTGGTAGCCAGGGCAGTGTCTGCCAATCTGGCTCCAGACCAGAAGGATGCAGAGAGCTGTGGGTTCTCCACTGCCACTGGTGTCCTGCTGTTGGAGCTCTCCAGAGAGGGAAGGATGGGAACAGAGCAACCGCTGTCCTAACCAACCCTGGTATTCTAGTTTCTCTGCTTGGGAGACCATTTAGAAAAGTTCACTAGGGGATGGGCACGTTTAGAGCTGGATGTGTGCTCTCATGGGGGATGGTTACAGTGCTGCAGCTGCTACTATATTATTGTGGCAGCTGCTCTCTCCAATTGCTAACTCAGTGAACTTTGGTCTTTGTGATTGTAGGGCTCTCAGGGTGGGAGTGGGGGGGGTGACAGGGGACTCAGAGACCGACCCTTTCTGTATCCATAGTGTCTGGGTCATTGTCAGGGAGACTAGTAAATATTTGCTAAATGAATGAATCAGTAGCAAATGGCAAACACCATTCATTGGGATATATTAAGAAGTGTTCTTTTTTAAAAAAAAGATTTTATTTATTTATTTGAGAGTGAGAGAGAGAGAGAGAGAGAGCACAAGCAAGTGAGCAGACAAGCACGGGGAGGGAGAAGCAGACTCCTCGCTGAGCATGGAGTCTGACATGGGGCTCCATCCCAGGATGGGCTCAACATGTAGGTCCTACCAGGGGTACTAGTTGTAGAAAAGGCGTTGATGGCTTAAAAACAAAGAGACAGATAAACAAGTATGTAAACAACAGTAACAACAAAATTCGTATCCTTGAATTGCAGTTATCAGGAAATCAGTGTTTGAGTCTTCAGGAAACTGAGTGGTAATATAGCAACTTTCCAGGCAGTAACTCTACAAAGGTGAACCCATTTAAACTTTACAATAACCCTGAGGCGGATACTTTTATAATGACTACTTCCATTTTACAGATAAGAAAATAAAAATGCTGAGAAGTAACTTACTCTTGTTACCTAACATGTGGTCATACTTGGAATCAAATTTAGGTCTTTTGTTCCTAAAGTCTGGTTCTTGGCCACTATTTCATACCGTCTCTTGGAGGAGAGTAGGGGCTGACAAGGACTTTTAGAATCCTTAAAGTCATATACACTAGTAACCTTGACTGCCAGTGCACAAAGTCTGTCTCAAATTTTCCTATATATTCCCTTCAAATGGCTTAATTTCAGGAGACATTACTGTACCTTTAAATATTCTCAAAGTTTTTGAGAGACCAACTCATTTGAGGTTAAGGCAGCAGTAATGTAGTTGCTGCTTCAGACTCTTTGTGTTAGACCTGGAGGTCAGGTTCATGTTTCATCCAGTCAGATGTTTGCAGTGGTTGATGAAGACACCAATGACTTGGTCCAAGACTTGGAGGCTCCCAGGGGCAGAGAGGTGCCCTTCCCCTCCCCCCTCCTTCCAGAACTCAGACACAGCTTCCCCATCTTGACCCCCAGAGACATAGCCTGCTGTGCTGAGGCTCTTCCAAACACCGTGGGTAAGGGTCTCTGAGTGTGTTGGCATGAGTGATTGCCACATGGGCCAAACTGGCTTGCAGCTGCTGGCCTGTGTGGCTGTGAGTCTAACATGAAAAGTAAAGGTAAGAGGAATGAGGCCCTGCAGTGAGGGTGTCTCTCCCGTCACCATGGTTTAATTAATGGTAGCTAGAGGAGGACTTTCTTCAAAAACATGCCATGAGTGTCTAAGGGATTTTTGAAGTAGGCAGTTCATTTGCAGCACAAGGAAGAATGATTTCATTCCATTGAGCAAATAGGCAGGGAGATAAAGAGCATTGGTGACTTTTAATTTCACTTTTAGAAGATTATGGAAAGCAGTATGGTAATGATTCCTGAGAAGCAGCAGGAACCAGCAGACTCATTGTTAATGTCAGAGACTTTTGCTTATATTTAAACCTTATTATTCGTCTCTGTTCTTCCACTGATGGTTGTGCAGTTTTGATCCATTGCCTCCAGTTCCTCCATGAGGATGATGGAATGATTTCATTCCTTGGGAATCTAGTGATTCATGGAGGTTCATCTAGGGAAGAAACTAGAGAGTGTTCCTTCATCAGCATCTTCTGAGCCCTTGCCAGGATGGTGAAATGTGGCCTTTGGTCTTGAGGCACTCCCAGCTCAGGCTTGCTGGGCTATGTGAAGAAAGACAGCAAACTTTTCTCTCTCTCTCTCTCTCTTTTTTTTTTTTTTCAAGGAACACACCAACCAGGCCTAGAGGTTTCTTTACTGACAAACACTGGGAGAGTGGGCAGGAGATTGTAACAAATACCCTCTTTCACACATAAGAGATTCCATCATTGGGTCATTCTTCCTTCTCCAAGAATCCTAACAGACTCCTAGAGCCCACATCCCCTCCTAGTACTGTTTTTTAGAGGTGAAGTACATCCCCAGTACATCAGTGATGTGTCTTGATGTTTTCCCCACAGCAAAAATAGTTATACCTCAGACTTCTTACCTTGTCAAACAGCATGATACTATGATTGCTTATTTCCTTTTTTATTATTTTTATATTTATTTATTTTTTTTCATCGTAAGTGTACTCTTTAATTCCCATCACCCATTTTACCCATCATCCCATTCACCTCCCCTCTGGTAACCACCAGAGTGTTCTCTATAGTTAAGAGTCTTTCCTTAGTTTCTCTCTCTCTTTCTCTCTTTGAGAGCAAACTAACTTTAATTGTTTATTTAAGAAAATATTTTCTTGGGGCGCCTGGGTGGCTCAGTGGGTTGAGCCACTGGCTTCGGCTCAGGTCATGATCTCGGGGTCGTGGGATCGAGCCCCACATTGGGCTCTCTGCTGGGCAGGGAGCCTGCTTCCCTCTCTCTCTGCCTGCCTCTCTGTCTACTTGTGATCTCTCTCTGTCAAATAAATAAATAAAATCTTAAAAAAAAATTTTTTCTTTCAGTTAGGTTTTTGCTGCTTGGCTGAAGGGTCCACACTGTTGCTGGAAATCACTGTTTTCTTTTCTCAGGGTGCTGCGTTGTGTTCATCTCCTTTAGATGCCATGAACATCCCTGTGGTACTTCTAACCCCTCTCTTTGGATGGAGAAGGGAGCTTCTACTGCCTACTTGTCTTTCTGTCAGTTGGACAGCTCTCTTTCAGTCATTTTTTTCCATCTCCTGGAGGGGAAGAGAAGAGTAAAGACTTTGATTTCACAGCTGTTTTCTTTCCCAAGGACCTGCCCTGGAAAGGTATTTCTCCTAGTTTTCCTTATCTCCCAGATTACTTGATGGAGAATACTGTTGTGACTTCATATGTGCTCGGGTCCTTGACTTTGTAGGCATTTTCTTGTAATAAATGATGTCCCTCACCACCCCCCTTTCCACTCCCATTTATTGGTAAAAGTGAGTGGACCTGTCCTACAAATTCCTGAGGCCTTTTGACTGGGGCCTCTCCATCTCTTCTTTCCGGTTTCATTCAAAGTCCAACCAGGAAAATAGAAACCGTTCTAAATATTTAAAAAATAAAGTGAATTTAATACCAGGAAATGATTATTATGGGTTAAGGAAGAGATGGGTAGTCAAGTATAGTATGTACTCTAGAGATGAGAAATAACAAGAAGCTGTACTACTCCTACCTAGGTGGACAGAAGGTCGTGTTATTTGAGCCCATGGGTTCGGGCCACCCACAGCTCTATGTGCTGTATGTATAGCATAAGCTGAGGCCAAGGAGGAAGCATGGCCTCTGCTGGAGGTGCTTCCTAAGATAGACAGAAAGTGGGAGAGATACTCTGGCTTCTTCATTCCTCTTGCCTTCCAGTCTCTTATTAGAGCCCTTGTTGGGCAAATCCAGTTTGAAGCCTGTTGATGAGAAAACATGGGAAACAGCCTGCAGGGGCTGGTCCCTGTGCATGAGGGTAGAGCAGGGAAAGGCTGGGAAGTATTTAGGAGCAAAAGGGCTCAGAGCTGGCACCCCCTATGGTAAATGCCAGCATGGGTCTTATCTTAGGGTCTCTCCAAAGTCCCTTAGCAGTTCCCGCCCTTTGGATTAGGTGCATGTTTGGTTGTATGTGTTTGGCAACCCAACATAAATGTTTGTGTGAGATCTTCCTTGTTGCTTGTTTTGAGAAGTTTCTGAGTCTCTCACCTCAGCACTGCCCCCTGCCCCCGCCCGCCTTGTCACCTTTCATCACCTTCATGTTTTAGTTCCTATTTAATCTGTCTTCCAGTGCTACTTCCACATCTTCTGCTAATTCTGGTCACCCATTTCCTACCAGCTAGCTCAGATCTGCTCTGCCAATCTGCAGAGGGTTCAATTTCATCCCAACTAATTTGGCCCTGATTTCTCTCTGTACTCCCATATCCCCTCCTTGGTCATTAGGAATCATTTTCTTTGATAAGGTAATTAAGATGCTGAGCATAATTTATCAGCTAACATGGCTATATAAGGATTTCACATTAATGAAGACACAGTGGTAAGGCTGTGATTCCAATTCCTGTTAAATACAAACTCATCCACTGCATTGACACTGACTGGCAGTAAACTACCATTCATTAAACTCACCAAGCTTATATTATTCTCTGTAGAGACAGCTGGAAAATTATCCTTGGGTGCCACAACACTAATTTTAATTTTAAAGAAATGAGCCATGAACTGCTGAAAATAATAATTCTCAATGATGACACCTGAGAGGCTGTTGTGGGTATCAACCAATATATTAATTTTATCTCTGGTTTCCAAGCTTCAGAAATCCTCTTGCTTGTTATATAAGAATTGTGTTAGGGTGTGGCCCATACAGCCCTAAATACAAAAAAGGGTTTTTTGTTTTGTTTTGTTTTTGTTTGTTTTAAATGGCTCTCCATTCTGTAGAACAGGTCTCTGCTGCTTATCCTTCACAGGATTTTCCCATCTGGAATGGTAGGAGTTGACCCGATATCTGTCTTCCCGATAAGCATGTCACCATAACAGTGTGAATATTCTTATTTTAGGAGAAGCATATTTTAAAAAGATGCCATTCCTATTTAGAAAACTGTGGGTTTTAAAAGTTTTTTGGGGAGGTTGACTCGAGTAGTTATGTTCTTTGAGAGGGAAAGAAACTCTTTTGCAACCAAAGCAAGAATTCTACAATATACTACTACTAAGTGATACCCACGGTGAGTCTCTGAAATAGTTTGAGATACAAAAGCTTAAAAGAAAATCACCTCTGAATTCCGAATATGAGTCAGAGTTACATTTTAACTCCTCATCACTGTGACCATCAAAATTTGTTCGCCTCTTTTTATACATTTTATCAGAATTTGCCTTTTTTCAGCCTCAATATGTTTGAGAGGTTTCTCCAAGTATCTTCCTAGTGATAAACCCTTATTCTGATTCCTATAGGTCCTTGTTCAAGGGTACCGTGAACTAAAGTGCTGCATCTTATTAGGGAGTCTGTGTAAGCCCTGAGCAGTAAGGGTCTGGTCCTGAATTGTTGCAGTTTTGGTGTGCACCGTTTGGCTGCTTCAGAGTCAGAGAGGTTGAAAATCTAATAACCGAATTCCCTGGTGCTGAAGGAGAAGAGGCTGCAGTTGATTATTCTCCTAATTATTTAAATTTCTCTCCTTTCACATCTTGGAAGCACTCTCCATGGGACTAACAGTTGAACCACTAAGGAGAAGTTTTATTTCTCTTCACAAAGATCAGGTGGTTTTCTGAGAAGTAAGTAGCCACTGGAGATTTGGATGAGTTTGGTAAGAAGCTCTCCTTTGAAATCAGTGCTTTGCTCTTCCTGCCTCCCTGCAAGGTTGCAGCGCTTTCCTCGAGGAGATTTTGCATGGAAAGTGTGATTTGTTTCAGAAATTATGACTTTGCAGCTATAATTTTATAAGAGTTCTTTTGATTGCCCTTTAGTCAGCCCTGCAAATAGTTCTAGAAACATCATTAGTTTTCCCATATCAGAAGACCAATATCTGAGCCAATGCCCAAGATAACCATTCTTAAAAATTTCTTCCAGAACACAATTTCTATATATTTGTTTGAAAACCCACCTTTTCAAAGAAACCAGACAAAAAAGGAAATGTATTATTAGCATACTCAGTTCCAATCTCTCAACTCTGTTTCTTCTAGATTCTATAGGTCAGGCTTAAAAAATTATTTTACATGTTTCTTGAGGACACAGGGAATCTAACAATTACTGATATCATCTATTGCACTCAGGACAGGCCTGAAAATAGACTGGACACTTGAAAAATGTGGATGAACTAGTTGGTTGTGATTTCATTGCGATGATGCAGGTTAGAGAGAGTGCCTCATTCTTGAGATCAGGATTCTGCTGGTTAAGGTGCTGCATTTTGTAAATAAGAGAAGACATAACATGAGTTAGCTTAAGGAATAACGAGGCTTTTATTAGCTTGTGAAGCCAAAAAGTACAGAGTCAGTGCAGGACTCTAACTCTGAGATTCTGTCAGCTGTGTTTCCGGTTGGTTTGGTAAGATGGCTGCCAGCTTCTGTGAGGGCAATGAAGGAGAGAGAAAATACTGCTTCCCATAATCTAAATAGAGTCCTGAGTTCACCCAAGCCTTCACGCCCAGAGATTCAGTTTCTATTGATGGTAAATGAGGCTCAGGAGTTGGTGTGCTTTAAAAATTCCCCAGGGTATTCTAATGTGCAACCAGGGCTGAAGACTGTGGTGCTGGGAGAGGTCTCTTCCTGAGCCAAAGTGGCCTGATAAGATTTTTCTCCCTTTGGAATTTGAAATATGGAATGGAAATGCCCAGAAACTGAATGTTTCTGGGGCTGAGTCATGTTGATGATAGTGGCCTGTAGAGGGGACCTCTAAATTATCCCTCTGAGGTCTCTAATTACTTTGGTCTCTATACTTCCCGTAGCGTGGTCATTCAATTCTCCCCTTGATTCTATGAAGTACTCTATTTTCTTCCATCCATCCATCCATCCATCCATCCATCCATCCATCCATCCATCTGTCTATCCATCCTTCCATCCATCCACTCATTCAATCACCAAATATTTATTCAGTACCACCTAGCTGCTGTTTCTTCCCTAGATTTCATGGAAGGAATCTATGAAACTATATTAAAAGTTTAGCTTGGGGGCGCCTGGGTGGCTCAGTGGGTTAAGCCTCTGCCTTTGGCTTAGGTCATGATCCCCGGGTCCTGGGATGGAGCCCCAATTAGACTCTCTGCTTAGCAGGGAGCCTGCTTCCCTCTCTCTCTCTCTGCTTGCCTCTCTGCCTACTTGTGCTCTCTCTCTTTGTCAAATAAATAAATAAATAAAATCTTTAAGAGTTTAGCTTGGATAAACTTTTATAGCCTGCTATCCCAACTCTTGTGTTGATTAAAACAAATCCTTTCTCATTTTTTGGTGCTACTCTCTTCAGCTCTAAAAAAAAAAAAAAAAAGAAAAAAGACATTCCTTGTTTTGTTTTCATAATGTCCTACTGTTCAGTTTCTTGCCTGCTGAGCATTAGCCTCCCCACATCCAGAAACAATTTGGAGAAGAGATGACTAGCATGGGCTTTCAAGCCAGTCTGTCTGGGTTTGACTTACGGTTCTTTCCTCCCCTCCCACTCTCCCCTCTCCCCTCCCTCCCTCCCTCCTTCCCTATTTTCCTTCCTTCCTTCCTTCTGTATCAGCTTTACTGTACTGTAATTCACATTTACATTTGTAAGATTTGACATTGTAGTGATTTGATATCCATATACATTGTGCTTAGTTTCTTTTTAAAAATGGTGATAATAGGGGTGCTTGGATGGCTCAGTCAGTTAGCCATCTGCCTTTGGCTGGGACATGATTCCAGGGTCCTGGGATTGGGCTCCACATCGGGCTCTCTGCTCAGTGGGGAGTCTGCTTCTCCCTCTCCTTCTGGCTCCTGCTTTGCCTGCTTGTGCTTTCTCTCTCATCCTTTGTCCAATAAATAAAATCTTTAGGAAAAAAAAATAAAATGGTGATAATAAAAATGCTGGGCTCATAGGTTGTTGTGACAATTAAATGAGAAAATCCATGCCAAACATGTAGTATTTTCTCATGGTAAACACTCAGTGAGTGATAGCAATTATTGGCGTGATGATCATTAAGTGTGCTGTTGCTTGAAGTGGGTATATCCATTGTTTCTGTAAAGGGTCATACATTTCCTGTAGCAGCTAGTCAACCCTGCCACTGCAGGGCAAAAGCAGCCACAGACAATCTGTAAGCAAGTGGGTGTGGCTGTGTCCCCATAACATTTTTACAAAAACAGGTGATAGGCTGGAGATGGCCCATGAGTCACAGTTTGCCAGCCCCGGCTTTGAAGCAAGAGGGGCTACAAATATGACATAATGCAGTTATGGAGGGAGGCTCTCATTCTTGATAGTGGTGTTTTATTGAAACCTGTAGGGAAACTTCCGTTATTTTTGAGAACGAATAAAAATTCTGGGAAGACAGAGGACGGGTCAGGACTCGAGTCTAGGCAGAACTTCAGGCTGTAAAACATAGGCTTCATTATTACCAGCACACATTTATGGCTTATACTGTGCCAGCCAATGGGGATAGAAAATTCTATGGGACTCAGGGCTCACGGGGAAGCACTTCTCATTTCCTCTCAATACGCTTCTTATCCCAGGTGTGGCTTCTAATGGTGGGCATGTAGCTGGGATTCCCGGGGAAGGTAGTTGTAGGACCAAATTTTCTTGTGGGAAATCATTTTATGGGGATAAATATTTTTCCTTTGAAGTGCTTATTTAGCCATGTGGAAGCTACTCCGGGGCTATGCCTAGAAAGGAATTCTTTAAGGGCCTTCCAGCATGTAGTTATAGTTTCATTTTTCAGTGCAGTGGAGCAAGGCTGTGAAAGTGTACTCTGCGTTTAGAGGGGAAAAATGTGACACCTCGCTGTCCCATTTATCAGGAGCTTGGCACTTTTGTGGGCAGCAAGGAGACTTGTAAAGAAGACAAATAAAACCACTGGGAACAATAGTGATTCACTCCCCGAGAACCCCTTGCCCAGCTGTATTCTCTCATTTCCTGGAGTGTAAAATCAGTCCCGGTCCCTGCAAAACAAGAAAGCCAAATTGAAACACCAAAGCGAGACAGGGAGAGAGGGAAAGAGACTTAAGGGATGGAAATGGGGGAGGAGATGTGGATGGAGAAAGCTAGGAGTCTTCCTATTGCCCCAGCCCTCTTCCTACTCGAATGGAGACAGGGTAGGAGGCAGAGGCACAGGGAAAAGTGACCTTGAAAGGAAGGAAGGAAGGAAAGATGGAAGGAAGGAAGAAAGAGAAAGAAAGAAAGGAAGAAAGAAAAAAAAATGCGAAGAGGCTGCCAGTCTTCAGGGGTGAGATAGGACAGGACATAGCTCACTGTGACACCTGAAGCTAATTTTCACTGTGGACGGCCTCACCCTGCTGACCCGTCCAGTAGTATTCTACTACCTGTGTCTCAGAGGGAGATGCACAGACAGTTACTGGCTGTGGGATGGCATCTCGAATGCACCCACATGCCCATCTATCCTGTTTAAAAAGCTAGCTTGTTGGTAAAATAACGGTCCCCCTGGGGCCCTAAAGTTCATAAAATGATATTTATTGGCTATTTACAGCTAATTCTTCTTGCTGGTCAGTAGGTATCATTTCTTAAGGAAAATGCATAGGATTGAAGCTGAAAATACCTTTTGCTTTTCTGGCAGCAGGTGAGAAGCATGGCCACGTGCTGCTTATAAATCATGGGCTTTCAACAAAAACCTTGACTGAGGGAGGGGAGGGCGATTTTGTGGGGTTAAAAAATTTTTTTTTCTTTTCTGTAACTTCATTTATGGAAGAAAATGTTTGTGCTGTTAGGCTTTAGCCAATAGAAATTTATTGAGTTTCCCCCCTTAGAGATCTTAAAATTTAATATGCGCTAGCCTTTGGTTTTTACATAGGGAAAGGGCAGGGGATTTGGGGGTGGTGACAAGAGAGTATTTTCTGCAAGAGAAATGTAGAGGAACCTGAGATAATAAGCATTGCAGTGTTCCTCAGGTGTCCTTTTAGTGTTCCCAAAAGCTTTTGCTGAAAATTTTTGGATAGATGATTTTTGAAGGTCAGAAAGTTTTGTTTTCCTGTGGAGTAGATCAGCCTTCCTGGTAGCTGGAGTTCATAGGCCGTAGGACTTGAACGACATTCACCTAAACCTAAAGGAAGCTAGACTTTAGTCAATAAAGGACTTCAATAAAAATTGATGGTGGTATTTCCTTGGGCTACAGACATCAATTTTATTACAGCTATATCCCACATTTGATTCTAAACTGTGGCGGAGGTCTCCTTTTTAGAACGGAATGAATTACATAAGCGCTACTGAATAACTCACTTCTGTCTGTGAGCTGAAGTTCCAGGGGCCTGTACACTGAGGTGTGTCTAGCCCATTTGTATGAGGTGGCAAGAGGATCTAGAGGGTAACAGTGGAAACAGGTTTTCATGAGCACTGTTTGTGGACAGAAGCCAAATGTGGATGCTTGTCTGCGGTTAGAATGACCGTTCCCATCTGGAACTCTTGTGATCCTTGGGTCACATGCACTGTTGAAAAGGAATGGCAGGGGAGGCTCGAGGAGCATTCTCACATTTGGAGAGATGGCATAAAAGCTCTTGGAGATGGGAAAATAAACAGAAGCAGGTTTGAATCTCTTCTCCTATAGCAACTCAGAATATTTCAAATTTCCGCTGTGAGGCGTGTTGTCTCATTAGACTGCCGCAGAGCAACCATTCAGGATATTCACTTCATCAACAGTGAAACGGAGATCAGATCTTCCTTCTGCCTTCCATTATCCCCGTGCACTGCTGGGGAGATGTCTATCTCCTCTGGGAAATGAAATGTACACTACCTGCTTAATAATTAACCTTGGGTGTCATGTAAACTGTGAGAATTAACTCCTTGGCTCTGGAAATCAGAGTTTATTCAAAGGACATCCTGCACCGTGCAATAAACTGTTCATTGATTCTGAATCAACAAGAAAATACAAACAGGAACCTAATTACAAAACCGGTGGGCAAAACAAATGAAATTTTTGAGCTCTGTAGTGGTCTGTATAGACTATCCACCCCTCTTCTTCTGAAGGACATTTATATATAAGTGACATTCATGACTGTTGATAAAGATCCTTGTCATCTAATCAAAGTATTACCACTAAGATATTTTCCTCCATTCATTTGCATATTCTAATTACTTGAGAAAATGATTCAAGCAGGAGATACGATTTTATACTTGATTAAAAGCTATGGATGTTTATTTATAATGGGACAAGTTTCCTACCTTGAACAGTTTTGTGTTCATAGCCATTTCAGACTTTTATTTATAAATAAAATATTTGTGTGGGGTCTAGTATTTATCCTAATTTCTAGTTAATATGGAAATGATGCTGGAGTTCTCTATTCTTGGAACCTACTCATCTTCAGTAGGGCTACTACTTCATCCCAGTAGGGTTCCTGGGAGTCCTTTTTTGATGCTGTGTGTGGTATAAACCTTCAACAAGGAGGAGCACACTCAAAGAGTCCATGGGTTGCCATCGTCTCTATCACTGGCCCACCATTACCCCGTGGCTGAAAGGTTATGCATTTTTTACAGCATGGAAGGTATTTTCACTCTTAAACAGAAGTCTCTTCTGTCCAGCTGCCTGTTTTAGTTCAGCAACTAAATAGTAGCAAGAGCTTTTACACCTGGTCTTTTGGTGCTTCAGACCCAGCAGGTGCTATGATCACAGATATATAATAGTAGAATGTGATGAAAATGCTAGTAAGTATAAATCTGGTAATCTTAGATTCGTATCTCTTCATCCCACTTGACATAAAGGATTTGAGTACTTGATGGGGGGTAGGGAAATCTTGATCTGATGTCTGGATCTTTGAAATGAGATTAAATTAAAGGTTTGTAGAGATTCATGGGACTTTGACTTGTCCTTGTTATCCTCTTTACATGGCAAAATGACATAATAAGCAGTATAATCCTCCCACGAATGTGGCATTGCTGGAAGAAGCTATTGGTGTTAAAAATCAAACATATACACCATCTTCCCCCATTCAGACCAGTGTACATCCCAGTATTTTAGCTCACATTTATTCTCCTCTGATGTGACATTGTCTCCTTGCTATGGTGGGTCAAATTTCTCTATTTCTGAATTTAAAAAGCTTTGTTAAAATTCTAATAATTCCCAGACTTATAAGAAGCTCTAGGCTTCTTGAGGGCAAATACATGTATATATTCATTTTGTTTACCTCTCTGTGTAGTGCAAAGAGGGAGAAACTAAAAATAATCTTACAGAAAAATGAATCCTATTATATAATGTGTGACTGGTTTAAAGTTATAAACAAAAATTTACCTTTGAGAGGTAGTTAGAATATTTTCTGCTCTGAAGTCCTTACAGAGAGTTCATGTCCCTTTTTCTTTCCAGACAGTCAGAGGTGGGTCCTCTCTTTCCCACACTCCTCCTGTCAACAACTTTTCAGTGGTGCTAATGTCCATAGCCTGTCAGGTATTACAATTACTTGTGTTTGTACTTCATATTGGATCATAAACTTATTGAGGGAATTTTGTCCTGTCATTTTTGTATTTGCTCCAACAAATAAAAAACGTGACTTATGCGTAGTAAATGCACAATAAATTAATGGTTTCTCTTTGTCCTTTTGAGAATTTTGAAACAGTTTTCAATAATTCATCTTAAGATGAATGCTTATTCAAAGGTGTTTGTTTACTATACTCTGTGCTCGGTGGTGTCCAAGTTGCTGGGGATATAGCAGTGAATAAAACACAAAGATTTTTCCTGTGACTCAATAAGGAAGAGCAAGTAAATATATACCTTATTTGAGATGGGTGATCAGAGTTTAGGAGAAAAATAAATCAAGGTGGGGAAATGGGTTGTAGGGGGGCTTTTAGGGAAAGCCTTTCTGGTGGGGTGACAAACAAGGAGAGACTGGAGGTTGGAGATGCCAATGAGGAGAAAAGTCTCCTAGGTTAAGGGGATGGCAAGTGTAGCCCGAGGTGGGAGTGGGCCTGGAATGCTCAAGAAAGAACAGTGGATCAGTGTGTAGCTATAGCCTGGGGACTGAGGGCAGAAGGATTGGGAGCTGAGGGCAGAGAAGTAGCAAGGGCTGACATCTGTGCTGGTAGTCACATCTAAGAATTTGAGCTTTTGCTCTGAGATGGAAGTCCTGCTGGAGACTAATAATGTTGGAGTGGCATGATTTGACATATAAAATTAAGGAAAAATTGTCCATGATGAAAGTTGTGTTTTGATTATCAGAAATTTCACTCTAAGGTGGAAGGCAGTTAAATGGGTTTAGCAATGTTTGAAGTGAAAGTGTGAAAATTAATTAAGAGAAATCTCACCAACATGGAATCAGAGGGTTTGGCAGGGGGAGTTCTCATGCCCTACAACTTGTGGTCAATTACAAATGCAACAGGAAGAGATGTACCTTGCACATGCATACTATGGCTACTACCTTACTATCCAAGCAGGAGGTAGGAAATCTTCCTCCTCCCCCTGGCAACAGCCCAGCCAATGAGGGACAGTCAAAATCCAGCCCACGAAAAGCCACTATACTTCAAACTTGCAGTTTACTCCAGTGCACTTTTTGTTTATAATGACCTTCCCAACTTGCCACCTCCTTCCTGCAATTCTCGGTTATTCTGGAATAAATCCGTCTTTTGCTGGTGAAATAACTGGCAGTTTTATTTTTAAGGTTAACAAATGCATGCCTTAATTATACCCAGCATACTGAATACATTTAAAGCAGAGTACTGCAAATACCGTGGGCATCGGGTTGTGATTCTGAGGTGAATATGAACACTTACAGCCTCTATTTTGTGACCTACATTTTAGTGCATCTTACATTTCTTACTTAAAGCTTTATCGATGCACTATTCTGAATATGTTTTTATTGCTCCCTTACTTATCTACCAAGGATTTTCTGCTACTTGAGGTACTTAGTAGACGCCAACTGTAATAGCTGGAAGTAAATTCTCACGAGGTCAGAAGACACTGTAGACCAGTGGTCACAAACTTTTTGGATCTTGCATCTCTCTCAGTAAAATGTTTTTAAACCTTCACCCACAATCTATGTATATTTTTCATTTATATACATGTACTTCAATGAACATATTTGTTTATTATAAAACATATTCTTAGAGGGATTAAAAAGGGTGACATAAATACAAACACCTTAAAATGACATTTTATTGTTTGATAGTTACAGAGTATTTTTGCTCTCATTAAAATATTATCACAATTTTAAAATGAGAGCAATGTACTTGCATGTACTTTATTACTTTGTAGACTATTAGTTTAAAACTTCGCAGTAAAGCAATTAGCAGGTATGTTTCAAATTCAATTTATTTCGAGACTTGGTTTTCAATTATTGTCGTAGTTGAAAAATATTCCTCAAAAATATTCAAGTGGAAGAAATCCATCATGGACCTCACTTACTTAATCATGTAAGTTAATTTTCAACCCCAAATTCATCTTGCAATAGCTTTTGTTGAAATATGGTTAGCAAATTTCCATCTTCTGTGATCTTAATCAGATGTTTTTGCAAAACTAATTTGAAGGTAATGCATTTAATGTTTCAAACAAAGGCCTTCGGCACCCACTGAAATTCTCCATTTGGAAGCTTTAAAAACAGTTGTCAGACAGAAGAGTATTTATAGTGATACACCCACAGTGTTTTCTTCAACAGAATCATATAATGATATAGTATATAATATTAATGATAATAACATATAATATAATGATAATAATATGTAATGATATAATATAATGATGGAAAGATTTCCAGATGTTCATTTTTCACAATGCTCTTTCCATACACGGATTCCTTTTGTAAAGCAGTTGCTTTTTCGCTTGGTGGTGAGACATCTAACTCACCTCGAAGAAATGGACTTAGTGTGGAGCAGAAAAAGAGCTGGTACTGGAAGTAGGAAAAGAGTGAGTGAGCATTGCCATTGCTATCTTCTTATATTTCTACTTGCAGCATTATTAGCATGCTGTTTTTTTTTTTTTTTTTTTTCAGAAATATCTTAAAGCCATCAAAGCATATAGTGAAGATTGGTTTGATGAAAACTAGGTACCCCCACGTGCGAATCTGCTTATTTGGGCGTATGTAAACCATAACATAGAGCAAGATGTCAACCACCAAAGCAGCAGCAAGGGAAGGGCTGTCTGTCAACGCCTCCCACTACCCTTTTCAGACAGACTTCAGACCCACACATCTCCTACTTGGCAATGGGACATCTTTGCTGAGTGCCAGAGCTGATCCATAGATTAGATATTAGAAGAATGTTATTTCTTTCTCTTTTTAAGGATTAAAATACATAAAAAATAGAAGTTTTAATATTTTGTTCAGCATTCCTGAGGATCATGTTACACATTGCTGGGGCTTTGTGCATCCCACTTTAGCGACTATTGTATTAGATGCTGGCATTTTTGGTTGGGGGTCTTGAAGATCCTGATGAGCTCTAAAGTGTTAAAGTCTTACTGCTCTATCCTTTGTAAGATCCCATCAACAAAAGATCAACAACAACAACAAAAAAAATGGTTTGGGGGACAGAGATAATTAATTACATCACAGTAGTAATTGAAAGCAAAGTTAATTAAACTTCCTTTAGGCTGGTCATTGCTTATGTTCAAATGCAAATGAGTGTCTACAGCTGTCCCCAAAGTACCCTGTTACTGATGCTTTCTAATAGCTAACTGTGATTGGGATGGCTTTCAGTACAGATTCTTCCTTTTAAAAATTCCATTTTCTAGCTACCTTCTGTCTTGCCTCTCCTTTTACTTTTCCCAGGTTGGGTATGCCATTGCTGGGGTTCCTTTATTCCTTCCTTGCTTTTGATAGCAAGTTAGTGTGATCTCAGGAAGGAAAGCGGTTGGAGCCCAATGTACTACCCACCTTGAATTAATGAAATGTTTTTAGTGACATCTATTTGTGATGCCTTTGTTTTTCCTCTTTTTTTTTTTTTTTAAGTTATTTTCTAAAATGGGCTCTGGGAAAACAAAGCTTTTTTTGTTTGTTTGCTAGCTTAATGGTGTGAATGCACCTCTCAGAGTTTAAAATTCCCAGGGCTGCTTCAGAGCAAAATTTTTCTTAAGCTTTTCTTCTTTCCCTTTCCTGCAAAATATCTTGAGAGAAGAGTCAGATGTTAAGAGGAATTAAAAAAGACGTGTGGTGGTGGTGTTGAGGGGTCTTGCCACAGCTCAGTAATGTGGGCAATCTAGGAACATGAAAAGGCAGTAGAAGCAAAGGAATTTAGTTTTCTGAGCATGCAGAAATATTATAATATTCCCTTTTTCCTCCCTCCCTCCCTTCCTGTTTCCTTACTATAGACCATAGAGACATTTATAGTAAATTCTGTTGGGAGCAAAAAGAGAGATAAACTACTTATTCCAGATGTGTGGAGTTGAAAGAAACCCAAGAGCCCAAGAGATCTCAGAGCCTGAGTGAGGTAAGAAGGGTGACCTCATGAGAGAATAGCTCAGTGTGGGGTATTGGGGCCAGGGAAAGTTTAGCTGGGCATCCATACAGGCGGGGGACTGATGGCCTGACATGGGGTATCAGAGCCTGATGGGGGACTACTGCGTGTAAGCAGTCAGGATAGTGCCCCAGGCAGGCTAAGGAAGATATGGACAGAGTGTGACACCCTTTTGCAAAACTTGATTTTCTACTTTTATGCCTCATAAGGGACAGGAAACATTTCTCCACCTCTGTAAACCAAGGGAAGCATTGCTAAATCAATAAAAGGTTGACCTGCTGTACCTTCACTTTAGACTGTCACAAAAGGGGATGTGAAAGATTAGGAGGGAAGCACTGGACGCATAAAGCATATTCCCGGGAAAGAAATAGGAAATTGGTGTTTCAACAGGTTTGGATAAAAATGTTTATACACAGTTGGACTCCCAGTAATTCTGTGTTCCTGCTTACAAAGCATGAGCAAAAATAAAAAAAAATCTCTTACCTTGAATATTACCTTAAGAATGGGAAACAAGAAGCTGCTTTTTTCTCCCCCTCCTCAGAATGACTTTGGTATAACAGAGAGGAAAGGCTTTGGAATCAAATTTTGTATTTATATTTCAGGAAGAGCATCATATATTTCATGAAGGCATCATCATGGGGCTATGGAAAGGGAAGACATTCTAGCTTGTGAAACTGAGTAGATCTGGTGTAGAGAGTGTCTGGTTCTTCTTAGGAGTACGGTGTCTGATATTCCCAACCTGATTTATATAAGCCATGATGTGGAGATGGTACAGTTGAGGGCTAGAGGCCTGTGTGCCTCTCTTCCATTGTATAGCTTTATTCCCACACCCGCTCATTAAAGGGGGATCTATTTTGAGCTAAGATATAGCGAGGTTGCAGGTTTTTTTCTTCATATTCTTTCACTGCAGTAGAAAAATTTTGCCTTCTCTGTGTTTTTTGGCCATTTCATAATGGCTGTCCTCGAGATGCTTATTCTTCTGATCTAGAATTTACTTAAAAAATGTATCTGACTCTTAATATGTTCAAGATAAGTGAGCTAGAATAAGTGGTGTTCTGGTAAGGGTTTAACAACCAGCTTTCAAGAAAAAAGGACTCCCCCGCCAACAGTTTCTAGCTCCACCATTACTGTGGCCCATAGTCCCATCCTGCCTAAGTTCAAGCTGCCACTGTGACCCCACCAGCTCACAAAATTCAGCAGCCATTCATTGCAAGCTAGTACACACCAGCTCCAGGACACTCCTGAAACCCTAATTTGGAAATTGTTCCTATTTAAACTGAGCTAATTTCAGAAAAGACCCAATTATGTAGGAAGTACAACCTATGTGATTGGTCTCTTGAAGTTGTGGTATAAAGTGGTAACAACTCTCGCCATTTTTTAAAAAAATCCACTTCTCTGTAAGAAGTAACAGCAGAACTAGAACTTAAACTATTTTTAGATACCTTTAAGCCTGATGTGGTGACATTATTCTATTTTTTTTTGATCCGTTGGATAAAATGAAAATAGAGATAAAAGTTGCGCTGTTTAGTTTCTCTGATTAGATTTAAAAATAAAATGAAACGTTAATGAGCCTCTGATTACCTTTTCTGGAGAATTATAAACATAATAGATTTAAACTATCCAAAATTGACCTTGTCAGGTCTTCCTGTTGGCTAAGAATATTCCAGAATGAATGCTGAAAGTTTCTTCCAGTTCTTTTTTGATGTTTGGTTTTCTTGAAAAGAGAGGACTATATTTTATTTTCTTACACATTTCTCAGATTACTTTTATTCTTCACTGTTCTTTTCTGTGTTTTATTCAGTACCCCTTGACCCATCAGTTTGCCAATTGTACTTTTTTTTTTTTTGACAGGGCCACGAAATCATTTTTATTTTTATTTCTATTATGTTATTTTATTTCTTTTTAGTGTTCCAGAATTCATTGTTTATGCACCACATCCAGTGCATCATGCAGTATGTGCCCTCCATAATATCCACCACTAGGCTCACCAGGGTAGGCCCACCATCCCCCTCCAAAACCCTCAGTTTGATTCTCAGAGTCAACAGTCTCTCATAGTTTGTCTTCCCCTCTGATTTCCCCCAACTCACTTCTCTTTTCCATCTCCCAATGTCCTCTGTGTTATTCCTTATGCTCCGCAAATAAGGGAAACCATATGATAATTGACTTATTTCATTTGACTTATATCACTTGATATATTTGACTTATTTCACTCAGCATAATCTCTTCCAGTCCCATCCATGTTGATACAAAAGTTGGGTATTCATCCTTTCTGATGGAGGCATAATACTCCATTGTATATATGGACCATATCTTCTTTATCCATTCGTCCGTCAAAGGGCATTTTTGTTCTTTCCACAGTTTGGCGACTGTGGCAGTTGCTGCTATGAACATTGGGGTACAGATGGCCCTTCTTTTCAGTACATCGATATCTTTGGGGTAAATACCCAGTAGTGCAATTGCAGGGTCATAGAGTAGCTCTGTTTTTAATTTTTTGAGGAATCTCCATACTGTTTTCCAAAGTGGCTGCACCAATTTGCTTTCCCACCAACAGCGTAAGAGGGTTTCCCTTTCTCCACATCCTCTCCAACACTTGTTTACTGTCTTTTTAATTTTGGCTATTCTGACTGGTATAAGGTAGTATCTCAATGTGGTCTTGATTTGAATCTCTCTGATTGCTAATGATGATGAATATTTATATTCTTTTTATTTTTGATTTTCTTCAGTGAATTACCTGAGAGATGGATTTATTCATAGTATAATGAACATAAATTCCAAAATGAAAGCAAATTAATAGTCAACTAACTTCCTTTACTTAGACATACTCTGGGCTTTATACTGATCATTGATCTTGGATTATCTAGGAGCTTTCAGTGGTTCTGAATCAGCTCATCTGCCCCAATTTTTAAGATTCTGATATAAAATGTTTTCTGAAGTGATACATGAAGAGATATGCTTTTTAAAAATCATGTGTGGAAATTTCTGTCTTTGTTCTCTTAACATTACATATTTATCTGGAGCAGGTAAGTATCAAATTTTCTTACAAAGGTTAAAGTTCAAAGTTATATTATATTATATAGTATAAAGTCTACAAATTTATTCTCCTGTACTGCTTTTTCATCTACTCCTTCATTTCCTTGCTGTTTTCTTTTGTCCCCTCCTCTTTCTGCCTTGGCTGTTTTAGTACTAGCAAACTCTAAACACTCTGAATGTAAGCTTCTCTTCTCATTCATCTTTGATCCACAGCATTTGAAACTGTGCTCGGCATATAGTATGTTTTTAATAAATATTCACTGAAATCCATTTTTAACTTTTTAAGGTAATTCCCTGCTTATGAGTCAATTTCTCTTGGATCTTAGACAAAGGATCTGAGTCCTTTGGATGGGCAACGAGATGCAAAATAAAGAGGCTATATGGAGTAGGTGAGAAATAGAGGATTTTGATTTGAGATGATTGTCAATGGCAAGTATAAGAAGAATAAAAAGAACATGTTTTTTGGTGGGTTGAAACCTAATTATTGAAGAAATTTTGTCCAGCACTAGACTGATCGACTGTCTTGGTTTGTTTGGGACTGAAAATGTTCTGGGAGGTGGGACTTTCAATGTTTAAACTGAGAAAGGCAAATGTGGATGAGTTATTCATCTAAGAACTGAACTCTTACGGTAAGATGGAAAGATACTCTGCTGTAGTGGTTCTCAACCTTGACTTTGGAATCACCTAAGAAAGACTTGAAAAGCCATGACACAGCCCCAGAATTCTGACTCAGTCAAGATGCTGCCTGGCATCTGGATTTTAAGAGACCTCTGGGTGAGCCTAATGTGTAGCTAGGGTAGAGAACCACTCATGTCAGGCAATACTTGGTGTAGGACATAGTTGTCCTCATGGCTTTGGCAATGTACAAGTTATCTTGACTTGGTAACCTAGACTGGATGAGGCAGTTTGGTTTGGGATTGGAGATTTGGTGAGAATGGTGACTTGGACTATGTTAAGGCTTGCTTTGGTTTTTGCTGCTGTTTACCGATGAAGTAACATACAAGCAATCAAAAGTTATACTGCAGATTGGGAAACAGGAGGGTGGATAAAATTCACCAGCTCCTCACATGCCTCTCTTGGAAGGCATCTTGACATAGTCCTTGTGGCCCTGGTGACTGGGAAATTCTCCTGATGGGAGTTCAGAGCTGTGGATTAGCAGCTTGGATGCCATGAGTGAGGATGAATATGTCACCTCCACCTGAAAAGTCACCTACTGTATCAGGATATCACTGCTCACTCTCAGAAACAAACTCCTGCTTTCTTTCTTCTTATCAAATCATTGTCTCTACCAGGCTTGGTCAGGGTCATAGAACAATAGAAAAATACAGCTGTGGTCTCCATTTGTACGTTTTCCTTACAGTATATCCCAGCGTCATTAACTCTGACAAAGACTCTTCTGGAGATGGGTTGTTGGCAGCGGTGTTTCTGTTTTACATCTTCAGAAATGGAAGTGTGCCAAGGTTAAATTTACCAAACCTGGCCAATGAAGATGAGGTTAGACTGCTTTCCCTGAAGCCCTGGGAAATTCTACTCAGCTCTTCCTTGATAAAAGCTTGATATAAAGTTTAGCCACTCTGCACTATGTTTATAAAGGGGCCAATCCCTTCCTAATGAGAGACGGGTGGAGATAACAAACTCATTATCCATAGGCTACCAGAGAGTCATTATGTGGAAATGACTTTGGCTCACTTTTGATCTGGGTGGTATGGGGATATATAAATCTAGTAATAAAAGGCCTTAGCTCTTGCAGATAAGCCCTGAGGTGCTCAGTCCCCTAACGGCTTACCCTTTTAAATTAAATTAGAATGATTCCTTTATCATTTAGGCAGCAACATTGCATTCTGGTCAAGCTCTGTGAATTTTTCTAGAGGTAAGGGGCACAAAAACCTGTACAAACTGTGCCCTCTTTCAATTTATTGTAGAATAATGGAACAGCAAAAGAGTTCAAAGGGAGTATCGGTGCTTTGGGACACTTTAAATTGTCCTGCTTGGAGGGTCTCATCATGAAAAGTGGCAGGGAAGGGGGACAGGATCATATCTGTGTGGTGTGCCGCCTTTCTAGCAGTTTGCCTTCTACCCAGTGTGGCTTTGCTGCTGTGGCATTGGTAAGTGGGGATTTAGAACACAGCAGTGTGGGTGCTGCTTTACTGTAAACATAATAATCTTGGCTTCAAAACATCATTAAAACTTGAACCTGAATGCTACTTATGCTTTGTCTATATTTTATGTTCTTGTAAGGACCTAGTCTTTCCAGTCTACCATCAATCTTATTATTATTATTTTTTAATTGGTAATACAGATTTTCCAAATTGTAGGATTTAACTGAAAATCTGTTGCTTGTGAACTTGGACTTCTTGGTGGGGGGGGGGCGGTCCTTTTCCCTAGAATCTGTCCAACCACAGCAGCTGCATTTTTCTACAGCGAAGCTCCTTAGTAGAGGCCTAAGCTATCTCCCTCTGCATATCATCTGCTTTTACACAAGCCAGTTGGGTCTCTGCCTCTGATGTGAAGGGTGAGCTGTCAGAAGAATCCTGGAAAATGATCTGACGGGCTTCAGTTCTTCTAGAGAAAGGTTCAGAGTCCTTTCCTCTCTTAAAAGTATCAAACCCTTCAAAAAGTGATACACAACAAGAGCATTTTGTTTAGTAATCTTCAAAAGTGATGGAGGAAAGTGTCTTAGACAGGAAGAAAAATCTCTTACATGGGGAATGTGACATAGGTTCAAACTGAGGAATGATTATAAATCGTGCCAGTCTTCAAGTTATTAAAATCCTGCCCTCCTCAGTGAGTGGGTTTTCAGGAGCTCTTCTTTAAATAGGGTCACAGAAAGCAGCCACCATCCCAATAATGAATTCTGTCTTTCTGATGGTAGCAGGCAAGGGGCTCTGCAATTTCTGTATGTAGTACATAGAAGGAAGGATGTTTTCTGCTATGATGAAAATATTTATTTTATTATCACAACAAAAATGTCAAGACCTAAAGGACCAGCCTATAGGCTGAAAAATGAATTTTCATTCCAATCTTGAATCCTTATTATACAGTATAATGAATATGTTCTGATGACTGGAAGTAAGTGATAAGTGGTGCAAAGTTTGGAAACCAGTTAAAAGGACCTTGGCTTTGCCCATTGTTTTGCATAGTCCTTGATTGTTAGGCAAATTGGAAATGGAGAAATAAGTGATTAGTGATGTAGAACATTTACTAAGACTTTTTAAACAAAGATTATTATGTATCTGAACACTTATTATCTGTATGGCACTTGTTATTTGTTAAGAATTATTTTAACATTTAAGCATAATTTTGTTATCAAGAAACTTACAGGCTGGTAGGACAGATGGATTACATCACCACATAAGGACAGTTAAATATGGTATGTGCAAAGCACCATGAAGCAGGTAGTGTTGGAGTAGCTGTGGCCATTCAGCAGAGAGAGGACTCATTTCTGGCTGTGCAGGTCTGGAAACTTCGTTGTGGGGGGGGCACTTTTGAACTGGGCCTTGAATAGGTGGAGGTGGCAGAAAGCCAAGCCAGACAAAGGTGGCAGAATTTATAAAGTACAAGATGGGAGAGAGTGATGGGTATTTTGGGAAATGGCTAGTAGCTAAAGTCAATGAAATTGTCAAGTTTCTGTGAAGGAGATGTGGAAGATGAGATGGGCCAGTTGATGAACCTTGATTTCAATGTGTGAGAATTTATTTGTAATTCAGTCATTGCCATTGGGATTTCCAGCTGGTGTAGATCATGACAAAAGTGGCCTTCAGAAAGGCATATCCCTCCTTGCTCTTTGTTCCGAGTATGATTGGTTGTGAGGAGAGTCAAAGGTAATTTGTAAAGTATATTGAGCTACTAACTGATTTATTATAAAAAAAAAAGACATTAGATTTGACGAACATTTAACTCTGAAACAATGTCTTTCTCATTCACAGGGGGAGGTTGAAAGGGTTTCAAGATCTTTGATAAGCCCCGTGACTCTCACTATGTACGCAGAGAACAAGGAGGAAGAGTATAGCCTTAGAAAATGCCTCCTCCAAAGATCTGAGAAATTTCTTTCAGACCATTCCAGCTGACCTTGATATTTAGAATGATCTGAGGTTTAAAATCTAGGATAATGGATGAGGAAGGAATATATGGATAGTGGATAAGGAAGTAGAATATAGGCCCACTAATCTCTACAACACTGAATGAAATGAAAGAAATGTGTCATGTACTGTTAAGTACTGTTTTCTTTAATCAGTCATTTAACTGTGGTTCTGAAGTGGACATGCAGGAATGGGAAAATCACATTGGTTCTTCCTGTGTGAAGAAGGATATTAATGATGATGTCTCCTTGTGTGGGAAGGGACCTATGATAGAAGCTATGGTACCTCATTTTTTGGGGGAAAGACTGAAATGATAGTGTCATGGACCATCCGTTTTATTTACCCATCTGTCAGATAATAATCAGTGGTGTGATTTCAGGATTTCCCTAAGTTCTTCAGAACATATTGACATAGGAACTTGTTTTGTTATTGCCTGTCTTCTAATTTTCATGTAGATTCTTTTGCTGAGATGTTAAGCACAGCACACATGTCCTATTCATGCTATCTAATGCACAGTTAAAGATTATATTTACTTATTTGAGGGAGAGAGAGAGAGAGAGGAGGTACAGACGGAGACAGACAAGCAGACTCCCTACTGATCATTGAGCCTGACACAGGGGTTGATCCTAGGACCCTGAGATCATGACTTGAACTGAAATCTATAGCCAGGTGGGCTGAGCCACCCAGGTGCCCCCACTTAATGCACATTTAAAGGGCATTTTGATCAAAAAGTCAGAAGGATAAAAAGCCTCTTATGGGAAGAAATGGACATTTTATTAACTATCTTCACTGCTAAATGCCAGATAATTCTTTGAGCACATTCTATCCTAAACATTGTCCCACTTAATTTTTCCACAAAACTAGGGAGATATTATCAGACACCACTCCCTCCCCCCATTTTTGAATAAAGGCTCAGCCTGTGGAAGTGATTGCCTAAGCACAGAGTAAGAACAGCAGGGTTTAAATCTGGGCAGATCTGAGATCCAGCTCCTTTTCTCCACCATGCTGTCTTTTGAGGTTTTGAAATCCATGAAAACTATAGCTTTTCTGACCACAGACAGTCTGCTGAGAATCTTAGAAATGAGTTGACAGGTTGCTCTTTGGTTCTCAAATGTGGTAATTATTTTATTCGTCTCTCTTTCGCCATCATCTGTGCCTCCTGTCGGCCGCCCGTGGACATTTTTCTCTCCTGCGGTTCTGAATGTAGGAAAATAGAGAGTAATGACTATCAGCACAGGTGGGGAGTGAATTTACCTGGGTGGTGTCGTGTAGACTGGAAGTCCCTTAGCAGCTGAAGGTTGATGTTCTAGAAAATCTTTTGACCACAGTGCCAGTTGTTTTTCACTTGGGAGTTCCTCAAGAGGAGGAGTCTTTTGATGATAAACAGCTGTTATCATTTAACATTTAGTGTCCTTCCACACTGTGGGTATTATGTTTGCTTGGCTTTAGCTACAGACCTTTCATGTGTAGCTATAAGTATGCGTGTGTCAGAGCTGATTCTGTGGTGGGTCAGACTTTTATAGAAGTGGGCGAATGGAGAATGGAGGACAGAGGTGATGTTACAACCTGTCTCTCACCTTCAGGTTGTAACCGGATTGTTGAAGGTGTTCATAGGTACTGTTTCCGCTTCCAGATCCAGTTGCCCCCATCACTCCATTTAAACTGTTCTTACAAGGTCATCTTGTGAATTGTCCTCTGGACTTCTTACTGGGCTTTTTAAGAGCTTCCCACATATTTACCATTCACTCCTTCTTCCTAGAAAACATTCTTCTTGGCTTCCCTGTCCTGTCATTCTTGGGTATTTTTGTCTCCTGACTCCCCTGGCCACTTATCAGCCATCTTGGGGGCTTTCTTTCTCTACTTAATTTCTTCATCATAGAGATTCTCAAGACTCAGCCATCTGTTCTTTCCACTTGACATTTGGGTACTGGGTGATTTCATCTGTTCTTGTGGCTCTAGATTATTCTGCCAATGAATCTTAAAGTTAGACCCTTCTCCAAGTCCAGGTCCATGTTTCTGTCTAAATGATAGTCCTTCTTGGATATACTATAGACACCTCCAAATGAACATGTTCAAAACAGAATTCATGTTCTTATTTCCCAAACCTGCTCTTTCATGATCTCTCCGGCTTATCAAATGGCTTTACCATTTACGTGGTTGCTCATGTCAGAAACCTAGTTGGCATCCCTCCCCCTCATTACTTGCATCCAACTGAGTCATTGATATCAGATGCCACTGAATCTACATCCTAGAGATTTCTTACATCTCTTTCCATCCTCCTAATTTTGAACCAGCGCCATCTTTCTCCTGGGCTGCAGCTTAAGCCTCCTACATGATCTCCAAACATTCACTCTATATAACCTCAAATACGTTTTCCTTTTGGCAGCCAGATTTATCTTCTCAACATGCAATCTGATCATCTCACACCTCTGTCTAACATTATCTCCAAGCTGCCATTTGCTGTTATTATGAAAGGTCACATTCTTAATTGGACTTGGTTTCTGTTTACCTCTTTGATGTCATTTTTTTGCTATTCTCTCCCTTGTGCATTATGCTCTCAGCTCGTGGGCTTCCTTTAAATGTTGGGTTTTTTTTTGTGTGTGTGTGTCCCCCTGAGGTTTTCAAGTGTTCCTAGACCACTCTTCTCCCCATCTCTCCCTTCTTCTAGTCCCCAAACTTGATCAACTTCTATTCATCTTTCCAATCTCAGATTAGATGTCCCTTTCTTCATGAATATTTCTTCAGTTGCTCCTTCCTCATAGATTTCCTTTATCATACTTAATAAACATTTGGATAATTATTTGCTTAATATCTATGTTTCTGCTTAGATGACAAGCTCCAAGCTCTATTAGAACAGAGATGTATAATTTGTTTTCACTGCTGTATCCCCTAATGCCTCACACAGTGTTTGGCAAAGAGTAGGCACTCATTATATATTAGTTGAATGAATGGGTACATGAATATTCCTAGGGTGCCTATAGAGCTATAATGTCTAACATAGTAGCCACCAGCCACATGTGGCTATTGAGCTCTTGACATGTGACTAGCCTAAATTGAGAAGTACTGTATGTGTAAAACACAAACTGGATTTCAAACACTTCATTTGAAAACAATGTAAAATACCTCATTAGTATTTTTTTCTTCTTGCCGCATATTTAAATGATAATATGTTGGATATATTAGGTTAAATAATATGTAATATTAAAATTAATTTAATCTGTTTCTTTTTACCTCTTTAAATGTGGTTTCTAGAAAATTTAAATTACATGTGTGGCTTACATTCTATTTCTGTCAGACAGTGCTGTTATAGAGTATAACTTTGAACTGAAATTGAACATCAAAGCTTTTAAACTCCCTTGTATTAAAATGTTAAAAGCCTCCATTTTAAGACCTTTTGCATTGTTCATACTGCAACCTCATTCTTTCCCTTTCCAGTGTGCTTGGTTACTAGGCTCGTGGGGTCATCAATCTCTCTGTCTTGCACCTCCCAACTCAGTTGCTAATTTCTTTGCGGTCACAAGGGTGCCTGAGAAAGATCTGTAATTGGCAGTCCCCTTAACAGTGACCGTAGGGAAAATTTGCCCTTGGTGCAGTGATAGTGCCCACTTGTCAAGGGATCTCTCTACTCACAAGTCTAAAAACTACGTAATTGGTAGGTGAGTGAGAAAAAAAGAGTGGTGTTTGTCCTTGAAAACACCTCTTCCTCTGAGTTTGTCTTAGCCATGTAGGAATGGTTTGTCATCTGATAATGAATACACCCCCTCCTCCACATCCTTCCCGTGGCTTAGATTTTAAAAGGAGTTATTTAGAAATATCTCTTTCGTTTTCACTACTTTCCCTTAAAAATGTGAAAAAAAATCTTTGTTGAGATGCTTTTAAATATCTTAAACCCATCATATTGTTTTTGCCTTTGCTGCATTCATGCTAGTAATCTATTCTGATTATTTGCCATCTTTTTTCATTATGAAGCAGTCCAGTGAATTGACTTAATTTGAACATTACAGGGAAAAAGCAGTTTTCCAGTTATTAGCTTGGTGTTATTTAATATATTTGAACACTATGTATATTAGCTGAAGTTCTCCAGAGAAGCAGAACCAATATATGTAGATATATAGATATATATGAGGACATTTATAGTAGGAATTGGCTCATGTGATTCTGGAGGCTGAGAACCTTCTATTTGCAAGCTGGGGAAAACTGGTGTTGTAATTCAGTCTGGGTCCAGAGGCCTCAGAACCAAGGGAGCTGATGGTGTAAGTCCTATTCTGAATCTGAAGACCCGAGAACCATGGACGTTCCATCTCAAGTGAAGAGAGCAAATTTCCCCCTCCTCTTCCATTTTGTTAGGCCCTCAGCAGATTGGGTGATGTCCACCCACTTCATGAGGATGATCTTAACTAATCAAATGCTAATTTCTTCCAGAAACACCCTCACAGATACACCCAGAAATAACGTTTTACCAGCTATCTGGGCGTCCCTTAGCCCAGCCGAGTTGACACATTTAATTAGCCACCACACTATAGATGCTTTATACCATTTACAAAATAGGAAAGAAAGTCTTTGGCTTCTGTCTTCAAGGAATTTACACTCGGATTCATTAGCCTCTCAGTCTTGGACATCACGTGCAGTCTTGCACTGGCTCTGCCTGAGATGGGAGGCATTACATGAGAGAGGTCATCTCAACTACAATTATCTGCATTTCGCCTGGCTTTCTGTTCATGTCCAGCAATTTCTGATTAGGCTCCCTGTTAATGTTTGCATTTTAACTCTGACCACGTTCAGAAAAATCATCCTTACTCCCTACTAGTTGCCCTGTTTTTTCGATCTTCATGAGCTCACCATCCAGGGCATAATGAAGCTGTCTCCTTTCCATGACTATTGTTACTGATTTGAGACCATCAGAGTGGACTATGGTTAGTGTGCCTTCTGAACCCCAAATGATGTAGAAGAGGCTCCTGTACAGGTCCCCTGGGTCTCTGGGTCATATACCTGTGAGAAACATTTGAGGGTTTTTTTTTTTTTTTTTAACTTTGTGGGTGTTGTTTTGACTGGGTGGGCTGGCTCATCAAGGAGTCTTATTGTCCATATCCTCTGAGCAGAGCACTTGTCAGTGCTTCAAGCTTATTGACTTTTCTTGTTATGTCCCAGAATCACTGGCCCCTCTGGGTTGTTATAGTGGGAAAGTCCCACCTAACAGGGCTCTCGAAAGCCCCATGTGACACATCTCACTTGTCACCGGGATATCAAGGAAATAAATGACATGTGGGTATTCAGGGTTTAGTGCCACCCATCCAGGATTCACTGGGCTGTAGTGTTCCACATATCAGGCTAGAGAAGGAACCCTATAGTGACTTTTTGTGGGTTGAGGTGTCAGTAGATAAGTAGTAACCAGCTCTTGAGGAAATAAGAATGACTTCAGAGAAAAGAATTTCTTTTAATAAAATAAAAATTTTTGTCTTGTTATCAATTTCTCAAATACTTCAAAGGCACAACGTTCTAAGTCATATACATGCACGCGCACACACACACATATTTTAAAGCTTTGAAGTATAGTGTATTTCTTCTTCAAAGATCTATGTGGTGTTAAGTGAGTTTGGGGAGAATGTATTACTATCTAGATATCATTAGGGATAGAGAATTGATTAAAAAATATATGGAGGTGTATGTAATGAATGATTAAAAGTGAATGGAATAGAAAATCAATATAGGTATAGTTAACAAGTGAATGAGGAGAGATTTTATCTATCCGAATGTGTTCTCTGAGTATTATTTAATAGAGAATGTTATCAGGTGTTTCTAGTTACAGAGATTTTTCTTATATATTTATTTAGCTGGCTTCAGAAGAAAGAGAGTGAGAGAGAGAGAGAGAATTTTTTCCAGGTTTTGACCAAGTTGTTCTCATTGTCTATAGCCCTGCAGATCCCACTGTTTGGTCAGATGATCTTTTTTGGATTTCATGAGTTGGTCTACTTAACCTGGCTTGATTTTTTTTTTTTTCTTTTGCAACCAAGAAACCTCTGAAGCATACACAGTCTTGAAGGCTATTTTTCAGAAGATAGTAGGGATTTGATAACATACCTTTCAAATTGCTTACAGATCAACATGATAGGCTTGCTAGTTTAGCTTTTTTTGGGAATAATTTCCAGTTCAAGGTACTCATGGTCTCACTTTAACATAACCCATTGTAACAAATATTCTCTTGTTTATGTTTACTTCTGTTAAACAATCTCTTTCCTATACGGTCCAGTTTTAAGACTGGCTTTAGACATTAAATTAAATTTAAACATTAAGTCATTAAGCCATTGCATCATTAAATCATGACATCATATGGATTCCATCTTTTTGTTTGAAATGGGAGTTTTTGTTTCCTGAAGCTTTCTGTTGCAGCTGATGTAATAGGTGAAGAATGTTCTAGCACTACTGTAGATGAGGGTAGCTGGTGGAGAAGGCTGCCCAAGTAAAGCCGTAGAGAAGAGGAGAGTTCCAGAAGAGGTTGTGCTTCTGGTTCCCAAAGACTTAGACTCACCATCTTGGTGGCCTAAAAGGTAAGATCGGTCCCACTGTCCTGACGAGGTGTCCCAGGTTACATGAATGATGACCAGCAGAAGTTCATGGAGAGTTAATGTCTGGTTTGTTTCTTGATTTTATTTCTTCTGAAAGTAAATGCCTCTGATTCTAAATTTAAAAAGATGTCTTTACTTCAGCTGAAGCAAACATGATCAGTTTGACTGAGATCAAGATGAGCAATATATAATTTATACCATCTGAAGCAAATTTTCTCCTGTACCTTCTTGAGGGTGGAGGACAGTTGCTATTTAAATTTTTTTTTAAAAGATTTTATTTATTTATTTGACAGAGATGACAAGCAGGCAGAGAGGCAGACAGAGAGAGAGGGGGGAAGCAGGCTCCCCGCCGAGCAGAGAGCCCGATGCGGGACTCGATCCCAGGACCCCGGGATCACAACCTGAGCAGAAGACAGAGGCTTTAACCCACTGAGCCACCCAGGTGCCCTGACAGTTGCTATTTAAAGATACATGTTTCATGAGCAATTTTTTTTTTTTTACCAGAATATGAATTATAAGCATAGCTCTGCTATATGTCCCCAGCACATTAAGCCAGTGTCAAAAGACTTTTCTCAATGTTAAATACTTCTGTACTGGTTGGTTTTCATTTATACCTACAGTTTATTTGCTGAAAGTTATTTTCTAAGTGTAAGTGGTAGCACACTTAGATGAAATTCAGTCTGGCTAAGCCCATGCTCACTCATTGAGGCTTCTCCCTGACTGGGTTTGCCCAGCGTTGAGATATCATGGTGCACAGGTTCACCCACTATTCGACGCTGTGGATCATCTTATCTGGAAGTGTTCTTTAAATCAGATAATAAGATTTAGAGATTGAGATTGACTGAATTAATGTGATTATAAACAGTCTACCACAGACATTTATGTGTGACACATTATAAGGTTAGGTAGTATTTTTGAAACAAATTTCCAGCTCCTTCTTCATAAAGAGGAAGTGATAATTCTGAACCGTAGAGTTAAAAATACAGTTTCTTCCATGTTGTTCATATCCTTTTCTTTGTATCCCAGTGCTATGCCCTGCACTGTCTGCCTCTCCATCTACCTCTTGCTTCAGGCCCCTTATCACTGTGCCTGGGCTTTCCTTAAACACTAGTGAATCACTTACCTCAGGTGATTCCTCTAGAAGATTTTATTTCCATTAAACCGACTATGGAAAAAACGACTGCTTTACTTGTTAACGTCAATGCCTCAGTGAGACTCCATAAGTTGTGACTGGATTCTTTCCGAGGTCTTTGTTCCCTTTGTGGAAAGTAAGAGTTTTCTGTGCTGAGGGACTGAGAGAGACAAAAATATTTATTGGTGACAAGAGTCATTGTCTTTTTTGAGTTCTGGCCAGAAACAGCTTTGTCCCATTTTGTATTCTGATATGTTTTATAAAGTACAGAAAGCCTTCTTCAAACAACACCTCAAAATCATTGCTTAATTGCGCCATGCCCCATATTGGGTGGGCTTTAATTTTCAAATTTTTTACTCCCTATGGAAAAAAGCAGAACCCAGCATTTTTTCTATGTAGTATACAATGACATTTGGTTTACACTGGTTATTTTCAGGCATTTAAAGGAAGTTAAACTTTTTATTTCTTACTCCTTAGGAGCCAAATATGTCTTTTTATGGAATTTTGTTTTATTTATCCATAATTTATGGGGGGTGGTAGAGCACCTCAGGAAGCTTCCAGAAGGCTTGATTGAAGTGTAGCAGTCATGGCAGTGGTCAAGGAGGTTTCATAGCACATCAAGCATGTAAATTAATGCAGCCATTATGGAAAACAATATGGAGTTTTGTCAAAAAGTTAAAAATACCACAACCATACCATCTAGCAATCCATTCTGGGCATATATCCAAAGGAAATTAAACCAATACTTTGAAGAGAGATCTGTACTGTCATGTTCACTGCATCATTATTCCTAATACCTAAGATTTGAAAACAACCTAAATGTCCAATGATAGATGAGGGAATAAAGAAAAATTTTAAAAGATTTTATTTATTTATACGAGAGAGAGAGAGAGCATGCAGGAGCAGGGTGAGGGGCAGAGGGAGACAGGGAAGCAGATTCCCAGCTGAGCACAGACGCCAATGCAGGGCTTGACTGCAGGATCTTGGATCTTGGCACATGACCTGAGCTGAAGACAGAGCTTAACTATTTGAGCCAATGAGGTGCCCTACCACAATTTCTTTCTATACATACACAATGGACTATCACTCAGTTATTAAAACTAGAAGGATGGGCACTGGGTGGCTCAGTGGGTTAAAGCCTCTGCCTTCGGCTTGGGTCATGATTCCAGGGTCCTGGGATTGAGCCCCTCATTGGGTTCTCTGCTCAGCAGGGAGCCTGCTTCCTCCTCTCTCTCTGCCTGCCTCTCTGCTTGCTTGTGATCTCTGTATGTCAAATAAATAAATAAAATCTTTAAAAACAAAACAAAACAAAAAAACTAGAAGGAAATCTGGTCATTTATGACAAGATGGATGAAACCAGAGGACATTATGCTAAGTGAAAAAGTCAAACGCAGCAAGACAAATACTTGATATATGATCTCACTTATATGTAGAATCTAAAAATGTTGAGCTCATAGAAGCAGAGAGTAGAATGGTGGTTGCCAGAAGTTGGGGTATAGGGGTTAGTCAAATGCTACAAATTTATAGTTATGAGATAAATAAATCAGGTGATCTAATGTACAACATGGTTACTATAATTAATAATACTGTATTCTATGCTTAAAATCCACTAACAGAATAGATCTTAAGTGTTCTTACCACATAGCAAAAAAGGTAATTATGTGAGGTGAGGGATGTGTTCATCAATTTGATTGTGATAATCATTTCATAATATATACATAAGTCATCCTTAAACACATACAATTTTTATTTATCCATCATATTTGGATAGGGCTGGAAAAAACTCCAAATACAGTTATTGTACTGCAGGTTCATGTGTTTCAAAGTTAGCCACAGTGGGTGCTGGCAGCACTCTTAACTACGTGATGTGTGCAGGTCGTTAAGTGGGATAAATGATCCTTTCTGAGGTCAGTGGCATGTGGTGATGTCCTTAGGGCACCGAAAAAGGATGTAGAAGTAAGGTTGAGTGGCTTTCTGCATCTTTTTGAATTTGTTTAAGCAACAAAATAGCCTGTCTTAGATGTCTTGTAGACTGAAGAGTATGACAGTTGGAAATGAGAAATGGGAAAATTCAGAGGAGTGTGATGGACCCAATTTAGATGGTAATAGGTGATAACTTTGGTCAGTGTCCATGTACGAGAGCAGATGACCAGGACTTTGTGGGTAAGTTGATGGGAAGTTCAATAGACAGTCTGTTAGAGTGATCTTGGAGAGTGTCCCAAAGTATAATAAGTTAGGATTCTGTTAGTTGGGAAATGGATTTTTAAAAATATTCATTATTTAGGAAGAAGATGGTACCAATGGGTAGGATAGAAAATAATGAAGGTAAATAAGAAATACTGAGATGTAACTGAGGATAATACCATGGAGGGTCATTACTATGTTTCCTATAGAATGGTTCTGGAAAGTGTAAAGATTAGATACCAGGATGATAGGTCCATTGGACTGACCTCAGTACTTGAGTGTTTCTGTCTTGTTTAGTCTGAGGTAACCTAGTGACCTGCCTTTTCCTTATAATACTTATAGGGATTCTCTTACCTGGAACTCCATATTAATCAATTAAAACTGATTATTAGTATATTGGTAATTTTGAGTCTCCTGTTGAGAGTTACTCTTGTGTACATTGTGGGAGAGGGGGTTAGTTAAATGAGACAATCTGTTAGGATTCAGGTAGAAAATACTAGAACTTCCACTCACATTTATTATGTTTTACATATGTGAGAAAGAAATTAAGCTTTAGTAATATTTAATATGCAGATTGGCACTGAATTTTTTCCTTAGTGTATATATAATTAGCTGTCATAGGTCACCAAGTAGATGAGATGGCAGCATTGCGGTTCCATGGTTCAGTGCCCTCACTCTCATGCCCTCTCTAGAATGTTGTATTTTGCAGTTCAGATGCACCTGGTTAAGTGGATCTATGGATTAAATGGATTAATTAGATGAAAATAAGAATTCTCACAAATATTCTGAGCAAGAAGTTTGGATTGGAGATAAACCAGTAATATCAGGGAACTACCAAAAATTGCAGCTGATGCTCCTATAATCTTAATTTTAACTCATCAGTCATACCACAAAACAGTCACAGTTTAAAACCATCAAGATGAGTTTAAAAAACAGACCATTGTTAATAATCAGTCTTATCCAAAGTACATATTATGCCAAATAATAGTAGTGAAGGACAGTAGTACATGTATGTATTTATAAATAAATAAATAAATAAATATACACCTATTGGAAGTGAGTATTCAACGTTTTTTTCCCAAGGGGATGGATATGTGATCAAAAAGTTTCGACACTGCTGCTCTTGATGATTTCTGTAGCATGAATTTTATAAGCATGCTTTTCAATCTTCTAATACCTATCTAAGGTTGTGAAGATACTTAGATCTACAACTTTCAGTTCTGCTAGAGCAAGTTCCACATATGTTCTAAAGCCTTTACTACAGTGAAGTTAACGTGATTTCACTTCTTTGAGCTTCTAGGCACTGGATCACTTCCATTTTACTTTTCGGCCAGCTTGTACTGTTCTGGTCTTCCCAACAGCCCCTCTCTTTAATGCTCTCATTAGGAAGACTGCATTTTTCAGTCTAAAAAGCAGGACAAGGCATGTAATTGTGGAACATGGAAAACCAGACATGTCTCGAAAATCTGGGATGTATAATTGGCATGGCTGAGAGTATTTACTATAATGAATGCTAGGCAAATAAAAGCTCCAGGTTATTTTGTTGATTGTCTAAGACAAGACTCTTCTCAAATACTAGGTTATGTGGAAGGATGGTCTCCCTGTGTTGCCTCTTGAAACATGGCATGTACTTAAATTTCAGTGTGATGACTACCCCGTTTTCCAGGCTTGTGTTCAGTCGGAATATGACTCACAATATGTAAATGAGGCAGTAATTGTGTCTGCACTTTAAAAGGTGCTGGATCGGAGATCAAGACAAATTTGGCATGTTTTACATCCTGTGTTCTTAATTATTTGATTAGAGTTGATTACTCTTCAGTTCCACTAGGAAATGTAATTGGGTAGGCATCTGTAATTTGGTTTTGCGTGTTTGTTTTAGTGCATGTGTTTTTATGTGGATGTTTGTGTGTTTTCAGTTTTCTTTACAAGACTCCCTGTGTAAGCAGACACTAAAAAGGAAGATAACTTCCATCTTACCATGACGGCTCTGGGTGTGGATGTAAGCAGTTTCTTTAACTTGGATTACTGCCCTTTCTCAGCTGATTTATTGTATCCTTTCAATAGTTTTTGGTTGCTTATTTCACAACCAGTCTTCCACATCTGCTTTTTAGATTATACTTAGCTTTTAGGATGTCTTAGAAAGAATATTATTAAAAAAAAATTTCCTCCAGAGATTGTTTTATACAGTGGAAGTTTCTTTGTTAAACAAATTTTGTATCACTTAATCAGTTCTATAGTAGAAAAATATAATGAATTATACCAGACAGGTAATAAGCCTGAGGCACAGAATCCATCGTTCAAAGAGAAGTGTCAATTTTAATTTCATGAAGACTTTCTGACTTATAACCAGCAGGTTGTCTTTTTCATTTTATTTGTTTTGAATGATGTTATGGATTCACTAAATAGGTTTCCTTTTCTTTTCTTTTTTTCTTACAAATAGAAACTAACTGAATTAATAAATGTCAATTGTAGTAGGTTCAGACTGACCAGACACAGATTACATTTGGATAAATCCAACAAGGTTTATTTATCTAGAGGTTATAGAAAGAGGGCATAACAACATTATCCGGGTCACCTAAAAAGGACCTCCCCAGTAGGCACACTAATGTGGATGAGAAGTCCAAGTGACTGTTGGTTACATGAAAATTTCTGGAAGCTCAGTGTTTCCTTCCATGCCCAGACTTTTATACCCACGGATGGAGCAATTCTGCATGTGCACTTTGCTTGTGAACTGGGACCACTCATCTGAGCCAAGTGCATCTTACCTATGCTGGTTTTAAAAAATATATGGAAGGAAATACACACACACACACACACACACACATACACACACGATCTCCTGTGTGTGGTTCAGTAAAACACACTTAGGCTTGAACATAATGCTCATTTATCATCCTCAGGATCTCTAGGCCCTCACAGCCTGGACTTCTGGCTTTCCTGAACTGCGAGCTGCAAACCAAGGATGGGGTCATTTATTCAGACAATTCTAGACTCAGGCTAACAGCTCTTTGGGACAAGTAGTAGGGTTGTCATGCACATGTCCATCATGAAACAAGAAGAATTCAAACTACCTATAGTCACTCCACTAAGAGATACCCAGCATTTACATTTTGGGGGTAATTTTCCAGGCATTTCCAAAACAAAATCATACTAGGAAACTATTTAGTAATTTGTTTTTACCCTAGCAAAGTACAGTAGATATCTTTTCATATTAATAAATATTGAGCTATAATTATATAGTTATTTTAATCACTATTTTAATATTCTATCATATAGTTTTGGATTACCACTTAGCCAACCAGCTATTGATCAACATTATGTTGTTTTTATCTTCTTGTTATTATAAAAATGTTATATTGAATCTCCTTGTAGTTATATCTTTAGCTAGCTGTGTTGTCAAATTAATTTCTTTCTTCTCTCCTGTCAAATTCTCTTACACTTATTGTGTGAACAAACAATTCAAGACATAATGACATTGTTGAATGCTTCATGAAGGATAAATTTAACTCTAGATAGCTGTTAAGCAACTAATGTCTAAAAATTGGCTACTGGTAGAGAGTAGTCTAAAATAAAGCTAATTTAACCAAGAAAAATCATGTTTAGAGCAGGGAGGATTCTTTTTGTCTTTTAGGTCAAGTACAGATTAAGTACAGAAATCTACTTCGCTCTTTTGGGTGTGTGGTTCAATGAATATCAATAAGTGTACATAGTCGGGTAACTTCCTTATTGAACCTTTTGCTCATCCCAGAATGTTCCCTCATGTGTCCTTGTAGCCATACCTTTTTTACAACCCCAGCTTCTGGCAACCACTAATTTTCTTGTGATACAGTTTTATTTTTTTCTGAAATGTCATGTAAAAGGGATCATCCAGCATGTAAGTATCTTAGTCTGGCTCCTTTTCACAGCCATCTTTTCATCTACATCATGGTATGTTTCAGTAGTTTGTTCCTTTGTGCCTTACTCATCAGTTGATAGATGTTGGGTTATTTCTAGGTTTGGTTTTTTCTTTTTTCTTTTTTTTGGCATGATCATTAATAAGGCTGTTAAAAATATTTGCATATAAGTTTTCATGTGGATGTATATTTTTATTTTCTATTAAAAAAATCCAGTAGGGTTACTGGGTTGTATGCTAAGGGTATTTTTAACTTTATAAGATACTGCCCAACTTTTCCACAGTAACTGTACCATTCTGCACAACCACCAGCAATTAATGAGTGTTTCAGGTGCTCTGCATCTCACCAGAACTTAGCATTGTCAATCTTTTTCTTCCATTCTTTTAAAATTTTAGGTATTATAGTAGGTGTGGATTGAATTTCATTGTGGTTTAAATATGCATTTCTCTAATGGCTAAAGACGTTGAGCATCTTTTTATGCACTTTTTTGTCTTCCAGATATCTTTCTTGATGGAGCATTTGTCCAAACTTTTCCCCATTTTTAAAAATGAGATTTTTTTATTATTGAATTTTTTAATGCTATTTAGTAAGTTTTATTTGATTTAGCCCTTTTTTTTATTATTGAGTTTTGAAAGTTATTTGAGATAGATCATTTCAAACACCACTCTCTGAAAAGGCTGTTAGAGAGAAGCACTTTGGGAATAGTGTACTAAGACCTCCAAAAATCTTCTCTTCCATAGAAACAGCAAAAGCACAGGCAGCAGTTGTGAAAATCAGCATTTTTAGGCCTCTGAAAATGAATCAAAGGCTTGCAACAATGTGAGGGCCATTTATTCAAGAAAAATGACTGGATTTCTGTAAGAACAGCAAGCTCTGAAGCATTTTGACTTGTTCTGTTCCCATCCCCTTTCCAAGCTCTGCAGTAGCCCTGAAAACCAGCTGCCTCACAAGCATGGCAGTCAGGGGAAAGCAGCCTAATGCACTGAAGAGGAAGAATGAAAGCCCATCTCCAGAGAATTGTCAGAATTTGACCTGTCTGGCAGCTCCTTGTAAAAGACCTCTTCACAGAGGTTGGTCTGTATTTGATTTAACTTTGAGCTCACTTAGTGGAAAAAATCCTTTCTCTAGGCTGTTTGTCAAAACAGAATAATCAGCAGCCATTGTTTAATGCTCAGCTGCATGAGCTAATAATACCAGTTGAGGCAAACGAGAGGCTGGATGAGAAACTCAATAGTAAAATATGGGGAGTGAGATGTATAGGGGGGGCTTTGGAAAGCTCTGACATATTCCTGGAGTTGTAGAAGGCTATGCCTATGTGCAGAGCTGTGCGGTACCCAGAAAAGATGTGAGAACATCCTGATTTCTCACCCCTGGCTGGCCTTGACCTTCTGCACAAGCAGGAAGCAAAGTTTGAGGTAGATTTCAGGATGCCAGAATGTTGAAGTTATGCGCCAGCAGACACTCAGGCTCCTCTGCAAAGGCTGCGAGGCTTATTGGTTCAAAGCATTCAATGAAATTTCTGTTCAATTCCTAGCTGACCACTAAGCTAACTGAGCAGAGACTCCGGTAGCTGCACCTGACAAAGAATACAGGCTTTACAGAATTGATAGTCCAGGGAAGTCACTAAACAAACAGATATCAGCAGCAATAACGACAATAGGCAGCAAAAGCAAAACTCCCTGTGTGTGTGTGTATGTGTGTGTGTGTGTGTGTGTGTTGTGGGGTGGAGGGTCTTATTTTCAGAGTTGCCCCATTATATCGTTTAAAATGTCCAGTTTTCAACAAAAAAATTAGGAGACATGCAAGAAACAGGGTACTATGGCCTGATCATAGGAAAAAGGAAGTCATTGCAAACTGTTTCTGAGGAAGACTTTAACAACACTATTTATAAACCAACTAGAGCTAATAGACATCTATGGAACACTTCACCCCAAAATAGCAGATTACAAATTCTTCTCAAGTGCACAGGAACATTTCCAGATCAACCATATGTTAGGCCATAAAACATGTTTTAATAAGACCCAGAAGTTTTCACTGGTGAATTCTATGAATGTTAAGGAAGAATTCATACAAATTCTTCACAGTCTCTTCCAAAAAAAGACATAGAAGAGGATCACTTCCCAACTCATGCTATGAGGTCAGTTATCTTGTTACCAAAATCAGACAAAGACATCAAAAGAAAGAAACAGATCAATATTCCTTATGAATAAAATGTAAAAAATCAACAAAATACTAGCAAACCAAATCTAATAGCATATAAAAAGGATACTAAACCATGACCAACTGGGACTCACCCCAGGATTGCCAAGTTGTTAACATATGAAAATGAATCAAAGGAAACAATAAAGAGGCAACCTATGAAATGAAGAAAATATTTGCAAACCATGTATCTCATGAGGAGTTAATTTCCAAAATATGTACGAAACTTTTAAAAGTCAATAGCAAAAACAACACCACCACCACCAAAAAACAAACAAAAACCAAACCAAATAAAAAAAAAACCTCAAAGGCAACAGTCTTGAATAGATGGTTCTCCAAAGAAGATATACAAATGGTCAAGAGGTACATAAAAAGGTGTTCAACATCACTAATCATCAAGGAATGAGATACCACCTCACACATGTTAGGATGGCTATTATGGGGGGAAAAAAAAACAAAGAGAACAAGTGTTGGAAGGTTGTGGTGAAACTGAAATCTTTATACACCATTGATGAGAATGTAAAATGATGGAGCCTCTGTGGAAAATGTCAGGGAGGTCTCTAAAACACTAAAAAAGTATAAAATATATAATGAAATGTTATTCAGTCTTAAAAAAGGAAATAATATCATTTGCAAAAACATATAGACCTAGAAAACATTATGCTAAGTGAAATCAATTCAGTCACTAAAGATTGAAAGTACATACACTAATGTGAGGTATTTAAAATACTCAAACTTATAGAATCAGAAGATAGCATAGAAGTTTCCAGGTGATAGGGGCAGAGGGAAATCGAAAGTCGGTTACTGGGAATAAAGTTATAGTTATAAAAGGTGAATAAGTTCTAGAGATATGCTCTACAGTGTAGTGTCTCTAGTTAACAATGTGGTATTGTGCACTTGAAAATTTATTAAGGGAGTAGATGTCAAGTTAAGTTTGTTACCACAAACAACAATAGCAGCCTTCCAAAATAAAAACAATGAACCTCAGGAAAAAAAAAAAAAGGAACACAAGGATGGATAAGTTTATTGCCTTGATTATGGTGATGATGTCACAGGTACATGCATATATCCAACCTTAACAATTTATGTACATTAAAAACATGCAGTTTTTATATGTCAATTGCACCTCAATAAAATTGTAAAAAGGGAAAATCAACAAATGTCATTTATTAGTAGAATAAAGGGCAAAAAACCCACTATAGCATCTTTAGATACAGAAAATTTGACAAAATACAAGTTTTTCATGATAAAGACATTAAAGAAACTAGGAATAGAAGGTAATTTTTTTTTTCTTATAAAGACAATCTATGAAAAACTCACAGAAAACATCATAGTCAATGATGAAAAACTAAAAGCTTTCCCCCTAAGATCAGGAATGATTTAAGGATGACCACTCTCACCATGTGTATTCCATATTTTCCTGGAGGTTCTAGCCAGGTCACTTAGGCAAATAAAAGGAATAAAAGACTTGCAGAGTGAAAGGAAGAAGTAAAACTGTCTCTATTTGCAGATGACATAGATGACATAATCTTATGCATAGAAAATTCCAAGGAATACACACACACACACACACACTTTAGCACTAATAGTGAGTTCAGCAAGATTGCATGATATAGGAACAATATACACAAATGATTTTTTTTTTAATGTATTCAAGAGCAACAAACAACCCAAAAATGAAATTGGGAAAGCAATTACATACAATAGCATCAAAAAGATCAAAATGAAAAAAAAAAGATCAAAATGATTAGTAATAAATTAAACAAAATACATGTAAAATTTATATACAAAAACCCATAAAACATCATTTAAAGAAATTAAAACCTAAATAAATGGGATAACATCCTATGTTCATTGATTGGAAAAGTATATAAAGATAGAAATTTTATTTATTTATCTATTTATAAACCCCCATTTGTCTGAAATGTCCAGACTAGGCAAATTCATGTAGACAGATTAAATTAGTGGTTTCTAGAGGCTGGTGTAGGGGGAATGGAAAATGAGTGTTAATGAGTGTAGACTTTCTTTTTGGAGTGATGAAAATATTCCAAAGTTAGATAGTCATCCTTGCACAACTCTGAATATATTAAAAAGACTAAACTGCACGTTAGAAAGGTGAGTCTAAAAAAAAGAAGGTTGAGTTTTATTATATGGGAATTATATCTCAATAAATCTGTTATCAACAAGACAATTAGAATTGGAAGAATTTAAAAAACACTCACAGAAAAGAAAACTTGTCCTTTAAATGTACAGAAAAAAATTGCACTTCTGAGAATGAATTACAAGATAACATACTACCTTGGTTTTTGGTTGTCTTTTAATACAGAACGTTGTGTGAGTTATACACAACAAGCACTGGTCCCCAGAGAACATTGGCCAGTGAGTAAGCTGTGACCTAAAATATGGACTAGACTGTTTTGGACAAAGAACACTTGACAAATGATTATAGAAAAATCATAGAGCCTTAAGGCTCATGTGAGAGAGTAATGGAATTTACTTTACCACTTTCATCTTTCCTCAAGAAGATAAAAAAGTGTGCTAGGAAAGGTAACTCCCCCTGGACTGTTTCATGAAAGCTATGAAAGGACCTGTTAAATCTTTCAGAGAATATATCTTCTTGAACATTTTCTGCAGTTGAAGAATAGTTGAGATGATGAGAGAAGAAAGAAACAATGAAGTCGGGTGAGAGGTAAGGTTGTCTAGACCCCTGAAAAGAAGTATCCGTCAAAATGCCTCAGTATTGTCACCAGGGACTGGCTACCAAGATCCCAACCAACGGCAGTAATCCAGTTTCTGGCCCTGCTTATAGGTGTTGCCTGTCACCAGAAAAGAAGGCCAAATTCCAGAAGTTGCACACTCCAAGCAAAGCCCTCCTGACTTAGTTTTCCACCAGTCTGATACAGTTCTGATGCCATGCTAACCCTCCAGATGACCTTGAGATCATTACCATCTAATTGTAATAACCAAAAACACACCAACTAATCCATTGATAGATTGCACTGCATCCATTCAAGGGAAGAAAAGAGGTGACACTTTGATTCTGAGGAGCCTCCTGCCCTCTCCGGAAAAACCCTGAGGTCAGTTTGCTTACCAGCTCCCTTAATTACCCTAACCCCATAAAACCCTGATTGTGAGACCTAATGGGGAGAAATGTGCCTTTACAGCATAAACTCCACTTGTTCATTCTCTGGTCACTAAATAAATTACCATCAAATACTGTTTAGTTATTTGACAAATGGTTTTGAGTAGAAAAAAGCGCTGCCACAGGGTAACAGGAGAGGAATCACTAGCTGAGAAGTTACTATTCCTCCACTGGAACATTGACAAGGCCCACCATGAGATTAGTTGGTGAACTCTCTAAACAGAAGTAGCGTCTCAATTCTTGACCCTTGTCATGGATTAGATAGGAATTGCCCTGAATCATTTAGGTCTAGAACCATCAGGTAGATCGTGCTTCCTGGAATAAGGCTTTGAGTGGAAGAGTTGTGTATGATGTTTCATTCCTGGATGCTTCTAAATTTGGGGCCTCTCTTCTGTGTCTAATAGTATTTTGTCCATTATTCCATGTACAAGATAACTGTAGACCGAGAGGAAAACGGAAAAGACCAAGAGCCCTCGAAGAGTTGATGATTAGTTTTTTTTAGTTTTGTGCCCTGCTTGTCCAGGTAGAATAAAAGGGTTTTTTGGACAGTAATAATCGTGTTGTAGAAATAACGACTACCATTTCTTGAGATACTTGTACTTCCCGTGAATTGTCTCATGTAATCATTACAACAGTCCTATGATATGGGTAGCATCATGATTCCACTTCTTAGATGGGAAGTGGAGGGATGGAGGGGTTAACGAACTAGCCCAAGTTCATGTTGCCAGTTAACTGCTACACCTGGGATATGAATGGAGGCAACTTGATTCCAGGAGCATACTCTTTGCTATTAATCTGTATATGTTTTATATGACATTTTCTCTATGGTGTTTAAGATCTGCACCTCACACAGATCACAATGACTTGATAGCTTACAAAATAAAATAAAATCGTAAGCCATAATAAACAAGGTCACAAGGAGCAGCATAACATCAAACCCATAGTAAGCTCTCAAACTGTTAGGTTTTCTGGGAGAGTGGGGCTTGAACCAGGTTTAAAGACAAGTTCTCAATATCCTTGCACCAAAGAATTACTTGGTGGTATTGGTGAGAAATTTAGATCTTTGGGCTCCTTATCCCAAAGATTGTAATTCAGGTCTGGACATAGAAACTTGGGAAGTCACCTTTAAAAAACAACCCAGGTCTGTTGTTTTGGCCCGTAATGGCTGGCAGCCCACACTTAGAGAGATAGTGTCTTAAAGACTGTGGGACTTGATGAGTAAAAAGGAAGAATAAGCAGGGCATTCAGGCAGTGATAGAGTCATAATGTGGTCCATGTAGGTGGATAGGGGGAATAAGGGGCAGACCAATTGGCCCCAAGTAGTCAGATCTGATGGTGGTTGTTTCATTTACTCACTTCTCCAACCATGTGAGCACTACCTGTGTGCTGCTTCCTATAGGCACTCTGGAAATACAAAGATGGATAATGGCATAGTCATCTTTCTCAGGGAGTTCATCTATAGAGGAGGGGAGGACACACACACATACCACACACACACACACATACACAGCTGAACAACAGCACAGTAGTGGATGCATCTGCATGCTACGGGGAGGCTACAAATAAAACCAAGACCAACTTTGAAGGATGGCTGGGGTTTGAACAGAGAGACATGGGTAGAGGATAGTCTAGATGCAGGGAACTATGTGATGAAAAACATCATGATGGAAAAATGCAGAGAAAGTTCCAGTATGCCAGAGTGTGGAATGGGCATGAAGCACATGAGAAGTGACAATGGGGGAACTGACCGGAAGGATATGTGTAGACTGGATGGTGGAAGGCCTTAAATGTGAAGGCGGGAATTTGGACTTAATTTTACCAGCAATAGGGGCCATGGGAGGTTTTTGGTCAGGCACCATGAATTCAGTCAGGAGTAGTGAGTAAACTGCATTTGTCTGATTAGAGCAATCATCCAGGAATACTTAGGAAAATGTCAATTCGCAAGCCCCTCTGTGGTAGATCCTGATTTAGTGGTCTTGGGCAAGGCCTGGAAACCGTTATTTATAAAAAAGAAAAAAGAAAAAAAAAACCCTCATGTTTCTCATGTTCAGGAGTGTGTGGGGCAACACTGAAATTAGGAAAGCCTGAATGGCAGGTTGGGAGCCTGTCGCTATAGTTTAAATGGGAAGTAGTGTCCACATGTGGGGGTGCCCATATTGATTGTACTGGAGCAGAGAGACCCAGTAGCTACTGCAGAGGTAGAATTAGGAGGGCTTAGTGCCAGGATATGAGAGAGAAGGAAGAGACAATGACTAAGAAGATGTTTTGCCCGAAGTTCTGTAAGATGGTGCTGTTAACCTCATTAGGGAAATGGTCTTTAAGCTTGAATATAGAAAGGTTGATTTTGAGATACCATTAGGAGACTTCTTCATGCAGTTGGACCATAGGTCTGCATCTCTGGACAGATTTTGGGAGTGGACGTGTATCTCTGGGAGTCATCAGGTAAGAGATGACAGTTGAAGACATGTGATGGATCCAAAGGGATGAGACCCAGCTGCAAAACATCGGAGCAGCCAGGAGAGGGAGAGAACCAATGTGAAAACAGAGAGGGGGTGTAAACGAGTGCAGTGTCAGGAAATGGAGAGAGAGAAAGTTTTAGGGGCCAGAATGGTCAGCACTGTTAAATGCTGAAGGCAAACACTTCTGTTTAGTGATGTTAGCCTTGTAATTTCGCTGTGGCTTAATTCTTAGGGTTGTGATAGACGTGGAAAATTTTAACATGAAAGCATCTGGATCAGTCTGATTGACAGGTAACCTTACAGAGGCACAAGAATTGCGATTCCCTCTCTTTCTTATAGTCTCTTGAGGATGAAAATTGTATATGTACCTTTAATTGTCTGATTAATTCAAGATGGTTTATTTGTGTGATATACTTCATTCTTTCAATTGGCCAGTCATTTTTATATATGTAGTTTTCAATGGTTTCTTGTAATACTTCAAATTTATGTAATTTTAAAAGCTTGTCCTATGAATTGCTATGCCATTTTATATCTTGCTGTTGTCATAGCAACTGGTTATAGTCACCTCCTTTTCACCTGAATCTCTCAGTCTGGTCACTGAAAATTGCATGCAAATGTGAGCTTCCACATCTTACAGGAAGGGTGGGATGAATGGGAGACTTCTGATTTGCTTCTTCTCTGATAAGAGGGTTAAAATTTGGAGGATGCGAGACTAGCTTCTGTTTTGCAGAAGGTTAGAGAACAGAAGAATCTTGATAGGAAGTGTCAAATAATGGCAGTGGGAAGGGAGGACGATATAGGCCTGGGACCTGAGGAGGAAAGTAAGAGGGTGACAGGGGATTGTCCCAGACTGAGGACTGACCTGGGGCTTTAATGTGGCAGGAGGGTGTGGGTTCCCAGACTTACCCACTCAGAGCCTGGAAAGTGTCCATCTGTAACTCTGCCTCAGCTTGTGAAAGCGGCCAGCACAGTCTTGGAGCTGAAGGAGCCCTCTTTCTGTCCTGGAGGTAGGAAACCCTGATGGGCTGGGAGACGCTCTGCCCTCATCCACTGCAGAAGGGAGAGGAGTGATTGCGGCCCCAGCTGCAACCTGGAATACATTTTCCTATCGGACCATTTCTGAAAGTTGCGGGTACAATGACAATATTGTATTCAGCTACATTCTGAGTTTACTAGGCTTTTGTAGACTAGTCTGACAGGTATCATACGAAAATTTAAAAAATGGCCTTTGGAACTCTGTGGATCTGAGTTTCAATTCCTGTAGGACCACACGTTCTTTGTGGGACCTTGGGCAAGTTACTTAACCTTTCAATGCCTCCATTATCTTACATCTAAAATGGGTATAATTATATGCTCCTCATGGTATTTTAATAACTTGCTGAGATTCCATATACAAAATACTGAGCATTGTGTCTGACATATAATAAATGGTTAAAATGGTAGTTAATGGTAAAATGTATTCCAAATTCCAACAAATGACTGACGAGGACTTCCCTTATAAGATACACCCACGTGCGATGGTGAAAGGCCAGCTTGAGACATGTCTCTTTGCTGGACTGGCTTACCCTTTGACAACAATTTACATGGGCATTTTTTATTATTTAACATTTATTTAGTAGTGACAGGGAAAAACTGACTTTTAGCAGAAGCAGACTTCCTCTTAGCAAAAATTTTATACCTATTCTTTCTGTTCAAAATAAGAGGATTATTTGCACGTGACATTTAAATTTATTTAAAATGGTCTTATTTTGCAGTGTCCCAACATTTATAAGTAGAGAGCATTATCCATATTCACCAGGACAGAGATGACTTACATGGGTTTATTACAAAATCTTCACAAAAATGTGTACAGCCAGTCAAAATGATTTTTCATTACACATCTCTCTGGGCTATGTGGACAAAAGTGCTTGCCTTTATTTTGTCTTTAAGTCATCTGGTGTCCCTAACAGTTAAAAAATTAACTGCTAACTTTATTTGATTTTCAACTCTGTCTGCCCTCATGATTTACATTGTTAAAACTCAATTTCTAGAAGTGAAAATGGTCAATATCTTAGATTTTGAGACCCTTTCCCCTTCCTTGTCTCCTTTTGAGATGTCTGGGGAGAGGAAAGGGACGTGTGGCCATGTGTGGTGATGGGTGTCTATGACTCCCATGGTCTCTGGGATGATGACCACCATCATTACCTGGCTTGCTGTCTGCCCCGCATGACTCACAGTTTGCTCTTTTCCTCTGCTGGGTAGAGGGAGTTCCACGCTAGTTTTTCTGGTGTGAAGGACAGACCTGAGGGTGTCCCCAGTAATTCTACTGTTCATATCTTTATGTAGTCCCCTTTTGCTGGGGTGAGACCTGTCAGTTTCTTCAAGTCAAAAGAATGTAGCAAAGGTGATGGAATGGCACATCCATGGATAAGTTACATTATATGGCAAAGGGGAAAAAGGATTTTACAGATATAATCAAAGTCTCAAATCAGTTGATTTTTGAGTTAATCAAAAGGAAGATTATCCTGGGTGGGTCTGATTTAATCGGGTGAAGGTCCTTAAAAGGACTGGTCCTTGAAAGATCAGGGATCCAACCAGTGGAAACTCTCCTTGTGGATCTGACAAAATAAGCAGCTATTTTGAGAATGCCCACATGGCATGGGACTGTGGGTGGTCTCTGGGCCTAAAGGTCACCTCAACCTGACAGCCAATAAAAAATTTAGGGCTTTCTATTCTGTGGCTGCAATAAAAAGAATCCTGCCAACAATTTAAATGAGGTTGGAAGTGGGTTCTTTGAGCCTTCCATTGAGAATGCTGCCTGCAGGCACTTTAATTTTAGTCTTATGTGGCCCTGAGTGGGGGGACCCAGTGAAGCTATGCCTGGACTCTTGACCACAAAAGCTGTGTGATAAAAAACATGCGGTGCTTTCAGTGGCTAAGTTTCTGGTAATTTATTATGCAGCAATAGGAAACTAATACACCTGGAAGGATCTACCCTCCCACCAGCAGTTTCATGTCTCTGAGGGTAGCTTCTCCTTCCCTACGACCTAACCTTCTTCTGTAGGCCTAACCTAGGCCTTACTTTAGGACCCTTTACCCCCCACATGGTGCCCTTTTGCCAGTCATCTTGGCTGGTCTTTCAGTCTTCTGGATCTCAGCTGTGCCACATGCGAAGCAGGGAGAGACTGCTCAGAAAGGCTAAACGTTGGAGACTGTCTTTATCTGACCAAACCGCACTAACAAATTGGTGGGGCAATTCCCCAGGTTGGTTTCAGAACCACACAGGATGGGTGTTCTTCAGAAGTCCTAAGCAGAACATGGGGCAAACTTTTTTCTTCTGTCTTTCTGTGTTATCTTTCCTTACTCATCTAATGCATAGAAATCAGGGCACAAGCTTCTGGTTGTCTTTCTCCCTCTTTTCTTCTTCCACAATCTCCTTGGGGAGCTGATGGCGAAACTCCCCTCCAGCAGTCCCAACAGTACATTCTCTTCCTTTGATAGAACAGTGAGATACAAGCCTTCATTATCACAGAAAGTTGTTTTTTCTACCCTAGGGGAAAATGCTGTGAGTTAGTTGACTCCAGGCTAAATTGGAAACTCCAGGTTTGGCTGCTGATATATTAAAGGAAGAGATAAAAGAATTTATGAACTCTTCATTCATTCATTCATTCATTCATTCACTAAATATTTGCTGGATGTCTAATATATACCAGGCTCTGTTCAGAGGGGGTGCAAGCAGTGGGCAAAACACAGAAAATACTTTCTGGGATCAGAATGAAAGCCTGATGTTCAAGGTTATTTCTTGCTGCATAATCTTATTTTGCATATTAGAAGCTGCATATTACTTCATTCTTTCTGTTTGCATTCTTTCAATGAAAAAAATCCTTCTCTGTCCCCAGTCAAATGCCCACTAAGGTGATGGTTATATACTCAAAAAGGCAGAAGAAAAACCATATTGATAATCTTCAAAATATTACCATAATTGAAAATGTTTAAAAATTATTTTTTTCTGGATTTGGTGTTAGAATGTGTTTTCTTCTTTAATTCTGTAATTCTTTTTTTTTTCTTTACAGTTTTTTTTTTGTAATTTTTCAAATAAGACAAGGTATTGGGAGACATATTAAAATATTTAGAACTTGGATAATAAAATGAGTGATGTGTTTCTGGGAAACTGCACTATGCCACTGAGTGTTTGCTCAAAGTTTCAGATGATTGAAAGCGTTGAACCTAAGTAACTGCTGATAGTTGCTGGTATAGCCTGTAGTTGTACTGGGGATCGTGTACATGTATGCTTAAAAAATACTCAATAGAGGTCAGCTGGTGCTGTTGACAAGTGTTTACTTTTTTAAAATTAATTTTATTAAAAAATTCCATGTAAGGTTATTATTTTGGCAGGAGTAAGACCCATTTCCATTTCATTATTTTTAATTTTTTTTAAAAGATTTTATTTATTTACTTATTTGTCAGAGAGAGAGAGAGAGAGAGATCTAGAGAGAGCACACACAAGCAGGCAGAGAGGTGGAGAGAGAAGCAGGCTCCCTGCCGAGCAAAGAGCCCGATGTGGGACTTGATCCCAGAACCCTGGGATCATAACCTGAGCCGAAGATAGTGGCTTAACCAACTGATCCACCCAGATGTCCCATCCATTTCATTATTAACATAGGGGTTATATGTGGAGATTGATAGTTGGTATAATATTTTTAATTCATTCCAGTGATGTTTTTATGGATCGATTTTGTGTGCTCCCCAAAATCAAATGAAACCCTAATTGCTAATGTGATAGTATTTAGAGATAGGTTTTTGTGAGGTAATGAGGTAACGACAGTGGAACCCCCCTCATGGGGTCAGGGTCCTCACAAGAAAAGACTTTAGAGAGCATGTTTTCTGACACTCTCTGTCTGCCAAATGAGGACACAGCGGGGCAGAAGCCAGCTGCAAACCAGGAAGAGAGCTCTCATCAGAATCAACCGTGGTGGCACCTTATCTCAGACTTCCCAGTCTGTAGAACCAGGAGAAATAAATTTTTTTATTGTTGTTTAAGATCCCAATATGTGGTAACGTATTGTAGCAGTCTGGGCTGACTGAGGCATACGCCTTAAAGATGGGGGCTTGACTGAGCCATCCTTGAATTTTCCTTTGTGTGTGTTGTATGGCTAGGTGTCATCAGAGAAGCTTGTGAGAATCTGGGAATCCCTGTGGTGATTCCATTACTCTATTTCCTCTAGTCAGGGGTTAAACTAGGACATGGTGTCCCTATGTATTTATGGGTTTATTCCTAGCATCTACTGGATACTGTGTTATTTTAAACAAAATAAATGTCTTTAGAACTAGTGTGGTACAACAGATTAGATTAAAATATGCTTAATAAGAAAAAAAGATGCCAAAAGAAGAAATTGATGATGATTCTAGGAAATGAATGTCCTTTCTTTATACCACAAGATGTATACTGAGTACTTTTTAATTACAAGGACATTGGTATGGCAGATTCAGGTCAGAGTAATAGGGAAGGAAGGAAGGATGGAAGGAAGGAAAGAAGGAACAAAACACAACCCAGTGCCACTCAGGAAATCTGGAAGACTCTAATTCAATTATATTGTCTGCCCTTGGTGGAAAGTTCCAATTTTCATATTCCTCACTGGCACAGCAACCAGGAACAGAAGGTATCCAAGAAGGCTTATGTGATATGCCAATGTGTATTTCCATCTGGAGTAATATGGCAGATAAAAAAGAGACCTAAAATGTATCCCACCACTTGGGAGCTATTAAATAGAAATAAACATCAAGGCACAGATGGACTGGGGGAAAATAACTGAATAAATAAAACATAGGCAAGAGGGCATGGTCTTTTAGGTCTTTTTTTTTTTTTTAAAACTAAATTTTCAGTTGTAACCCAATATTCAAAATTGTAATTGCAAATAACTAGTATCTTCCCAATTTGAATCTTCTCCAAGCTCATCGTTTACCAGATACAAGAGGTATCAGAAGTCCAAATAGTGATAAGTACAAGAAATAGGTAATAACATAACACCTCGAAGTTATGTGATATAAATTTCCTTTCTTTGTGTTATTTGATGTCTAGGGAAGTTGGTCCATAGTTCTTACTGTATATTGTCTAGAGAGGTGTTGAAATCCTGCCTGAGTAGGGGAGACTTTGAAGATCAAGCAATGAGACGGTGGATCCTGGGCCAAGGTGGGTAAACTGATCGTGAAGCAATGAGAGCCAAGATGGTTTCTACCAACAGAAGGAACAGTTTCCCTATTCCTGATAGGGAAGGGGGTTTGGTTATTGATGTAGCTCAGGTGGAGAGCAGACGCTAGTTCCAGTATAGCCTGTGGTTTTCCAGAAGGGGAGGCATTACAGGCCAAGTTTTCATGGAGGAGAGCCAGCAACAAAAGAAAGAAGAAATGGCTGTTTGAAGAAGAGCTGAAAGAGAATTTCTGGCCTTTTTTTTTTTTTTTTTAAGACTTGGCATATACAGTGGAGTCCTGGCAAAGCTGGGAGAAAGAACACAGAAGCAAATCTTGCAAAAATGTTGGGGTAGGGGGAAAGCATGTGGTCAAGGACAAAGCTAATGGTTTTTGGAGATTGAGGTCTATTGAATTCTCAAGGCTAAGAAGCAGTGTGTGCACTAAATGTATGATATGTTGATATAGAGCATTTTCATTATTTAAAAGTACTCATAATGCTCTAATCCCTTGGCCTATTTTATTATATCTTTTAAATGTGGCATTTATCACCACCATAGTATGCACCTATTTATTTACTGTTGGTCTCCTTCTACTAGGCTCTGAAGCGGCAGGGACATTCTTGGTTTCATTTATTTATGTGTGTAGGATGTCACCACAAATGGATATCAAAATAAATGTATGTATTTATTTATTTGAGAACTAGAGAGAGTGAGAGAGCCCAAGCCGGGGGCAGGGTAGTGGTGGAGGGAGAAGGAGAAGCAGACTCTCTGCCGAGTTGGGAGCCCTTGTGCGGGGCTTGATCCCAGGATCCTGACGTCATGACCTGAGACAAAGACAGATGCTTAACCTACTGAGCTACCCAGGCATCCCCCAAATAAATGCATTTATGCATAATTATGTTTAATGCTCACCCTGGAAGTCCAAAATTTACAGGAGTCTGGGAAGGACCAGGGAACAGGGTAGAAAAATTACCAGTGTTAGGGGTGTGGTTTAAAAAGATGCCCACAAATGATTTGACATTCCTCCTTTCAGAATGTGGAACCTCGCTCTCCTCCTGGGAGCGTGGGCTGCACTTAGTGACTAACTTCTAGTAAACTGACAAGGCAGAACTGTTGGGTGTAACTTCTGAGGCTATGCCACAAAAGCCATTGTGACTTTTTCCTTGTTCTTTCTCTGGTTCACTCATGCTCTGTTTGCTCATCCTGGGGAAAGCCCCCTGCCAGTTCCTGAATGCAGTCAAGCAGCTCTGTGGAGAGCCCGCAGCTGGCGTGAAGTCAGGCACCACCAGCAAGCACGAGTGAGCTTAGCAGCGGGTCCTCTAGCTCCATCAAGCCTTCCGCCCACCTTAGCCCTTGCTAGTGTCTTTTTTTGCAGCTTTGTGAAAGACCCGGAGTCAGAGCCACCCAGTTAAGGTACTTCTGAATTCCTGGTCCACAAACCCGAGATACTAAATGTTTGTTGCTTTAAGCCATTACATTTGGGGGTAATTTGTTATACAGCAACAGATAGGGAGGAATCTGCCACTCAGAAATAGTTTATAAAACTGTTACTTGGGAGATTAAAGAAATACTGCATGAATGGAAATGTATACATCTATTCCTACGTATTTTTATTATTTCTGTTTCCCTTTGGTCTCTTTTTTTGAGAAGACCGTGTTTTCACATTTTTACAACTTCTTGCGATGGCTACTATCCTGCACGTTATCAATGGCTCATAAATGATGATGACAAGTTTACATTTTTATGATAAAGTTTTCTGACAGGATAGAGGTCACTTTTGACATCAAGATGTCCTTCCCTTTTTCTATTCAGTTTCACTTATATAGATCCCGATTTGTCATATCTGGGGAATGAAGAAACATGGCCCTGTGTGTGTGTGTGTGTGTGTGTTGGACAGAAAACAACCTCTAACAACCACGTGTAGCTTCTTTTAAAACTCACAGAAGAGCTTGAAAACATGTACAAAAGCAGAATTAAAATGCTGCATGATTAATTAATATTTTTTCTTAAACATTGGTTGAAAACGTGGTCCTTTCACAAAGGGGATTTAATGAACTCTGGGCCAGAAGCATTTGGCACAGAATGTATTTTCTTTTAACTCACAAATATCTAAATTGGAATGAGGAATATCAAATGATATTAAATCCAGATGTCTCTTGGAATCTTCAAGGAAAAGTGTGTAATTTCTTTTTGAGAGCTTGTTTTGCCATGATCTTTTTCCTCATATTCAGAAATGGAAAACACTGATGAATTCATCTGTTTTAACCCGGGCAGTGTTGTTGGCTTTGGGGTCAGAGTAGGGTCACACCATTTGTAAGTTATGTGGTCTTGGGCAAGTGATTTAGCTTCACTGACAGTTGGCATTTCCAGCTGTGGAAACTCCCCCATTCATCTGCTCCAACATTCCAGTGGACAAGGATGATAGTGATGATATATACACTGTATCTGAAACCAATTCACAGAGATGGGTTGTTAGCTTGGTACTTAAAATAACCTTCAAATTGAAAAAAATGATTGTATTTCAAACTCCCCCTCCCTGCTGTGAGATAAACTCTAGGGGCAAAAGAGCATGGTTTTGTTACAGGCCAATAATTCAATAATACAAACACAATATGGAGAAAGACTAAGTGGTCCAACTGCATTTTTGTGTTAGAGTTGGCTCTTATTCGAACGTGTCAGCAGTGGTGTGGTATAAAAGGGCACAGCAGTATTCCTTCCAGCACTCTGCATGTGTCAGCCCTGTTGAAGGGTGTGAAACTAATCTAGGTTTAGCCGTAGAATTTTGAAGCTGTGGAGAAATGTGAACGATCCAGTAAAGGATACACGTGTGTGTATGTGGACTGGGATGGTGTGGCTCCATGGAATTTAGGTGGATGACAGTTATATCTTGTCAAACCTGGCAAAGCTATATTTTTCAGGTGGAAGTGTCTTCTATGCTTGAGATGTCCTCATTAGTGAGGAGATGAGAATTTCCCTGTCATCTGCAGGATGAGCCTGTGACCAGATGGTAATATGATGTGGACTCAGGAATGATGGAGTTGTCTTAGCCCTCAATGGCTCTGGACCAGAGCATTGTGAAAATATAAAAAGTAGCACTAACTAATGACTACTTGTTACTTAACTCTGTGCCAGGCAGCATTGTTTTTTGTTTGTTTGTTTGTTTGTGGATTTTGTTCTTTTTTTTTATTCTCATTTTTTTATTTTTATTTTTTTTTTACAGTGATCATGTAGCATTGATCATGTAGCTTGATACCCTGCACCTCTCTACCCTTTGCTTTGTGGTCATCTTAAGAGACTGGTGGTATCTGGACCTCCCATTAGCACGATGGTAATTACTTTGTGGTTCATCATTTGACCTTACTTAACCCAATTACCTCACTTACCACTACTTGTTAGCATTCTAGAAATCCCTCTTTTGAGTTGTTTCCACCACTATTCACTCTGGAGTATTTTCATCATTTATTTTTTCTTCTGCTTCCTTCCACACTCCCCCTGCAATAACTCACTGTCAATGAAGAAAGTCACTTATTCTGATGACTCTATCTCATAAATGGGTTGTCATTCATTCAATGTGCTTTGTTCTAGGCACTGGAAAGAGAGTGGTGTGTAAACAGACAAAAATCCCTGCCCTAGCTTACATTTTGGTGGAGGTAGATGGATAATTAGACAATAAAGTAAAATGTAGCACAACAGAGAGTATAAGTACTAAGGAGAAGAATGAAGCAGCAAGCTAGGATAACAGGTAGAGATGGGTAAGGAAGGACATGCTGCTTTAGACAGATTGTCCAGGGAAGACCTTACTGACTCTTGAATCAATTTGAAGGAGGTGAAGAGCAGATTATTGCATCTCATTCTGACTTGGTGTCTCATACTACAGAGCTTCTCCAAATCCCTCTTTAAGCTCCTTCCAAATCCTTACCTTTAGGAGTTCAAGATGCCTCTTTCTTTACCCGGAAAGTGTGAGAGAACAGAATTTATTCTGCTGATATTTATGGAAAGTCAGTCAAGCAGAATGATCAACTAATCCTGATCTCCTGGAGCTTCTATTTTAGTGGTCTTATATTCTAGCTTCATTAACTCTTTCCCTCTCCTTTCTTCTTGAAAATGTCTTCAGCTTTCTCTATTCTTCCCCCTTTACCCTGATTTATTGAGGTATAATTGATAAGTAAAATTGTAAGATGTTAAAAGCGTATGATGTGATGATATGATATATCTATACATTGTGAAAATATTATCCCATCAAGTTAATTAACACATCCATCACTAATATTTTAATCTATTCTTTTACCTGTTACTACTTAAAAGAGCTAAATCACCTTTTCCTATCCACCTGTGCTATTGATCCCAACTTCTTCTGTCTTCCTCTGAAATTTAGCGCTGTCAGCAATTGCCATTTTGTTTGTTAAAGCTCTGTTCCCTGCTTCACTAGTTACTCACTTTCCTCCTGCTTGCAAATTAGTTGAGGACTCCCCTACACCTAAAACACCTCTTGATTCTTCTTCTAAGCTTAACTGCTCAACTTCCTTTCATGACAAGTATCTTGAAAGTTTTAAAGGCATTGTTCCTACCTTTTTACCACAATGTTACCATAGTTTCAAGTGGAAAAATCAAAACACGTGGTTTATAACAAGATAGAATAAATTGAAATTGGGAGTTTTCCAGAAAATCTAGGGTTGCAATTTCCTACATGATTCCCATCTATGAACTAAGCCTGCCCACAATTTTACTGAAAATGCTTCCTTAGTAGTCCTCGAAACCCTTCTGGCATCAAATCCAAAATAATTTTCTTATCTTACTGCCCTTGAACTCTTTGCAGAAATCTAAAATTGTTGATGTTATGTTTTGATGTCCTTTCTCTTAGTATGTGGCAGAGAACTATTTCAGTTATCCCTCTCTTCCTCTTTTTTATGGCTTCTTCATCTTTCACTGACTTCTACTCTTGTCCCTCAAGAGTGCACATTCTTTAATGTTCTGTTCATGGACCCTTTCTCCCTATCTATTTTCCTGCTTGATGAAAAAATATAGCTTAATATTTTTTAACTGCTTGTTTGACACCCATATTTGCATCCATAGCTTCCCAATTTGTATCCAAAGTCCTGATTCTTCTCTAAACTCAGGCCAGCATTTCTTTTTCTTTTCTTTCTGTCTTCCTTTCTTTTTAAAAAATTATTTATTTTTATTTTAAAAAAGATTTTATCTATTTATTTGATAGAGAGAAAGAACAAAAGAAGGGGGAGTGGGAGAGGGAGAAGCAGGGTCCCCACTGAGCAGGGAGTCTGATGCAGGACTCCATCCCAGGGTGCTGGGATCATGCCCTGAACTGAAGGCAGACACTAAACCAACTGAGTCACCTAGGTACCTTGGAGCCATAGTTTTTAACTGGACTTTGTACAACTTAAATATCTTCAACCTAACACATCTGAAGCTCAAGCCTTCTCCTTGGTTGTGTCCTCCATCAAATCAGCTCACCTTATTTTTTGTTGATGTTGCCACCCTTTTTTAGTCATCCAGGCTTGAATATTCAGTGGAATTTTTGACTCTGTTTTTTGTTTTTCTTTCCACAACTTATCTATTGCTCTGACCATTTTAGTGCCCCTCCCTGATGTTCTTTCAGTATCTTTTTTTCCTTCACTATTTATAAATACCTTATTTATTTGATTATCTATATACTTATGTATTTCCTTGTTGAAGTGTGATTTTTTGATGATGAACAAGATCTACCCTACTCATCATATCTCCAGCTTCTAGTGCAATGCCTGGCATTTAGTAGCTCTTAATGAATGTCTATTGAGTGAATGAATGGATTGAATCTTGTTGATTATTTCCCTGGGATGTCTCCAATTCCACCAGTCCTGGGTTGCCAGTCCCATAACTTTAGTTCAGCTCTTGTTGCTGATTGCTGAGATTTTTGCAATAGCATCCCAAGTGGTCTCTTTTCTTTTTTCTCTTCCTGAGCTATGGATATCTATCCATAGGGATAGCTATCCCTATTCTGCTATAGATAGCTACTAGAATTCCTGTCCTTTAAAAAGTTTTTAAAAATTTTATTTATTTATTTATAAATATTTTTTGTATTTGAGAGAGATTGAGTGTGTACATGCATGAGTGAGGCTGAGGGAGAGGGGCAGAGGGAGATGGAGAAACAGATTCCCTGCAGAAGAGGGAGACCCCTCATCCCACTGCACTCGGGGCTCCATCCCAAGACCCTAGAATCATGATCTAAGCCTGAGCCAAAGGCAGATGCTTAACCAACCTTAACCAACTGAGCCACCAGGTGCCCCTTCCCCTCTTTTTTTCTTTTCTTTTTTTTTTTTAAAGGAAAGCTTCTAAAAAGATGTTCCTGTTGGGGGGGGGGGATTATTCTATCCCCCTTAGCTGATCATTAAAGGTCTTCTCCACTTAGCTCCAAATTACTTTTTCTATCACTGTCCCCATTAGGCTCCACTCATACCTCTGTAGATCAAGAGCTTCATGCACAGGACCAGGTATGCAACTTGTAGCTATCCTTGATAAAACAGTTGTTATTCCTGGGAAAGGGATATTGACAAATATAGCCTGAAGGCTAACTGATCATTACCAACTCCATAGTTATGAGGAATTCATAATGTAAGTTAGAGCTTCACCTTTACATATACTGTAAGTTAGACTCTTCTCCAGGATCTATCTTAATAAGAATGGAAAAGGGAGGTATTGGAGGAGTACATATACTTAACTCCATTAAGTAACGGATGAGAAGGGAGATCTGTGTGTTTGGGGAGGTTGGTTTGCAACAAGTAGATTCTGGCTAAACATAATGTGGACTTAGATGATGCTTTTCCTTTCTGAAGTTATAATTGTGAAACCCCATTTAATTTTGTTTGAAGTCATCTGAATATGGATGGAATTAATGATTTGATATATTGCTGATTAAATAGAGTGGGTCCCAGTGGAAAAAGAATAAACATTTGTTGAATGAATAGATAAGTTGCCTGTCTAGGCATGTTTGACATAGCAAGTGAAGAAAGATAATGTAGCTGGAGAGTAATTAGCTTGCAATTTTAGGAGGGGTGGATTAAAAACTTCCAACTAATATGGGGACTTTATTTTATTTTATTTTTTATTAACATATAATGTATTATTTGTTTCAGGGTACAGGGCTGTGATTCATCAGTCTTACACAATTCACAGTGCTCAGCATACCACATACCCACCTCAATGTCCATCATTAAACTACCCCATCCCTCCCATCCCCCTCCACTCCAGCAGCCCTCAGTTTGTTTCTTGAGATTGAGTCTCTTATGGTTTGTCTCCCTCTCTAGTTTCATCTTGTTTTATTTTTCCCTCCCTTACCCTATGATCCTCTGACATGTTTCTCAAATTCCTCATATCAGTGAGATCATATGAGAATTGTCTTTTTCTAATTGACTTATTTCACTTAGCATAATACCCTCTAGTTCCATCCATATCATTGCAAATGGCAAGATTTTGGTTTTTTGATGACTGCATAATATTCCATTGTGTGTTGTATATCTACGTGTGTTTGTGTGTGTGTTTGTGTGTATGTGTGTGTGTGCATGCGTGTGTATCACATCTTCTTTATCCATTCTTCTGTTGATGGACATCTAGGCTCTTTCCAAAGTTTGGCTATTGTGGACATTGTTGTTATAAACATAGGGGTGCATGTGCCCCTTTTGATCAGTACATTTGTATCTTTGGGGTAAATACCCAGTAGTGCAATTGATGGGTTGTAGGGTAGCTCTATTTTCAACTTTTTGAGGAACCTCCATACTGTTTTCCAGAGTGGCTGCACCAGCTTGCATTCACCAACAATGTAGAAGGGTTGAATAAGGGGATTTTATAACTGATACTTACAGACTTAGTATTTACTTAATGAAGGAAATCTAGGGAAGGACTGGTTGGGTAGCAAGACTTTGAAAGCATATAGTGCTGGTTGGAATTCTGATCTGCTATTCACTTCCTTTTTGGTCTTGGATTTTTGTTTCTCAGCTTTCTCATCTGCAACATCGGGAATATCTACCCTGTAGGATTATTCTAAGCTTGAGATGAAGAAGTGAAACACCCAATTTAGTGCCTAGCACTGTTCATGTCACCTTATATCAGATCAAAAAGTGATAATTATTATCTCTAGTATTTAGTGGATTCTAGAGACCATTCCCCTGGAAATATTCAAGAATATAAATAATTCGTGATACAGGTAGTTTAGATTTCCTTACTTTCCTAGACATTGTCCAGTTAATTTAAGTAATCCTTTCTGGTCCATCACAATTATGAAATAGGATTTTAGATGAAATACACAAGCCAATTACAAATAGCATGCCATAATTACTGTTTTGGTGACTTTGGAGAAATGGAATTAAATTGTAAGTAAAAATGTTGCCTACTAATTTGCACATAACTGAGTGAAACAGCATTGTCATGATGGAAAGGGTCAGGATACTACTTCTGTTCTCACAGAAAAGCAGTAGGATGTGGATAAGAGGTGGCCACCCAGATGACATCCTATGAGATGACTTTTCAACAGCTGTGGTTCATTTGTAGAAAGCTGATATTAGTGACTGATTTTCTTTATTTCTCTCTCCATCCTAGTAGATTGTTGGAAGTATTTGCTTTCTCTTCATTCCAAATAGTAATTGCTAAATAAAGCTAAGGAATCTTGTGATATACAATTTGAGCTGTCTCAGAGACATTTTGAAATATCTTTATTGAATGTTTATTACTAAAGCATCTAATCATTGATTAATTAATTAATTAATCACATCATTAATGTGCTTTAATGGTTAATAAATCACATTCACCTGAGTGTATGTACAGAGCCATCATTCCCTCTACAAAGGCTCAGAATTTTCTTTACTTGTCTATATCAACCACTTTTCACTAAAAAGTTAATGGTATTTCATTGACTTCCCAGTAGAGGTACTCTCTATAGATCATGCCTACATCAACAATATAATTTTATATGTCCTATAGCTGAAACATATCAAGAATAATAGTTTTTTCTTTTACTAAAACATATTTGAAATCACAGAATGTTTTAAAGATTCATGTACTATGAAGAATATTTAATATTATGCAAGGAAACTTACATATTTCTGTAGCATTCAAGATGTGTGGAAGGGTATCTACCTTTCTCTCACAACACATATCTATTCTCTTTGTACTATTGTTTGAGGTTTGGAAAGCATGTCCTGATTTATGGTTATGATTTTGATGAAGAAATTTTATTTTCAAAATATGAACTGATAAACTAGGTACATTTTTTTAATCAAAGAATTTACCATAAATTATATGATGTGATTCTGGGAGTTTAAGTCATTGATTCTGGTCCTGCTTCTATTACATATTAGTTGCCTTAATTTAAAAAAAATTACCTAATTTATTTGTGTCTTAATTTTCTAATCCATTCAATTAAGATAATGTTAAATTTGCTTATTTACCTTATAAAGCTAGTATGAGGATCACATTAGAAATAATCTGGAAATGTTGTGTAAAGTTTAGGTATAACTAAATTAATGGTGTCATTATTATTTGTCTTTAATTAAATTTTCCCCCAGCTTCACTGAGATAAAATTGACATTTAAGATTGTGCAAATTTAAGGTGTGCAATGTGATGATATATGTCTAAAATATCATAGTCTAAACGATTACCACAGTAAGGCAAGTTAACACATCATCACTTCAGATAATTGCCTTTTTTTTTTTTGCTTTTGTGGTGAGAACAAACATTTAAGATCTACACTTTTAGCAACTTTCAAGTATGCAATACAGTATCATTACCTGTAGTCACCATGCTGCACATTAGGTCCCCAAACTTATTCAGCTTATAACTGGAAGTTTGTGCCCTTTGATTAACATTTCCCTGTTTCCTCCACAGAACTGACCCTGGCAACCATTCTCTAATATGAGTTTGGCTTCAGTGAATTCTGGAACACTGAAAAGAAATAAAATAAAACAAATAAACAACCCCCCCCCCAAAAAAAAAGAAAAAAATAATATGAGTTTGGTTTTTTTTGGATTCCACATATAAATGAACATACACTAATTTGTGTGTGGTGGAAGGAAATGGCCCAGTTTCATTCTTCTGCATGTCGCTGTCCCATTTCCCAACACCATTCATTGAAGAGGCTGTCTTTTTTCCATTAGACATTCTTTCCTGCTTTGTCAAAGATTAGTTGACCATAGAATTGAGGGTCCATTTCTGGGCTCTCTATTCTGTTCCATTGATCTATGTGTCTGTTTTGGTGCCAGTACCACACTGTCTCGATGATATAGCCTGGTAATGGAGCTTGAAGTCTGGAATTGTGATGTCACCAACTTTGGCTTTCTTTTTCAACATTCCTCTGGCTATTCAGGGTCTTTTCTGGTTCCATATAAATGTTAGGATTATTTGTTCCATTTCTTTGAAAAAGATTGATGATATTTTGATAGGGATTGCATTAAATGTATAGATTGCTTTAGGTAACATAAACATTTTCACAATAATTGTGCTTCCAATCCATTAAGCGTAGAACATTTTTCTATTTCTTTGTGTCTTCCTCAATTTCTTTCATGAGTATTTTATAGTGTTTTGAGTATAGATTCTTTGCCTCACTTCTCTCCATCTCCCCATGTCCTCCATGTCATTCCTTATGCTCCACAAATAAGTGAAACCATATGATAATTGACTTTTTTTGCTTGACTTATTTCACTTAGCATAATCTCTTCCAGTTCCATCCATGTTGATACAAAAGTTGAGTATTCATCTTTTCTGATGGAGGCATAATACTCCATAATAGATATGGACCATATCTTTTTTATCCATTCATCTGTTGAAGGGCAGCTTGGTTCCTTCCACAGTTTGGTGACTGTAGCCATTACTGCTATGAACATTGGGGTACAGATGGCCCTTCTTTTCAGTACATCTGTATCTTTGGGATAAATACCAAATAGTGTAATTGCAGGGTCATAGGAAAGCTTTATTTTTAATTTCTTAAGGCATCACTACACTGTTTTCCAAAGAGGCTGTACCAACTTGCTTTCCCACCAACAGTGTAAGAGGGCTCCCCTTTCTCCACATTCTCTCCAACACACTTTGTTTCCTGTCTTGCTAATTTTGGCCATTTTAACTGGTGTAAGGTGGTATCTCAATGTGGTTTTATTTGAATCTCCCTGATTGTTAATGATGATGAACATTTTTTTCATGTGTCTGTTAGCCACTTGTATGTCTTCTTTTTTTTTAAATTTTTTCAATTTATTGAAAAATAATTTATTGAATTCAATTTATTTATTTTCAGAAAAACAGTATTCATTATTTTTTCACCACACCCAGTGCTCCATGCAATCTGTGCCCTCTATAATACCCACCACCTGGTACCCTAACCTCCCACACCCCCGCCACTTCAAACCCCTCAGATTGTTTTTCAGAGTCCATAGTTTCTCATGATTCACCTCCCCTTCCAATTTACCCCAACTCCCTTCTCCTCTCTAACACCCCTTGTCCTCCATGATATTTGTTATGCTCCACAAATAAGTGAAACCATATGATAATTGACTCTCTCTGCTTGACTTATTTCACTCAGTGTAATCTCTTCAAGTCCTGTCCATGTTGCTACTTTGGAGATGTTCTGTTTATGTCTTCTGCCCATTTTTTGACATGATTATCTGTTTTGTGTGTGTTGAGTTTGAGGAGTTCTTTATAGATGTTAGATATCAGCACTTCCTCTGTATTGTCATTGGCAAATATCTCCTCCTGTTCTGTGGGTTGTCTCTTTGGTTTGTTGACTTTTTCCTTTTCTGTGCAGAACATTATGATCTTGATAAAGTTCCAAAAGTTCATCTTCGTTTTTGTTTCCTTTGCCTTTGGAGACAAATTTTGAAAGAAGTTGCTGTGGCTGATGTCAAAGAGGTTACTGCCTATGTTCTCCTCTAGGATTTTGATAAATTCCTGCCTCATGTTGAGGTCTTTTATCCATTTTGAGTTTATCTTTGTGTATGGTGTAAGAGAATGGTCGAGTTCATTCTTCTATATGTAGCTGTCCAATTTTCCCAGCACCATTTATTGAAGAGACTGTCTTTTTTCCACTGTATATTTTTTTCCTGCTTTGTCCTGGGAGCTTTTTATCTCTCCTATTTTTAATGAGAGCTTTGCTGGATGTAATATTCTTGGCTGCATATTTTTCTCGTTTGTGCTCTGAATATATCATGCCAGTCCATTCTGGCCTGCCAGGTCTCTGTGGATAGGTCTGCTGCCAATCTAATATTTCTACCATTGTATGTTACAGACCTCTTGTCCCAAGTTGCTTTCAGGATGTTCTCTTTGTTACTAAGACTTGTAAATTTTGCTATTAGATGATGGGGCATGGACCCATTTTTATTGATTTTGAGGGCGGTTTTCTGTGCCTCCTGTATTTTGATGCTTGTTCCCTTTGCCATATTAGGGAAATTCTCTGTTATAATTTCTCCAATGTACCTTCTGCTCCTCTCTCTCTTCTTCTTCTTCTGGGATCCCAATTATTCTAATATTGTTTCATCTTTTGGTATCATTTATCTCTAGAATTCTCCCCTTGTGGTCCAGTAGTTGTTTGTCTCTCTTGCTCAGCTTCTTTATTCTATGTCATTTGGTCTTCTATATCACTAATTTTCTCTTCTGCTTCATTTATCCTAGCAATAAGAGCCTCCATTTTTTATTGCACCTCATTAATAGCTTTTTTAAAGAGTCAACTTGCTTAGACTTTAGTTCTTTTATCTCTCCAGAAAGGGACTTTATTTCTCCAGAAAAGGATTGTCTAGTATCTTTCATGCTTTTTTTGAGCCCAGCTAACACCTTGATAATCATCATTCTGAACTCTATTCTGACATGTTACTAATGCCCATATTGACTAGGTCCCTAGGCTTTGGTATTGCCTCTTGTTCTATTTTTTTGTGGTGAGTTTTTCCACTTTGCCATTTTATCCAGATACGAAGAGATGAATGAAAGAACAAAATACTAAAATGGAGGCAAAGACTCCAGATTAATGTACCCTAACCAAATCAGAAGATACCCAAAACTTTGGGGATAAGAAAGGAGGAAAGAATAAAAAATAAAATTTTATATATATATATATATACATATATATATACATATATATGTATATATATATATATATATATAACAGAGCGACCTACTTGATTTTGGGTATATTCTGGTCTCTTAGGAGAAACTACCTCCTAAAATTTTAAAGAAAGAAAAACATATATATGAAAGTAAGGGTAAACATGATGAAGGGATGGAATATGACTGTAAAGATGAAAATTAAAAAATATTCTAAGAAAGGAATTGATAAGAAATTGGTTGGAAAAGGGAAAAAAAAAAGATGAGAGAATGTGCTCAAGCTGGAGACTAGAACAAAGCCATGCACGAGATTTAGGGTATATTTTGATCTATTTGAAGGAATTGTATCCCAAAATTTTAAAGAAAAAAAAAACTATATATATATATATATATATATATATATATATATATACAAAAAGTAAGGTTAAATATGATGAAGAGATAAAATATGACTATAACAATGAAAATTTTAAAAGATATTTAAAAAAAGGTATTGATAAGATAAAATGCTTTAAAAATGTTAAAATGGGAAAGAGGAAAAGTTATAAAAAATAGAATAAGAAAATAATAAAATTAAGAAAATTTGCCTTTGGAAGACTAAAGGATCATGAGAAAAAAGCCATGAAGTCTATGTGTTGCTTTCCCCTAGCTCTGGAGTTCTGTAGTTCTCATTGATTGGTGAACTTGATCTTGGCGGGATGTTCTTGCTGATCTCCTTGGGGGGGAGCCTGTTGTAATGATTCTCAAATGTCTTTGCCCGAGGCGGAGTTTCACTGCTCTTTCCAGGGGCCAGGCTAAGTAATCTGCTCGGGTTTGCTTTCAATAGCTTTTATTACCTGAACACTTTCTGTATAGCTTGGAGGAGGAGAATGAAGAAGGTGGCTTCCCAATCTTTGGCCCTGGAGATGCTGAAAACTCAGGGCCCCTCTCCTCAGTGCACTCTCAGTGAAAAGCAGTCAATCACTCCCATCTCCCTAGTCTCTGGCTGCACTCCTTGCTCACCTGGCCTGTGACCGAGTGTTTCTAACTCTGGCACATGGCCCCATTGGGAGTCTCCAAACCCAGCTGATTCCTGCAGTGCATTGCCACGCCACTCCTCTTGGAGGAGGAAGGAGGGTGTCTCTTTGGACTTTCTACTTGTGGGGTCTCTGTTTAAAAAGCAGTGACTGGACTGTTCCTCAGATCACAGTTTAAGGTAACCCTGAGCTGAGAGCATACTCGTTGGCTCCGTCTCTGTAGCTGGGTTCTTCCTCTGATACTGGAAGCTCTGCCACTCTCAGGCACTCCTGGTCTTTCTGTGACCCTGTGGGTCCTGAAACCGCACTGTCCCTGGGAGGGCTCCACCCTTGCTTAGTCTCTGGAGTGACATCCCTCAGTGGAGCAGACTTCTAAAAGTTCTGATTTTGTTCTCTGTTACTCTACACCTTGACAGGAGCCAACCCCTCCCCTGTGGTCTATCTTCCTGTTAATTCAGGTTCACTTCTCTGCTTGTCCTACCTTCCAGAAAGTGGTCACTTTTCTGTTCCTAGAATTGCTGCTCTTCTTCTCTATCTCCTGTTGAGTTTGTAGGTGTTCAGAATGGTTTGATAACTATCTAACTGAACTCCTGGGACCTTATTGTATTTCAGTCTCCTTCTCTTCCACCATCTTTTCTTTTTTCTTAATTTAGGTGTTTATCACCATAAACTTTCCTCGTGGAAATGCTTTTGCAGCATTCCATAAATTTTAGTATGTTGTATTTTCATTTGTCTCAAGACAGTTTCTAGTTTTCCTTTTAGTTTCTTCTTTGACCCAATGGGGTTGTTCAGGAGTGTGTTTAATTCCCATACTAGTTTTCCTTTTGTTATTGATTTCTTTCTTTCTTTTTTTTTTAAGATTTTAAATTTTTATTTATTTATTTGAGAGAGAGAACATGAGTGGCGGGGGGAGAGGCCAAGGGAGAGGAAGAACCAGACTTCCTACTGAGCAGGAAGCCTGATGTGGGGCTTGATCTCATGACCCTGGGATCAGTACCTGAGCTGAAAGCAGAAACTAAACTGACTAAGTCATCCAGGTGCCCTGATTTCTACTATCATACCATCATGGTCTGAAAAATACTTGTTACAATATTAATCTTAAATTTGCCAAGACTCATTTTTGACCTAATATATAATCTATTCTGGAGAATGGTCTGTGTGGATTTGCAAATTATGTGTATTCTGCTGTTGGATGTGGAATGTTCTATTTGTCTGTTAGTTCCATTTGACCTATAGTGTTAAATACTTATAGGGAGCATATAGATGGGTCTTTGTTTTTGTTTTTTTAAATTCAGCCACTCTATGCCTTTTAATTGGAGAATTTAATCCATTTACACTTAAAATAATTATTGATTGGCAAGTACTTACCAATGCCATTTTATTAGTTTTTTTCTGACTGTATATAGTTTCCCTGTTCCTTTCTTCCTTTGGGAATTGATGATTTTCTGCAGTGGTATGCTTTCTTTTTTTTTTTTTTTTTCTTTATTCTTTGTGTATCTACTGTAGGTGTTTGCTTTGTAATTACCATGATGTTTTCATAGAACATCTTTAGATTCAACAGTATATCTGAATTTGACTACATAGTTATCTTAACCATTGTGTTTTATACTGTTATGTTACTTTTAATGTTCTTTCATTTCAGCTTGAAAATCCCCTTGTAACATTTCTTGTAAGGAATATCTAGTGTTGATGAACTTTTTTAGCTTTTGTTTGTTTGGAAGAATCCTTATATCTCCTTCATTTCTAGGGGAAAACTTTGCTGGGTATTTTTGGTAGGCAGTTTTTCTCTTCCAGTTCTTTGAATTTGTAATCCCATTCTCTCCTAATTTGTAAGGTTGCTGCAGAGAATCCACAGATAGCCTTATAGGGTTCCCTTGTCTATAACCTTGTTTTTCTTGCTGCTTCTAAAATTCTCTTTTGGTCTTTGGTTTTAAACAGTTTTATTATAATGTGTTTTGGAGAAGATCATTTGGGCAGGGAGAGTGGCAAACAGAGGAAGAAGCAGGCTCCCTGCTAGGCAAGGAACCCAATGTGGGGCTTAATCCCAGGACAAAGAGATCATGACCTGAGCTGAAGGCAGACACTTAACCAACTGACCCACCTGGCACCCCTTGTGCAGAATTCTTAAGCTTGTATATCTTCTTTTCATTCTACAGAGCCAAGCTGGGTGCTGACAGCATCCATTTTGCTTTCTCTAGAGTAGGTATGAATGCTCAAGTTTGTGTGATTTTCTGTCTCCCAGGTCTGTAGGGGTAGGTTTTTGCACATGCTTATTAGTTGTCTGCAAAAGTTTGCTCTCGCCACTATTGGGGGTACACACAGGGAGCCAGACACAAGGTTGGGATTTGTACAGGCTTGGTGCATGGAGCCCTGAGGATTCCTGTGGTCTGGGTAGGGGAATCTGCAGGTGAAGTATTTCCAGTGGCTTGTGGGTGGGCTTCCTGTTGGAAGATGTGAGGCACTCAGTAGGCTCTATGCACCTTTGATACATTCTGTTCTTTTTCTTTTCCTTTTTTTTTTTTTTTAAATTTTATTTATTTATTTGTCAGAGGGAGAGAGAGCACAAGCAGGCGGAGTGGCAGGCAGAGGCAGAGGCAGAGGGAGAAGCAGACTCCCCGCTGAGCAAGGAGCCCAGTGTGGGACTTGATCCCAGGACTCTGGGATCTTAACCCAAGCCTAAGGCAGCGGCTTAACCAACTGAGCCACCCAGATGTCCTGATACATTCTGTTCTGTTCCCTGGATGCTATTCTCCCAGCTCTCCCTGCCTCTCCCCCCTTGCCCCTCCCCTCAGTCTTGCAGTTCTGGATGGTATTCAGTACTCTGGATAGGATGAGAAACAAGTTAGTCTGTTGGACAGTGTGCTGCGCAGCTGGAGTGCTCACTTACATGTTTTCACTTTCTGCTATGGGAGAAGTTTGGACAAGAAGGTGCCTCTTAGCACTAAACTGCTGCTTTGGGAGAAAGGTTATGCAGGTAAAGTGAAACTTTTCCTCTTACCCTCTTCAGTATTTCTAGTCTCAGATTTTTTGGATCCAGTGGTGTGCTGGAACTTCTCTTCTGGGCCCCTGGACTTCCACAAAGACTTTCTTATCTCTGGGTGATTTTCTGAGTCAGTGTTCTTTTGAGGGGAAGACAGTAGAAAACCCTTATTCTGCCACAATGATGACATCACTCCTTTAAGTCTTAATTTAAATGCAATTTCTAGCTTTCTGTATATTAAAGCATGAGGAATATTATAATATTATTAGTTAACAAAGCCATTTTAATTCCAATTGAAAGTGACATGGGACTTTGACTCTAAACTCTAATTTAGTTTTAATTTCCATTTGTAGTGAATGATATGAAATTACATGAAATGACTTGGTTTTATTGGAATCAGACTTATTGGAATCAGATTTAAGTTTGCAAAATTGCATAGGGACTAAAGATACTCCTTTTGAGATTCAAAATTATTAAAATACATGTGATGGATGTAAGTAGCCCCAACTAAGGTCAACTGTAAAATGTTATCAGCTCCTGAGAAAAACTCACTATAATGCAAAGGCTGTTCTGGACTAGTGACTAGAGATCCTTTTTAGGTCCTTGGGTGTTAAGGAGGAAGAATGGTTTTAGGTATGATGAAGCTACGAACGCGAAGCTTTTTTCTTACCAATCCATCTTACGATGAGCGTCCCCTGAGAAAATTGTGCATATTTTCAAGGAAGGGAGATAACTCTTAGGGAAGGAACAGCCTCCTTCTGCACCCTGGCGAAATTTGCTACTTGGGAAGAGAGTCTGGAGCAGCAGCAGGGTATAATGACCAGAGGAAGAATCTTAGTTCCAGCTGCAACTCTTCAACTTTCCAGGTTTTGTTAAATGAAGATGCTGAACAGTTGTCATTAGCAGGGAGAAATGGAGGGATCCCTTCTGACTACTCAAATTTTGACTGTTTCTAACTTGTTTACTGATAGCAACAGTATCTGACAGTGTGTTTTAGACCTGTAGATGTTTATTGCTTCTCAGACTTAAGTGTGTATATGAATCATCTGAGGATCTTGTTAAAGTATAGGTTCTGACTCATTGGGTATGGGTGAATCTTGAGATTTTACATTTCTCACAAGGTCCTGAGTGAATTTAATGCTCCTGGTCCAAAGACCACATTTTGTGTAGCAGAATGTGGTAGACAGATTTATAGCCCTTAAGAAGATTCTGTACCCTAATCCCTGGGACTCTGAGTGTGTTACCTTACATGGAAAAAGGGACTTTGCAGATGTAATTAAGTTTACTAATTCATTGACCTTAAAATAGGGTGATTATCCTGGATTATCTGTGTGGGTGCAGTATACTTACATGAACTCGTAAAAGCAGAAAGCAGAGAAGAGGAGGTCAGGGAGATTGCATATGTGAGAAAAATTTGGCATACTATTGCTGGCTTGAAGATGAAAAAGCCATGTAAAAAGTACAAGAAGGAACTGAATTCTGCCAGCATATTGAGCCAGCATCTTTCAAAAATGTGCTTGAAAGTGGATTCTTTCCCAGAGTATCTAGTAAGAAATGCAGCCCTGCCAATCTCTTAATTTTAGTCTTGTGAGCCCTAAACAGAAAGTCCAATCGAGCTATTCTGTGCCCAGAATTATAAGCCACAGAAACTACAAGGCAATAAATGGGTATTAGTTTAGCTGCTAAATTTGAGATTATTTGTTATGGCAGAAAAGGAAAATTAATATGTAAGGTAATCTAGAACATCTAACATCTAAGGGGAGCATCAAATCATCTAGCATTAGTAGGGTGAATATGAATTCCACATCCAAGAAAGATGTGAGAACAACCACAACTAGCCTTTGCATCAGTTAGACTCCTAGGGTCCTCAGAATTATTAAGAAAGGCATGACTCCAGGAGACTAAAGTTGTTCTTAAACCTGGAGTCATACTAAAATATATTTAAAGAGATAGGAGGATATCTATAGATAGATAGATATATCAAATAATATCTATCTATTGGAGACAATTCTTCATGAGTCTCTTGTATTTCTGCATTCTCACAAGCAATAATATTGACAATCTTGCAGGATGCTTGTATAGTGAACAGACTTGGAATATGGAGACAGTGATGTCTTCCTCTAGGGCAGGGGGCATGTTTATTTACTGTCCAGCATAATAAAGATAATAGTTCCCTCTGGGGCAAAAGTGTAGGACATGTTTGCTTGGTTCCTATTATAAAATATTGGGTTTCTTTTAGCTTGTTTCTTGGCTGTGATGAAAACACACTGTGGGCACAGCATTCACCTGGGCTGCTCAGGATCACCCCCATGGGACTTGGGGGTGGGGAAAGGAAACATAAAGGTGAAACACATGTTTGCTGGGCGGTGAGTAATAACATCCCTTGTCTCTAACCTAGAAGTCTTTTCTCTTCTGTCACCAGCCATGAAGCTGTGGCAGGCTAACTTGTTAGCTTGCAAGTAGGTTAAACCTCAGATTTTCATAGTTCTTAACTACATGAGTAAATCTTATGTGTTGTGTATATGTGTGTGTGTTCATGTAGGTTTCAAATTGACAATGAAGGAAGTTGAAGAAGATTGACCTGTTATAGAGTGATCTGAAGTTTCCTAATACCATGAATTCAATAGGTTTTTGGCTCTAGTGTTCTCTTCTTAAGCCATGAAATTTATATTGAATCTCCTGCCATTAAAGAAATTTTATATTCAATCAGCAAGAAGTCCAAAATTTTTACTGAAATAAACAGCTATGCTTAACTTTTTTGATATTATTTTATTACCATAGTCAACACTGTTAAGTAACATATATTCTTCTCCAATATTATTTTATGTAATATGGGATGTTAGTTTTCTTACATCCAACCCAGAGTATCTTTTTGTTGTTGGAAATACTGCTTAATTTAAGTAATAATGGTAGTAATGATGGTGAGCTACATTCTTGATTAAATTTTTTTCTAAAATGACATATTCTAAATTTTGGGACTTGAAATGAGACTTTGGTAAACATTGTAAGAGATAATTATTATTCTCAATAATTTTTAGGAAGTCGATTTTGTAGCAGGGTCTCATTAGAAAAGTATCTCACTGGAAAAAATATCAAAATTTAGCACATATTCATGTTTTTTCTTAGACTGGAAAATGTATGCTATCATTTTTCTGTTTTCATCTTTTAGACTTATAAGGAAGAATATAGATGTGAGTGTGCCCCCAAAAAACCTCGTTTCATTAAAAAAAAATGTGTTACTTGAGGGCCTGGGAAGGCTGAGGCATTCAAAGTTTAGCTTGTTTGGTATCAGATGTCACTTGATGTTCTTTTATATCAAGGGGTGTCTTTTTCTTCATTGTGTCTGTTGAATATTTATTGTGTCTACCAAGACAGATTAAATATTTGTATGCAGAACAGTTCCAATTTATAAAAAGACTATAAAAGATTATATGTGTATTGTTTTTTGTTTTTAACCACCACTATTTCTCCATCTGCTTTCGTAGGTTTCTGCCAAGAGGAAGAACATGAAATATAATCTGGCCTCAATCCTACCATTTTTTGGAACTCTGTGGAAAAGCAATAACAAGCAATTGTATAATAAGGCATTGTTCCTGTTTACTGAGTGGGACACTGCCTGGCAGACCTGGTTAAAATTAGGGACGGGAAGGGTGAAGAAGATGATAAAGGAAAGTCATTCTGTCTAAATAAGATCTGTCTTTGCTATAGAGGCCTGGCTGATCCGATTAATCAGTTTCTTTTTATCTTAAAATTTCACGGTTAAAAATTAATTAATTCATTTGCCGTTTGCTTTTTTTGAGCACCTTCTCTATACAAAGAACTTTTAGCTAAGCAATGCATTTCTTTTCTTGTAAAAACAGCAAGTCTTGCCAAGTGCTGTCTTTATTCAACAAAGGAAAGAAAAACCTGTGCTTTCTTTGTTTGCAGTGGTGCAGATTTGCTTTCAGTATTTGGAGTTCAACCTTTGAATAAGATATTTTTTTCTTTTCCAACAGATCATTGTCAACATGTGGCTTCTTTTGGCTATTATCTAGTATCTTCCTAGAGAACTCTTCATTCACTCTTTCCAGATTAGAAAAGATCAATTTAGGAGACTAATAAAAAGTCACCAAAATGATCTGAAAGGGGAAAAAAAAAAAAAGCAACTCTCAGGAGAAGGGTAGTTCTTGTTTCAATGGAATGTTAGAACCATTAAGTTTCTCTTCAATGAGTCTCTCTCCCCGCTCTGATTCTCACTGGATTAGTAAAGTGCCACCATTTGAGACAGGACATTTCTTCAGCTGTTAATGTGACACCATTTGAATATTATGAATCCTGCTTTTTCTTTTTCTTTGTTGTGATGTTTATGCTTGATATGTTTTTTCTAAACTATTTCTTAATGTCAGAGGTATAAATTGGACAATGTTACTGAAAATGTAGCAGTGATATTGCTTAGTTTGACACCCACAGGAATCTGACAGGGATGCTTTTATTCTGTGAATTATAAAGATTGTGTTATATTTATAGAAATGATAAGTCTTTCAAAATCATGAAAATGAGCCTTGAACAATCTGAGGTGTGGAGTTTTATGCCTTTGTTGGTCTCTGGTCTCTCTTCCAGTCTTCACTCAATGTAAGCCAGGCCACTTATTTGTACTGTCATTTCTACACATAATGTAATTTGTAAATATCAGTAACAAGAAATTTTTTTTTCATATGGAAAAGAATGTTCTCTTTTTATGATAGTTTATAGAAGGATAGTTGATTAAAAGTCCAAAGTGCTTCTGCTTTTATAAAATAATAGCTTGAGAGTTGATAATGTCTGTAGTCTCCCCTTTTAAAAAAAGTAATATTTCTATTCGAAGAGTTGTCCCATGAATAAATTTTCATGCTCCCTTCCCCTGTCGTAAGGATATTTTCTGTATTTTCTTAGTTTGAGAAGAGTATCTTTAGCAGTTTCTTTGATTAAAGTAGGGAATATTCTAGGCAGCCTTCAAAATGCTGTGTAAATTTTCAACTCAGCACCTGGCTCTTGTGTTTTCTTCTCTAGCGATGCAATCCCAAACTTAACTGTAGCAGATAGCACACTCAGTGCCGGCGAGTCTTCTGGACTTTCTACATCTTGTCTGATTTAGCCTGCATTGAAGTATCCCTTCTTTTGTAAACCCTTATCTGCCTTGAAAGAAGCCCTTCGCTGGGTCATACTATTTCTTTAGTTCTTTGTTTATGTGTTTGGATTTTCTGGCTGCTCTGTAGACTGTGGGAGTAGAAACGATATTTGAATAGTTCCCATAAATTTGTGATTCTGGGAACAGAGTAGATACTCAGGAAATGTTCTTTATCCCAAAGACTAGCCAGTTCTGGCCCCTGTCTGAGCAGTACTATTAGGTTCCTTACACCTTTGGCTTCTGTCTTAGCTCGGCTGCTACAACAAAAATATCATAGACTGAAAAAAAATAGTACAGACTGGGTGGCTTATAAAGAATAGAAAGTTATTTCTGACAGTTCTGGGGGCTGGGAAGTCTAAGATCTGGCAGTGTTGGCAGATTGGGGGTCTGGGGAGGACCTGTTTCCTGCTTCATGGACAGCTGTCTTGTCACTTTGTCCTCACATGGTGGATGGGGCCAGGATCTCTCTGAAGTCTCATTTTCAAGGGGACTAATCCCATTCATGAGGGCTCCACTTTTATGATCTAGTTATCTCCCCAAAGCCCTATCTTCAAATACCATTATATTGGAGATTAGGTTTTGACATATGAATTTCAGGGGACCCAAACATTCAGTCTATGGTAACTTCCTTTCTGGGAAGGACCAGAGTCTGTATTCAAAGGGAGTTTAAAATTGCATAAATGAATGAGATAATGAATGGGATGTGATCAGTCTTTGTTTATTGGATTAGGTGAGATCGTCTTTTAAAGAAGGTGAAAATTTATAGAAAAGACATAACAAGTTAACTGTGTGGGAAATGAAAGCACTGATTGAGAATCTTGGCTTTCTCATCCCATACCTGAAACTGGACCGTGGTTGTTGTTGTTTTTTGAAGATTTTATTTCTTTATTTGACACAGGGAGAGAGAGAGCACAAGCAGGGGGAGTGGCAGGCAGGATCCCCACTGAGCAGGGAGCCTGACGTGGGGCTCAATCCCGGGGTCCCAGAATCATGAGATGAGCCAAAGGGAGACACTTAACTGACTGAGCCACCATGTTTTTGAAATTAGTTTTTAAGAGTCTGACCTGTTTGGATAAAAACAAACCTTTGTAAACATTGTTGGAGAAAGTGACTGGAGATAGAACCTAAAGCTGCTTACCTAGTGGTTTCAGCCAAGGGCAGTATTGCTGATGGGTTGTTTCTAAGGGAGAACAGCTCTCTCTGGAATGTGGTGCTCTGGAGTGCTTCTTTGTGAGCTTTCATAGCATGTTCCAGGCCAGGAGATTGTGTTGCTTACTTGGAACACATTTTTCGGCAAGGTGGTCTTTGCCATCAAAATCTGTAAACATTAAAGGCTTTTCTTGACTCCAGAAGTGGGGTGGTAAGTGTCAGTGGTCCCTGTGCATCATTATTGTTTGAGGCAGATGTCTGTGTCTTTTTTTTTTTTTTTTTTGTATTTTATATGTTATTTTATGTAAGGAATGGGAAATTCTCTTCAATTGTTAAGGCAAAGAAACAAAGAGTGAAAACCATTGCTATGCATTGGATCTAGAAATAATAATACCACAATCCAATTGTTCTGCCAACATGTTACTGGGGTACACTCTACACAGAGATTACGGCAGGTGACATTGAAATGCTGGTGGGAGTGAGGAAGGTCCTGAATCCTGAGAGCATTAGGCATCCTAAGGTGCATTTCTGACAATGTCCCACACTGGAGACTTCTCTCTGGGCACTGAGTGGATGGGGAAAAATAAAGTCAGAATCTCTGCCTATGCCATCAACAATAAAATAAGGTAATATTAAGGCTACACTTCTATAGCACTATCTCATTGAAAAAGGAAAAAAAATTAGTAATACTGTTGAAGAATGGTGACCTCTTTATAGATAGTTGGAACTAAAAGCACAGAGCACTTAGCTTTGGTTTCAAATATTTTTTAAGTCTCAGGGCTAGACAAAACCTACAGGGACTCCATCTTCTCGGTTCTTCTTGGGACTGAATCTGTTTCCCCCTCAGCTCAGCCTCATTCCTCCATTTGTGCAGCATTTTGGCTGTCATCTTGTTACCACTGACTTCAAGAGGGATGGAGTTTTCTATAAAGTTCAGTGTATTTTACTTGTGAAAAATACATTTAAGAGAATATAATCAAGGTACTGTGACCTATACATCAAGGTACAGGAACTCTGGCTTTGACTTGGCCTAATAGAGATTTGTTGTGTTAACAGAACTTGAATTGGTTGGAAATATACTTTTTTTTTCCTTTCTGGTAGAAGGAAGATCCTGAAAATACTCAAATGCTTTCCTGACTTGGAAAAGAATCTGATGACCTCAGAAATTCATAAGAGCTAATAGCTATTTGATCTATTATTAAAATTATGCTGAAAGATTTTGGAGAAAGATAATATAGGGGACTACATAGACATAAAGCCTTAAAATAGAATTAAGTCCTTAACCTTGTGAAAGGATACATTTTTATTTTTCACATTTGTATATTAATCTTTTACTAAATTAATATCTGTGTATTACTCCCTTTCTTTTTTCTTACTTAGAGGGAAAAAATATTTCTTCCTTTTCAAAGATAGTTCCTCTATTTTTGTCAATGATCTCATTTATTTGGACTACTTTCAGGCTAGTAAAATAAATTTCTCTCCCCTTTTACATTTTCATGTTTAATCCCTCTTTCTTTAGTGGCTCCTTTGTCATTTATCTACAATAAATTAAGATTTTTTCATCATCCTGGAATCCCCTTCTTTTAACCTTCCTTCCCTCTTGGTTCTATTTTTATTTTTACTGTCAGCAGTGTTCTATTTGTCCTTATGAGGTAGGCATTGTTTTAGGTACTGGGGACATAGAAATTAATCAGCACAGGGACTGTTTTCAAGTAGCTGATGGTCTGTTGGAAGGTACAGATAGGCAGCCAACATGGTAAATTGTAGTAAATACAAAGCCGTGTTATGTAAAAGAGGCTGGAAGGACACAGAGTGTGAAGACATGTGACTGCATCTTAATTCAGGAAAGTTTCTCAAAGCAGGTCTTGTTTTAGTGGATTCATGAGGGATGAATAGAGAAGGTAGAAAGCCCTGACTAGACAGAGGCACAGAACCATGAGAAAATAAATACTTGTTTGGCTGAAGAATAGCAAACTTGGAAGGCATACTCATAGACTGATTCTGTTGAACAAAGTAGAAAATAAGGAAGGATATACCAGAAGATTGGGCTGACAAAAGATTTGACTTCAGTTTTGACTGTGTTGAGTTTGAATGGGGAGAAGCAGGGCACTAGTGAGAGGTAGGGCACTATTTGTGAAGGGCCCTGTATGCTGTAAAAAGGTGTATTCCTTTCCTATTGCTTTTACAATAAATCACCATAGACTTAGTTAGCTTAAAACAACACAGACTTATTAGTCTATAGTCAAATGTCCAAGATGGGTTTTATGGGGCTAAAATTATTGGCAGAGTTGTGTTTTTTCTGGAGGCTCTAGGGAAGAACCCATTCTTTGCTTTTTTTCAGCTTCTAGAGGCTGCCTGTATTCTTTGGCTTGTAGCTGCATCACTAGTTCTGGGGATTGGGACAGGGACATTTTTGGAGGGTCACTATTTTGCTTACTAGTCAAGGTATTTGAACTCATCCTGGAGGCAAAGAGAAGCTCTTGCTACATATTTAGCCAGGGAATATTGTTTAGGATTTATGCTTCAGAATTATTCAAAATGTAGATATTTGAGTCAGGGTGAAAAAAGTAGAAGGATATTACAATTGTTCAAGCAAGAATTATGGGGTCCTGAAACATGGCAGTGGCAATGTGGTTGGAAGGGGAGAAGGGCAGACTTAGCTAGAAAATGGATGTGGGACTGATGGGGTGTTTAGGATAATTCATCCTGGATGACTTTCAAGCTTCACACTCAGGGAGCCTAGGCAGATGGTATTTCTGTTATCCAAGATACACAGTAAGGAATGAGGTGTCAGTGGACTTGGGGTGACAAAAGATTTAACTTCAGTTTTGGTTGTGTTGAGTTTGAGCTGAGAGACATGGTATCCAGCTGAAAAGGATCTAGAGCCCAGAAGAGAGGACTGTTTTTGAAATCACTGAACAACCGTTGCATGGGAGATGGTCTAAGGATAGTGTATAGAATGGGAAGACTTGAGATTACTTCTCTGGATAACTGCAAAGTCTACATTAATGACTGGTTATACAGAGCCCTTGATATACTTCAACAAGTGCAACTGGACATAACTGCATGTATGTCCAGTGTGTTGTTCAAATACACAAAAAACAAGAGTGGGTTTTCCTCGAGAATGGAGTTAAACCTTTCCTTATCCTTGAATGACTTCCTGTTTCCTCCCATTGATTGAATAAATACCTATATACACCGAGACAAAAATCCAGTTTGGACTTATATTTTACCTCTTTGTGTTAAAATAGAAATACCAAATCATTAAAAATCAATTATTTGTCTTTGGTTTGTTGACAACTAATATAGCTTACAAGAAGAAATACTTGGTAATTCTCCCATTTGAGAATTGTCTTTCAAAGCCACAATAATTATCTGTATTACAATTAGGTTATGTATAGGTATTTCCCAGGGAAGCATTTGAAATGTGTGTATTGTCAATGCTGAACACTTAAAAAAAGTTTCTTTTCTTTACCTTAAGTTAGTGGATAGGGTTTTTATCACAAAGTTTTATGACCACTCCACACAACTTCATGATCCTGTTAGTGTCAGAAAGATGCTATGAGAGACAAACTGGAAGCTCCCCAAGGATTCCCTGCTCTCCCTGGGTTTATTTTCTCAGTGAATAACATCACCCTCTCAGTCTTTTATTTGACCTTAGGGCTTCAGGGTCATCTTTGGCCTCACTTTCCTTCCCTTTGCTCATCTGGTCACCAAGATTTGTCAGTTCCCTTTCTGAAATGACTGATCAGTACCTCTTATTTCTCCAAAACTCCTGAAATAACCTTTTTAATAAGTCTGCCTGTGTCCAGCCTATCTCCAGCTCTAGTTTATTTTGAACACCATCACTAAGCAAGCTTTCTGAAACATGGAACTGATCATATCCATATAAACTCTCAGTAGCTGTCCACTGGCCATAAAATAAAGCTCCAGACTACTGACGTCCAAGGCGGGGTCTGCTCTCCTCCAGACACTTGCTATTGGGGACCTCCCGCTCTATGTTTTGTGATTTTTCTCCCTTCTGTTCTGGTTGGAAGGATCTTTCTTTTTTGGCGTGGTGAACATGACTGATTTTCAAAGGTCCAGCTCAAAGGTCATTTCATTTGTGTGCCTTTAACTCTCATTACTGCTTCCACAAGTGTTCTTACCATACAACTGTGAGTTCTTTAGGTGACTCTTTCCCCACTCTTTGCCCCCCTCAGTGCTCTTACCTCTATATCCTTAGCACATAACTGGTGCTTCATAATGATTGAATGGATTGAGTGGCTTGGGGGAAAATCTAGTTGGAGTCTAGTTTCAGTTTCTTCCCTAATTAACTATGGGTCTATGGGCTTCTTTTCTTTGCCTCTAAAAGGAGGGAGAATTCAAGTACAGGTATATCAGATCAATCCATGATATCCTGAGACCTCTACTATGAGTGTTGTTAATTTATATCATGAGGTTTTAAGATGAAGAATGTGAGCCTGGCTTAGTTTCAGAAGCAGTCATTCTTGTTATTTCCTTCCAGGCATGCTTGGTCAAATAATTCCCCGGGAATCTTTATTTTGACTTTCTGTAGTTTTCCAGTTTCTCAGGAGATTTGCTCATGTTTTCCAGGTCTCTTTTATACTGTTGACCAGGGTTAAAAGCAAGTGGGGGTGCAAGTAATCCTTGTTAGTCAAACCTGACTTCAGCTTGGAAACATGAAAGATAACCTGTCCCAGACTTTTAGAGGCCATGGTTACCCAGCCTTTTCCCTTCCCTTGCCTTGCCTTGCTTTCACTTCCCTAGCTTTGTTTCTCAAATACCTACTATCTTGTAAAGGATGAACTTTCTATTTATTTATTTATTTATTGACAGAGAACATAAGTAGGCAGAGAAGCAGGCAGAGAAAGAGGGGGAAGCAGGCTCCTGGCTGAGCAGAGAGCCCAATGCGGGGCTCAATCCCAGGACACTGGGATCGTGACCTGAGCCAAAGGTAGAGGCTTCAACCCACTGAGCCACCCAAGTGCCCCAAGGCTGTAGTTTCAACTGGGTTGTGAGGATATACTCAGAGAGGTGGGGAACAATTTTGCTTTTATCCCAAGATCTCAGAAAAACCATGGTTATGTTTTATGAAAAGGCCAAGAATGGACACTATCTCCTATAGAGGTACAGTTAGAAGTGGTGTATTATTTTTGCTAGGGTTGTCATAACAAAGTATCACAAACTGGGATGGCTTAAGCAACACATATTTATTGTCTTACAGTTCTGGAGACCAGAAGTCTAAGAAGATCAAGGTGTCCATAGGGTTGGTTCCTTCTGACGGATGCGAAGGGGAATATGGTCCATGCCTCTCTTCTCAGTGCTGGTGGTTTCCTATCAATCTTTGGAGTTCCTTGACTTATAGACACATCATGGCAATCTGAGCCTTCATCTTTGTGTGTGTTCTCCATAATGTGTCTCTCTCTTTGTGTTGAAATTTCCCCTTTTTATGAGGCCATCAGTCCTATTGGCTTAAAGTCAACCAAAATGACCTCATTGCAAAATAACTACCTCTGGAAAGACTTTATTTTCAAATAAGGTACTGATGGTGAGGTCTTCACAATATCATTTTGGGGGATCCAATTCAACCCACACAAGTGGTATGTGCTATTATGCATGTTGGCTGCAGCCTTAGAGTAAGGTTTTAGAGGTTCCTGGTTGAATTTATGTCAAGGTTTAGCTCTTTGGTGCTGGTGGAGTTGTTTGGGGGAGCCCTTAGTGAAGTGGGCTGGGAATGTACATGACATCAGAGACTATTTAGCAATTGGTAGGAAAGCATTTTAATATCTTACTGTCTTTTCCAGCTAATGATCATCCCTGCGTAGAGACTGACTCTCTCTGCAATATATTTTAGAAGTTCTGGGAGGGCCATTGCCTCTTAAATTTCTATTTGTTTGTTGACACCTGAATTTATAGATCCAGTAACTCATGCTAACTTAAAATATTTGAGCACTGATAAAATGTGAATTCCTCTGTTATCATTTTAATTTGAAACTTCAGCTATCAAGCAGAGACTTGATATGTTCGAATGTCCAGTGTGTATTTTCCTTTCCTCTGTTCATGGTCCTGTTGTAAAAGTCAAAGTGGCCATTAGCCTGCCTGATGGCTGTTTAGTTTTCCTTAAATGATAAAAGTAAACACTATTTACCAAGTGTTCGTTGGCACCAGGCACTATTCTTCCCCATGACAACTCTATGAGGAAGGCATTTTATTGTTTTCTGAAAAGTGAGACAACAGAGCTACAACAGCTTGTCCAAAGTCACAACTAGTAAGACTAGTAAGACTAGTAAGACTTTTAGAGTCTGTGCTGCTGACCATTGTACTATTGTGCCTCTATGTAAATAATATATGTATTAAATAGTAAACAAAAGAGACAATTTTTCATTAAATAGTAAAACAAAAGAGACCATTTTCATCATTCTTTTTTTTCCATTCATCTGTTTTTTTAAATTAATTAATTTATTTTCAGCATAACAGTATTCATTATTTTTTCACCACACCCAGTGCTCCATGCAATCCGTACCCTCTAGATTACCCACCACCTGGTACCCCGACCTCCCACCCACCCCCGCCACTTCAAACCCCTCAGATTGTTTTTCAGAGTCCATAGTCTCTCATGATTCACGTCCGCTTCCAATTTCCCCCAACTCCCTTCTCCTCTCTAACTCCCCATGTCTTCCATGCTATTTGTTATGCTCCACAAATAAGTGAAACCATATGATAATTGACTCTCTCTGCTTGACTTATTTCACTCAGCATAATCTCTTCGAGTCCCGTCCATGTTGCTACAAAAGTTGGGTATTCATCCTTTCTGATGGAGGCATAATACTCTGTAATGTATATGGACCACATCTTCCTTATCCATTCGTCCGTTGAAGGGCATCTTGGTTCTTTCCACAGTTTGGCAACCGTGGCCATTGCTGCTATAAACATTAGGGTACAGATGGCCCTTCTTTTCATGACATCTGTATCTTTGGGGTAAATACCCAGGAGTGCAATGGCAGGGTCATAGGGAAGTTCTATTTTTAATTTCTTGAGGAATCTCCACACTGTTCTCCAGAGGCTGCACCAACTTGCATTCCCACCAACAGAGGAAGAGGGTTCCCCTTTCTCCACATCCCCTCCAACACATGTTTTTTCCTGTCTTGCTAATTTTGGCCATTCTAACTGGTGTAAGGTGATATCTCAATGTGGTTTTAATTTGAATCTCCCTGAGGGATAGTGATGATGAACATTTTTTCATGTGTCTGATAGCCATTTGTATGTCTTGATTGGAGAAGTGTCTGTTCATATCTTCTACCCCATTTTCATCATTCTTGAGTTAGCTTTGTGGTATGTTTTAAAACAATTTTAGCATAATCTATTTCATATTCATATGATGGTAATGAGGAGCATAACAGAAAATGTTCCCTTTCTCCAGCAAAGGTCATGGTGTTTGGCTCCAGACATTGCCATGTTAGGGGTAGCTGTTATGTGATCTGCCTGGCATCAGCTTTTGTTTATGTCTGAAAAGTTAATCTTGGGAATTCATTATATTCATGGAAGCACTCAGGTAGAAAGTTATTGATTGATTTATCCTGGTATATTAAAATTTGAATGCCTACTCCCTGTTGTGAGCATTTTTTATCAAATCCGAGATGATGTTTTTAGGATAACTAGTGTGATAAGGTGTTCAAGGATGGAGTCTATATTTCATTGGTGATATAGAACTTGGCTGCTGGTGACCAAGGACTCCACAAATGAGATCAACCAATTAATTAATCAATTAGTCAATGCTATAGATATTCATTGAGCACCTCCTCTGGGCCAGACATTGTGCTATGTGCTGGGATAGAGCCAGCCACTATTATAGATAAAAAGACAAGCTGAAAGAAACATATAGGGGTCTGAAAAAATCATTACATTGGGAGTTTTGCCTCAAGTTAGCTTGGTCTTATCAAATACAATATTACCAATGGATAAAGTGCAAGACGAGACATTTCCAGAGGAATCATGGGTGGTGATTTTTAGAATCCTGCTGTTTTGCTTCCCTACTTTGGTCTAACATTTATTTCTGTCACAGTCTACATTCCCTACACTGGAAGTAGAAGAGGCAAGGGAGGATGGGAAATCCCACCAACACTGGAAGGTCTGGGAAAGAAAATTCATCAGTCATCAGGTTGCAACTTTGTCTCAAATCAGGTTTTGGAATTATCTGTGATTAGAATTTTCTGTGTTCTCATTCATTACCTTTCCTGTTAATGCTGTGTGACAGAGTAAGCCCTAGGTAAAGGTTAACTGATTTACAGTTGAGTTAAATATCACTTCTGGACACAGGAAAACTATAATAGTAGTTGTCTCTGGAAAGGAACTGGGTAATGGGGGAAGGAGAGATGAGGTCTATTTTTTATTCTACCTCTTTTTGTATTTTATCATGTTTGTGGTAATTAAAAAATTAACGTTAACAATTTACAATTCCATATAAACCCATAGTTCTCTAGGTTTCCCAGCATTTCCTCTTCATGCAACTGGCTTCCTGCCCATCTTGGCTTGGCTCCTTTTGGAGGGATTCTTGGAAGGAGTCTAAGCCAAATTTGACGACTTCTTCTTCTTCTTCTTCTTCTTCTTCTTCTTCTTCTTCTTCTTTTTTTGTAACATCACACATTGAAATGTACTTGTCATGTTTATTTCAGGCTGGAGCCCAACTTGCCAGGTGATGAATTGTAGCCCTAACATTTTTTTTTTTTAAGATTTTATTTATTTATTTGTCAGAGAGCGAGCGAGAGCGAGCACAGGCAGACAGAGTGGAAGGCAGAGTCAGAGGGAGAAGCAGGCTCCCTGCAGAGCAAGGATCCCGATGTGGGACTCAATCCCAGGACACTGGGATAATGACCTGAGCCGAAGGCAGCTGCCCAACCAACTGAGCCACCCAGGCGTCCCAGCCCTAACATTTAAGTGTGAACCTGGTGAAAAGGCAGGAGGGTGGGTGTGTCCCTCCACTGCCTTAGGACCCTAAGCCCTCCAGTATTGTTCCCTGGCAGGATCTGTGGCAATGAGCACATTCCATTGTCCCAACATTGCTCCACCATCCCTGCTTCTGGTGACTCACCAGGAGGTATGTATATAAATACACAAATGTGCACATACAAATGCACATACACAGAAATATACACATATGCAAATATACACACAAATATACACAAATACATGTATATAAAACACACACACACACACACACACACACACAGAAATAGCACTCCTGTTTGGGCAGGTAATAATTCCCTTTCTTTTTCAAGGATTCCTGAGTTTTGACTATGGAACTTGAAGATCTGCGAAAATCAGAGAAGTTAAAAAACACATGAATGAATGGAAAAGTCACGTATTTTATTTTAACATTCACAGGGTGGGTGGAGTAGAGATAGGGCCACAGTGAATAACAATTTACTAAGCTAAGGCTCTCAGACAAGACTTTCCCAGAAGACTGACTAACTCTGAATTTCAGTGTGGGAATATAATAGTAATAAACTTTTGTTCTTTCCTGCTAGTACCTTTATGAATTACCTGCTTGAAGTTTCTGTCCCAATTTTCTTATTTAAGAATTTTCAAGTAATAAGAGAGTTGTGGAGACACAGTCTGGTTGAACACAACCAGAAGCAGAGTAGATGTCAGAACCGAGATGATGAATTTGGCTTCTTCTGCACTGCTGAGTTGATGAATGGGAACTGCTGATAAATCCATACAAATGAGAACTTTCTGGAAGGTAGGGCAGTGATGAAAGACAGCTGTTTTTTGTTGTTGTTGTTTGTTTGCTTGTATTTTTGTTTTTAATTCTTTTTCTTTTTCTTTCTTTCTTTCTTTTTTTTTTTGCCTGATTGTTCCAAACTGTCCTTTTTTAATACACTTTCGGCTCCACTTGGTGTGTACAAATCCCTTCCTGCGCTGCTAATGGTTGATTTCTTTATGAGAGTGCTCGTTTCTAAAAGGATGTTTCAGAGGGGAATTTGAGGATTAAATGGTTGTAACTCAGAGCTAACCTTAGTATTTTTGGCTCACTTGCTGCTTACCCTTATATAATGGTTTAAAAAATAGTTCTTCATACATCACTTTTTTTTTTTTTTTTTTTATATATATATATTTTTTTATTTTTTATAAACATATATTTTTTATATACATATATTTTTATCCCCAGGTCTGTGAATCACCAGGTTTACACACTTCACAGCACTCACCAAATCACATACCCTCCCCAATGTCCATAATCCCACCCCCTTCTCCCCAACCCCCTCCCCCCGGCAACCCTCAGTTTGTTTTGTGAGATTAAGAGTCACTTATGGTTTGTCTCCCTCCCAATCCCATCTTGTTTCATTTATTCTTCTACCCACTTAAGCCTCCATGTTGTTGCCATTTGCAACAACATGGATGGAACTAGAGCGTATCATGCTTAGCGAAATACATCACATTTTTTAATGAGTAGGCAGCCATGCCAGTTTAAAGAAAAACATGTATATGCTGTGCTGCCTGTAGCATAATTATTATTCTCTCTAGCAGTTGATTCCATCAATAATGTTCATTAATAGAAATTTTATATATTTTTTTAACTTTTACTAATAATTGCTAGTTTTCTTACTTTATGGATATTTGGAATATAATTATAGCGATTGCTTTATTCCTCTTCCTTGAGAGAGCTGTTTTTCTCTCCCTTGATTGTCTTATTTCTATGGTATTTTATAGTGCTAAGCTGCCTCTTATGCTATCTTATTACCAACCCTTAAGCTCATTAATAATTCATGCTCCAGCTGTGTGAATTGGTAGCTTTAATTAGCTATTACTATTTTCCAGAAAAGACAGTTTCATTTATGAGTGTTATTTCATGGAACAAATACTTAAGAAAAGCATGCATTTGAAAATGAAATAATTTATTTGAACTGTGTTTCAAGCTCCAAATTTATTCTTCACTGTATTTCCATTTTATTTTAGGTCTTAAAACTTATTTATAAAATATTGGGTTTGTAGATGAGCATATTATCTGCTTTCAATGCTTCCAATATTTGGGAATGCTTTTGCGTCGCCTTTCACCAGTATCCCATTCCCATTGCCATGTCTTCTCTCAAGTGGTTAGTTTTATATTCTTTTATGGACTGTAAATTTGTGGGCCATACAAAGAGGTGCTTATGGTCTTGTCTAATATTTCATAAGCTTTTGTACTTAGTTTAAACTCAATTAAGTATTTCTTAAGGACATGAAATGATTACCTTCAGCCATCATGTTTCAAATTAGTTGACTCCAAGGGGACTGGATCCTCAATCAGGTGGAAGCTGGCCCCAACAGCAGGATAGCCCAGGTGTTTTTCTACAGAAGCTCAGTAAAGGCTGCTTTGAGAAGCCTTTGCATATGTTGATCTTCTGATCAGAGGACATGGCTGTCTAATTATCCTAAAAGATGTAATAAAAAAAAGTTTTAAAATTAAGTTACTTTGAATTCAATTTAAATGCTTCAGAATTCACAGACAATGGGAAGAGCAAGGATGTTGCAAAATCCTTACCATAGTTTGTTCAGTCTTTGGGCTTAGAGCCATTGGACCTGATCAATATAACTCTGAGCTATTTTTTTTCTTTAAATATTTATTTATTTATTTGAACTGGGGGGTGCAGGGGGAGAGAGAAAATCTCAAGCAGACTTCCTGTTGAGTGCACAGCCTGAAGTGGAGCTCGATCTCATGATCCTGAGGTCATGACTTGTGCTGAAGAGTCAGATTCTTAACCAACTGAGTCACTCAGGTGCCCCCTGAGCTAGTATTTTTAAAGGGATAGTGTGATGATTTTATGAAGCAAAAGTTCTGCAAGTAAGTATAGTACAAAAGAAAATCCTTAGAACTGAAGAGTTTAGAAACCTGTTTGAGTTTAATTTAGTTGGGCGAATTAACTCTTTATTTCATCTGAAAAAGTGTCTCTAGGCAAACTTGAGAAAACCCAAGAACACGTTCAATGGATATATTTTTACTTACTTTCACAATGCGAGTATATAAATCAATCTGGGAAAATGTTCCAACTAAGACAAATTCTTAGACATTTGGAGGTTTGCATATATTTACTTTCTTGTGTGTTATTATGTTCAGGCTGAAGACATCTAGCAAAGATTGTCTGCTATAAATAGCCTTCAATTCTTCTGAGATCAAAGTTTGGTTTTTTGGTCACTTGCTAATTGCCATTTGAATGATAATTTCACAAATTATAAACAGAGGATTAGGTCTCCGGGTATAAAACCCATTTCTTTCCTCCTGAAAAAATTAATTTATTTCTGTGAAAAAGGTGTCATTACCTTTCACACTGATTTTAGCTTCTTGGGATAAATGAAACTGGAAGGAGGTCTGTTTCCTCATTATGCTATAATACCCCCTCTTCAAACACCGTGGCCATATTACATTTTACATTCCTTTTGCTGCTTTGCCTTGTTAAGGTTTCTGTGAAATGATTTCAAGAGCTGATTGCATTTGAGAGCATGGTTTAAATGGAAATATGGGTCCTTAAGGGAATTTGTGTTATCTTGGAGGTACTTTAGAAGAGGGAAGAGGAAACAAAGATCCACGTGAGGAGGAAGCACACATTTAGGTCTAGGGGAAAGCCATATGAAGGGATAGAGGTGTATTTTGTGGGGATGCTACATGATAACTGTTAACCTATAGCTTTGCATTTTTGCCTACTATTTTCATCAGAATTATTTTGGCTGCAAGTGACCGGGTTGGGTGGCTTGGGTTGTTTAAAGGAGGGGGTTTACTGGTGCATCTGAGTGAGATGGGAATAAAGCTTCAAGTGTGCTTTGGTTCATGGCACAAGCTACATAACCAAAACCTGAGCTTCTCATATCCATTTCTTGGATCTGCTTTTTGGCCTTGGCTTTATTTTGTGAACACACATGGAAACGAGTTGCCCATCAGCATCTCAGAGATTTCAGTCTATGGTAAAAAAAGCAAGGATTTTTGACTTGGGGTTCCCAGGAAATGTCCAGCATGTCACCAAGACTAGACTGGATTAGGTTACCTGCCTAGCTTACACAAATTGCTATGGCCAGGGAAGGTCTTGACTCTGACAGAAGTCCTGGAACTTTGTGTGTGGGAGCCACAGAAGGGGCTCACCCAGGTCACAATATTTGAGAGCAGGAGGGGCAGATCCCCAAACAAAAATCGAGCCAGTTGCCAGTTGGCAAGGAGCTTGAGGGGACCAAGGGCAAATGTCTACTATACATGCCTTATGGATCCCTCCTTGGCCTGGACTTAATAAATAAGCATTATGTGATGTTTCCATTCCTGGGACTACTCCAGAAAACTCTGAAACCTGGATTCCAGCTGAAGAAGAATCATTTAGGAGGAGGGATATTTATTATTTTACATTTATCCGCTCAACAGAGCAAGAATTAATACTAGTCCCACCTTTAAATGTTAATCCTTTATGAGTATTTCCCGATACCCAAGTATTTGATGTTAAATAGGCAGATAGAATTTGAAGGTGCCTTGAAGTTTATCTGAAACGGGTGTACAGCCTTGTAGAATTTGATAAAAGCTGTTAACTCTCCCTCCAAATGAAAGTACCTGGTTATGTATGCACACAGCATGACATACAATTTGAGGGTTTAGCAATTCCAGCTGAACCCCAATGCAGTCCCGCTGCTCACCCAGAGTCTGAATACCTTCTGTGATACCCCTGCAAGAAGTTATCCAGTTTAGATTTGAAGTCTCCACAGCATGGCTGAACTTTGGCTCTGGAAATCCTGGACAAGATGGCTGCCAGCCACCCCAGAAGCTTCCTCAAGGCTTCCCTTCTCATCCTTCACGTTGAAGGTTGGCTTTTGCTTTTCATCCTTTGTCTTTGAATACGGATTCTCTCCCCCATGCCTGTTTCTTTTGTATGTGCTTGTTTTCCTTTCTTCTTTGGACAATTTAATGAACTTTCTGGTGGCGATTCCTCTTAGAGTGTTATCTCCAAAAGTATTTCCTCTGGAGGAGGGATGCTAGATGTTTGCCCCCGATCCAGTTTTCCTTGAGAACTTAGAGGTTCTTCACTCACAAGCACTTGGACATCCCCTGGCCTGGAGCACATGGCCACTAGAGGGTGCCAATGCCATCTTTAGGTTCCTCTGTTAGTTCTTGCTTCTGTGGAACCCAACTGTGTCCTTGAGTAGCTTCTGACCTTTTGTTTTAATCCAACCTTTCAAGGACAGAGCAAACACCAGACTACAGACCAGTGTGGAGCAGGGACACATCTACTTAGGCTATGTGAACCTGGCAGTCTCACCTCCAGGACTGAGCAGTGGCGCCACCCAAGTCATACCTGAGAGTTACCCCATCAAGTATGAAAATACTCGAGCCTGTGGTACAGGAGAAATAGGACTCTTTCTAGGTGTTGCACCTGCGGTTCCCTTTTTTTGGTCTATTCAAGCCAATGATTCTGGTTGGCAGGTTGGTTGGAAGCTGGTCTTAATTCCTAGTAATTTACCTGCAACTTGCATTGGTGGGTGTAGGAAAGTGGTGCTCTCATCTGATGGTATCTCATCCAGTATTGCGTGGCTGCCTGACATGAAGAGGTTTCATTTTCACTTGAACGGGTGGATCAAATAGACTTTTCGGTGTGTGTTCTCTTTTGAGCCCTCATTTGTTCTGCACTCAGTAGATAAGTGAAGGGCCATGGTGCTGTCGGCATTATCTCAGCCTCTTGCTCTTTGTTTCCCAGAAAGATTGTCTTTATGCCAGTGGCTTGAGCTTTTTCGAGCTTCTAAAATGTGGCGTTGCTTTGCTACACTGGCAGGGAAGCCACTGGCGGTAGCTTTTCAAGTGGTCCTCGGAACTGGGCAGGAGAAAGCGCTCAGGGGCAGCTGAAGCCAGAGCGTGACTTGGACACTCTTTTCAGTATGTGCCCAACACAGGATGGCAGCGTTTGTGCTGTCACTAACCTGCTGCAGGGATCCTCTGAGCACAGGAGCAGGACTGACATGATGTGGACGTGGCAGCCCAGAGGCTTGTTATGCCCGGTGCATGAGTCAGCGTTCCTAAAATCGGCATCGGGTGCCAACATAACAGAGAAAGGGGTGTAAGCTGGAAAGCAACTCAGGGGGTGTTAGAAGTGAAGCTAGATGAGGTTGGCTTATAGCAGACTCCCCAGGAAACAATGGAAAGGGAAAGGTAATACTGCAGGGAGAAATTCGAAGTCGGGAGTGAAACACTGTGTAACCATCTGGGTGATGCACAAACACAGAAAATAATAATGTTGAGTAGCTGAATGGGAAAAGGCAGCGCAACGCTCACCGGACCGCGGACTTTGTAACCTTGCTTGGACAGATGGGGGACACTTACTTAAATGTAGTTGGAGTTTTAGGTCAATGCGAGGTATTAATGTTTTCTCAGATCCTGCCCACTCTCTGATTTTGCCTCAAAGAAAAGTAGGACAAATGCCAGAAGAAATCCCATTAAGGATACTGGCTTACAAAAAGCGGTCTTAAAAGTGGCCAAGCAAGTCAATTCCCAGGGAGCATGGGGCAGATTTGTTGGCGGCCCCTCTCAAAACCAGTTCCTCTTGCTCTTAGCAGCTGGGCTGGCTAAGCCCCGTCCTTCTCTCCCTCTCCCCACACCAGTTTCCAAGCCAGTCCCCAAGCCAGTCCCCAGCCCTAGGAGGCAAATTAGAAGTCTTTAGGTCATTCCTCCTGTCCTGCCTCTTTTCCTTTTGTTATTCTTTGCTTCTGTCACCTGCAAATATTTACAGAGTGCCTACTAAGAGTCAGGAATTGTGTTTGGTATTAGGGATTCAGAGAAAGACTACAGATGCAGTCCCTGCCATCATAGACCTTTCAACTGAGTCAAGGAGAGACTCAAATAACCGTATAAATACACGTATCATATAAACCTTGGTAAGTGCCAGGAAGGGAAGGTACAAGATGCTATGTGAGTGTCTAACAAGAAGGCATGTCTCTGGGTGCCTGGGAGGCTCAATGGGTTAAGCATCTGCTTTCTGCTCTGGTCATGGTCCCAACGTCCTGGGACTGAGCCCTATATCTGGCTCCCCACTCATCAGGGAGTCTGCTTCTTCTTCTCCCTTTACCTCTCCCCTCAGCTTATTCTCTCCCTCTCTCTCTCAAATAAATAAATAAATAAAGAGGGCAAGTCTTAGTTTGGGGGTATTTAAACCGAGGTTTGAAGGAAAGATAGGAGTTTCTAATTAGTTGGGAGTGGGGATGTTTTGAGTGATTCACTGTGCCCGTAAAGGTCTTATGAAAGGGGGAAGCTTGGAATATTTGAAGAACTATAAGTAGCTGGAACACACAGAGAGAAGGAAAATAATCTAATATGAATCTGGAGAGACAGCCCATGCATGGCTATGCTAAGATCTGGTTCGCTATCTTATTTAGTAACAATGGGAAACCGTTGGTATGTTTTATTTTTATTTTAAAAATTCATTTATTTATTTGAGAGAGAGCACAGGAGTGGGAATGGAGGGCAGGGACAGAGGGAGAAGCAGACTCCCCACTGAGCAGGGAGGCTGCTGGGGCTTGATCCCAGAACCCGGAGATGGCGACCTGAGCCGGAGGCAGATGCCACTCAGGCACCCCAGCCTTCGGTATGTTTAAAGAACTGGGGAAGGAAGGATAGTGGAGTGGGGATGTGATCATGTATACATTTCTATAAGAATATTCTTTTTTTTTTAAAATTTTTTATTTTTTATAAACATATATTTTTATCCCCAGGGGTACAGGTCTGTGAATCACCAGGTTTACACACTTCACAGCACTCACCAAAGCACATACCCTCCCCAATGTCCATAGTCCCACCCCCTTCTCCCAAACCCCCTCCCCCCAGCAACCCTCAGTTTGTTTTGTGAGATTAAGAGTCACTTATGGTTTGTCTCCCTCCCAATCCCATCTTGTTTCATTTATTCTTCTCCTACCCACTTAAGCCCCCATGTTGCATCACCACTTCCTCATATCAGGGAGATCATATAATAGTTGTCTTTCTCTGCTTGACTTAAGAATATTCTGGTTACAATATACAGAGTAGAAGGGGCAGGGAGGCTGTGGTTGATACAGGGAGGGAGTGGGAAGCTGCTGTTATCCGGGGTAGGAGATAGTAGCTTGGATTAGAGTGGCAGTGGCAGATGAGTGGCAGCAGCAGACATAGAGAGAAGTGATAGTTCTGACAGATATTTAGAAAGGAGAGTTGGCAGTTTTTGGCAATGGACTGGGTCTGTGGTACATGTGTGTGTGTCTCTGGGGGATGGAAAGGTCCAAAATGACTTCCACGTCCTGGGCTGGCAGAACTTGCTGAGCGTGGGAACCACTCACTGAGAAAGGAAACAGGAGCGGAGACAGATTTTGTTGGAAGTGGGAAGTGGAAAGTCATGAGTTGTTCTTGGACATGTTGAACTTAAGGGACTTCTGCAATATTTTTCTTCCTTTTTCAAGATGAGATTGGAAGTTAATTTATAGTAAGGATGAGAATTTTTGACTCAGCCATAACACTTGGATCTTGTGGGGTCCCCACCCTGGATGCTCAGCTTCTGTTCAGATCTGAGAGATATTGTTTCAGGGCTTTGGGGAACGGCCACACCTAACTTCAAAGCTATTTTAGGACCTGGGCAATTTACATGTATGAACCTTGATTTTTCTCTCCTATCAAGTGGAAGACTCCAGGAGATAATATATGTGTTGATTCTATTGCAGGAACCTTGCCTTATCTATGAAGTAATGATTCCATAGGCAGAACAGTTTGGATGTCTGGCTTAGGAAAAGTTGGGGGGGGGATTTGTGTACACCCACTTAGGTCAAGGTTACTACAGAGAAACATGCCTGTGGGTTATTTCTCTATCCCCTTCCCTGGTACTCAGGGAGATATGACTCTATGCTGCTCAGGAAAATTCCATGCCAGGATAGAGCAGAACCTGTCAGCTCACCCATCCAGCACTTTCTCTAAGACAGACAGGAGTGTAGTCCCGAAGGGACTGTTAGGGGCCACCAACTGATTACATTCTATTTCTTAAGTTGGGTTGTGCAGTCTTAAGTATCCATTATTATGCCTTCTAACTAACTGAACTATTATACAGATTATTTTGCGTGGATCAAATGAGTCAAAGTAAAAAAGGAAAAGGAAAATAAAAGAGAAGAAGAAAAAAGAGCTTAGTCCCAAAAGGGCCCTTCTTTGTCTAAGTTTTCTTCAGTTTATCTTTCTTTCTCCCAAAGCTGTGTGACACAAATATATACTTTGATTTTGCTGTTCTACTTTACCTTCATTTTGTTTTGTCAATTCCAACATTCATCTTTTCTAATCTTTTTTTTTTTTTTTAAGATTTTAAAAATTTATTTGACAGAGAGAGCACAAGCAGGGGGAGGAGCAGCAGAGGGGGAGGGAGAGGGAGAAACAGGCTCCCTGCTGAGCATGGGGCCTGATGAGATCCATCCCAGGACCCTGGGATCATGATCTGAGCTGAAGGCAGATGCTTAACTGACTGAGCCACCAAGGCACCCCTCGTCTTTTTAAATCCTTACCCACAGTGCATGAGTAACCTTGCACACCATGTGGCAAGTAGAAGCTACTCAAAAATCATTAGTTGTTTTCTCAGCAGAAGCTGGGTGTCCTGCATTGACAATGACTTTCTCTGAGGCCCTAATTGCTCAGACCTGAATAAGCAGTTAAGTGACTTTGGGGAGCAGAGCTCTCATCCCCCAGTTGGTCTGACATTCATGTGAGATCCTTTACAAATAGTAGAAGATCTTTTTTTTTTTTTTTTAAAGATTTTATTTATTTATTTGACAGAGAGAGAAATCACAAGTAGGCAGAAAGGCAGGCAGACAGATAAGGAGAAGCAGGCTCCCCACTGAGCAGAGAGCCCGATGCGGGGCTCAATCCCAGGACCCAGAGATCATGACCTGAGCTGAAGGCAGAGGCTTAACCCACTGAGCCACCCAGGCACCCCCAAATGGTAGAAGATCTTGAGCCCTAGTGAGATTCTGCTTGGAAGCTGGGATCCCTCCATCTGTTAGACCAACTAGTAGGCTTCAGAGATGTCACTGGATTTTAAGACTTCCACAGGTACAACATGGCTGGGTTTAGGAGGGATTCTAACATGTTTCCCCTTGGAACATGGCTTTGGCTATTCTCTATGGAGCATGCACTCCAGATCAGTCTTTTTTTTTTTTTTTTTTTTTTTTTTTTTTTTTTAAAGATTTTATTTATTTATTTGACAGAGAGAAATCACAAGTAGATGGAGAGGCAGGCAGAGAGAGAAAGAGAGCGAAGCAGGCTCCCTGCCCAGCAGAGAGCCCGATGCGGGACTCGATCCCAGGAGCCTGAGATCATGACCTGAGCCGAAGGCAGCGGCTTAACCCACTGAGCCACCCAGGCGCCCTCCAGATCAGTCTTTGACTAGAAAAAATTTCTCTGAAGTCTTTCTGGAACTGATAATAGCGAATGCTGAACTCACCTCTCCTCTATTCACTCAGTAAACGCTCCTGATGTTAAATTTAGTTCCACTTTTTATGTATCTTACTGGTATGGGGAATGGGGCATGACTGCAGCTTTCTTATTCTTACCAATGGGAAGGTACTAAATTATAATTTTTTATGTAATTCATGCTAATTGGACACCATGCCCAGAGTATTTGCATGTTTTCTCTGGTATTAGGCAATGGGAAATATAAGATACACAATTAAAATATGTTTAGCAAATAATTTACTAAAGATTCGCTTCTTTCTTCTTTTTAAAAATTTTTTATTTTTTTAATTAGCATATAATGTGTTATTAGTCCCAGGGGTACAGGTCTATGAATCGTCAAGTTTACACACTTCACAGCACTCACCATAGCACAATGTCTATAACTCAACCACCCTCTCCCTAACCAGCCCCCCCCCCCCCCGCAACCCTCTGTTTGTTTTGTGAGATTAAGAGTCTCTTATGGTTTGTCTCCCTTCCGATCCCATCTTGTTTCATTTATTTAAAGATTCATTTCTTGACCCTACCTACCCTTGCCCTTTTCCATTAATGTGAGAAAATATGTTATCCTATAGGAAATTTTAATGTAACTCTTGTCATTTAGTCTCAAAGCAAATAGAAAATCTGCTTGTAGCTTGGTGCTTCTCACTGGAATTAGTTTTTCAACCAGAAGGATATTCTGAAATCAGAGTTTGGCCTTTTGAATACTGTGTGATGCGCCGGGAGAAGACCCCGCTTGGTGTTTTCCCAAATCCTTCTCCCATGGCTGAGCCTCACGCAGCACCCATCTGCCAACATATTTCAGAGCAAGGGCTTTACAAAACCGCGGCCGCAGAAGTTTTCTTTTTATACCATTCTAAACACCAGGTTCTACTAGATGCAAATGGGATGCACATGATTGGAGTGATATCATTTTATTAAAACTCTTCTCATGGCCTAGCTCTAAAAGGCCTTCTGTTTCTATTATAGCTAGGTTATTGATGCTAAATAGTTCAGCAAATTGGGTTGTTGAAGCGCATCTGCCATGCATTATTCATTAAGTGTCTCTTTCACAAATCAGAGCTGTCTGTTGCCTCCTCCTGGAGTCCCAGCAGCTCCACTTCTCAGGGAGGGAGCTTCCTTTGTGAGCCAAGAAATGGAGGCCCAGGCACATCCGTCAGGCCAGCACTTGGTTCCACTGTTGTCCTCGAAATGCAATGCATAATGGGGAAAAGGTTTAATTAATGTTCTACAGTAATGTGTCTGTTTATAAAGAAATAATGTACTATAAAATTAAGCAACGTATAGTGAATGTACCTCCTAATGGCAAGGCTGGCATTTTAAGTGATCAGTAAATCACTTAAATATTAAGACTTTCTTGAACAAGGGTAATAAAAGGAGACATTTGGAAATGGTAGATACCGGTACATACAATTATCCACTAAATAAAACATTTTTATTGTGATCACAGTGTTAATCACATTGTAGAACAGCCTGATCAGGAAACGTGAGAAATGGTGTCTGAATTTTTTCATTTCTGATGTGATTCACTTCCATGTTAGTCTGTCAGTCCCAAATATTTAAACCAGCGTGTGACTTTCCGTAGAAGACAGCGTGCTTTGGTCTCCTGGGAGCTGAGAAATCATTTGTAAAACTGCTGACATTGCTGCTGCCCATGGCTAAACCCTTCTTTCCTTGGACCTAGCTGTCTAGGCTTGGGACAATTTTTCAGCTCCCTCCCTCTGGGCTTGTCTTTCCAGCTCTTGGGAACAGAACTGTATTCTCAGATGCTTCGTACTTCCCTCACGGGGAAGGGGGGTTCTCCCACTTCTGGCTTCTGCAGGCATGATCAGTCCTACTGGTCTTGTCAGCCCAGTGTTTTGGAAGATGATGTCCCATTGCTTATAAGGAAGAAGCCCGAGGGCTGACCTATACAGCTTACTGTTGCTCAGCTGTCCCTTGGAGCTTTTTACACTCCCTCTTGACTCGACTCCTTTGATCCTAGAAGTCACATTAGGAGAAACTAAATGAGCTATGGGGTTTCCCTCCAAGGGTTCAGTTTTTTTTCACTAAACTCCTTTCTGGCATAATATGATTTGGTCATCAAAATCTTCTGCTTTAAAGACCTTTAAGCAACATGCTCCCAAAGCATCGTGTGTGTGTGTGTGTGTGTGTTTTTCCTATTCTCACTAATTAAAAATTAAGAAAAGGAAGTGAACAAAAGGATACTTTAAACAGTTGTAATTAGAAATAAATAAGGACCTGGAGTCTCTGCTCTTATTATATATGATTAAGAATATTCTGCAAAATGGAAATAGTTTGTAAAGTGTGAAGGCAATAATAATGCATTGAAAATGCTTTAGAAAGCATTTACTTGTACTTAATCTTTTGCTAGGCAAATATATGTGAGATAGACTGTCTGGAGAGGGCTTTGTAAAACAAAATTGTCAATTCCAAGATGTTGTGCTTAATGGGTTGTGGTGTCTGAGTCCCAGATCTCTACTGATGAAAATTTGGCAGGTTGGGAAGTGAGATGAGGGTTTAATGAACAAAATCTAATCGAAGAGTTGGAAATGCTGTTCCTCTTAAATACAGAGAAATTAACGGGCTGGAAAAGGCACAGTTTCCGCAGCGGCACAGAGTGATTTCCGCAATGGGGCTGACTAAAACCGGCTGGTTGGGCTGTGTGGCCATCGGTCAGCTGCTGCCCCAGGCTGGACCTGGCCAGCGGGGGAATTACGTATGCCTGGTTGTTCCCGCGGCAGATCCCTTGCTTTGGTTCCTATTGGTGCACGCATTGGTGTTCCGGGACCCCCTGCAAGGTGGGGTTTTTGATTGGTTTAAAGGCCAGTGTATGTTTGTTTCTTTCATTTGGAGAACAGCATGCAGTCGGGACCTTTCTTACAGTAACCTTGAGTCATGAGGACACAACCACTGTGGGAAGATGTAGAGTTAGAGATTCAATCGGTGGGGAAAGGTTTCTCTGACAACCAGTTAGTTTTCTGCTCTAAATTCCGATGAAATCTCTCTTCTAGTATAAGTTAACAAATCTCTAAGAACTATCTCTAGTTGGGATTCAGTTATGCGCCAAGCCAGTTGCTAAGGGCAACCAGGGCAGAGGCAGTTAATTAATTAACCTCTGTCACTGAGGACAGATTAAGCCAGTGAGTCCTGGCTGGAAAGCAGGTGGGCAGGTGGGGGTGCTCTGGGGCCCTTGGGAGTGGCGGAGAACAGCCTGGCCTCTACCTCGACCTCGCACTCACACTGTACCTCCTTTCCCTGGCAGGAAGCTGGTACCTAGTCCAGGAATCCGTAATGGAGGAGGATGAAGAGGCAAGGCTCTCAGGGTGAACTGGGGATGAACTCCTGATACTTATGGAGGCAAGATCCTTCAAAGGCCAGGAGCAGCAGGAAACCTTCCCTGTTCCTCATCTCAGTTTAATTTTTCTTCTTTGCATTTATTAACTCTGGCATAAACATACATATGTCTGGTTTGTTATTGGTTTGTATTTCCTCACCGGGACATAAACATAACAAAACAAAGCCAGGAGACAGGTACCTAGGGGTGGCCACAGGTCCGTATAAACTGTGTGTGTGTGTGTTGGGGGGTGGCGGATGGATGGCTAAGCGTTAGTTAATTCCCGCGGAGAGCACACAGCACTTCGGGGTCCAGGTGAGTGGTAGGTAGTGGGGATCCTCTGCCTGCAGTGCTAATTGCCATCAGAACAGTATCGCAGGATGGCAGGTGAATTTGCTCTTGACAGGAACAAAGTAGAAACAGTGGGGGCTTTGAAGTCTTAACTTAAACCAAGGAAAAAGCTAGAGCAGAGCGTAATGCCTTGCTTTCAAGTTAAAATTTAGAGTTAATTAATATGAATTATAAATAAGATGATGACCAGCAGTCCTAGAAGCTGTTGGAAATGGACTGCATCTTAGACTTGTCGATTTACTTTTTAAAATGTTTCTCCAGAGAGGAGTTATTTTTATATTTGAAGTTTGCTTTAATTTTGTTAAGGATTTCTTGTTTTAAAACATGTAGAAATTCTTGATATTAAAATGTATTTTGCGGCTGTTGCCATTAAAGTAAAACTGTTGCATTGCTTTGGCTCCCTTTGAGCTACGAGACTCAGGATCAGCTATGTTCAGAGCAAAATGGGGGGTAGGCGATTTTATTTCCTGTAAAACCTGGTCTTGCTTCCTCTACTGACTGGAGAATAATTATAAAATGGCTGGAGGATTAGGAAAGGGGTAAGAGATGGAAGTGGAGAGAGAGAGAGAGAGAGAGAGAGAGAGAGAGTGTGTGTGTGTGTGTGTATCAGCTAGAAAGCAGGGAATGTGTGGTCTGGTCGACTGCCCTATCCTCAGTGCCTGGGTTATAGCAGATCGAAAAATACTTCTTTACACCCACTTACAAGGCCCTGCGTGATCTGTCCACCCCTCTGCATGCTACCTCTTTGTCCTCATTTACCCTAATTTTCCTGCTGCTCATTAGGCATTAGTCACATTTTCCTTCATATTCCTTATAACCCCTAAGCCTGTTCTTACCGCAGGCCCTTTGCACCTCCCATTATTTTAGACTAGAATCTTCCTCCTGGATTTAGAAATGGCTCTTTTTTCACTTTTAGGTTTCTGTTCAAATTTTTCCTCATCAGGGAAGCTTCCCAGACCTTCTATTTAAAATAGTGACCCTATTCCCACAGCCTTCCCTGTTCCTCATCTCAGTTTAATTTTTCTTCTTTGCATTTATTAACTCTGGCATAAACATACATATGTCTGGTTTGTTATTGGTTTGTATTTCCTCACCGGGACATAAACATAACAAGTGAAGGTTTTGTCTATTTTTTCACTGCTGCTTTTTGGGACCTACAACAATGCCCGACACAGAATAGTCACTCCCTAAAATTTGTGGAACGAATGAATTTCACATATTATTTTGACTATACCTACACATATTAATAGTATAGCAATTGTAGCTCATTGTTTTTCTACTTCATTCACATATATAAGTTAAAACAAATGATTTCCCTGGGGTTTATTTCACAAACACACTTGACAAGCTGGAATGGTTATTTACATAAATTTTGCAAAATGGATAATTACTTTGAGAATTAAAAAAAAAAGTGATGCAACTTAAGATACAGAAGAAAGTTCAGGGTCAAAATTTAACTTCCCATTTGCTAGTACAGGGTCAGAATCAATTAAAAAGCATGACTGCCTCTGTCCCCTCCAAGCCCCCCATGACTTTGAATGCAGTAGGGTTCCCAGCAGACTTACCTTTTTACGACACTGGTTATAACCCTCAGACCTTAGCGTGTAATCTTTAGCAAACACTGCATTTTAGATCTCAGGTATGGGAGACTTTTTTTCTTTCTTTCTTTCTTTCTTTCTTTCTTTCTTTTTTTTTTTTTTTAAGATTTTATTTATTTATTTGACAGAGAGAGAAATCATAAGTAGGCAGAAAGGCAGGCAGAGAGAAAGGGGAGGCAGGCTCCCTGCTGAGCAAAGAGCCTTATGCGGGCCTTGATCCCAGGACCCTGAGATCATAACCTGAGCTGGAGGCAGAGGCTTAACCCACTGAGCCACCCAGGCACCCTGGGAGACTTTCCAATACTGCCTAGGGACACCACACTCAAATTTTTGATGATAATGCTGTAAGGGATGAAATTGGAAAAAAAAAAAAATCAACCAAGAGGTCTTTTTTTTTTTTTTTTTTGTGATATGTAACTTCCTGAAAATATCCAGAATTAGAGGGAATAAAACTGCTAACTGCTACTTACAATTCCTTTTAAAAAAAAAAATATTTATTTTCAGCATAACAGTATTCATTGTTTTTGCACCACACCCAGTGCTCCATGCAATCCGTGCCCTCTCTAATACCCACCACCTGGCTCCCCCAAACTCCCACCCCCCGCCCCTTCAAAACCCTCAGGTTGTTTTTCAGAGTCCATAGTCTCTCATGGTTCACCTCCCCTTCCAATTTCCCCCAACTCCCTTCTCCTCTCTAACTCCCCTTGTCCTCCATGCTATTTGTTATGCTCCACAAATAAGTGAAACCATATGATAATTGACTCTCTCTGCTTCCAATTCCTTTTAACAAAATCTCCCTTTTAAAAAATGTGGGCGATTGCTTTTGTTTACTTAATTTTGAGAGCATTTTTCCCTAATGTAATTCTTTTAGGAAGTGCATGGATTAAAAAACTTAGTAACATGTTCTCCCACAAAATAATCTGCCTCCCAGTAAGTAACTCCTGGGAACAGTGATGGATAATAGAATCAAACTTTGAGGGCAGGGTGACAGGCTAGCAGGCACCGTGTGGGTAGACATCAAGATGCTTTAGCTCTAAGCAGTGATTTTGAAGTAAACTTCTCTGCATCTCATCTGATATTCTGCTCTTGGCGGCATTAACCAGGCGAAAGTAGTGACTGACCCCCCACCCCCGCCAAAAGCTGACAAAGGAACATTTCAGAGAGGGGAAACTAATTTATTCTGACTGCTTGTCAAGCATCAGCCTAACTAGCCTCATCTTTTTGCCCTAAAAGGTGCAAGATTCTAACCTTGGCTGCTGTGGCGTTGGCATTAAATAACAAAATGGCAAAGTACTTTCTCTTGGGAGGAATATGCATTGGTACAGCACCATTAAGAGCAAGGAGGACTTAAAAGCAGTGATCTTTTGAATTCGGGGGCCAGATGGTCAGCTATATTGACCTTCATTTCTCTCTTATTAGTGAAAAACATTTTTTTTTTTTTAATTCAAAATGACTTATCAGGAAAGTGACAGAATTTTTGAAAATTTTATATATGTGACACAGCCCTCTTGAGCATGTTGCCACTTGAAGGATGTTTGGAACCAGTAATGTCTAGTTGAACTTCCCATGACTTTCTTCACAGAGGTCTTAACGAATACACTTTTTGATGTGTGTGTTGGGGGGAGTATGGGTGGGGAGCTACAGATTTGGGAAGTTCTCAGCCATAGGAAAATTCTTAGATCTTTCTTTCTTTCTTTCTTTCTTTCGTTTCTTCTTCTTCTTCTTCTTCTTCTTCTTCTTCTTCTTCTTCTTCTTCTTCTTGTTCTTGTTCTTTTTTTGCTGAAGTTTATTCTAACTAGACTTCCTATGCTCTCATAGGCTGTCACTCAGCCATCTCAGGGGACTGGTTATGGGTCCCGTGTACTGTTAGGTGTTGGGATGGAGGGCACAGGATCTGAAGGGAGCCAGACTTTTCCAAGGACCTTTCAGAAAAGGGTACTTTCATGAGCAGGTGACCGCCGTGGGGAATTGAGGCTTTATGGCCATGGCAAGTCTGAGTGACAGTGTAGAAAAGTCTGCTTCAAAGGTATCCCACCTGAGAGGTGAGGAACTTGTTGTGATTGTCCACTGACTGTCCACCTGTTGTTGGTTGAGGGGTATTCCCCGGGGCTATCAAGTCTCCAGGGCTTTCTGCCTGACCTTTGTGAGGACCAGGCAGGGCGGAACAAGTCTTGGGAGGCACAGGTGCTTCTGGTAGGAAGCTGTTGGACTGGCCTGTGTGAGAGTAGTGAGCACTGAGGCAGAGCCCTCTTGTTTGTCATGTGTGTCCCAGATTCCTGACTGTTCCCCGCCTCTGAAAGAAAGGTCCAAGACAGCATGCGGACTGTTTTGTGTTCCCCACATGGTGCCTGGGACAGAGACATGGAGTTTCACTGGAAAACAGATAGTCTTTTACATTTCTTTACTCTCAAGTATATAACACAGATGTGGCAGAAAAGGAGAGCTAACACAGGAAACTGGGAAATGGCCAAAAACATTGAGGGCTGTTTGGGTGGGGACAGAGGGGTTCTGAAGGCAGGTGAAGGATCAGGATCTGCCTGGTGCACTGGAAAGGGTATCCGGCTAGGGTCTAGATCAAGACTTAGTCTTAGTGGCAACACTCTCCTTGTATGAGGCCACAGTCAAATCCTTCATTTTCTTCCTGGGATTCTGTTTTTTCAATGCCTTTACTTGCTTCCCAGAGATGTTTAAGATAATAAAAGGAGATAACAGATTTGAAAGCACTTCTAAAAAGAAACTCTTATGGGGAAAGCTACTGTTTAACTGTTGAAAATATGTTACGTTCAAGTTAAAATTGTCCATAAGTGCTTGGTCCCTTTAAAAAGTGATTGCTGCCGGCCATAGTCATTTTGACGGACAGTTATTGCCTCCCAGCTGAAGAGAGTGGAATCATCAATTTCCATGGTGTATCCGATGACCTGTGGCTGGAAGGAGAACCTTGGGGGTGACTGGGTGACTCTTATCTCAGAGAAAGCTGGCAGCCTGGGAACGAGGGGCCCCGAGAGAAATGTGCTCAGACAACAACGGGAGTTCATATCTCTGCCGATCTGTAAATCCATTTTGATAAAGTGAATAAGCCAGGCGATCCAGGAAGTAGAACTGCAGAGCGAAACAGCTTCTTGTTGCCTTTGACTAGGTGGAGAGGAGAGTTCTCACTCCTACTTCTGGCAGGAGAGTTTTAGTCTTCTAGTTGATCATTTGAACACTTTGATACTTAATCCACTGGCACTTGAAGGGCGGGAGCTAGATGGGATAGGGTGCTGGTCCTAACCCACCCCCTCTAGCCCATCCACATCTCAGGGGTCTCCAGGCAATGCATAACCACCACCCCTCAATCCCAGCCTGAAAGACCAAACTCTGTCCCTTTTATAAATAGCTGCCACCAGGCCACCCTTCACCGAGGAGTTTCCACAGCAGGGGAGCATGGCCTGGCTAGGGAAAGTGGACCAGGAGAAGAGAGCTGCACAGGCCCTGGGGATGATGTCCAAACTCCTGTTTGGGCAGAAAGTTCTGGGGAATTAGAGTGTTGTCTAGAAGGAGGGAGGGAGACCTGGATGAAAACTCCCTTGACTTCTTGGACTCTCGACCCTATGGGGAGAGACACAACCAGGACAGGGCCAGACAAGGGGAGGATCTCCAATGCATGGGACACAGGTCAGGGGTCGAACTGATCTGATTTGCTATTAGACTAACTTTGCCCTTGGGAGTTAAAATTAAAAATAAAGAGCAGGCAGATTAACTGTGAAAGCCCCTAACTGTCTAGTGAGGGATAGCATGGGAAACCCAGGAAGCTGCTTTATAGGAAGAGAAAGGTCACTCAAGGCAAACCCTCCAAAGGATTACCTTGGGACACAGAGTAAAATCATAGTCTTTGCAGTGGCTGTAAGGCCATGCCTGATCTGCCACCCGTCTGTCCCATGACCTCCTTGACTTCATCTACCTCTTCTCCACTCCTTCCAGCACACTGGGCTTCATCCACACCGTCCTTCTTGCTGCCCTTCAAGAATGCTGACCATGTTCACATCAGCTTTCCCTTCTGTGTGAAATACTCCCTGAGAACTGCCTATGGACTCTGGTCAAAAGTCACCCTCTACATCACCTTACCCAACCAGCCTATTTAAAATTGAACTGGGCGCTCTGATTCTCCCATCCCTTCTGTCTTTCCCTTACCTATGTATCAGGTAATATTTTGCTTACTGATTTTTTTGCCTGTCTCTCCCTTTGGGAATGTAAACTTCAAGAAGGCTGGTTCCAGCCCATAGCAGAATGCTCGGCACATAGTAGGTGCTCAATAAATCCTTGTCAAATCAGTGAAGTAACTCAGTTAACGTAAATAGCAAACAGTGATGGAATTCAGGAGCAACGATCATCAGAGTTTCTTAAAATGTATGGGATTTATAATTTCTTAAAATTCTTGCTGGATGTAGAGGCACATGCTTGAGATATTTAAATGACTACTTTTCTGTCTCACCATTTTTCTTGTGGCTTCATTGGTCTCACTTGTTGGGCAACAGCATTGTCTCTCAGAGTGCAGGTCCAGACTAGAAAAAAACACCCAAGAATTCTGGAGAAGGATCTTGAAATCAAAACCAAAGTCATCTGAGAAGAGAACCTTGAACCATTTCATGGAGATTGGATTGTGCACATTCTGCCTCTTTTCTTTCCATCTGTTTTTATTTGCTCCTTTCCTCTTTTCTCTGCTCTCTGTTCTCTTTCCTTTCCTTCTCCTTCAAGCTTGGAGCAAGGCACTGTGTTAGCACAGTGGGACTCAGAGTGGGATTAAGGGCAGTTCTCAGAAGCTGATGGGTGGATGAGGGAGATTTCTGTGGGAGGAAGGAGGCATTTCAGCAGGACATAGAAAGTGGAATCATGGAGGTATGCACAGATATCACAAAAACAAGCTCTGGAAGGGTAACTAGACTGGCCTGATGAGGGAGTGGTGGGCAGCAGGGAGCACTGGGGCACATGCATAGAATTCTGTGCATTAGAGCTCTGCAAACTCTGCAATGTATAATTATCATTTAGAAATTCTGAAATGATTTTATGTCTGAAAGACAGTCTTTGACTATTTCAAACATTTAGCATCTTTTGACCCCAACTTCCTCCTACCCATTCCATATAAATTGTCTGTCTCTCTTTCTAAATACACAAATACATTGATATATACATATCCGTTATACAGTTGGTAAAGATATTATAAACATTATCAGCACCACTAATAATAGTAATTATAACAACTATCATGCCAGGCATAGTGCCAAGCCCTTGGCATGGGTTATCTCATTTACTCCTGTAACATGTGGAGGCAGAAGACTCTGCCATTATTCTCTATTTGGTTGAGGAAACCAAAGCATTGTGAATGAAATAGCACATAGAGACATCGTTATTTGAATCTTTCTGATTTGGATTGTCCAAAGGTCCTTTCCACCTCACCAGTATGTGTCATAAATAAATTTATATCCTAAGATGTAGGAGAGACATATGTGCCAAAATATGCTGCTGGAAAAGTGACAAAATCAACAAGCAGCAAATGTATGCATTCTAGAGAAATGAGAACTTTAAGAAACTCCCAAGACTGAAGAGGATTTAGTGACTACCGCTTGTATCTTAAGTACCATGTAGAACTTTCCTATGACTTCCTTTCATGAACAGAAACTTCTGTTTTATAATAGCGCTCACTTTCCTTAAAGCACTTAATAGAATTGTCAACATTTTATTTGATGGTTTTAGAGAATTTTGATGATCAGAGAGTTAAAAAAAATGGAGCGTGCTGGCCTGGTATGGTGGGGATTTCATTGTGGCACTTTATCAATGAGATTTAATCCTGTTATCTAAATATGTCAGGTTTATGGTTCTTATATCTTATTCCTATTGAATTGTGGTAGTGGGTAGTGGTTTCAAATACTTTCCAATTATTCCCATGGTACTTTGTACTAGCCAACAATGCTTGAAGAGGTACATGCTCTTTTCAGTTAGTGGTTCCCAAAGCCTTGTAATTCACATAGCACTTTGATCCTCAGATAGTGAATTCCAGTCATGGAGTTTTGAGACATTTTAGATGACCTCCCATTACCTGCAGGGATACGACGAATTTAAATTTCTCTAACGAAATGTACTAGAATTTGTTTATTATTATTTTTAACATGGAATGGGTTATCTGTATCTGGCTGAAAATGTTAATGAGGGAATGGTGGCCCTTCTTGCTCTGACTGTAAGTAGTTTTGGTTACTATTCAATGTGCTCACTGCCACTTACATCACTGTATACTTGAGCTATGTAATATTTTCAATAAGAACCTGAAATATGGACTTCACTCGATGGGTTTTATTATATGTGTCTTTGTGCTTCTGGTTTCTGTTGCTTGTTAAATAGTAATTTGCAACCCACTGATGGAATTGAGATATGTACATTTTCTCCATTATAGAACTTTCTTCAATTCTATCTCATTCAGTTCCCTTTAGTTCTCTGCTTTGATAATCATGTATGGGTGTCTTTAATTGTTCCTGTTCCTATATCATTTCACCCATAACAGTGATATGCTCATCAAATATTGTGTAATAAAGAGGTTCTGTAGCAGCAACATAGGTCCATCCATTCTAGAGAAAATAGAATTTTCAAAAGCAAGCCTGACTGTCTTAAGAGTCGATCAAGACATTAAGTGGAAGCTCCTTGAAAACAGGGGCCATTTCTGTCTCACAGTTGGATCCGATGGGGTGACAGGTGGTAGGTACTCAAAGTGTTTGAATGATGAGATACTTATGAAAGCTGTGTTTAGCCTGATTTCAGAAACTAGTTACAATCTAGACATGAAACAGGACCCACACATGGAGAAAGGAAGTCAGTGAAACTGGGCGGATCTGGGTTAGGTTAGACTAAGTTTTCACTCACTCTTTTCTTCCTCTCCCTCTATCCACTTTCTTCCTCCATTCATAATCATTCTGCTCTTGCAGTGGGCTAATCCGGAATCATTTGTGATTCAGTACCATAGGCGAATCTGTTTTAAAGTTTCTCCTTACAGTAAAACCTTGAACTTCCTCTCATATATTTTAAATTTACATCTCAAAACTCACTGTGAAGTGACTGCTTCACTTCTGGACTCTGCCCAGTGCCTAAAATAGTGTGAAATAGTGCGAGTGCTAAAAATACCTGTACTGTGCTGAAAAGAGTTTACAACATTCTCAGTAGAAGCTTTAAACTTTTGCTTAAAGGTTAGAGAAAGTTGGCTCGATGGCAAAAGCAAATTTATTTAAATACCATTTTTACACTCATTTCATAATAGTAACATTTTATCTTTTTTACAATGATTTATAGGCACTGGAGCAGAACAGGGGAGTCAGGGAAAAAAGCAATTAACGAATAAAGAAAAAACTACCAATAGTGAAGGGAAAAAAAAAATCTTTGGAAAGCTAAAAGAAGAGAGAATAATTGATGGTTCCATTTTAGCTTAATGTTATTTCTGGATCTCTTTTATAATGTGTTATTTACTGCATAGTTTATAGTTGACAGAAAATAAACAGCATTTGCAACATAATGTCTTTGGCTTTGCCATCTACTTGCTCATCCCAGTTGCCTGTCACGTTAGAACTTCAACCAACATCCGTCAAAGTCTTCTGTGATGGAGTCTGTTTTTAATAAGCCCAGCACTATAATTACCTTATTGCAAAGTTAAAGCCAAATGACACTTATGATGAAGGTTTCATGGCTAAACAGTAAAGTCAGTGAAGCATATGCATACCAACTGTCAGACAGGAAATAGCTGTTCGAGGATTTGTTTCTTTATTGCCTGACGAGGGTCACTTCATTTGTACTTGGAAACTTTGCCACAGCTATAACAGGTAGCAGAGAAGGAAAATGAATGAGTCTTGTGGAGGATAACTTAGAAAGATATCATTATTAATAGATTTTTGAGAAGATTAATTCGGGAGCATTTGTGCTCGGGAACATCTGTGCTAGGTGTTTGCAGAAGTATTATCTAACTTAAAACTCCTAAAAAACCAAAGGGTTAAAGCATTGTTCAAATTGCACATGCAAAGAAACTGAGGCTGTGACGCCACCCAGCTGGTAAGTGACAAAACCAGGCTGTGAACCCGGTCTAGATTATTCAAAGTCCCATGTGGTTTTCCCGGGTGTTGTAGCTGTCATAATGTAAAGTATCAGGACTCCCGCTGTCCAGACTCTGGTCTGGATGGAAACAGAATGTGGTTTAGACATGTCCACATACTGCTTTACTGAAAGTGGGAAGGCGGAGACACACTCAGATGAGTGATCCTCTTCTGTGTCTTTTTGAAGTTTTACATTTTTGTGACAATCACAGTCAATTGTGAATTGATGTATCAGTAAATACCACATACACGTCACAGCATCTTTCATCAAAGAATCTCTGGAAATAAATGGAGTCTTGCTCTCATCTTAGCATGTGTGTATGACAAAGACAGAGTGGGACTGTGTCTGTAGCCTGGAGAGCATCATTTGAATGCAATGGATGGTGCAAAATGAATTTTTGAATCATTTGGCTCTTTCAGAGTTATCATGCTACTAAATCTGGGCTACTTTTTTCACCATCCAATATCTCACAGCAGAAATTTGGGGCTTTTTTCCTGCTCTTCTCTTGAATTACTTCTGGGCAATGGTAAAAGCAGCAGACTCTTTTTCCAGTTCACTTGAGGGTTAGCATTGCATCAGCCTCCAGAACTGCTCTGCTGGCACATCTGGGAAGAAGAGTGCCCTGCAGGGTCTCTGTTTCTCAAAGGAGTGCTTCACTTTGGTGGCACCAGACCTGAAATTAATTCACTAAGCAAGTAGGGTATTTTGATTTTCAGGACTGACCCCTACCAAGACAGGATTGCGTTTTGTTTCTGTTTTTGTTAAGAATCAATAAAGAGTATAAATAACTTTCACATGTTCAACTCACAGTCACGGCATTATAGAATCTGTGTAAAAGAAAGTTGTGTTTCAGGCTAGGGGAGAGAGCATTCAGTCACTCCCATACTGTCTTGGCAAAGATGGAAGCTCTGGCTCTTAGGTGGCACCTTTGTACACTGCCTGGAAATGTCCTCCATTGAGCTATCAAGTACCATGCAGCATACAAAAAGCAATTAAGAAGTCAATTAGCAAGTGGGTTGTTTGAAACTAACAACCCAGTTGCTAAGGGCTCCTCCTCCGAGTGAAGAGCCCTTCCTCACTAGGCAGGAGCTTACTTCTCTTCCTCTCCTTAGTGTGTTGCTTCTAAGATTGGGTTGTGGAAAGGGTCTGGGCCTTGGAGTGATCACTGGCCTGGGGAGAGTTGTAGGACTGGTTTGGCTTTCTCCTAGTAAGCATGGAGGGGGTGTCTGGTCCTCAATTTTCTGCAGACTTCTTTAAAAGGTGGAGTATCTGATATCTCTATTATTAGCTTTGTCTTGTGCTACTGTTTCTTGTCCTACCCAGGGGCTCTGAGGTTTCCTATCATATCTATTAAGAATATTAGTATTGAATCTACAATTTCAGACCTGGTCGCTTTTCATGTTCTACTACTTCCTCTTGTCACGTATGATCCCTTCTTGATATTAAACTTGCTCCCATCCAGACCAGATGCGCACTCAATGGGAATAGGATCAATTTAGTTAGCAGAGGGAGAAACATCAATGAGGAGATCATGGGGATGCACTCTGGCCCAGTGTCGGAAGGAGGCTGGATTCACTTCTATTTGTGCCCAATGATCACTTGGATATAAAAATTATCAAATAATTTTGCGTGTTATTTCTAATATCCCTGCAAGGCACAAAAATAAAACAATAATAAAATAATATTTATGCAAATATGTATTATGTGGAATAATCTACATGACTACACCAAGGACCAGAGATGAGCTGGATAAGGAAAAACTATGAGTGTGGATTATTTGGGACAGGCTTCTTGGAAGGGTTAAGTGTACTTAGGATGCAGAGCACAGAGCAGGCCAGAGAGCCCTGGCCTTGGTTGGGGACAGGGACAAGGGAGGCATGGTTAAGAAGTGGGACCAAACAGACCCTATTCTGCAACATTGTGAGTTGAATTTTATTTTTTATTATTTTTATTTTTTTAAAATATTTTAATTATTTGTTTGACAGAGAGAGATCACAAGTAGGCAGAGAGGCAGGCAGAGAAAGAGGAGGAAGCAGGCTCCCCACGAAGCAGAGAGCTCAATGCGGAGCTCAATCCCAGGACCCTGAGATCATGACCTGAGCTGAAGGCAGAGGCTTTAACCCACTGAGCCACCCAGGTGCCCTGTGAGTTGAATTTTAAAACTGTAATAGTAATGAGTCTGTAATTACTATTAAAAATAAGATTATGGAGGTCACTTAATACTTCTACATTAATGCATATACCTTAAATTTATGGAAACCATTTTTAGTGTTAATATTAAAGATAGTTTCTTAAAATGTAGTCTTGGATGCAATCCACATCAGAATTACCCAGAGTACTTGAAAAAAAAAAAAGTGTATTTCTGGACTCTCTCTCAGACTTTCTGGATCTGAATTTCTTAGGGTGGGCCCCAGGAATTGACATTTAAAATAATCTCCCCAGGAGAATCTTATACTCACCAAAGTCTGGGAATCACTTGTGTAGGATAAGCTGAATGTCTGTGTACTTTTAGAATGTAGGGAGATGTTATTGTGGAATAGAAGTCCTGGCTCGTGGGGGTTAAGTGTTGCTGATAAATGGTTTTTCCTGTATCTAAGAGTTGCCAAAAAGGTATCAGTTGGCTGCTTCGGACAGAGCCTCATTAGCTAGAGTCTTTATGGTTTTGGGGCCTGGACCTCAGCTTTGCTTTTAAATTAAATTAAATTGGATATGTTTGCCTACAGAGAGCCTGACTTGTGCTAATAAATTCATAAAAGACCTGCTGATAAACCAGAACATTGCCTTATTGGTTTGTGGCAGAAGTTGTGGCTGACTCAATAACCAGGACTACAGTGGTAGGCTGTTAGGGAGGGGCACATACATCAGCAGGGAGCTCAGTGAACAGAGTGCTCTAACCACTTTGTAATTGTTGACACACTAACTTCCTCCTCTCTCTAGACTGGCATATCCTTGAGGATCTTATTTCTGGAACCTGCTTTATGTACTGCTGTGCCTGCCACAAACTCAGCACTTAACATAGAGCTGTTGAATGAATGGATGATTCTAGACCAAGGGGATCAGATGATGGTAAGTCATATCTACAAGGATTCATCCAGAAAGGTGGATTGCTTTTCTACACACCAGGGTTACTTTTGTCTATTAAAAGAGTTCTCTTCCTCCCAAGCATCTGTGAAAACAGACAAATTCTTACTTCAGGGATCTCCTTTCTTTCTCCCCATGCAGACCCCTCTTCTATGCTTTACATAGCTCTATCTCACATTGTCAAGGTCAAGTCCTAGCGAGTAGATAATCCTTACTTGATTTGTTTAATAAGTTACGTGTCAATTGTTTGCATGATATCGACCCTGACCACCTTATTAAATATGAAAAATTTTCTAATCTAATTTTATTCTTTTTAGGGTGGCTTTTAAAGTTTCTCATTTCAGAGAATAAAAAAATTTCTGGTCTTGTTTTTGTAGTCTGAGATATGTTTTATTTGCACTTTTATAGTACTTGCAAAAGATTGTCTTTAGTGTTTTTGATGACAATTATTTATGCAGAGGTTCTTTTTTTTTTTTTTTCAAAGATTTTATTGACTTATTGAGAGAGAGTGAGAGAGATCCCAGGACAGGGAGAGGCAGAAGCAGACTCCCTGCTGAGAAGGGAGCCCAGTGCAGAGCTCAATCCCAGAACCCTGTGATCTGACCTGAGCCCAAAGCAGATGCTTAACTGACTGACCCATCCAGGTGCCCCTATGAGGAGTTCTTTTACAGGATTCAGCAATGGTAGATGCACAGAGACTGCATTATGGGAATTTTAAGGTAGAGGAAAAAGATAATGCCTATTCCCTATCAATTATATGAAAATGTATTTACACATAGGGAGAGGCCAAGGGAAGAGAGATTTCAAAAGGAATGTTTATGAGATAGTAAGTAAATGAAGACTGAGAACCAGTCTTTGGATAACACTAGAAAATTGGCTGAGAAATGAATATGAGATAAAAGGTCTATGGGGGTGTGAGGGAGGATTTTTTTTTTTTTAATTAGAGCAACTTGAGGACGTATGAATTTTTTTGGAAGAAGCTTTGAGACAGCTAGAGAGAAAGAGACGTTGAACCTACTGCAGAGAGAAGCCATCCATTAGGTTAGCATTCACCAACAGTCATTGCTTCCTGGAAACTTTCTGTTCTCTAGAAGAACTCTGAGGGTAAGAATCTGAGAACTTTGAAGCAATAGCAAAAGTGATTGGAATTTGGCCAGAGCAGAAAAAAACCATGGAGGAGAAGGAGTGACAGCTCTGATAATTGAAGGACCGATTTAGAATTCAAACCTCCATTGTTTGCAACAGCAGCGGAGCTTGTGATTCTGTTGAGGGGGGCTGTGACTTATACAGAGCAATTTCATAGAGTCTTTTCATTCCTTGGGGTCCCCGGAACAGTGCTACTGTAAGTATCTGTGCTGGTTTCTGAAGCTTGACTTACTCCATTGAAACCACAGGAAGAATGTTATTTGATTTATGAAAGGAGTTAGCCAGCCATTCACCTAATTTTGAAACAGTGACAGGAATAAGAGGTAAGAAAGGATATTGAACCGGAACTGTACAACTTGCAAGTTCTTGAGATGTCCAAGGAAGACAAAGATTTTTTAATATTTAGAGTCATAATTCATTCAAATGAAGTTAAGAAATCAGTTTTTAAGACAATACAAACTCATTAATGCCGACAAGGTTTAAGAAGTGGATATCTTTTAGAAAGTTTCAACTATACACTATATGCAAAGCTGTGCTAGCTACTTTAAATCTTTTCTGGAATGAGAAAGGATATGAAAAAGATAAAGTATATGTTTCTTTTAAGGTGAAATGACTCCAACTCTTAAAGCAAAGTGTTAGCATTTCTATTTAGTAAATGGGTGTGACATAACTGTGTGACAGTGGTATAAACCCAATTAACTTAGGTTTTCTGTAGGATAGATGCCTGTGTCTGAGTTAGATAGTCTGTTGCTCACAAAACTGGAAACTTTTGTGTCTCACAAAACTGGAATTAAGGAGTTAGCCATCTGGAGCTTGGGATCTTCCTCCAAGCTTCTTCCAGTTGTGGCTGCTGGACTGAGGTCCCCATTTCTTGTTGGCTGTTAGCCAGGGCCACTCAGCTCCTCAAGGCTGACTGCCATTCCCTGCCAGGTGACCTTCTCCACAATATGGCAGTTTGCTCTTTCAGGACATGCAGGAGAGTATCTGCTGCAGCTTTGAATCTCTCTGACTTCTTTATCTCTGACCCCTAAATCTTCTTCATAAGGGCGTGCCTGATTAGGCTAGACTCACTACACCCAAGAGGAGGGACATATGGGGAGCCATCTCAGAAGTATGCCTACGACAAATGGTTCAGATTAATAGATGTTCATGAGGAGCCTGTGTAAAGAGATATGGGCAGAGTAAAGGGAGCAAAGGAGGGATGATGAAGCAGCCAGAGACTTCCAGAATACTACCAGTCATTACCAGAACCTGGGGAGAGCTCGGACTGTGGAGGAAAGATGTGCCCTGGAATAAGGCAGCCACAGCAGAGACTTATATTGAGGCAGGAGGGGAACAGAAAAGAAATCCCCCCTTCTCTCCTCCTGCCTCTTGATTTGTAGATGGCTCCCAGGGGCCAAGCCAAATTGGAAACCAAAGGTTTAGAGCCTGAGTCATGCAGTCCATAGAGATCAGACTCATAGAGCCTAGAAGGGCAGAGAAATTTACTGAATTGAACATTGCAATGCTCAAGAAATGGCTGTTGCTGTTGTCAAGAGATCTTTGGCTTATGAACATATTTACAAGTCCAGAAGTATGAAGGGCTGGTCTTCTCTGTCAACATTCTACGTGGTTCTGATAGGTGGGTGATGATATAAATGTGGGAGAAAGGAACTGGCCAATGTATTCTGGGAGAACTACAATGAGAGAACCCTAGTATATTTCCTTGCATGCAGGAGGTAGTCAACATATTGTTGTAGCAACTGGCACTGTAATGATGAAATTATAAACGCTTATAATGAATAGAAACTTATTCCATTAATATGTGCTAAAAAAGGAGGAAAGTGGAATATTAACTTACATCAGTACTTAAAAAAAAAAAGCACATTCATATAAAAAAAGACAAATTGGGTGGGTTCTATTGATAGATTTTGTGTCAGAGAAGAATGTGACCTTGGTCAAAGGAGGGAGGCAAGAGAGTGTTTCCCCTTTGGATTTTACTGATCAAAATATATGGTGATGATGATTATATTCATAAACGATAACTTACTGAACCTTTGAGCAAACTTTGGAATCAAACTTATAACCCCTACAATATTCACATTGAACACACAGGTATTCAGGGAAGACTCTCAAAGTTAGGATTAAGGTCTTTTATGAATTCTTTTAGTTGCAATAGTGCAAGAAGCAATATCTATAATAAAACTTTTCAGAACTAGAACTTTAAAACTTATACTAATCCTTCCTCTGGCAGAATTTATTTTTCATCTTAATATGTGAAGAACAAAGCATTTCTGTTTTCTTTTAAAAGTCTAATTTTTAAACTCTGCTGAATCTGTATGTGGGGATAGAGCAGCGGGGGAGGGGTTATGGCTTGTCAGTTTCTACCACACTGAAAACTGAACCTGGAAATTTAATTATTTACATTGTACTGGACGGGGGGATATTCAGATTTTGATTTTTGTGGGTAGCCTATCTTGCTATTCATGTTAGAAATTGAAAATAGAAATTAGAAAAATTTTATTATGGGACTGCTTCTTATTCAGTATTTCCAGTGGCTTTTGATTATTCATTGGAGATCAATAAATTTAGATTTTTATTTGAATTAATAATGCATCTAGTGTAGTTAGAAATAAAGGAAATAATACATATTTCACATTTCTCTCCAAATGTGCAAAGTCATTTAAGAACTTTCAATATTCCAGAGCCTATAATGCTTATTTTTATGTTCATTTTGCATTGAATAAATTGCCTTAATGTTCTAATTAGCATTTCCATCATATTTGCTAACACACTTTCACACTTATCTTATGCAGTAGAAAACTACCATCAGACATTCCCCTGGTAAAATGAAAAGATTCTTCATCTGGATACATTTTTATGATAAATCTTGTAGCAGGGACCTCAGAAGGAACAATGGTTAGGTATTTGGAAGACAGAATAGGAAGTCTGAAGCTTAGAGACAGTCTAATACTACACTAATTTCATTTTTAATATTGGACTTGGAAATTTCTCTGATCTACTCTGTACTTTGACTACGTGTATCCATTTATATAACTTAAATTGGCCAAGTGAGTATAAAAATTCCTTGAAATGTATGTGGAAGGGAGGTTTGTACCAATGAGGGCCATCTGGTATTGTTTGAGTACCAGTGGAAGGGTTGCTGTATTTTTATTAAAAAGAATTATTTTACTTCCTTAAGTTTTATGAATAGTTCAAACTAATCTAAACCTTTCCTTTTCTCTTCAAATTTTCATTATTCTTGGATATCTAGTATGAATAATAGGACTATAGTTTTTTAAAAACTTTTTTATTTTTTCAGCATAACAGTATTCATTGTTTTTGCAACACATCCAGTGCTCCATGCAATCCGTGCCCTCTCCAATACCCACCACCTGGTTCCCCCAAACTCCCAACCCCCGCCCCTTCAAAACCCTCAGATTGTTTTTCAGAGTCCGTAGTCTTTCATGGTTCACCTCCCCTTCCAATTTCCCTCAACTCCCTTCTCCTCTCCATCTCCCCTTGTCCTCCATGCTATTTGTTATGCTCCACAAATAAGTGAAACCATATGATAATTGACTCTCTCTGCTTGACTTATTTCACTCTGCAAAGAATATAGTTTTATTTCATGATTAATGCTACTGTAGTTCAACTTTCCCTTGACTTAATGCTAATTAGTCTAGAAACAATGATTGTACCTAGCTCGTCAGAGTATCCAGCATTTTATGGCAATAGAACCCACCACTTCGTAACTTAAAAGCCTTATTTTAGCATATTTTTAAGGACAAAAACTTTAAAAATGATAAATGTTACACTTTTGTTAACAACTTGAAAATAGTTGTATAAGAAACTCTGTGCTTTTTAATTTGTTTTGTGTTTCCTTCGCTGGACTTCAAGTTCTCACTGGAGAAACCTTCATCAACGTACAATAGACTATCCCCAGAAGGAAGTACTATGTTAGTATACTATGTTAGTATAATTGGGTAGTTCTTCTTTGTGACTTGGAAAGGAGGGCAATAGAAAGTAGTATAATGTCTTAACCTTGGAAACATTGTTTAACTTGCTGCTCTTTTGGGACATTTCTGCCTTATTTTGTGCAAGTCAAGTGGCCATATATCTAGGCAGAAACCTTATTTTACATACATGTTTCCATCACAGAATGGGAGGGTTCACATCTCTTTTGGAGGTGGGATTTATAATGCTTGGGTCCTGAGATCCCATCCCCATTATTTACAATGTAATTTGTCTTTTGCCCTCTGGTGAAAGAAATGTGAACATGTCATAAACTGAGTGTTGTAATCTTTTGAAAATTGAAGGGAAACTGGGTAGCTAGATTATAGAAAATCCATTTTTTTTTTCAGGCTGTTTAACTTCAACAGAAGTAGTCTATCTTTGGGTGTTAATAAATTGTAGTCAGCCAGGATTTAACACTGATATGTATTGTGCAGATTTAGATTCCTTTAATGTTTGCCTAACTTGTTCTTGGCACCAGAATTTCAGCATTCTGGATGTGATGGGAATGTGAACATTCTCATAAAGTACAAACGCAGATGGACTGTCTAGTAACTCTTATGACCAGTGCTTGACAATGGACTTCAATGTTTTCTTGTAGTTCTGATTTCTGGAGAAACAGTAAGCTTAATTGTTTTACGGATAGGATTAGGTGCCTGATATGTATACTTTTGTAAGTGTGAAGTTTGGGTAGACAATTGAATTGCCTAGCCCCGTATTTATTCAGTAAATTTGTCTAGGATAAGTTTATTTTGATTGGTGGGCTAAAGCTGTTTTATCTTTACGCCCTTGTTGTTTCTGGCATAAATTCTTGGTCAAGGTAACTCTCAAACTGCTAAATGAGTATTTTTCAGTGGAGTCTTGTAAGTTGGGGACAGTGCTCTTAAATCTTCTTGGCTGAGTTGCCATCCATTGAATTACTTGGCTGAGATAGGATCAAAGTCATTTTTTACACCTAAAAAAAGTTAAGTTTTTATTTTTTTTTAAAAAGAGACTCACTCCAGAGAGTATTTTCAGTCACTGAAAGAGAAGGTTACTATGTATTTTTTATTTTTGTAAATGTATTAACATTGACACATTTGTAACAATTCTAGGGAAAAAGAAATTCACATTTCTTACTATGAGAAATTATAGCTTTTGGTAAAACATTCTCATGATTTGTGTTTTTAATCAGTTTATTGTTATTATAGTTAATCCACCTACTATCTCTGAGAAGTAGGTTAAAATTATTAAACCTGTTTTACAGATTGGGGAATAGAGACACAGTGAGGTTAAATGGGGCCACAAGCATCCCATAGTAAGTCACTGACACAAGGAGGATTAGTCTGATATTCATGTGTTTTGTTCAGTCCAAAGTGCCTTTGATTTTACTTGTAATGAATCACACTATCATACCCTCATTTCCTATTTGGAAAAGAAGCACTGACATTTGACCATCTTTCTTTTCTCTCTTCAGTGATCCTTGTGAGCCACTGAAGATAAACTTTTGTGGTTGTTGAAAGACTACAGCTTCTCTTAATCCTTTGTAAGATGTGCATATATTACCCTTTTAACCAACTTTCACTTTCATGTTAATGTTTAAGATCTTAGACAAGTCTGAAAATTAAATTAAAATTTAACCCATAGTATATTTTAATTGCTATTCTCTTTATTTCTATGCATAGAGAGACAATGAACCAACTAACCAACCAAGTAATATTAAGCATCTACAGACTAAAATTGACTTGTGCTGGATGATTTTTGACCAGAGACTTTCCCAGGTAACTGTTGTGATATCTTTCTCTCAGGTAAGATACTGACTTACACCTGAGACAAATTCTTGGTGGTAGCCAAGGATAGGATAGGATCATGTTATAAAATCTTAGGATTGGAGGGCTTCAGAGTATTTAGTTGTCACATCATAAGGCTTTTTCTCCCTCCCCCTTGGAAGCACAGCTTATTACTCAGATAAATTTTTTCCACTTGACCCCTCAACCCTTAAGCTCCAGCCATCTGGGAGAAGAGCCTTGAGGATGCTATGCTCTTTCCTCTCACTGTCAGCTTTTGTACATGAGCTTCTTCATGGGGTCACCTCCCTGCTCTCACTTCCCCACACTCCATCCTTTGTACCCGTCTTTAAGTCTCAACTCCCATTCAGTGTTCAAATATCAGTCTAAGTGCCACCTCTTAAGGTGTTTTCCTACCATCTAACCTAGATCAAGTCCCTTGCCATGTGAGCTCTCATAGCAAACATGCTTTCTTGTCAGTGAAATTTACTACTCTTCACCTTTCTTGCTGCTGGATAGTAAATTCCATGGAAGCCATGTTTTTCTCATTTCTTATCAAGTGACAAACTACCACAGTTACTAAGACATAGTAGATGCTCAATATGTACTATTTGGTTGGTGGGTTGGTTGATTGTCTCTAGTCACCTAGGAGTGAAAAAATTAGAAATTAATGAACACTTTGGTAGCACTTCCAAGTAGAAAAGGAATGAGAACCTCTTCCTCATCCTAAGAGAGAGGTTGAAGGAAACATAGCACTATTACAGAAATGAAAACAAAAGCAGAGATTGTGATTTTAATAACAGACAAAGTAAAATCTCAAATACTGTTATCAAATACTAATATTATTATGAAGTAAAGCTAGATCTTTTTAATGCTAAAGTTGGAATTCACAAGGGATATTAATTATAAATAATAATTACATCAAGTAATAGAAATGTTTCCATTTAGTGAAAAATTGTGACCTTGATATGGGACACAAACTGGAGGAATACCATCATAATACAAGGAAAAGAATAAAGACAAAAACATGGTAAAAGATAAAACAGATATGGAATTTCAAGCTCTTTTTATTATGCATTATAAATACATATATATTCTTGAAGAATAATACAGAAAAATTAATTTGGAGCATATGATCTAAGAAATAGCAGTAAAAACTTGTGAACTAGAAGATCTGAGTTTGGGAATAAAGTTTCATCATAATCTATGTGGAGTTAAAGAAAAGAAAGCTATATTTAGATTTATTCCAGTAAAAAAAAAATCAATTTTCTTCACATATCTAAGCACATAAACTGAAGGAATAAAAATGAAAGAATAAAATAAAATAAAATAAAATAAAACTGAAGGAATAAAAATAGGTTTGACATCACATTTCCGCCCCCCACCCCTGAACACCAAATATCAAATGATGATATTCATTTTCAGGCTAAAAGTGTGGCTTCAGAATTGTGTCTTTCCAAGTTGGAGTTCAGGGTTAAGGGCAGCAGGAAGACTTTCTCTGATAGGCAAAGTTTCAGAACATAGAGCACATAGGAGAAATTCTATCAGTAAAAACGTTTGTAATTCTCCTAAGAAAATTACCATTTCTATCTTATATTCACCATAAATTATACAACCATAGTGGTTTCTCTTTTTATGTTGATTATAAGACTATTAAGAGTCAAATATATTTGAGGCCCACTGATAAGGCCTTAGTGATTGGGTAAAAAGAGCTAGTTGTCCATTATACCTGTTTTTCTTCCACTTCTTATGCAGTGATAGAAATTTTAGCTGAGTACATGATTGCCTACATAAAAAAGTTATGCTCCCCAATTTTCCTTGTCTTGTGTGGCCATGTATGTGAATACATTCTGGCCAATGAGATACAGTGAAGTTGAGGTGTGCAGTTGGAATGCGGGTACAATGAGTCATCAGTCATCTTGAACCATGTGAATATGGACTATTTGTGAGAGGCAATAAGACCACAAGATAGCCCGGGCTTCTGAAGATTACGTAGAACAGACCCACCTTTCCTGTCTTCTGAAATTTTCTGTGACAGGGGAAATTATTTTCTATCTTATAAATTCATTGCTATTTTATTCTCTGGCACATCAGTTGAATTTTAGAATTCAAAATTTAGAATTCAAAACTTTTTCAGATAAAAAGCATGTATACAATGCATTTAAATGTCTCAGGGCTAGTTTCAATTTATATCTTCATCATTGTTTTTCTTCCTCTATTTTTATTTTTAATATTTCATCTTATTTTTTGTGTCTGTATATACTTAAATATTTTAAATATAAATAAATATGCCTACTACCTAGATATACTTCCTAATAAAGTTACTTGAAGACATTATAGATAACCAAAAGATAAATCAAAATTTGGATGGGATCAGTGTTGAATATGGAAAGAGAATAAATAACAATTGTAAATATAACCAGATTATCTTTTTTTTCCCACTTCCCCTCCCCTTCTTGGGCTTGGGACATATGAGGTGAAGGGAAGAGAAGGACTTGCTAATACAGCTCAAGACTCCCTCTCTGCCTGGCCTTGTCATACAAAGAATAAAACACAGGCTTCGCCTTCAAACATCTACTTGTAGGGAAGAGAACAGTGCTCCCATAAAAATCCCTCACTTTCAGAAACTCATGGCCCTGATGCCTAGCTTGTATCTCATCATCTTCAATTCCTAGAGAAATCTATAAACTAGCTAAGAATTTTTGAGTTTAAAAAGATTTTCAGTATAACATATCCCCTGTGAAAACAATTCAATTGCATAAAACAAAGACCAGATTTTAAAATAAGATCCTACATAGTATAAATAAAAATTTAAATGTGCTTTCTTTCATACTCCCAGACTGAATCTTTCCTTTTTCTTTCTATCATATTTTCTTAAGAAGCAATTAATCCCAAACCTCAAAATCCTTTCTCTAGCAATTGCTGCTAAAAAACTGGACCTCTATATCCCATGTCCAAGAAAGATGTACAAATGACTCATTGTCCACTCTGTCTGATACTAGTATTATCTCTTTACAGTATTCATTTGCATTTGCTTGATTTGCCTTCCTGTATGTTTATTTTAATTTTGTAATTTTGTTCTAAAGAGGTTGGCCTTGGCTTTTTATTTTGAGAAATGTTGTCTTTTAATTGAATTAACTGCTTAAGACTAATAGCCAACATCACATTTAATGGGAAAATATGAGTGACTGTCCTAAGAAATAAAACAGGACCCTAAAATCACCATTATTATTTGACCATATTCTTGAGTTTGGGGCTATGCAATACTTATAAAATAGAAATAGGAGATAGAAATACTTGAAAATAAAAGATGAACATATCATCATATCCAGATGATAAGATTTTTTTGGTCAGAAAAAGCCCAAGAGAACCCAGTTGGAACTATTATGACTACTAGGTAATTCCTAGTTGGTAATTACTAGTATGTAAACTAGTTAGAAACAAGATAGGAAAATAATATAAAGTTAATAGTTTTCATATAAATCACTAATAACTAATTGAAATACAATAGGTAAAAAGTACAGTAAAGTTTCCACTAAGAACAGCCATATCCATTACATCACAAAATCTTTTTGAGAGCCTCCTGTGTACCCCATTGAGCTATAACATCCCTGCCCTCGAGGACTTCAATTCTAGTGGGCAAGACTATAATGCACCTCTGTAATCACAACAGGATGTGTTCGGTGCTAGGATAGAGGTACCATGCAGGGTGAAGATGCTCTGGCTGGATTCTAAACGAAAAGTGTGAATTTGGTGAGTTTTAGTAGGTATATATTCAGGTATAGAGTGTGATGATGGGTAATAGTATCAAGGTGTGAGAGAGAAACTCATTTGTCCAATAAGGCAGTGTTGTAGAGTGCAGGGGAGGGACTGGGTGTGGTGAAGGCAGTGAGATAATGGGTAGTCAGTTCACTAAAAGCTCTGTAGGCTGTGTTGAAGCCTATGGGGAAATCCCATTTGTGACCCTTAAAATCTCCTCTCACCTTCTTTAGGCACTTGGATGATAATCCTTCAGGTTCTGTCATTCTGCTCTGAAGATGTTTGATGTGAGGCTGATTGTAGAGTCTCCCCTGCTTGTTGACTCTGCATGGGTAATGTATTTGAAGTACCCCTGATAGACTGGGGTGCAGAGCAGGGGGTGTCCACTGCATCAGACTCCTTCTCAGAGATGGTTAGGTATAGATAAGAGCTTAACAATGAGCCTTAGACCTTGAAGCAAGGTCTCAAGATGGTCTTTATAGTCAAGGAAGTAACCCATTATGGTGGATCCGAGATTGTCTGAAGTTCACCAAAAACCTAGAAGAGGACTTCATGTAGACCATGTGGTCCCACTGGGATAAGTAGACTGTGAGTGTCTGGATCTGCCTAATGGCTACACTCTGGAGAAATGCATGTATAGAAGGTTTTTTTATTAGAGAGGTTCTATTCAGGTCTGACACTGGGTTTTCACAAAGATTAGTTCTTTGTGTAGTTCATTGCTTCGGCCAGTTGGAAGGTAATGAAATTCTGGCTACATAGGAAGATCATGAGTTTATGTGTATGGTTCTGCTGTGGTAGGATATGCTGTTAAGGTCTTGTGGCTTGTGAGATTTATAAGTTAAATTTCACAAGGGAGATTATCCATCTTACTTGGCATTGAATGAACCATTGGATAACAAATTAACAATAGCAGGTAAAATTATAGAATACTTAAGATTACTCAGGGTCCTATTCTAAGTACTTTTCTTGAATTGTCACACCCCTTTGAGGTAGATATTATTATCACCATTCTACCCAATGAGTCGATTTAAGCTGGGGAGATAGTGTCTTACTCGTGGTCATACAGGTAGGTCTTCATGGGAGTGTGTTACAAATCCATGCCTGCCAGAATCCTAAAAGCCTCTTCTTAATTAGAAAGCTCTACTGTCTAAGGGGGGATTAGAATTTTGAGAAGTAGAATTTTGAGTTTGAGTGGTTGATCAGGTTGCTGTTTCCTATTCTACAGAACTTGAACACTACTACTTTGTTGAAAGTTTTTCTCTACCCAAGAAATCTCTTTTTTGGGCTACTTTTTAATAAAACATGCACATAGAGGCCTTGGGATAGGATAGAACTGATGATTGTTTTGGATACATTTGTTTCCATTCTAAATGGCTTACATCAATTGGTCTGGGATAGAAATGTGGAGTAGGAGGTACAGATACAGATAAGCAAGGAGTCAGGATGTGCAGAACAGGATCCAAGATGCCAACAAGGTGGGGCTGGCAAGGTTCACAAAGGGGAGCTCATGGGAGAGCTAACAGCCTCTCTCAGAAACAAGAATGTGTATTCCTGTTAGCAGATGTTCTCCCTGTAAAGTCCATGTCCACAAAGCCCTCCTTGAATCTTGCCATTTTTATCAGGTAGAAGGAATCAAAGAATGCATTCGTTCAATAGAACCTCAGTGGTATCTGAAGCTCTAAAAACCTATAACAAAGTGTTGGAACGCTATAGTCTTGGGTAAGAGTTAAACTTGGAAGCTGGCAAATGCAGTAAAGTAATACACTAGGTACAGAAATATAACTTTGTAGATCACGAGCAGTTTGGCAACTTTACCCAGTGCATACTTTTATTAGGTCACCTGTGTCTGTTGTAGATTTTGCCTTGTCATGACTGGAAGCCTGCTGATGTCTTTATCAGGATGAGCCGTAAAAATGTAGGAAGACTATTTTACCATACATCACCTTTTTATTTTAAGCACAATATTGTTTTGGGCACAGTGTCTTCTCAACTCTCAAATGTTTATCTTTTGAAATAAAATAATAATATTAAGTTTGGTTATTAGTAAGGGAAAATGAATGCCACTTTATTTTACTTGGCATTAAACGAAAACCAGAGTACTGTATTTAAAAAGCTATCACATCAGTATTATTTCTTTGCCTATTTTAAGTGGAATTGTAAAATCATTTCGATACATATATTTTTTTCTAAAGTTTAATACTTTAAGTATACTACTTGGTGAGGAACGCTAAACTTAGAGTGTGCTGTGCTTTTATGATCTGAAAAAGATGTTTTGGGGTCTGCAGGCAGATATTCTGATAATAACAGCCCATGCTTTTTGAGCTATGATGAGAGTACACATTGGCTGGCATAGTTGGAAACGATGGTGGTTTAACTCTCGCTATTAAGTTTAAGATGCCGTCCAGGATTAGATCTCACTCCAAATGGTGGCAATATCTCACGTTTATAAGGTACTTTTATCATAAAGGGTCCCAAAGTGCCTTCTGAGCATATGTCTCCAGGAATGACTTTTCTCTGTGTTGCAGCCATTTCTTAGGAAAGCAGCAACACCCTGGAGGTCACTTCTCCCACAAGAAAGAAGGGTGATGATAACACTTAATCAGACCAGACCTTACTTTTAAAGCAACATAATCTATTTGCCCAATTTGACTGGCACACCAATATTAATGTCCTTTAAAAGATTTCAGCAAGGGTGTGATGATTATGAAGTCAGTACTTGACTTTTATATGGCCCCTGATGGAACACTGTTTCTTAATGTCTTGCCAACTTAGTATTTTTTATTTTCAGAAGTAATAGTCCTCTCCTCTGACTTAATAAAAATAGATGTTATGTGTCCCCTGTAGTTCCCATATGTTCTTTGGAAATTTCTAATGCCTGTATTGCCTTTGTTTAAGTTTATGTGGGTTTCCTCATTAGAAAATAATTGACACGTCTGGGAAGGATACCAGAGAGATTTTTTTAATTCCTCCCAGATATCTGCTTTTGTAAAGGCAAATGCAAATTAAAAAACAAGAGGCTTAATTCTCCCAGTTGAGTATAAGAGACTCTTCTCCCTTTCCTTAGAGGATTTGTTTTAGAAAACTTGTAATTTTAGGTTCCTTCTCTGTTTCTTTGAAATGCATGTAAGCCTTTTGAAAAGCTTAATGAGTCTCTTATTGTTTTTATGACCCAAGGCTGTCTTAAGGATTTGGGAATCAGTTCTTGTAAATATAATCAGGACAATAGCACCCCATCTCCCAGCTTCTATGGGAAGGTAGAGGCTCACTCCAGAGGGTGCCTGCCTCCAAAACCATCACCCCTCCTAAAAATACGAGAAATTCATTCTTCCTTTGGATAAACCTCTCTAGCTAACACAATTGGTCACCTCAATTCCAGGGTGAAACTAGGATGAACTATGTGTGACAAATGGTATTGTCAAGTCTTCTTACTTGACTAATTATTTTTTATTTTGAGAACATGTATGTAATGGGTCGTATCTAGTTGCCTATAGAAAAAGGTGAGATTTTTCTTTGTCTTTGTCATCTTTTAGCAAATTACCAGTGATGCATATCTTTTTCTGGTTTGTTGCTTGTTTAGTAATAAAAGTGTTTTCTTTCTTTTCCACCTTTGTGGAGTTTTTTGTTTGTTTGTTTGTTTGTTTTGGTTCACAGGAGACTTTGTTTTCAATTCTATTACCCCAGCGACTTCTATTGCATTAGTTGCCATTGGGTGATTAGGAAATTTTTATTAAAACAGGCTGGGCACAGTTGTTTGCATCACCTGGGTGATGGAAAATTAGAACAGCAAACCTGTACTGAGGACTCCTGATGAACTAGGCATGGTTCTACAGGCTTTGATATATTTTTCTTCTAATCCTTTGAGAAAACCTGAAGAGAGGTTGGTTTACTTTTCTTGTCCATTTTAAAAGAAAAAAAGAGGTAACTACTTAAACAATAGATGTCAGTTATCATTATGTTCAACTTAACAATTTTATAATATACCATGGGGGGGCGAATGTCAGTACTTCCTAAATTTTTCTTCTGAGAATCTTTGATTGGGCTTTTCACTTTTTCTCCAGTCTTCTGCCTCCAAGCCTTAACACTTGTTCAGAATTCTTCATTCCTGCCCCTCTTCCTTATTGTTCTTGGGGAAAGTCTGCCTAGATGGGGAGGGTGGGAGTAGGGGCAGAAGCTATACACCCCCGCAGGCTCTCCCATTGGTTGAAGGCAACTTACTATGTTAGTGTTAAGCAGAAGTGAGGTAAAAGGTTATTTAAAGGAGTTTCCTGTTGCTCCTATTCCATTAGCAATTGGCCAGAGTAAGTATACCTCCTTTTTTTAATTTAAAGATTATATTTATTTATTTATATGAGAGAGAGAGAGGGCATGCATGCAGCAGTGGGGTAGCAGAGGAACACCCCGCTGAGCAGGGAGTCCCACAGGGGGCTGGATCCCAGGAAATGAGATCATGACCTGAGCCTAAGTCAGACACTTAACCAACTGAATCACCCAGGTGTCCTAGAATACCTCTTTTTGTTTAATTTTTTTTCTTTTGGCATATGGAGATTCTTACTTAAACTTATTTTTCAAAACTTTTTCTCAAAAACTTTCAGACTCCTGTTTTTTGTTAACATTTACTAGAATTAAATACAATAATCTCTATGATATAGTCAGCACAGAGCACATGGAAGGGGCTCAATTATCATTTCCTGTTATTAGATATTATAGGCCAAACAATGGGGAGGCGATGGCAGGGAGGCAAAATGGAGAGGCATACGGGGTGACCTTGAATGCTGCTAGTGTTATTCTGTAGCTTTTATGTGAACTTAAGAAAATTCTATAATCCTTTGTTGAGTCTACCCCTCATTTTCTGGGTGGGGATAAGGCCAGATGATATATTAATATCTAAAACAGTTCTGAGAGACAAGTCAGAAGGTAGAATAGAAGAGTGGAATTCCTGAAGGGGGCTTCGGTGGGCTGTCCTCCAGCATTTGGGGTAAATCCTAGGTACTAAGGCCCAGGGAAGCACATGGTTCAAGCTTCCTCTTGGGTCACTTCTGCAGACTCATGCAGAGCTTGTCCATAATCAGTGTCCAAGAGGCACTTAATATTACAGCTCAGCACTGGTCCACAGCGAACTTCATCAGAAGGGTGCAAACATCCAGTTCGAGATGAAAAAGTTCCAGGGATCCAACAGACAGCACGGTGACTGTAGTTAGCAATACTATACTGTGTACTTGCAAGTTGTTAAGAGATCTTAAATGTTTTACACACGTGCAAACACACAGTAACTTTGTAAGGCAGTGGATTTATTAATTGGCTCTACTGTGCTAATCAGTTCTCAGTGTTTAGGTAGATCAAATTATTATATTGCATGCCTTAAATACACACAGTGTTATATGTCAAGTGTATCTCAATAAAGCTGGGCAAAATACTACCTGGAGGAGGTTGCCAAGCCTGTGGAATCAGAATCAGCAAGGGTGGGGCTGGGATAGTTGCATTTGAAAACTGTCCAGGTGATTCTTATGTACATTGTATTTGAATAAGGCAGCTAAGGTGAGCCAGCTGTCTGTATTAATCCATCTGATTTCCTTCTCCTGTTCAGTATGCTTTTTTTTTTTGCCAGTAATTGGCATTTGTATTTTAAAAATGTGGACTATTTCTAAAATTAGCTTAAGGTAAACACTTGTGCTGCTGAAAATCACATAGGATTCATTGTTATATCGAAAGTCTGCCTTACATTTGGATTATACGCTCCTTTCTGTTAGTCTGCAGTTTTGAACACGGCTCATCTGGTGAGATCTCCATCCCACTTTACACCAGGACAGGCTTTGCTGGCTGCCCTCCCCACATCGGCCATGCAGCCAGCTCTATGTGAAGCTGGATGAGGGGCCAGGAGGCCGGCTCCCCGGGTTGCTGCTGTGCCCACCCCTCCCCTCTCAACCCCCAACCAGGCCCTGTCAGCTGGTTTCAGGTGCAGAACAGGAAACCGCATTTCTGGAATCGGTCCTTCCCAGTATATTTGTTGCTCTGTGGTGGTAGCAGTAGCACAAGGCTAAACGTTAAAAATGAAATTTTCTCGGTGAACCAAGCAGAGAATTTTTCATTTTATCCATCAGTCTCCTCCAAAGGCAGCAGCTTCTCACAGTCCTTCCCTAATTTTTAACATAAAAGATGGAGCCTGGGAAGTGTGTGGGTATTGATGCCATGGTTAGAAAGTTCAATACATTGAACAGAAGCAGAGAAATTTCATTTTCCAAACAGCGGCAGAAAACAGCCCTGACCAAACGGCCAGACTTCGTTGGTAGCAAATGGAGAGTCTGCCTAGTTCCTGAGGTGGCTTCAATAGAAGCTGGAACCTGGAGAACACGTTGGCATGGTCATGGTCTGTGTGTGTTCTGACATTCTGAGGAGAACATTATTCCACAAAGTAACTTTATTTCTGATGTCAGTTGTTTTGCTCAGGATCATTCCTTTGCTCCATGCCTGAAGACAGATGAATACAACCGGGGACAGTAATAATTATTACCACCCTCTTTGGAACTGCTGTATTGTGCCAGGGGCTGAACACAGAGCAATAGGACATAGCATAGTGGTGATTCTCACTGTACCTACCTCATGGGATTGTTTTAAACATGGAATGAGGTAATGCAAGTGAGATGCTTAACACAGTACCCGACACAAAGAAAGTGTTTGATGAAAGCTAGTTATCATTAATTTTATTACTGATGCTTGGAGAGACAGCCTAGTGGAATCCATGTTAAGAGCCACAAGCTCTGACTTCAGACTGCCTGGGCCTAAATTCTGCTCTGTGACTATGGGTGAGTGAACATCTCTGGGTATCAGTTTCCTCATCTGCAAAATGGGAATAATAACCTTGTCTACATCATGTGGACTAAATGTATTTCAATGTGTTTTAAATAATGCCTGGCATATAATACAACATAAATGGTTGTGATTTTTAAAATGTTTTACATGCTCTATTGTTATCCCAGAAAAACAGGTGGGTGTTATTCCCATTTTGTAAGGCAGGATAAAGTGACTTGCCCAGACGCGTGGCTTACAAGTGCTAGAACCACAACTTGACCTACAGTGTAACTATTTTTAAAGCCCATTCTCTCCCCATAGGAGGACTGTCATTCTAGCAAACAGTATGTTTTTGAATTTCATTAGTGGTATTTTTTTCTTTCATTTCACATTTGGTTTCTTTGACTTATCAGCCTAAAAAATTTTATATTACTTTCATAACAGAGGTTTTGTCCTTAACATCTTTACTTGATGTATTTGAGGCTGAGTCTGAGTTTTTATTATTATTGTTGTGGTTATTATTACTATTTTTAGAACATGGTTGTATTGGCTCCTAAAAACAAAAATTTCTTTTACTGCTGAACAGTCTTTTGAGGGGGCAGATTGAAAATTAATGAGGTAATTTTAGTGGCATTTATTTTTCTTATTTTCATAATGTACTTTTACTTTTTTCTAAACCTATTTATGACAATTATTTATTATTTATTTCTTTAAATATAAATATTTATATAAATATAAATATATTTTAAAAATTATAAAAATTATAAAAACCTATATAAATAGGTTTTTTCTAAACCTATTTATGACAATTATTTATTTATTACATTATTTAATATGTTGTATTTCCATTTTTTGTATATACTTTGTAAATTTGTAATTTACAGAGTATATACATTGCATATATATGTATACATATACTATGTATATATACATAGTATATGTATTACTTGTAATACTTTGTAAAATTCCAGAATTTTAGGACTAAGAGAGGAGGCTCCCTTCTTTTGTCAGTTTCTACTCAATGTAAGGATTGGACAGGAGACATTTATGGCTTTGAGGACAAGTTAGGTTATAATAAACTCACATGGTAAGTTAGAAAACTGGAAAGAGTAATTCATACACCAAGGGTTGGGATGCTCTCAAATTGTGGGTGCTAAGCTTGGTGAGGGCCAAATGATCAAGGCATGGCTCTGTCCTTAGGAAAGCTGAGGGAGGAAAGGTTATTTGAAGCAATATATATACATTGGGAATTATTAGCCCTACTCAGAACTAAGTTGAATTACTCATTGGTTCCTCTCATCCTAAGTACCTAAAACCTGGGCATCAGACAGAAGTGAATCTTTTTTTTTTTTCTCATGTGATGGTCAAGAGGTGGTTTTGGCTATCACCTCCCTCTGCAGTATCCCATTCTTTAAAACAAAAAATGTTTTCTTTATTCTTAGGTAAAGTCTAGGCAAACATGACTTAAAACAAGTATCTTAAAGGGAGTTGGGGGAAATTGGAAGAGGAAGTGAATCATGAGAGACTATGGACTCTGAAAAACAATCTGAGGGGTTTGAAGTGGTGGGGGGGTGGGAGGTTGGGGTACCAGGTGGTGGGTATTATAGAGGGCATGGATTGCATGGGGCACTGGGTGTGGTACAAAAATAATGAATACTGTTCTGTTGAAACAAAACAAAACAAAACAAAAAACAAAACAAAACAAAACAAAACAAAAAAACAAGTATCTGACCTCTCTCCCATCCCATCATTCTCCCAAGTCCCCTCTACAATGGAATTCCTGAGCTCCTACTGTTTCTCTCCATCAGAGAAACTCTGTTGGAGTCTATCTCCCAGAAGGGTCCTAACTTTGGTTTCTATTGTTTAAGACACTATAATCTGATCTCTTATGGTGTTTTTTTAGTGTGTATTTTGTAAGCTAAAATTTTCCTTCTCAGGTACTGTGGAAGAAGTAGGTATTGATGAATTTGTAGCTGCTATGTTGTTTTATTGCAAACCTCTGGGTTACCCTGCTTTTGTCAGCTTTTGGGTGAGCCCTGGTGATATAGTTATGTTAATGGAATGAACTACTGTAACTCTGCTAATGAGCAAAGTAAATTTCAGTGGTAGAGCAATTAAAAGATGTATTAATTTGTTGTGAATTTTACTTTAGTCTTCCCCCTAATATTAAGAAACTGTGTAGATTCTAAAATACATAGGTTATCAAAATTTTACTTTCCACTTACCATAGATTTTTATTTCTATCCCTTGTCACCCCCATCCTAGGCTGTATTTGGCCTTCTAACTTAAAATTCCTGTGTAATCTATTTTACTTGAAGAATTGGAGACAGGATACTCATATATGATTTTCTATATCTATGACAGTATTTTTTTTTTTTTTGAGACTAAAATTCAGCCTCACTTATCACTTATAAAGACACTTTGAATAAGAGGGACATATAGTATTAAATGCCAACAGTGTCCTTTTGCTGCATCTGTAATAAAGCTATTGTTAATGGTCCTATCTATCTATCTATCTATCTAGTCTATCCATCCAACCTGAAAAAGATGCAAGAAATTTATAAGAAGTCTTTTTTTTTTCTCAGAATTCTTTCTCATCATAGAGTCTTACAAGAGGTTGATATTGCTTAGAACCACTGAAACATCATGAAGGATGTTATATTAATGAACATAGAGACAACGAAATTGAGGTGTCTGAATGAGGAATAAATTGGTTCATTTTGGTGGTGCATAAATTCTGTCAGGCCATTTGGACAGTTTAATAAATTTTGTTTCATTGCATGGAATGTTTTCCCACTGGCTGGAGAGAGTGGTGGTATCTCTGGGAAAAGAGAAAGAACTCTAAGACTAAGTTACAAAAAGTGAAGACCAAATTTAAGCCACCAATCTGAGAGTTAGTACGATTTTGAGAAAGAGGCAACAGGGAGTAGAAAGCAAGGTACTACTTGTGAAATCTGGCACAGAGCTGGTATATCTGTCCTGGTTTGGCATCTCCAAATAATAGGACCCAAAGTCTTATTATTCTAGGTTTGGTTAGTGTATTAGTTTTTTATTGCAATGTAGCAAATTTAGTGGCTTAAGACAGCACATACTTATCATTTCCATTTCTGTGGGTTGGGAATCTAGGCAAGACTTAGCAGATCCTCAGAAGTGAGACAGTCAAGGTGCTGGCCGGGACCCTGGATCAGGTTCCAAGCTCACTCAGATTATTGAGAAACCTCATTTCTTTGTAACTGTAAGACTGAGAGTCCTGAATTCTTGCTGGCTGTTGTTCAGAAGCTGACCATAGCTCCTAGATGTTGCCCACAGTTCTTGCTACATGTTCCTCCTTATAGGATTTTCCACAGCATGGTAGTTTGTGTCTTCAAAGCCAGCAAGAGAGAAAGGAAGTGTGTCTGTAAGAGCAAGTCTGTTAGAAAGATGCAGTTTGATATAACATAATCCCAGGAGTGCTATCAGTCTCCTCTGCCATCGTCTTGATGAATTAGTCATGGGAGGGGATCACGTAAGCACAGGCAAATCTTGAGACAAGAGCACAGGACCACCTTAGAGCCTGTTCCCAACATTTAGTCAGGACAATTGAGTTGTACAGAGAAATAGAAATCACCCCCGTAGAGGGCATGAATGTGTTCCCAATATAGTGCTCTCTCTGCAGGGCCACCTAGGTGGATTTTTAGTGAGTCCTTTTGGGGTGGCGGAGCAGGCATTTAGTCTTTAGCTTTTTTGCTTAAAATCCAACTTTGCCATTGTTAATTGCTGTGTTTATCTTTAGAGTATTTGTTGGGTGAAGGAGTTGTAATGAACTAAACACTGCCACAGATTGCTTCCATCTATTTGAGATTTCTCTTAGAGGTGGGAGAACGGGTCTTCTTTTAAAGCTCTGTCAAAGGGACTTTGGTACTTTCTGCATGCAGTGTAGTCCTTCCTCAGCTATCAAGATCTGATGTACACTGATTTCCTCAGATGTATCTGCTGCCACACAGCTAGTGTCTTTTGTAAAACCTACTGTTTTTTGTATTCTTCTTGCTTAAAAAGAGGTGATTAGTTGGGATCAAACACACAAAATTCACTGACCCCAGGAAAAAAGACGTTTTTACCCAAAACTGTTTAGCACTGGTGTTGATTTATAGCCCAGAGGATGATGATTTTGCTACTGAAGGATCTGAGAGTGGCTCATTGCCCGCTGAGGGGCTGGCTCATGGAATGCTGCTCTCAACTTTATTTTGATGGTGTTTCTCTCGTAACAATAGAATTTTTCTCCCCATTCTTATTTGCCCCTTACTCAGTCATTTGTTCTCCAAATTGCTTTTGGGCACCCCTTAATGCTTGCGTTACTACATCTACCGACCTAATATGAATAGTATTCTTTGCCTTGAAAGCGAGCACTAATTGAATTTGCTTGCACTCAGTGATTTTAATGGGGCTCTGGAGTGTTGTTTAGTGACAACTTTTATGTGGAAGACACTGAAAAAATTAACATGTTACATTTAGTAAATTAGCAATTACTTAGCTCCATTATATCAAAAGCAGTCACCTACATTTATAACCTACAAATATTACATTCATAAAGCATGTTTTGTATGCCAGGCTCTGGGGGTTCTTTTTTTCCATGGGACAACAACACAAAATTTAGTGAATGAATTCTTAGGTGAGAAAACCCTAAATTGTAACAACTACTGATATTCATTTCATCTTTTTACTTCCTGACACACCCTCCCAAAATGGTCTCAGTGAAAGCTGATCTGTCCCCAGCTATAAAATTAAACATTTCAGCTCATCTTTGGGCCACATTCTTCTTACCAGAATATTTGGGCAAAGGCAGTGGGATGTGAGATGAAGTCTGCATGTGGGCTTTTGGACAAATTTATTTTGCTATTACAAAGCAAAATTAATTTGCTATTAATATTTTGCTATTATAAAGAAGCACAAGAAGAAATAGTCCTTCTTTTTCTTTTTGAAGTTGTATTTACAAGTGACATCTGGAACTCTGGCAGCTATCTTGAGGTGATGAGGGGCATCGCTATGCTGAAGATGGCAGGGTAGAAAGAGAAAAGAAAATCCATCTCAGTTAGATCATTTAGCTTCTGAATTAGCTTATCCTGGAGATGTCCACTCTGGCATTTCTTAATAGCTAAGATAATGAAATGTTCTTGTTATTTAGGTTAGTTCAATCATTGTTTCCTTCCTTCTTCCCTCCCTCCCTCCCTTTCTTCTTTCCTCTTTTTTTCTTGTTCCATCTGTCACTTGATTCAGAAAGATACCTGGGAATCAGACCATAAAATTAAGTATCTTATCAAATTTTCTACCTTCCTTCTGCCACGTAGGAGCCGGAAATCCCTACTCATCATTTATTTTTAGGTCAACTATCAAAGGTCCTAAAACACTTCTGAAAGTGCAAATAGGACTAAGAGGCAAAAGACAAAAACCATGCCTGGGGCGCCTGGGTGGCTCAGTGGGTTAAGCCGCTGCCTTCGGCTCGGGTCATGATCTCGGGGTCCTGGGGTCGAGTCCCACATCAGGCTCTCTGCTCAGCAGGGAGCCTGCTTCCTCCTCTCTCTCTCTCTGCCTGCCTCTCTGCCTACTTGTGATCTCTCTCTGTCAAATAAATAATAAATAAAATCTTTAAAAAAAAAAAAAAACACAACATTGCCTGTATCTGCCATGCAGTATTCATCTACTAAATGGAATTAGAATCCAGCTCTTTAAAAAACAAATACAAAAATTAAAAAACAAACAAACAAACAAACGGTGTTCCACAGAGGTTTTTGAATTCTGGTATACGCTTGCTTCGTTATGAAAGCTGAAGTTAGAGCCAGCAAGACTGGGATCCCGACCCATTTCTTCTCTTGCTTACAGTTCAGAAGCAGGACACCTTCTAAGCTCCTTGTCTTAGATTCCTGTCTAGAAAATGAAGAAAGCTACATCAGTGTTTCCATACTTCCCTGATGATAAAAATTACTTTTTCAATATGAGCCAGTGGTGGAAATCTAGTGTCTAGCTTTTCTACTTAGAAACTGTGTGGAGAAGAATAAATGAAACAAGATGGGATTGGGAGGGAGACAAACCATAAGTGACTCTTAATCTCACAAAACAAACTGAGGGTTGCTGGGGGGAGGGGGTTTGGGAGAAGGGGGTGGGATTATGGACATTGGGGAGGGTATGTGCTTTGGTGAGTGCTGTGAAGTGTGTAAACCTGGTGATTCACAGACCTGTACCCCTGGGGATAAAAATATATGTTTATAAAAAATAAAAAATTAAAGAAAAAAGATATAGGATATTTCATTAGGACCACAAAAAAAGATAACTAATAAAGAAATTTCTTTTGTGCCTCTCCAAAAAAAAAAAGAAAGAAAGAAACTGTGATCCTGGGCATGTTAGCTAACCTCTTTGAGTTTCAGAGTCCTTATTTCTAAAATGGAAATTATGTCTTATAACACTGTGATGCGTATCAGCTATCACGTGCATGTGAAAATGCTTTGGTAAATAACAAAGCGCTATATTAATGTGAGGTGAGAGTATATTGTGATGATTATCACCACAGACCATCTTTTGTAGCTCCTTGTGAAGCCTGTATAGTCTTTCTAGCTCATTTTGTTCCTATCCTTGGTTCACTCTAGCAGGGTCCCCAAGGTGCTTTCAGACGGTCTGCAAGGTCAAACCTGTTTTCATAATGATACTAACATGTTATTTGCTATTTTTATGCATTCTCTCATAGCTGGAGTTTTCTAGAGACTATATGATTTGTGATATCACAACAGACTGAATATATAGAAGGAAGTATGACACTTCTAATAAGCCAGATTTGCAAAAATATAAAGCAGTGCCACTCTTTACACCACATTTTTAAAAGAAAAATATAATTATTTTTCATAAAATATGCCATTTATATTAACATGTAACAGATTTATTTTAATTATTTTAAGTGAATTAATATAATTTTCAAAATTTCTCTGATTAATTTCCAACATGGCAAGTAAACACATAACAAAACATATAACAAGAGTTCATTAAACTTTTCAATAATCTTTAAGATTAAAAAAGAATTCTAAGACCAGCACATTTAGTAGCACACTACTTGGCTCCGACAGCACTGTGCTCCCCATTTTTACAACCTTCTAGGCTGAATTTCTTTGCTACACTGAGAATTACTACATAGGGGACAGCTTCTGGCTGTCCTTCTCTTTTTCTCTTTCTTCCACTTTCTCCTTGAACACTTGTGTCTTGGGTTGATCTCTGTTTTCTGGTTCTCACAGTCATTCATTCTTTTTTTTTTTTTTTTAAGATTTTATTTATTTATTTGACACAGAGATAGAGACAGAGAGGGAACACAAGCACGGAGAGTGGGAGAGGGAAGGCAGGAAGGCAGGAAGCCTGTTAGCAGGGCTGGATCCCAGGACCCTGGAATCACCACCTGAGCCAAAGGCAGCCACTTAATGACTGAACCACCCAGGCACCCTCACGCTCATTCTACTTTTTCTTCCTTAATGGGTCAGGCATCTTGGGTAAGACTGGGCAACTTAACCTGAAGGTAGCCTTCTGTTTTGTATTGTTCCCCAAACCCCAACTCCCTTCCTGTTTTGCAAGATCCCTTATTTTTGAATCTTGGAAGAAGACAGAATTGGACCTCTCATTTCAGGAGCTGAAAGGGAGCAGATGCTCTTTCTTCCCTCTTGTGGTTGGTAGGATATGGCTGGTGACCTAGGCTTGACTACTGAATACCCTGTGTGGAGCTTGGACTCTGAATAGGTAATGGAAAGAATGGCCTAGAACTTACCTGAGGCACCATCAGTTGTCCCACTCTAAGGGGGCCATGCACGGTACCAGGGTAGCAGCATCTCTTGGCGGTGGGGGCAGGGCTGGTGCATCCTGATGCAGAGATACCTTTGCTCCTGACCATTTTTGTGCTTTCTCTTGCTCCCCTGTCATTTCTGCAAGTTACCTTATTTCCTTTTAATGTATTCCTCTTCTGCCCAAGTTGGCCAAAGACCGTTTCTATTTATAATCAGTAATAGCCACCACTTGAATGGTGGTTCCTGTGTGCCAGCCACTGTTGTAAGTACTTTGCATATATTTACTCATTTAATTGTCAGAACAATGCTGTGAGAAAGATACTATTATAATCCTCTTTTTACTTACGGGGAAAATATGATAGAGTGAGGTTTTAAACGATGCTCTCCAAATCATAAGGAGAGTAATTGGCCATGCCAGGATGCTCACCCGGGCAGACTGGCTCTAAGCCCAGCTTTTAAGCTCCCTGTATCACTTCTGACCAATGTGCACGTACACGACTGAGACAAAGATAGAAGTCTAAACCACTGCCGCGCATACAACGGGGGCTGGTGCAACATGGAACCTGGGCCTTTCCTCAACTCTTCCAGCTATCGTCCTTTTGACACACAGACATGTGCCTTAATTTGCATATAAAGTCAAATTTAAAAAATAGAAGGGTAATTAATGGTAGGCTATTATGGCATTTAAAAAATTTTTGCTTTTAATTTTCCTTTCTGGCTGTAATTTTGTATGGATTATAATGAGAGTCTATTTAGGATCTCTGAAATAAGAGTGATGATAGCCATTCTATCTTTTAAATATATATGTGTACCCACACCTCCATATATGCCGAATGCATTTTACATACAGTTGTACTTTGTGCTTATGGGTTGCTGGCAGTAGCAATGGAGAAATGACCAATGTGTAATGTACCACTACCGTGTGGGCTGTCTTATAACTCAGAATGATCTAGAGTCACTTATATTTTCTCTACCTCCATTCCCACACTTCTCCATTCTCCAGGGGCTAAGCAAACAAATATGGATGCTACAGTTTATTTTATTTAAACCATACAATGCACATCAGGCAGGAGAATTAATTAGAAGGAAGAAAAAAAAGGCAAACAATAAATAGATTGCAGGGTATTAACTCAGTTCCATACACTGCATTGTGTAATTACCAACCACATGGCTTCCCAGTAATTACATCATCATGAGCAGTGAAATTACATTTCAGTGATAATTTTAAAACCACAGCGGTGGCCATCCAGTATTAATAACTCTAAGCATGATTACGGAAAGCTAGTGCCTGTGGTTCTGTAAATGCTAGTACTTGGAGTTGGAGTTGAATTTTCATTTGCTGTAGATCTAAATATGTGACCTCTTTAACCTTCATCAGTGTCCTCTTTGTTCTCCAAGTTTCATGATCCCATTAAGACCAAGTCAAGAAAATAGAACTGCCCTATGACCCAGCAATTGCACTATTTGGTATTTACCCTAAAGATACAAATGTAGTGATCCAAAGGGACACATGCACCCGAATGTTTATAGCAGCAATGTCCACAATAGCCAAACTATGGAAAGAACCTAGATGTCCATCAACAGATGAATGGATCAAGAAGATGTGGTATATATACACAATGGAATACTATGCAGCCATCAAAAGAAATGAAATCTTGCCATTTGCAACAACATGGATGGAACTAGAGCGTATCATGCTTAGCGAAATAAGTCAAGCAGAGAAAGACAACTATCATATGATCTCCCTGATATGAGGAAGTGGTGATGCAACATGGAGGCTTAAGTGGGTAGAAGAAGAATAAATGAAACAAGATGGGATTGGGAGGGAGACAAACCATAAGTGACTCTTAATCTCACGAAACAAACTGAGGGTGGCCGGGGGGGAGGGGGTTTGGGAGAAGGGGGTGGGATTATGGACATTGGAGAGGGTATGTGATTTGGTGAGTGCTGTGAAGTGTGTAAACCTGGTGATTCACAGACCTGTACCCCTGGGGATAAAAATATATGTTAATAAAAAAAAAAAAAAAAAAAGACCAAGGCAAAAAGTGGTGCCATGGACCACTGACAGGTAACTGCTTGACTTTGAGAGCCATGGAAGCATGCAGGGAACCTGTTTTGCAGTGTTCTGGGGAGACGTTGGGGGTGATTGTGCCATAGCAAAAGCTCATCACTTGGTGAGGAGGAGTCATGAATTCTGACATGATGGAAAGAGCTGTGTTTTGAATATAGGCAGTGCCCTGAATTAGCAGGCCAGTGTCCTCTCATTCCTGTGAAGATGGTAGCACACCATGCCCTCTTTTGGAAGGCAGAGAAACACGACTTCCATTCTCTGGGGCTTTTCTTATTTTCCCCAGAATTATCAGATATTTGGCAGCCTAAGATTTGTATTCTGAACCTCAAGAGTGGCCAAACTAAGGACTTCAGGCAAAATTTTGCTCTAGGGCTATTGAACAATGGGAGGGTTCAGTTTAGATTCTTTTTTTTTTTTTTTTTAAAGCTTTTATTTATTTATTCATGAGAGAGAGAGAGAGAGAATGAGAGAAAGAGAGAGAGAGAGAAGCAGAGGGAGAAGCAGGCTCCCCACTGAGCAGGGAGCCCACAGTTTAGATTCTTGTGTTTGGTCCAGTTTTACCAGAGGGCCATTCTTTGATCAACATTGTGGTGAAGGCTGTGTAATTCTGAGCCTTTCAAGTACTGCTTGTCAAATGCCCCAGCTCTGCTAGGAAAACTGGGTCAAGCAGGGCTTATGTTCCTTCTGGAGGGAATGTCATAGAAGTATTTTTTTCTTTCTGTCCTGACTATGAAAAATCAGGAAAAATACTCGAAACAATATAGTATCCTGCTAGCACTTCTGGATACGGCAAACTAATCATATTTCTCTGCTAGCCACAGAGCAATCAAATGTTCCTTCTCATTGGGAGGGAGACAAACCATAAGTGACTCTTAATCTCACAAAACAAACTGAGGGTTGCTGGGGGGAGAGGGGTTGGGAGAAGGGGGGTGGGGTTATAGACATTGGGGAGGGTATGTGCTTTGGTGAGTGCTGTGAAGTGTGTAAACCTGGTGATTCACAGACCTGTACCACTGGGGATAAAAATATATGTTTATAAAAAATAAAAAAATTAAAAAAAATGTTCCTTCTCTTCCTTACTATATTTGGCCACTACTCTCACGATGTACACACACATTTCTCTTAAAGGTTCTCTCTGTTTTATAGTTTGTGTCCTTTTTTAAAAATCTCTGACCCTGTGTCAGGCACATCTTCAGTATTTTACAAAGAATGGAACATGGATGTTCTCTAATTTTTCTTTTTCCCTCCTACTACTGCATTTCAAAAAGTACCTTGGGACTCCTGGGTGTCCTTCAAGTGTTCCTTCTGTTGACTTTTCAAGAAGGTGGGTCACCAGGTTGTACCAGGGTAGATAAGAAGATACTGAATTGGCTTCTTGGAGAATGAATTGGGATGATGAATTGGACTATCAACATCTATAGGACTGGGAATTGCTTTCGATTTGTCTTATGTACCTTCTTTATCTGAGCATACCCTTTACACCAACAATATGCTTTTCAACACTCACATAAGACATATGCAGTGTTGAAATATAAGGAAAGAAATCAGATTAAGTTCAAATATTTTGAAATAGAATTGATGGAAACCCCAGAAGATCTGGATTAATACAAACTATAAAATAAAAAAAGTCTCATGACACAGGGTTAAGAGAATTAATGTCTTCATCTTAAGAATCCTTAGGCCTTGACCTTGATAGTGATGACAAAATCCTGATCATGTGCGGGACCATGGCTTCATCAGAGCCCTGGGTAAGTTGGTATGGTTGACCATTAAAACAGCTGAAAAAATGGAAAGAAGATGAATAATTTTCCAGCCTTGTCCATGGCATGCTTTGACAGATGGAGTTGCTGTCTGCTGGCTTTTGGAAGGAACTACCAGACTGATGATAAATTATGAAAGATTTGCCAGCAATTGACAGTTCAGCCTACCTGACCTGAAATGAAATACAAAGTGAGAAAGTATTCACAAGTAGAAATTCTAAGCACAAAGGAATAAATACAGGCAGTTTGTCCTGGCAGACACCAATGGGAACAAGCAAAGAAATGGCCATTCATTCAGTTAACAAATAGCACCTAAAAATAGGGCAAGCACTCTTCTAGACACTAGGGTATAAGAATGAACAGCATAGTGAAAATCTCTACCCTTGTGGAGTTCACAGTCAAACAGGGAGACAAAGATAATGAACAATGTGAATAAAATTTTCAAGAAGTTAGATAGGTATGATAAAAAAAAATAAAGCAGGCCTTGTAGCCTTCCCATTGAGATCAGGAACATGACAAGGATGCCCACTCTCACCACTCTTGTTCAACATAGTATTAGAAGTCCTAGCAACAGCAATCAGACAACAAAGAGAAATAAAAGGTATCCAAATTGGCAATGAAGAAGTCAAATTCTCTCTCTTCACAGATGACGTGATTCTTTTGGGAAAACCCAAAAGACTCCACCCCCAAACTACTAGAACTCATATAGCAATTCAGCAACGTGACAGGATACAAAGTCAATGTAAAGAAATCAGTGGCTTTCTTATACACTAACAATGAAAATACAGAAAGGGAAATTAGAGAATCAATTCCATGTACTATAGCACCAAGGACCATAAGATACCTGGGAATAAACCTAACCAAAGAGGTAAAGGATCTGTACTTGAGGAACTACAGAACACTCATGAAAGAAATTGAAGAAGACACAAAAAGATGGAATACCATTCCATGCTCTTGGATTGGAAGAATAAACATTGTTAAAATGTCTATACTGCTAGAGCAATCTATACTTTTAATGCCATTCTGATAAAAATTCCACCACTATTTTTCAAAGAGCTGGAGCAAATAATCCAGAAATTTGTATTGAACCAGAAGAGACCCTGAATTGCTAAGGAAATGTTGAAAAACAAAAATAAAACTGGGGGCATCATGTTACCTGATTTCAAGCTTTACTACAAAGCTGTGCTCACCAAGACAGCATGGTACTGGCATAAAAACAGACACATAGACCCATGGAACAGAGTAGAGAGCCCAGATATGGACCCTCAACTCTATGAGCAAATAATCTTCGACAAAACAGGAAAAAAATATACAGTGGAAAAAAGACAGTCTCTTCAATAAATGGTGCTGGGAAAACTGGACAGCTATATGTAGAAGAATGAAACTTGGCCATTCTCTTAAACCGTACACAAAGAGAAACTCAAAATGGATAAAAGACCTCAATGTGAGACAGGAATCCATCAGAATCCTAGAGGAGAACATAGGCAGTAATCTCTTCGGTATCAGCCACAGCAACTTCTTTCAAGATATGTCTCCAAAGGCAAAGGAAACAATAGTGAAAATAAACTTCTGGGACTTCCTCAAGATCAAAAGCTTCTGCACAGCAAAGGAAACAGTCAAGAAAACAAAGAGGCAACCCATGGAATGGGAGAAGATATTTGCAAATGACAGTGCAGACAAAAGGTTGATATCCAGGATCTATAAAGAACTCCTCAAACTCAACACACACAAAACAGGCAATCATATAAAAAAATGGGCAGAAGATATGAACAGACACTTCTCCACTAGACATACAAATGGCTATCAGACACATGAAAAAATGTTCATCATCACTAGCCCTCATGGAGATTCAAATTTAAACCACATTGAGATATCACCTTACACCAGTTAGAATGGCCAAAATTAGCAAGACAGGAAAAAACATGTGTTGGAGGGGATGTGGAGAAAGGGGAACCCTCTTCCACTGTTGGTGGGAATGCAAGTTGGTGCAGCCTCTTTGGAGAACAGTGTGGAGATTCCTCAAGAAATTAAAAATAGAACTTCCCTATGACCCTGCCATTGCACTACTGGGTATTTATCCCAAAGATACAGATGTCATGAAAAGAAGGGCCATCTGTACCCCAATGTTTATAGCAGCAATGGCCATGGTCGCCAAACTGTGGAAAGAACCAAGATGCCCTTCAATGGACGAATGGGTAAGGAAGATGTGGTCCATATACACTATGGAGTATTATGCCTCCATCAGAAAGGATGAATACTCAACTTTTGTAGCAACATGGATAAATAAGTCAGCAGAGAGAGTCAATTATCATATGGTTTCACTTAATTGTGGAGCATAACAAATAGCATGGAAGACAAGGAGTTAGAGAGGAGAATGGAGTTGAGGGAAATTGGAAGGAGAGGTGAACCATGAGAGACTATGGACTCTGAAAAACTATGCGAGGGGTTTGAAGCGGTGAGGGGTGGGAGGTTGGGGGAACCAGGTTGTGGGTATTATAGAGGGCACAGATTGCATGGAGCACTGGGTGTGGTGCAAAAACAATGAATACTGTTATGCTGAAAAAAAAAAGAATACATCTGAATCTGGATAGGAAAAAAAAATAAAGCAGGCTAAGTTGGTTTAAGGGTCACTGGGGGTGGGGTTGTAGTTGTAATTGTAATTGTAAATTGGGTGGTTACAGAACATAACCTTAACCAAGAGGAACAGATAACACAGGAAGCTTACTAAAGTATACTTACCTTTTGGTTTTCTGGCTTGAGAAGAAAGTGAAAAATACTAATTGTGAACAATACTATTGTGAAAAATACTAAAGTGAATAATACTAACATAAGAAGTTCTCTACTTTCTGGCTTATTATGTAGAAAAAAGATAACTTAGGAAAATCATTTTTAAAAAGCCAGGAAGGGGCACCTGGGCAGCTCAGTGGGTTAAAGCCTCTGCTTCAGCTCAGGTCATGATCCCAGGGTCCTGGGATGGAGCCCCGCATTGGGCTCTCTGCACAGCAGGGAGCTTACTTCCCATCCTCTCTCTCTGCCTGCCTCTCTGCCTACTTGTGATTTCAGTCTGTCAAATAAATAAATAAATAAAATCTTTAAAAAATAAATAAAATGAAAAACCAGGAAATTGAAGATCTTGAGGCTAGAGAGGAGAATGAGAACTAAGACTGAGAGGGAGGGAAGAGACTGAGTCAGAGAAAAACCATGAACCAGGAGTTTCAAACATGATGTGATGTTTTCCAAAGGCAGAAAGACCAGAATCTTCTGGGAGAGATTCATATTTAGAATGTTGGACTTGGGCGCCTGGGTGGCTCAGTCGGTTAAAGCCTCTGCCTTCCGCTCAGGTCATGGTCCCAGGGTCCTGGGATTGGGGCCCGCATTGGGCTCTCTGCTCAGTGGGGAGCCTGCTTCCTCCTCTCTCTCTGACTGCTTCTCTGCTTACTTGTGATCTCTCTCTGTCAAATAAATAAATAAAATCTTAAAAAAAAAAAAGAATGTTGGGCTTAACATGTAAGGGAAGAGGATCTTGCCTCCTTTCCTCTCCATCCCCTCAGAGTGCCTGCCTGAGCAGCACCTCCAACTCAATCTCAGATGCATAAAATAATGTGCAGATTAAAAGATTTTCTTATCATATTGTTCTCACTACATCTGCAGTATTTTATCCAGTTCTGGGTGTTTCATTTCAAGAAAGACAATGGCAAACTGGTATATTTTCAGAACAGCATCATCACTGAGTTGAGAAGAACGGAAACCAGATCACAAGAGGGGTAATTGAAAGAATTGGGGATGTTTCATCTCTTGAGTAGAGTTAGATGGCTGACCTATTACCTATGTTCAGGTATTTCCAAGTTTTGTGGGGTAAATGGTTTTAATTTGTTTTATGTGACCTCAGAGAAGAAAACCAGGATCAGACATTAAGATTTCTGAGTTCTTGATTTCAACTTAATGCCAGGATTTCTCAAAATTGGAACAAAGTAACTTAGGAGAGATTTTTGCTACCCAAGGTGGCATCATGTCAGAGGTGGAATGCCCAGCTGGGGGGCTATTCTGGGGGTGAGCAGGGGCGGTAACCTCTATTGTTTTTCCAGTCTCTAGTTCATTTATTTATGCCTTGATCTTTGTTATTTCTTTTCTTCTGCGAACACTGAGTTTAGTTTATTCTTTTTCCAACTCCTTAATTTGTAAAATATGATTAAGATCATTGTTTTCTCTTATTATAGGGATTTATCACTATAAACTTCCCTTTTGGAACTGCTTTTGCCATATCCTGTAGGTGCTATTATGATGTATCTCTATTTTTATTTATTCAAAATATTTTAATTTCCTTTTTGATTTCTTCTTTGACATATTGACTGTTCAGGAGTATATTAATTTGTTCTTATTTGTAAGAATAATGTAAAATTTACCTCTTTCCTTTTTTATTAACTTCTAGTTTCATACCATTGTTACCAAAAAACAAAAACAAAAACAAACAAACAAAAAAACTACTTGGTTTGATTTCATTCTTCCCAAATTTGCTAAGACTTGTTGTGGCCTGTCATATGACATAATCTTTAGAATGTTCCATGGGTGCTTTAGAAGAATGTGTATTACTCTCTTGTTGGATGACTGTTCTATATAGACACACCTCATTCTAATGTGCTTCACTTTATTGTACTTTGCAGACATTGTGATTTTTACAAATTGAAGGTTTGTGGCAACCTTGCATTGAGCAAGTCTATCAGTACCGTTTTCCCAACAGCATTTGTTGACTTCATGTCTCTGCATCGCTTTTCAGTAAATCTTTCAATATCTCAAGGTTTTCAGTGTTATTATATTTGTGAAGATCTATGATTAGTTATTATGATTCACTGAAAGCTCAGATGATGGTTAGCATTTTTTAGCAATAATGTATTTTTTGATTAAAGTATGTACTTTTTTATATAACACTATTAATTTCACACTTAGTAGATTACTGTAAACATAACTTTTATATTCACTGAGTAACCAAAAAGAATCATTTGACTCACTTCTTGCATTATTTGCTTTATTGTTGTGATCTGGCACCAAATCCACAATATCTCTGATGTATGCCTCTATGTGTCTGTTAGATCCATTTGATCTGAAGTATAGTTCAAGTCCAGTGTTTCCTTGTTGATTTTCTGTTGGGGTAATTTAATCATTGTTGAAGGTATAATCCTTTCTTATTATACTTTTTCTACTTCTCTCCTCAGATTTAGTAGTATTTGGTCTATGAATTTAGGTGCTCTGATGTTGTATGTATATATTTATAAATGTTATATCATCTTGATGACTTGATCTCTTCACCATAATATAATGATCTTCTTTGTGTCCTCTTACCATTGTTTGACTTAACGTCTGTTTTGTCTTATGTAAGTGTAGTTACCTCTGCCCTCTGTTGGTTTTGACTTTCATGGAATATATTTTTCCATCTCTTCTCTTTGAGTCTATGTGTGTCTTTAGGGTGACATATGTCTCTTGTATGCAATATATAGGTAAGTCTTATTTTTTTATCCATCCACCACTCTATGCCTTTTGATTGGGGAATTTAATCCATTTACATTTAGAGTTAATTATTGATAGGTAAGGTCTTCCTAATGTTATCTTAATAACTGTTTTCTGGCTGTTTTGTGCTTCCCTTGTTTCTTTCTCTTTTGCTGCCTTCTGTGGTGAATTGGTGATTTTTTTTGTGGTAGCATGCTCTAATTCCCTTCTCTTTATCTTTTGTGAATCTACTCTGGTTTCTGTTTTGTGGTACCATGAGGCTTATAGAAAACATTTTATAGGTATAATCATCTGTTTTTTGCAAATAACAACTTAACTTTTGCCATATACAAAAACTCATTCTCTTACTCTTCTGTCTTGTTTTTAATGTCATAATTTTCCTTTTTTTAATGTGGGTATTTGTTAACAAATTGTAGAGCTATTGTTATTTTAATACTCATTTTTTTAGCCTTTGTACTATAGATAAGTGGTTAGTATAGCACCATATTACACTATTAGAGTATTTTGAGTTTGATTATATATTTACCTTTAGTGGCATATTGTATATATTCATGTTATGTTCATGTTGCTAATTAGCATCCTTTCACTTCAGCATTTCTTGTAAGGCAGACCTAGTGGTGAGCTTCTTCAATTTTTATTTGTCTGGGAAAATCTTCATTTTTCCTTCATTTCTGAAGGATAATTTAATCAGATAGAGTATTTTGGGCTGGTGTGTTTTTCATTCAGCACTTTGAATATGTCATTCTGCTCCCTCCTTTTAAACTTTCTGCTGAGAGATACACCGATATCATGGAGGGGATTCCTTTACAGATTATAGTCTTTTCTCTTATTGCCTTTTGGATTCTTTGTCTTTGATTTTTGAGAGTTTTATTATAATGGTTCTTCCAGAAGAATGCTTTTGGATTGCAATTACTGGTGACCTATTAGCCTCATGAACTTGAATGTCCAAATCTCTCCCCACACCTGTGGTACCACATTATTTCTTTAATAAACTTTCTGCCCTCATTCTTCCTCTCTTCTCTGAGAACTCCAGTATTTCACGTATTGGCTCTTTTTTCCTTTTTTAAGATTTTATTTATTTATTTGACAGAGATCACAAGTAGGTAGAGAGGCAGGCAGAGAGAGAGGGGGAAGCAGACTCCCCATTGAGCAGAGAGACCAATGCAGGGCTCGAACCCAGGACCCTGGGATCATGACCTGAGCTGAAGTCAGATGCTTTAACTCACTGAGCCACCCAGGCACCTCACACATTGGCTCTTTTGATGGTGTTCCATAGATCAAGCAAGCTTTCCTCATTCTTTTTCATTTTTTTTTTTTTTTCTCTGACTGGGAAATTTCAAAGTTTCTATATTCTATCTCACACAGTCATTCTTGTGTTTGTTCTAGTCTGCTGTTCATACTTTCTTTTGTGTTTTTCAATTCATTCATTTTTCTCCTCATTTCCAGAATTTCTGCTCCCCCCCCCCCTTTTTTAATGTTTTCTATGTCTTTGGTAATTTTCTCATTTGTTTCTGTACTGTTTTCCTGATTTGTTGGATTCCTTTCTGTGTTTTCTTGTAGCTTATTTATTTTCCTTAAAACAGCTATTTCAAAAATCCTTTATTGGGGAAATCATAGATCTCCATGTTTTTGAGTTTGGATACCTTAAGATTGTTGTGATCCTTTAATGATGTCATGTTTCCTTGATTTTTCATGTTCCTTGGAGTTTTGCGTTGCTATCTTTGCATTTGAAGTAGCCACTTCTTTCCTAAAGGTTGTAGCCACAATCTTTCCTAACTTCCTTCAGGGTAGAAAAACCCATCACTGCTGTTAGAGGTTCTGAGGCCTTTTGAGACCTTCTATGGATACATCTGTTCCATGCTTTTTGTGCCTTCTTGTGGCTGAATTGTTAAGATTGTATATCTTTTCTCAGTCCTACCACACATCAAGCAGGCTGCTGATAGCCTCTCTTTTGTTCTCTGAAGTTAGTGCTGCAGTTCATATGTAGGGTTTTGTTTTTGTTTTTGTTTTTTTCCTGGCCCACACACTCTGGACTGCTTTCTGTGCATGCTACCTAGCCATCTACCAAAAGTTACTGTTATTACCATGCTCGAGAGTATGCCCAGGGTGTTGGTCACAGAGTGGAGGGAAATGTAGGTGAGGCCCACAGGGGGCTGGGTGATGCTGTGGGCCAGTCAGGGGAAATCTTTGGGTGATGCTTTCCCAGTGCCTTGTGGGCAGTCTTCCTGATGGAATCCATAATGCAGTCAGTAAGAACTATGCCCTTTTAATGCCCTCTGAATATGTTTTCTGCCCTCTCCTAATCTCCCTTCCTCCCAGCATGGAACTTGTGATTTAGTACTCTGAATGCTGTAAGAGAAAAATGAATCTCTCTGGCTGCAAGCTGAGCAGCTGAGGAAGCTGAGTGCTTACTTACCCACTCTTTCTTTTCCCCATGGGAGAAGAAGCTTTCCCCATGGGAGAAGAGGTTCTCATTTTGCCCTAAGTTGTTCTGCCTTGGAGGAAGGGTAATGTGGGTTAAGTCATACTATTCCTCTCACACAATCCAGTGCATTAAAATTCATAGTCATTTTTTTTCCCCCTTTCTTGGAGTTCTGGAACATTTCTGGAAACCTGGATTTCTACAAAAGCTCATCTGTGGGTGACTATCCATGTCAGTATTTTCCAGGTACTCTTAGACTGCAGCTGAGAGGGTCTGAAACCAGGTCATAGGCTACTGTGGTGACCACGGCTGGTGCAGAGGCCTCTCAGTATGTGACCCAATGCATAGGTGGACAAGACTCCTTTCAGGTCCCTTGGCATATAGTGCTGAGTCCCACATCTTCCACAGGGCACTTTTGTTTATGAGTGGATGTCAAATTTTTGTTGTTTGAGGGGAGATAAAAATGTGTAATGTCTTATACTGTCATAATTCTGATGTTACTCCAAAAATCTTTTAAGATTTCATCTGATAATTTGTAGTAGAGTGGATATCTGAACAATATTGAGATTCCTAATCCTTGGACATGGTTTAGGTCTCCATTTTTTGAGATCACCACACTTCTCAAAGTTCCAGCCTTATTTTATATGTTCCCATATCTGCCCAATTACTCCATTTATGCAATCTTAATGCTAGGCAAAAAAGAGAATTGTATCTGATCTAGAGACTTTTTCTCCTTTAATATTTCAAGGATTTCTAACACCAATAATAAATTAAATAACGGGTTTTGAAGGTCCTAGGTTACCAAAATTTTACCCTTCAGGGAACTGAGTTCCCTTTAAAGGGTTTCTGGAAATAGCAGAAATATTCTATAGCAATGAGTAGAGAAAGAACAAAAAGAACAGGAGAAGTCATTATGCAAATATATGGACAGTTGAGGGTGTGCTGCCTTGAGGACATGATATCAAATACCTTGCCAATGATCTTAGTGAGCAGATATAAAATTTTTTTTGCACTTCTTGTCCACTTCAGTTCTTGTTTGAATGTTGAGCTGCTCTATGGTTTCCAAAGGGCCCCAGTACATCAAACTTTTACAATCATAACCCTCTAACAGACCTCAATATTTCTGTTCCAATCAGGCAGTTCTTGGTGACTGCTGCTTTTTTTAAACCTCTTAAATCTAAACTTCCTTCTTTACCTACATCTAAAGAATCTGGGGGTGCTTCTCTGCACCTTAGATTTTCAGTTTTTATTCAGGGAAAGTCTTGTTGGGAGAGATTGTACGCAAATTAGCTGATGGGGTTCTACAGCTGTGATTTTTCAGAAACTGCACAATAGAAAGAGGCAGTTTTTTTGGCATTAAGTTTAGTGGTTTTTAATGTAAGTTTATTAGGTGGTAATGGGACTATAGATTGGTTTAGCTGCTTGTTCCTATTGAGGCTATAAAACAGACTCATAGTCTTTTTAAGCACAGAGGTTGTTTGTTGCTTTTATGCAAGGCTAGGATGGAAAAACTTTTTATACTGCCCAGAATTTTCAGGCTCAATAGATTTACTAGTATTATTATACTTCAGTGGGAACAATTCAGAAGAAAGGTTTTTAGATATTTGCTGTGTCCTTTACACATGAAAATTAAAAAGAGACCCAGTACACTTTTCCAGTTGGGAAGCAGCCATGTTTTATATCTCTAATGTGAAATATTTGTCTTGATTTTCACTAGTAATAATCCAAGGTAGACTGGATGAGCCAGGCCTGGGTGAGACTGGGTTCCTCCGTCCTCAATAGCTTTACCTTCTTGGTAAATTATGCTCCTCAGGCTTAAGTAAAACATCTTATGGGATTTGCCAAGTCAGATGGTATTTTTAGGTTTGTGTACATTGGGAGATGATAGTGGTTTGAACTGTGTATTGGGCAGAAGTCATTCTAAGAAGAAGTCTTTGACTAACAAAGATGAGAAAGTCAGAAACTAGGGAGATTTAGTATAAAAACTAAACGACATTTGCAATATCAAAGAAGGATTTTAAGAAACAATAGAGCCAGTACGGGCATTCTAATGCACTGAAGTGTGAGAGCTCATTTTCTGGTTATTTAGGAAAGAAGCATAGTAGACTGTTTCAGACATGAGACTTTCTCTCTCTGTCTGAACTCACTTATCATACTGGTATCCTAGGAATTTATTGCTCTCATTCTTCACTTTACTCATTCCTTCTTTTAAATATAATGTAATTAAAATTTAACCCAATCAGGACAATTATCTAATTTTGTGTATTCTGGTTTTTCAATATTTTGGAAAGTTTAATATTTCTTGTATAAGAATAAAATACAAAACATCAAAATTATGTTATTAGATACTCAAAAGTGCATTTTACTCATATCAGCTTGAATCTATGTGCTCCTGAAAGATTTTCTAATGATGTGATCATTTCAGGGAATATCGTAAAGTTTTCACTGAGTAACTTTTTTCATATGGCAACTTTTATCTCCTGAGTAATGCACTTGGCATCAAGGAAGGATAATCGTGTTTTACTCTTTTCTAATAAAGTAAGTGTTAACTTACATATTAAAAAAGGTCAAAATTGTATCTTATGTAAACTTTATGTTTGTTTAAAGTAATTTTCTTACAAAAAAAGTCCAGGAATTGTGAAGTACCATGGAATTCAGGTTTGATTCCGGGATGCTGGCTTCAAGGAACCACTTATCAATAGACTCTTGAGTATGTCTATTTCTCTTTGGACAGCACAAAATATTTAGCTTTGCTAAATATTCAGGGGACAAGTTCCTCCAGCTATCTCTTTCAGTCACTTCTGTGCTGGGGGTTTAGAAGGGGCTCATCCTTAGGGCTCATGATTTCCTAGGACTCCAATAACTCAGAAATGCTGTCATGCTAATGGTTTATTACAGGGAAAAGATACAGATCCAAATCAACATGAGTTAAAAAGGCCAATGAGTTAGGGTGCCTGGGTGGTTCAGTCATTTAAGCTTCCAACTCTTGGTTTTGGCTTAGGTCATGATCTCAGGGTTATAAGATCAGGACCCTTGTCTGGCTCTGTGCTCAGTGCAGATTCTGTCACAGAATCTCTTCCTCTCCCTCTGTCCTTAACCCCACTCATGCTCTCTTTTTCTCAAATAAATGAATGAATGAATAAATAAATAAATAAAATCTTAAAAGAAAAAAAAGACAACGGATGAAGTCCAGAGAAACCAGATGTAAGCTTCTGAGTGTCCCCTCCCGGGGATGCTGTGCAACAGTGGAGTTGCACAGAGATGTGCTAAATTCTCTCAGAAGCAGTGTGCAACAATATGTGTTAGTATTGTCATCCAGAGAAGTTCACATGGAGCCCTGGTGTCCAGGGTTTTTATCTGGGGTCTGCCACATAGGAAAGGAGCACCTGTGTGACAGACTTTAGCTATTCAGAGTCTAGCTCCTTCCCCTCGACCTAGAGGTCAAACTAATACAGCATATCCCAAGCCCTCAGGCATATCAAGACAGGCATTCAACATAAGTCATAATGTTAGCATAAGCCATCTGATCAGACTGACAAAAGGTTAGCCAAAGACTCAGGAATGCAAAAACAGTCTTATAAAGTGGAATATTCCAAGGGACTGGAGATTATCTGCCAGGAGTTGGCCAAGCACCAGTTCTCTTAAGGACAGGCCTTTCTGTGGAAGGTACAGGTCTTCAAGGACCTGTCATTGAGGAATTAACCCTTTACTACACAACTTCTAAACCCCAATTTTTGAGAGGCCAGTGTTACATACTAATCACAAACCTAAACACAACAGAATGGGCATTCAACTTTTGTACCTGCCACTCACCTCTACCTCCATTTTTTTTCTTTCTTTCTTTCTTTTTTTCCCCCAATCCTAAATCATCTTTCTTCAAATCAAGATAGCTTTTCTGTCTAACTCTGCTCTGGCTCTCTGAAATAATTGTTGCTTTATTTTAATTATAACCCATAAGAAGAGAGAGATAATATTTATATGTTTTTTTCCATTATTGGAATTCTGTAAGGATAACTTAAATGATAGCACTGGAAACACTTTCCCTCTGCATAGCAACAGTGTTAGATAACTTTGAAAGAATAATGTAATTGTTGAGCACAAACTTAGAAATGGTTTCTCCTTGCTTAGATCTCTTCTTTTTTCTTTTTCTGAAATAACATTTTCCTCTGCTCCCCATGTAGAAACATATAATGAGAGCTTTCACGTACTGTGCATAAGGAAAATTGCAATTTGCCAAACAGTTATCCTAAATGTGGCAACTTAACAAGTTATAATAGAAATGGGTTGGAAGGATAAAGACAGCTCACTGCCTCCAAGTAGGGGTAGTATAAAGTGGGGTGTGTATGCAGACACTGTTGACTAGAATTAGAAGAGCTGCTATTAACTTACTGGCAAAACACATGTTTCTCCAGCCAAATACCTCAATGATGGTTCCAGAGGTGACAGCTTCTGAAAAGCCAAACAAACAAACAAAGTTATGTCTATTTTTCAGTAATATAAAATCAGGCTTTTTGGACCTGTGTGTGTGTGTGCATGTGTGTGTGTATGCTTAGGGTAGAGGGAAAGTAATTTATTAGACAAACCTTGATTAAAATCACCTTGGCCCTCACACTTCTGGGAACCAGCGGCTCCATGTTGTAGGGAAGCAATGATCTGGCTGAAGGGGAGAACTGGCTCTCAAACTAAAATTCAGGCTTCATTTCTCAGGAGTAAAGTCAATTTAGTTAACTGTTCCCAATTGCTTTAGAATAGTATTTCAGGGGCATGGGTGCAATAGGCGAAGGGTATAGAGGTACGAACTTCCAGTTATAAAATAAGTCACGGGGATGACAAGAACAGCACTAACTACTAAAATTAATGATATTGTAGTAACTATATGGTGACAGATGGTAACTACACTTACTGGTGAGCATTTTATAATGTATAGAATTGTCAAATCACTATGTTGTATACCTGAAATGAATGTAATAATGTATGTCAACTGTACTTCAATTAAAAATAAAAAAGAGATAATAAAAATAATGTTAAAATAATGTAATAAATTCATTCAAACAACAACAAAAAATATTTTTGTAAAGTTTAGTGGAAGCTTTTGGATATTCTCATTCTCTTTTAAATTTTATTGTTAGTACTCATGAAAGTCTCAAGAACTGTATTCATAACGCAAAAGAAAAAAAAGAAATAAGTATTACGGTACGATTTTCTGATTCTGTGAGTTTGCCATTAGTCCAATTCTTTGAGCGCTGAGATAAAACTGCAATATGTTGGGTGCCTGGGTGGCTCAGATAGTTAAGCATCAGCCTTTGGCTCAGGTCATGATCCCAGGGTTCTGTATCGGGCACCCCGTTCCTCAGGAAGCCTGATTCTCCCTCTGCCTCTCTCTTTCTCTCATGAATAAATAAATAAAATCTTAAAAAGAAAACTGCATTGTGTTGTTTACTGGGACTGAGAAGAAGGCTCAACTAGTCATTTGGGGGAAAGAAAATGTGTGTCCCAGAGAGTTCAGAGACTTGCAAGGGGGCTGTATTTAAAGGAAACACCTAGACTTGCCATAAGAATGTGATTGCCTAAGCTCTAAGTTTCAGGTCCTAGAGACCATACAAACAAGCAGCATCCTGAAACTTTGCAACCTCTAAAAGGGGATTCCTCTCCTATGGCCCTCTTCAGGTATTACTATGAAGGATGATGGAGAGCAGAAATCCTCCAGGTGAGGATGGTAGAGTGACCCAGCTGTGAAGGAACTCACTGTACCGTTGAGGCAGTGAGTCCTTGCTATTCTTCTCCAACAGAATAGGCAGTGCTGTCAGTAGCTAACCATTGAATACTGCCTTCTTTTCCCTCCTTTCTCAAATGGACGTCGTTTGTAATTTTTCTGGGTTTTTTTTCCCCCCTATGTCTGCAAATGGAGGTTAGAGTAATCAATTGACCATGGATTGCTATAGCTTGAGGAATTTCATTCAAAGTATGCATAATATTCATAAATTCTGAGTTTATGAGAATTTGGGTCATGTCTCCTGACAAAAGAGTTAGTGCATTATTGGTTGTATAATGAATACTTCCATTATGCCAAATGAAATAATTTTATATTTATGTGAGAAAAAGGATTGCAATATGCTTGAAGGTCAAGGATGATGATTATAGTAGATTATCTCCTGGTTTGGTTTGCTTGAATCCATTTCCTTCTTTCTCTGAAAAGACAATACTCTGCATATGTGTATGTGGAGAGGACCATTCTATGTCATAGTAGAGGGGGCTTAATCTGCCTCCTCTTTCTATCAAACGTGCATGGAATAGTTCTGTGCCTGGATAGTCATGTACCTACCCCCAGAGCTTGGTTCAGGAAAGAGCCTGCAACCTCAACCAGACCTTTGTGGAAAACACTCTGTTTTGCTAGGTTTGCTAAACTCTAAAGATGTGATCTTTGGGCTGCTGATGGCCATTGGGCTCCAACCAAGCCCCTTTCCTTTCTAAGGGTTGGAGAGAAACACAGAGTCCAGAAGATGCCATGTGAGCACTTGTGCTCAGTCATATTTCAAGCCAGATCTCACTCTTGACATTTTGATTGTGTAAACTAGTGATTTCCCTTTTTCACTTAAGACATTTTGAATTGGTTTCAATCTCATACAGCTGATGGAGTCCTGGCAAATACAGAATTGGGTCTTTACTGATCTCTGAAACTGTTTCCATTACTCAAAGTGGGCTAATAATATCTACTTGACAGAATTGTCATGGGGATAAAAAATGCAATATATACATTAAGGCTGTCATTGGAGAGCTATTTAACACTGTCCTACACAGACTTAGGGTCTCTAGTTAGTATTCTTTCCCATTGTATATCAGGATTAAACAGTATAGTAGCCCTCTATTTTAAAACATCCCTTCATTAACCATCTAACAAACAGCTATTTGAAGATAGTTTGTCCCCTCTTTCATCATAGACTATTTTGCCTTAAACTTTCACAGCTCTTATAAAGTATCTGTAATTTTGGTATGTATCTACCTAATCTAGTGATGCAGGACTTGAGGGAAGAACCCCAAATCCAAAGTACTTAACTACCTGCTACCAGATCCTGAGAAGGAAAATAGATGACAGTCATCTAGTTAAGAACAAAAATTAAGATTGCATGGTGAAATAGACTTTCTTAGAATGTCAGAAGTCAGCCAAGAGATAGCTCCACAACTCTGTGAGCCATCTATGACATCAATTTAATCTCCTAAAATTTCAGAAAATAGACAGTTTTTAAAAATCCCATTTTAAGCTGTCCTGTCATTTGAGAACACCACAGTTGAATCTTGACACTAATAATAACAGTCTGGCTTTTCCATTTTCCCCTCTTCTCTTTGAATCCAAACTACTCCCCCAGTGACCAACATGCTCTAAATTCCAAGAATTAATTGTGTATGTGTTTGCACATGTGTGTGCTTTGACATCGGAAACTTGTTTATATTTCAAGTAGAATATCTGGTAGGGGAAATATTAAGAGAGAGTTGCTGGAACACACATCTTTGTATACACTACTTTGGTATTACACAGTTAGATTGGAAAGTCATTCCATAGTGAGGATCTAAGGGGATGAAGCACACGATCCGTAAAACTTGATTGGGAAAGGAAATCAGAAGGAGCTCTGAGCATGGATGCTGAAATGAGGGTTAATGTAGCAGGGGCAGGGATCAGTGTGGGGGCTTGGGGGTTCTTTGGGGTTGTGGGGTATGATGGGAAGGAAAGGATGAAACTTAACTACAAAATTTTTCTGAGAAGCAGATTTGAGTTTTATGACAATCAAGTGGGTTCTCTGGCCCAAAGGCACAGTGAGTGGCTTTTTAATGAACTTTGCAGTGGTGAACTAGGCAGCACCACCCCATGGGGGCGAGCTTTCCTGGCACTCATTTGTGCTATCATAGGACTCCAGGTAGCAACTAGAATGTGTTATGCTTCTTGATACTATTTTTCTAATTCTCTAACTAGTCTGACCCTAAATATTAGCTATGACCTCAGGCCTTATTTCTCTTGATGTTTAGTAGGATTTTTGGTTTGGCTCAAAGATAACACCTTTGGATTACCTTTTTGAGGTATTTGGATGACTCTAGGAAACTGTTGAAGTTAAACAACCTAAATCTCCCGAGAGAAAACCTCCTTTCTGTTTCTTTGTGATCAATCAGGGATCCAGGCCAGTAGAGGCTCTACCATTTTTAACTCGTGGCTTCCAAGGCTACACTGATCATTTCTCTCCTGGTCTACCAATAGGATGGGAAAACACTGGACATCCAGGATTGTAGAATTCCTCTTAAGCATGAGATGCAGAAATGGTGCATATCAGTCTTGCTGTCAAGCCATTTGTGAGTTCAATGGCCATTTTTCATCACGAGGGAAGAAGAATAACTGTGATCTTTTCTCATGGCCCAGCCACAGCTCTCTTACCCTAGAAGAGAACAGATTTTGGTGGGTACCTACCAGTCCCTGCCATGGATAAGTTTATATAATTCCTTGCATCTGTCAAGGAGAACCATCTGTTATATCATAAACCCTCTTTTCTCCTTGACTTTCAGAAAACTTGAAACTAAATTTAGTGCCCTCTTCTAGTAAGTCATTTTCACTTTTTGATATGTTTATTCATTACTCTGAACTGATTTTTGATCTTTTTAACTTTAATGGCCTTGTCCATCATATGTTTTTATATTTTAAGTTGTCTCCTTTTCTTTTAGGAAACAGGTAGAATATAAATAATAAATGGAGTAATGCGATGCAATAAGGAACCTGTCCAAAGAATGTCTAATGTAAGAAGACAAGAAATGTAAGTATATTTGATAAATTCAAATTGATGAGCTGCAAAAGTGTAGGTAGAAGAATTCCTTTGGAGGTTGTTGTGGTACTTCTTATATTCATGAGGTGAACAAATATTGTTAGCATGCAGTCCAAGCTGCCTACCAATGCAGGAAAGGAGAGACCCTGTATCTCAGAGGCAAGGTTGTCTCTCAATATATAAGCACATTATGCTGTAATCCATAAGAATTATTCATTATTTTTTTAAGCTACTGAATGATCTATTTCAGCATATGAGAATGAGTTGTTCCATATGTCAGCAATCACTCTCAGGATTAAAAAAAAGTGCTGCCATTTGCAGTGACATGGGTGGAACTAGAAAGTATAACGATAAGTGAAATAAGTCAGAGAAAGATAAATACCATATGATTTCACTCATACGTGGAATTTAAAAACAAAAACGAATGAGCAAAGGGGGAGAGAGGGAGAGAGAGAGAGACCAAGAAACAGATCCTAGAGAACAACCTGATGGTTACCAATGGGGAAGGGGGAGAAAGTTGGATGAAGTAGGTGATGGGGATTAAAGAGAACACCGGTCATGATGGGCACTTGGTGTTGTATGAAGTGGTGAATCACTGTATTATACACCTGAAACTAACATCACAGTATGTTATCTAACTTGAATCAAAATAGAAATTTAAAAAGCCAAAAAAATAATCACATGAAGACACAAGAGATGCCCTGAGTGATCTGACCAACTGTTGTTGGGGAATTAATAAATCAGAGGCTGTTATCATAGGGAAAAAGAACCTGTGTTTTGAATACCTAATATTTGCCTAGAACACTTCATGGGAGATATAAAGCATGGTTCCCTTCCTTAAGGATCTTACACTCTTACAATCCTGAGAGACATAATACATTATAATGCAAAGTATTTTTACTTCCCCTTGTAGATCCAATCCCCAGCCCAGTGCATGGTGCAGAGTAGTCTCTCAACGACCAGTGCTGAATGAAGAAGCAGTACTAGGATGTCACTGGATGCTAAGCTAAAATTTAAAATAGGTGTTAGGTGTTAAAATAGGAGTCTCAGAAATATGCAGCATTTCTATGGATGCTCTATATTCCAAGTGTTCACTTGTTGCACTAAGAAAAACTAAAATATGGTCACTAATTTGACAGGGAGATTCACTGTAAAACTGTTTAATAGTTCCTTCTAGATTTGTCACTGGACATACCTGTTCACATTCTTATAATGATGAGAAAAATGTGTGCCCCATTCACATAGCAGCCCCTTTTCTAGGCATTTTTTGACAATGTGCAGACACCTAAGGTGTGTGGGTTCCTTGGACTTTAGATAACAAAGGAGTTAAGCTTTAAAATATCTACCTGCAGGCATTTATTAAAAGGTATGTATAACTTTTTGTTAAGTTACGAGCTTTCCAAAATTTCTAATATTTTCAGCATTTTCCCTCTTCATTTGTGGTGGTTTATCTTTGTTTATTATGCCTACCTTCTGTCATATTTAAAAAAAACTTTCAAATTCCCTAAAAAAACACCTGAGCTATATAGGAAGTCTGATATTTGTTTGTATAGCTATTTGCTTGTAACTAAGGGGTCCAAACATGGGTTCATAGATGGTTCTTATGTGTACACACAGAACATGGTCTGATGGTTGTTTATTGGAAATGACAGAGCATTTCAACTTTCAGTCTCTGCCATCTTTACTGTATGGCTTTAGGCTCATCATTTTTTATCCTTTCATGACAATCAGAGTACTTTTTCATCAGCCAATTTGAAAAGACATTGTTCCATTTGATGAGCTAACTAACATTTGGGAAACATGCTGAACCGGGGTTGGGGGGAAGTTAACAAATAAAATTAATGATAATAGTGTTGCTAGGCACAGTAATCTTATTTCCTGTGCTGGTAAGTGAATTTTTGCTTTTCATATTGAAGAGGATTAAGGAGCCTTTTTATAATGGAGTGCTTATTAAATGTGCTATAGATGTGAAGTAAATCAATTGTTTAGGCATAATAATCTATGTAACCTTTTAGTAAAGAAGCAATTCAAATGTGGCTTTATGAAAATGTTTCTCTGTACTATATGAAAGTCTGTTCACACTTCAAAAGCTAGGAATATTTCTAAGGCCCATGTAGTAAACATATAGGAGTTTACACTATTCCTAAAAACTGTGATTTGAACTGATAACTTCTCCAGGTAGCTGGAGGTCTTTTCTCTCCTAATGGGGAAGTCTCATGAGATCTGTGAGAGGAACATCCAGGAAGTCAAGTAATCAACCCTTTCCCCATCACCTATCAATTTTTAGGCATCCTTGACTTTTAATTATAAAGTAATTAATCTTTATGAACTATGCAGAGAAATCATAAGCTATCTTGTACTTTGAGAGATGTCCATCTTCCAAAAACTTTAAGTAGTTGAGGTTTGCTTGCTTTGGGTTGTGTTAGGTGGGGATTCTGTAGAATATCTTCTTTGCAAAATATGAGGTAAGTGTTGAGCAAGAGTACAGCCTTCATCAGGCTCCCAGGGCCACACACAACATGCCTTATTCTGTACAAGCCTCAGCCAAATCAGGTCTTTTTTTTTAAAGATATGTGTATATATATATATATATATATATATATATATATATATATATATATATAATTTTAATAGTAAGCTGAGAGGAACAGCACAGAAAACAAACATTAAAAACACGTACTTGCACATAGGACAAGTTAGTTGAAGTATAGTAAATGGATGGGATCTACTGTTTGATATAAATGCTACAAACACCATTTAGCTGCTGTCAATAAGAAATTTATTTGTTTAAAAAAAATCCAAATGTTGGCATTGTCTGGGAAAATGTAACAGGTTTATTGTTGTTATAAAGTCAAACTGCTGAAACATGTTCACTGAAACATTTTGACTTGCATGAATGCTTTTGGTCCTTGTATGTAGATTAAAAATTCACATACAAATTAAAATGGAAGAACTGCCAATACCTGATTTCTGTCCCCTATTTTTCCACTTGCAATCATATACTTAGGTAACTTTTGATCCCATGGGGAAAAATATTTAATGTTCAGAACTACCAAATAGCAGGAAGAGGAGAAAAAGATTTTTTTTTCTGAAGAATAAAATGCTTTCCATCATAGTAGAAGCTTTTTTTCTTTTGAAGATTTTATTTATTTGAGAGAGAGAAAGAGAACAAGTAGGGGAGGGACAGAGGAGAGGGAGAAGCAGACTGCCTGCTGAGCAAGGAGCCCTATATGGGGCTGGATCTCAGGACCTTGAGATCATGACCTGCGCTGAAAGCAGGCGCATAACCTGCTGAACCACCCAGGCACCCCCACCCCCCATGGTAGTGGATTCTTAAGCACGTTCTCCACCTATGTGCTATTCATGCCAAATGTGTAATAGTTATGTCAAAAGACATCCAGCTAGCATGCTACCTACATGGAAAATGTGCTTAAAATTTAGGTCTTTTTACTCCTTCTCCTTCCTTCCCCACCTGCTGTAGCATATTGAACTATTGACTATCCTCTCAGTCCCATATCCCTTATTTCTCCCTTTTCTAATGGTCTTAGTTTAGGTTCCCCAGAAACCAGAGTCTGAAGCAGTGGGTTTGTATGTCACTGCTTTTTTAAGGATTACAATCCCAGGAAGCAGGAATGGGGGACAAGGACAGTGCGACTGGGGAGGAAAAAGACCCCAAACAAAGGTGTACTGTGGAGCTGGCTGTTAACTAAATTCAAATGATTATCTCATCCTGAGAGCTGTCCCCTCAGTAGCCAGGTCAATAGTTTCCCCAAACTTCCCATCAGAGGACTGAAAGAATACTGTAGTTGCCCCCACCAGACTCTATTGGGCCTGTCCTCCCATCCCCCAGCTGCTGTGTTGATTGCCAATAACTTATCACACTGCTCTCTTCTCTGGAGTGTTGTTGGGAAATCAGTGGACTAGGGCGGTTATGACTGCAGCCCCAGGGACAGCTTGTAGCCAATGGCTGACTCACAGGAGATTCAAAGGACTGACCCTTGACCCAATTCATGTTCCCTGAATTGTCCCCATGGGATCAGATTGAAGCTCTTTGGCTGTGGTCAAATAGTTGCTTAGCTGCTTGATCTGCTCTGACCTGTTTTCCTCACTCCCTTTCCCCTGAGAGCATTTCTTCTGTAAATCACTTGGACAAAAAATTTTGTCTCAGATTCTTATTCCTGATTTCATAGGGGAATAGTTTGTCCCCTGCCTCCTGTCTTACTGGTCCTGAGGAAGCATCAAAGGGAAGCGAGGCAAGAGAGCCATTTAGTCCAGGCACATGGCCATGTGCCTGCAGGTCACACCGGTGTGAAGGCAGTGAGAGACTCTACGGGATTACTCACTGTGGCAGCAGTGAGAATAAGGGATAGAAGACCAGGAAGATTGGAAATGGTACAAAAAAGAAATCTGATACAATCCACCCCTTGAACTATTCATATCCTTTTCTTTTATTTGTCCTTCCCCCATCACAGGAGAGGACCTCTACTATTGTATCAGCATGGTGCTCTCACTTCTTCCCTAGGGGCGAGGTACAGGGGAGAACTTCCTTCAGAGTGGACAGGGGGAGAGCTTATTTCAGAGTGGTGGCTAACTACATTCTCTGAGGCAAGAAAGTAAAACAAGCTATAGTTCCAACTGTGGTAGCTCGTCCTGGCACCTTATTATAAGTATCCTTCCATTCCTCTACCTTGTGTTCTTGATTTCTCTTACTGTTTATTAAGACTTTGGCTGATCTGAGTTGCTTGTCTGGTGGGATGACCCAGACTTCTTCCCCAAGGAGCCCGAGTACTTGGCTGCCTTGTCCTTATTGGGCTATGGTGGTTACAATCAATGGACTGCTATAGTCACTGATGTGGAAGCAGTAGGGATGCATTGGTTCACATTTTTTAACTCTATTATTTATATTTTGGGTATTGAGTTTTATAAACTTTATAGATGTTAGATACTAACCCTTTATCAGAGACGTCATTCGCAAATATCTTTCATTCTGTAAGCTGCCTTTTAGTTTTGTTGATGGTTTCCTTCCCTGTGCAGAAGTTTTTCATTTTGATGAAGTCCCAATGGTTTATTTCTGTTTTTGTTTGCCTTGCCTTAGGAGATGTTTCTGGTAAGAAGTTGCTACAGCTGATGTCAAAGATGTTACTGCCTGTGTTCTCTTCTAGGATTTTAATGGTTTCCTGTCTGTCTCACATTGAGGTCTTTAATTCATTTTGAATTTATTTTTGTGTATGATGTGAGAAAGTGGTCCAGTTTCATTCTTCTGCATCTAGCTGTTCGGTTTTCCCAACATCATTTATTGGAGAGATTGTCTTTTTTTTTTCCCCCATTGGATTTCTTTCCTACTTTGTCAAATATTAATTGACCACATTATTGTGTGTTCATTTTAGGGTTTTCTATTCTGTTCACTCATAGGTAGAATTTAAGAAATAAAACAAATGATCATGGGGAAAAAAAGAGAGTCAAACCAAAAAAAAAAAAAAAAAAGACCCTTAACTGTAGAGAGCAAACTGAGGGTTGCTGCATGGGGGTGGTGAGTAGTGTTGGGAGAGTGGGTTAAACAGGTGAGGGTATTAAGGAGGGCACCTGTGATGAGCTTTGGATGTTGTATGTAAATGGTGAAATGAATTACTGAATTCTGCACCTGAAACCAATATTACACTGCATGTTAACTAACTGGAATTTAAATAAAAATTTGGAGACAAAACAAACAAAACAACAACAAAAATGCATTGCTTCCTGCTCCGTTGTTTAACAGACACACTAGCTCTTATTGATAGTCAGGGTCCATGATCTTTTCTAGTACAACCACTCCTTTATCTTCTTCCTCGTCCCTTGGAATAAGAAAACCAAAGTGACAAGAGACAAGATGCTGAGCATAGATATAGCTCTTGGCAGAAACTCCCTACAAACCTTCTTCTCCCCTCACAGCTTACCTTCCCCGCCTACCCGCTTCCCCCCACTTCAGGACTACGATCTTGGACCAACCAGTGATGAAAGTTACAGGGGTAGTAAGGACATATCCTGCAAATTGGTCACTGTGGGAAATGGTGGGAATTGTGAATTCTTTTTTTACCTCTTGGATCATAGATGTGTATTCTAGCCTTTGGGAATACAGCCCCGCATATCAACTATTGTATCTTGGGTGGTAACAACTTACTCTGAAGGGTGTTGTCTCTAAGAAGATGCCTTAGTTATACTGTTAATAGGCTACCACTGTTCCATTCTATTAGGCTAGCTGCTTCTGGGTGATGGAATACATGGTCAGACCAGTCGCTTCTGTTGTGTTCTGCCCTCTGTTATACTTCTTTAGCTTTATAATAGGCTCCTTGTTCAGAGATAAGATTGCTGAGGGGGAATTTTAGGGTTATCTATTAAGTTTTTCCTACCAAATGCCTTATTCCACAAGTCAGGATATGTCTGTTCCATTATAGAATATGGTAAAAGGAATTAATTACCACCTGGATATAAAACTCATTAGACAAACTGTCAGAAATAATAGAGTAAAATTTCATTGATCAGTTGGTTTCATAAGTTCCTATCTCTAAACAGAGGACCACATGGCATTTTGGGTTCCCAGGTATTACTCAAACCCCATATCTAACTGTCTTGAAAAATGTGATTATTTTCCATCCCTCAGAGCATAGTTACCCTGGAAAATGGCAACATGTCACTTTGGAGAAGAATCAGGATGAAATTTACAGTATGTATTCCTAGTAGCACTGACAGATCCTTCCTCAGAGAACCTGGCCTCCACATCAATCAGTGGTCTCTGGGAACTGATTTAGATCTAGGAACCACACAGGGAACCACATTTTTCTCTTATGGTGGCTGATGTCTGCTGGCCAGCTCTCAATTTTTAATTTATTATGCTAGTTAAGATATATAGTAAAGCTGGTCTGGTGTCTATCTATTTTGCTAGGAACTCCACCATATCTTAATTATTGCCAGAAGTGGTATATGAAAAATTTCTGATACAATTTCTATCTTCCCTAAACACATTTCTAGAGTTCTCAGTGGCTTTGGTTGATGGTTCCATTTACCTAGGGACCATAGAAGAAGGAGTCTGTGGAATAGATGGTGAGTTTAGTTTTGTTCATCTTTCATTTTGATGACATGCAGCTGAATATCTGGGTCTGGTGTCAGATGAGGGTCTGGGCTTAAGGTGAAGATTTGAGTCATTTGGATATAAGAGTTAGTTGAAATGATGGAAGTGAAGGCTATAATCCAGAGAAAGACCGAGCTTTAGGAAAACAAGAGCAAAACATACATACAAACAAAAAACAAAAAACAAAAAAACAAAAACCAAAAGAATCAAATAAGCTTGTAAGTTACTCCCATTGCATCCTCAGTCACAGAACTGCTTTTTCAAAAATCAGCTGCCCCTAAATATAGAACTTCTGCAGCACTTTCCTTAAGCTTATGCTCTTTGTCATTATGATCCCTCATGCCAACGGTTCCAGGATATTTTCCAAGATCACTATTGCTGCTTTCTTCTTCACTGGGTTACCTTCCACAGCTCCTTATTGTTGTTACTTTCCAACCTTCGTTCATGGAAGACATTGTTCTTTTCTCCCTCAATCCTACTGTCAGTAAGTGTTCATATGAGTCATGTAACAACATAGCCTTAGTGGTAGATTATATATTACTGTTCACTCACATTTGGTACTTCTACTGGTGATCCTCCCTGTGGAAGAATTATATATCCCTGCTTTGTGGAGCTGAGGCATGGACATATGACTAAATTTGGCCAGGAAAGTGTGAAAAGAAGTGATGAGTGTCACTTCTGAGGAGAAGCTTTGAAGTTTACCACACTGTCTTTATCTCCTACCAAAAACTCTGGTGATGTTCCATGTAAGGATTGCTTGGTCAGCATGAAGTGTGATGTCATGGAGCAGAGTTTTTCTCTGATCTGAGGTAGACAGGTGTTCTGAATAAGAAATAAATATTATTGCTACATATTAGAGATTTTTGGTTCATTTGTCATTGCAGTGTAAACTATCAAATACTGTCTCAAAATTTCCAGATTACTTCAATTCCAACAATTTATTCTTAAGGCCACATCCAGATGTTTATCCATGCCTGGAATGATTCCAACTCTAAAATATTAAATGTTGATATATGAATCTAGAGTCACTAGCTTTTTATAATTCTAGCTCTCTCACTTTCTTACTTTACACTTGACCTTAGGCCTTATACCACTTTATGTACACTCACCTCCTTCTCCAGCCACTGTTATGGTGAAATTTTGGTGAAGATTTGACCAAATTTCTGAAGATACAACCCAGCAGCATCTCTTCACATGTCCCACTTCACATACCCCTCACTTCCCCTTCCAGCGCTTCTCTGATGCTGCAGTATGGAAGGTTTTCAGGAACCTGTTTGGCATTCATGCATGAGCAAATTAGAAATGTGACAGAGTTAGTGCTCATGGGATCACCCTTGACCAATGGCATCTGAAAGTGCATGGAAAATACTTTAAATTCTTGTTCCCTGGGTGAGCAGTTATGGACACATTCCATAGTTCTCAGAAGGTCAATCAGGATCAAGCACGCTGTTATCTGTGTCAGCAACTAACATGGGAACACATCCTTGTATTGACTTTCCTTTCTTCCCAGTTTAACTCTCCCTGATCCTCATTCTGGTTCTCTGGAGTTTCTTTTCTTTCTTTCTTTCTTCTTCTTTTTCTTCTTCTTCTTCTTCTTTTTTTTTTTTTTTTTAAGATTTTATTTATTTATTTGACAGACAGAGAGAGCAAGCAAGCACAAGTAGGCAGAGCAGCAGACAAAGGAGGAGGGAGAAGCAGATTGTCTGCTAAGCAGGGATCCTGATGTGGGGCTCCATCCCAGGATCTTAGGATAATGACCCAAGCAGAAGGCAGCCACTTAACTGAGTGAGCCACCCAGGTGCCCCTCTGGAGTTTCTTAAACTGTCTACAGACAAGCCTTTTTCTGAATCTCTGCTTCCAGGAGACACACACTATGATAGTTTTTATCAATGTCTCTAGATTACCTATTTTCCATTTTCCCTTTCATGCACTGCCCACTCATGGCTTCATTTCCTCCAACTACTAGGGAGCATGTGGTTTGTCACTCCATTCATTCTCTTCCAGCATTCTCAGAATCAAAGTTTCCCTGTATTTCTACCAGATCTATTCTGTTAACTCTAATTTGGATCAACCTCCTGCCTTTTCTATACCTGTTTCTTGGGTGCTGAAAGAAGCTAGATGAAATCAGACTTGAGGAACTGATAACAAATGGGTGGTCACCTCTATGATTTATAACCCAGTACTATCCTTAATCAGATCCTCTTCTGTTTTTCCACATCATCTTTTCCAAACATTAACCACCGTCTTCAAAATACCTACTCCACCACTATTGTTTTTTCTCTTAGCAAACTTTCTTCTCCATATAGACCAAAATATGTCTGTCAAGACAGGTATATGCCTTGTTGAATTGTGTCTCTATCCACACCAGTTTATCTGTGTCTATTCTAGCACCTGGTTTCCCTTTAATCTGGAGGAGATGTTGCTTCTGTCTAAGACTAATTAATAATGCCTCCAACAGTGGCCTTATTTCATCAATGGTGGTTCTTGTTTCATCATTTATTCTCTTCTCTATTACTACACTCCAAAGTATAGATGATATGGCTCAGCACTCCAGCTTAAGAAATCCTCATATACCCTGTCCCTCCATTTTTTTTTTTTTTTTTTTTTTTTTTTTTTTTTTTTTTTTTACTTCCTTCACTACCAGGCTTTTAAAACAATGTTTTGCAAATTGCTGTCTTATCTTTTAGGAACCATTCTCTGCAGCCCATTATAATCTGTTTCCAGCCTATTATCCCACTGAGTCTGTTAGGCAGAGATCAGCTACCTTCTAAGAGGCAAATTCAAAACTCTTTTTTTCTGGTTTGTTTGTTTGTTTATACTTAATGTCATCTTTCACAGCATTTATCAATGCTGACCTTTTTCTTCATGAAAATCTCTTTTCCTGAGCCATCAGAGATATCACTGTACTTTGGCTCTCTTCCCACCTCTCTGAGGTTCCTTCTTGATACCCTTTCTTTTTCAAGTCCACATCTTCAGTAATATTCACTTCCCTTTGACTAAATTTCATGTTTACTAAGCCAGTTTCTGATTATAATTTAGCTTTCCAAGTACGTTTGCCTAAGGGGATAGAATGCATCGGTCAAAAAATTTCAAGTAGACTTGTAGGCTTGTTGCAGTTCCCATTGTAATGTAATTAATTGGCATTCTAATTTATTTATTAGTCTCTCATCTGGTAAGCAAGACTCATCCTCTTTGAGATTGCTAATCTCTTTGAATTTGACTGGGAGGGAGCAGATGCTGGCACATGGAGACCATTGCCCTATAACGTCTCTCCATGAGGCCCAGTAACCAGCTGATGTACTATGAGGAAGGAGCATGTTTCTACTCATTTCTCTGTAACTGCAATAGTCAAGTCATAGAAATAAAACAGAAGCTTTAAGGGACCATGTAGGGATTAAAAAAGTAATGATCAAGGACTGTTGTACTATGATGCTGAAGAGATTCTTAAAAAAAAAAAAAAAAAAAAAAAAAAAAAGCAGGTGTGGGTGCAAAATTTCCATCTCATGGGCTCTAGAGTCACTGTCCTGAGAAGATGAAGCCACATCCAGTGCCTGGCTTTGGAAGATACTAGATAAATATTTATTGACTGAATAATGGAAGATTCTTTATTCAGAAGTTAAAACTTTTATCTGCATGTAGACTTTTTAAAATTAAGACTACAATGTCCACATTCCCTATAAGTGGATGCTTTAATGACCACCAGAAAGCATACATCATAGACTTAAATGATTTCCTGGGATGCCATAATGAATTATGTAATTCTTAGTCTTTCTAACATACCCTAAAGATCCCTTTCCCTGCTCTATTTTAGGAAGAAACATGCTTTTGTTTCTTTGGGTTTTGATATTGGTGTCTCGAGTACTTCATATGACTTGAGGATATCTAGATTAAGTTGTAGAGAATATTGTATTCTTGGGATTTTGAAGAGACAAATTTCTTTGGCATGTTAGAATAATAGTAAAAAAAAAAGTTATATCTATTAAAGCCATAATTGATATTTGATTTTGCACTGTGTGACAGAATAACATATGGGAAAGTTTGAAAACAAGTACAGTAATTGTCTTTTATAGATGTTATATCCACATGTTTTTGGCAGATCTCATATTGGCTATAAAAAGAAAAGTAATAGTACAGTAACAAGGAAAGTTGAAAGCTTTCCTCTGAGAATACTGATGACTCATCTTTTTATTGCTAGATTTAAGATGATGAACACTTGTTTTGAAAAATGTGATTTTTCTCTATTGCTGTGTTTAATTAAATGCAAAAATCCTCGAGTGGGAAAAAATCCTAGAGTAGTGCAAGCTTTAAGACTGCAAATTTAAACTCATAAAAGTCAGATAATGGAAAACTGAAGGTTGTGATAGCCATGTTAACTCATCCATTCCATATAGGTTGCATTTTGCCTGACTAATTAGGTGATTTAAGAAAGGGTGATATGGTGAGGTATCATTCCTGTACTCACTTAAATCTGTGACTGTTTTAAACTAGCCTTTCTATATGCATCATTTAGTAAGAGCCAAAAATACTTTTAGCATAATTAAGTGTTAGTATTTCTTTCTGATAAGTTGTTAGTTTTGAGAATAACCCCATGTGGCTTAGATCAGTACGATGGTGGCCAGTTTTCTATCCAGTACATTTTCTCTGAGTAATGTTTTAAACTTTAACACATGGGAGACTAATATAATAAAACAATTGAGAGATTTCTATAGTAACTCTTTAGGAATATTTTCCAAGAGACCATAATAAGTAGTCTTTTAGATACTTCAGTGATTAAATACCTGAGATGGAGGGTCTAAGAGGAATCAGTGTCATACAAAGAGTGTGGATTCTGCAGCCAGATAACCCACAGCCAGGTTTGGATTAAGATTCTTCCATTTCATAGAAATGTGGCTTAAAGTAATTGACCTAACTTTTCTGAATTTATTGGCTCAAAACTATAAAATGGGGGTAAACTCTACCATGCAGTATGGTTGTGAGTATTGAAGAAACTAAATGGTGGTGAGTTATTATTTAATTATTATTGGTATAGGAAATAGAGTGATAATGATGTTCCAGCAACATATGGAAATATTTCCGTCTTGTCATCCAGGTACAATTTACTGCCAAATTAGCCTGACACATTTCCTGATATGATGGACATCTGATACATTTTGTAGATTGCTGGTCACATAAATAACTTCTTGCCTCTCTTATGGCTCTCCCCTGATGCATTTTTCATGCTGCTGCCATATGAACTTCCTGAAGCACATTTATGGTCACTTCACTTCCTTGCTTGAAGTGCTTCAAAGGATCCCATTACCTTCAGATAAAGTCCCACATTCACCCTCCACTTCCGCCTGGATCCTCCATGTTAGTCTACAATGTATCTGAACTTCTCTACGTGAACACTTGCTTTACTTGGTATGCTTTTACCCATTTCACCCACATGGGTGCAAATTCTCTTTTATTTATATTGACTTACATGGTGTGAATTCTTCTGGAAAGCTTTCCTTGATGGCCTTAACCTCAAATAAGTGTCTTTCCTGGAACTGGGTAAAGTTTGTTTCCTTTAGTATTCTTTTATACTTTGTATTACTTGTATTGTAATTGCCTGCCTACTTATCTTAGTAGATAGCTTTGGATGAGACATTCCTGATGCTAGTGTCAGCATCTTATTCATTTCATTATTTCCAGTGCCAGCAAAATACCTGATAAACAGTAAATGCTCAATGATTGTTCAACTGTAATGCAGATGTTTATATAATGAGCACCACTGGGATCTCCTGACCTTTGTAGTTGGCTTCTGGAAATCCCTCGGAAGCATGCTGAACTCATCTAAAAATCCCTTCCAAACAAAACCTTCCTACCAATGTACAATATTTTTGGAAGGGGGCAAAGAGCAAAATCAAGGCAATGGTATATACAATGAGGTTATTTCTACCATGATTCAACTCAATTTTAAAATTGTAAATTGCTAAAAATTTGTTGCTTAAGGATGACCAAAATGCCCGTATGAATTATTTCTTCTAGGTTTTCTCTTAAGGAGGATGGGCCAAGTTGTACACTCATTATCCTAGGGCAGTATCATAAGCACAACTATTAATTATTCTTTAATTTTTAAAATCTATATCTCTAAATGCTAATAACAGCCAAGATCCTGCATCTAGCTGAAGAGCAGAGTCAAAGAGATATATGAGCCTCCTGTTAACCTTGTGTCAGGATTTGACACAGGCAATAGAAAAGCTGGTTGGGTGATTCATTAATGCTAGAGAATTTCCCATTTAGATATGGAATCCCTACGTTTAGGTTATAATGTAAATGCCATGGACAAGGTTTCTTTAGGCCAAATAGTGGTCCAGGGAGGCTATTAACTTAATATTTTTGGGGTGGATGATAGGGTGGGTTGTTCTTCAAACCACTTGTCAATTTTCAAAAACAAATTTGTAAGTATTGATTTCAGTTAGGCATTTTAATATCAATTAAACCCCAGTTATTTCTCATCCATTCGGGTAAGGGCCATTCAGGTAAGCAATTTCTGATTAATGAACCAAGACCTTATTGCTGAAATTACAAAGGTGAATTAAACACAGGACCAAGCTATAAGAAGGGTGGTGGGTGGGGATGAGGATGATCGATTTGATATGATGGTTTCCTCTGTCCAGGCAAGTGGGAAAGCTTTCTTTCAAAATAATACCCGAGACTATTAAGTCTTTATGGATTTAAGGGTTTGCCTCCTAGTAAATACTGAATTAATTCATTTGTACCTTCAAAGTGTTCCCTTATTAAAGGTGGAACAAAAGATGTCCTATAAAGATAGACTGTGAGCTGCTTTTATAACTAAAGAGGTTAGTTCAAGATAAGCTGTCTTACTTTTTAAGAAAATCCACTATTAATTTTCAGATGGAATTTAATATTAAAAAGAGAGCCATTAGAGATCCTAAAGAACAGCAGTTCTACTTTATCTAGCATAACAAGGCATTTTCTAATGATGTTCACAGCAGATAAAAAATAATTTCTGACATCCAGCTTTGTGGATTTTTAATAATTAGCTTAAAATTTGAGTTTACAAGCTTTAGGGATAGAGCCATGTATTTTTCAAAAAATTAGTATTTCTTTGAAAGGCTACATGTTGAAAACGCATCAAGCTCTCAGCAGGGTGTGTAGTGAGAATGTCTGGACATTTTGTGCTAAATTACAGCACAAGCAGACTGTCTGTGGGTGATAGGGTAAGAAGAGTTGGTTATGAAACTGTGAAAGATCTGGGATAGTTGGCTAAAGACTGATTAATGTCATACTGCAAGCAAAATCTGGACTCCTTCAAGGCAGTTTAACACTCAACCTGTTGAAATAGAATCAATGAAGTTTCCGAATTGAGTGACATCAGAGACTGGATTTTATCCTATAGGTCCATCTGAAGATCTTCTTTTCCTATAAGAGCTCCACTTTGCTAATACTTTCGAAACACTGGCAGGAAGGAACACAGGCAGAGATGGCTTTAGACTAATAAGGGACATGGTTCTTATTTTAAATATTTCAAATATAGCAAGTGGTATGTACGCATATCTAAGAAAAAATTACAGATAGAATAACATCCCTGTTTAGTTTTCTCATCTCATTCTTCTATCTCAGAGTTAAGATTGTCTTGGGTTTTGTTTACTCTCCCCAGGCATGATTTTGATTTTTTTGATGTTAAAGATGACGCTATTTATTTGTGCATTCATACAACATACTAGGTGTTAAGACTAGAGCTATCCTTATGGAAGGCATATTCTAGTGTGTGTGTGGGCAGATAATGAAAGAAAACATTAACATGTGTAGTATGTTAGATAAGTGATATGTGTTACAGAGAAAAAGCATGAGAGAAGGATAAAAAGTGCTGGGGGGGATGGTGGTAGAATTTTTAAAAAGCTGAATAGTCAAGACTTCACTGAGAAGGGATCATACGAATATAAGCCAGCAAGAAGTAAGAGAATATGTCATGTGGCATTCAGGGGGAAATCATGTCAGCTAAAGAAAAGAGCAAGTTTAAATGTCCTAAGGAGAAAGTATTCTTGGTAGGATCAAGGAACAGCAAGAGAGCCGGTGTGATTGGAAAGAGTAAATGAGGGACAAATGATAAGAGGTCAGAGAAGGAATAGGGACCCTGATTTATCTCTTATTGTGAAACATCCCAGATAATAATATTTAGGAAAACAATTATGGTTATAATTATAACCTATTTTTTAGGTTTTTGTGATAGTGAGGCTTTTTCTCTCAGTGAGATGAAATATCATTGTGGGGTTTTGAATGGAGAAGTAACAAAATCATCCTGTCTTTGAATAAGATTCCTCTGGTTGCTGATTTGAGAATAGACTATAGATGGACAAATGTACAAGCAAGAACATCAGTTAGGAGGCGTTTCAATAGTCTAGGCAGGGCTTAGATCAGGATGGCATAGTAGAGGAGTGAGTAGTGGTCAAATTTTGAATATATATTGAGGATGAGCCTTATTGCAGGTGCTGTAAGGAGGTTGGAA